>NC_054397.1:23446559-24046559 GCF_017976425.1 Toxotes jaculatrix | reverse complement strand
AAATTACATAATTGAAATTCAGGGGCACCAGTAACTTTGTTGTTGCTGTTACTACTAATAGTAACAGCTCCTCTCGTCCTCCGTGACATGTCAAAGTGTTGACTGTGAAAAGGCTTATTCAAATATACGATTAACTGCTGCTGATTGGCAGCTAGATCCCGTCTGTCAAGAGATGTCCCCACCCACCTGTCTTTATGTACAATTTTCACTTTGCAGTAGGAGACACATGTGACTCGAATGTCCACCGAAGAGATGAAAACATCATATATGACAGAAACATAAATGACATATTTCCATCATGTTTTCAGTGTTGTCTTTCACTGTTTGAGGTTTGACTGCTGTTCTTTTAATGAGCCCTCTCATTCTGCAGTGGTTTAATGGAGGCTGACTCTTCTGTTAAAATCTGCTCTGCTCTACATGTGGATGGAAGCTTGGCTGATCACCAATCGTATCGACTGAGACACTCTATTATAACAGTTGAAATACTTACATGTATAATATGGGCACACATGTGAAGGATACTGTGCCTAATTACATACAATGGGACAAAAAAGTATTTAGTCAGCCACCAGATTGTGCAAGTTCTCCTGCTTAAAATGATGACAGAGGTCTGTAATTTTCATCATAGGTACATGTCAGCTGTGAGAGACAGAATGTGGAAAAAAAATCCAGGAAGTCACATTGTAGGATTTTTAAAGAATTTATTTATAAATTCCTGCGTAAAATAAGTATTTGGTCACCTACAAACAAGCAAGATTTCTGGCTCTCACAAACCTGTAACTTCTTTAAGAAGCTCTTCTGTCCTCCACTCGTTACCTGTATTAATGGCACCTGTTTGAACTTGTTATCTGTATAAAAGACACCTGACCACAGTCTCAAACAGTCAGACTCCAAACTCCACCATGGCCAAGACCAAAGAGCTGTCGAAGGACACCAGGAACAAAATTGTAGACCTGCACATGGCTGGGAAGAGTGAATCTACAATAGGCAAGCGGCTTGGAGTGAATAAATCAATTGTGGGAACAATTATTAGAAACTGGAAGACATACAAGGTCATTGATCATCTCCCTCGATCTGGGGCTCCACGCAAGATCTCATCCTGTGGGGTCAAACTGATCATGAGAACGGTGAGCAAGAATCCCAGAACTACACGGGTTAACAAAGGTTACTGATGGTAACCTTTGTTGCTTTGGTCACCATCAGTAACACACTACGCCGACAGGGAATCAAATCCTGCAGTGCCAGACGTGTCCCCCTGCTTAAACCAGCACATGTCCAGGCCCGTCTAAAGTTTGCCCGTGACCATGTGGATGATCCAGAGGAGGACTGGGAGAATGTCATGTGGTCAGATGAGACCAAAATAGAAATTTTTGGTGAAAACTCAACTCGTCGTGTTTGGAGGAAGAAGAATGCTGAGTTGCATCCCAAGAACACCAGCAGGTGGGCTGTTTTTCTGCAAAGGGGACAGGACGACTGATCCGTTTTAAGGAAAGAATGAATGGGGCCATGTATCGTGAGATTTTGAGCAAAAACCTCCTTTCATCAGCGAGAGCATTGAAGATGAGACGTGGCTGGGTCTTCCAGCATGACAATGATCCCAAACACACCACCTGGGCAACGAAGGAGTGGCTCCGTAAGAAGCATTTCAAGGTCCTGGAGTGGCCTAGCCGGTCTCCAAACCTCAACCCAATAGAAAATCTGTGGAGGGAGTTGAAAGCCCGTGTTCCCCAGCGACAGCCCCAAAACATCACTGCTCTGGAGGAAAGCTGCATGGAAGAATGGGCCAAAATACCAGCTACAGTGTGCAAACCTGGTGAACACCTACAGGAAACGTTTGACCTCTGCCATTGTCAACAAAGGTTATATTACAAAGTATTGAGTTGAACTTTTGTTATTGACCAAATACTTATTTTATGCAGGAATTTATAAATAAATTCTTTAAAAATCCTACAATGTGATTTCCTGGATTTCCATATTCTGTCTCTCACAGTTGAAGTGTACCTATGATGAAAATTACAGACCTCTGTCATCATTTTAAGCAGGAGAACTCTCACAATCGGTGGCTGACCAAATACTTTTTTGCCCCGTTGTAGCTGGACTTTTGTTGCAGGTGCTTCTCTCAATAATGACTATATTTGAGTTAGGTCGTCCAGTGTCAGGTGACATGTCGCAGCAGAAAAAGCACAGGTGTAAATAATAAAATCAATGATGACTGAATTTCATTTAGCTCCTTCAGTGTCAGGGTCCTGGTGTGGTTCATGTTAGCTTATCATGGTTGGGTTATTATGTAATCCTTTGGTCCAGAGAGAGCAAAGTGGATGTCTTTGGGCTTTGGACTGTCTGATGACATCAAATTGGGTTTTTAAGAAAACTTTATTTCACTGTTTTCTGATATTTTATAGGCTCAAGGATTAATCAAGAATCTGACAGTGGCTTTATATGAGTATTGGTGGGACATCATATCATGTTGATCTTTGCATGTACCATTGTAAGAATCTGACTGACTCCTGGGGTTTTTCTCTCCCAGAATGACCAACGCCTGCCACAGGAAATGTGTACCGCCACACTACAAGGAGGCGGAACTGACGAAGGGGGAGTCGGTGTGCCTGGACCGCTGCGTGGCCAAATACCTGGACCTTCACGAGAGGCTGGGGCGAAAGCTTACAGAGCTCTCAGTCCAGGACGAGGAAACGATGAGGAAGGCAGCTGTCGGGAGTGGATAGAGACGCTGATGAAGGAAGTGACATGGGGTGTTTGTAGGTTACGGGATGGGGTTAGCATTTCTGGTTTCTCAAAGATGAGCGACTGGTGTTTTAATGTAGAGGGTGGGTTAATAAAATAAATAAATAAATAAATAAAAGTAATACTGGGGTCCACTGAGACAAACTACCTCCTCTGCTGCAGCAGAGGATGACAAAAAGGACGGGTTTGGAGGACGCACCGGGTGGAACGGAAGCATGTCTTGAAACTGCTCAGAGCGATCCACTGACCTCTCTGGATCAGTCTGATATGTTTTACTTTCAGCTTGGCCTGGTCCTCGAGAAGTCACCTGAAAACTGACCGGGAAGAAGAAAAACAGAGGCCCAGGACATGTGACACTATTTTGAAGTCATGCTTTGTGCTTGTTTCCAGCTGCTCAGGGTGCAGAAACTCACATTCTGTGTTGTCACCGTTGAAGCTGTGGTACCAACCATCTGGTACCTGCAGCAGGGTGAAACATACACTAAGAACGATTTGAAACTTTGATCCCAAATCAAAGGGCTGCAGGTAAACATGGGGCCCCTTTGTAAGGTTGCAACACATACATGATATTCAGGTAGCGATACATTTTGTCATGCAGACAACGTAGTGTCACTCCTGTACAAAAACCTTGAAATACAGCAACTCAAACACATGGATCATGGCGTGCACTGAGTTCATTACATGTGGCAGTGTGGTTTGAGCCAAAATGTCTTTTTTTTTTTCTTTTTTTATACAGTATGCATAGTTTACTCTGTTTGAGCCCTGAGACAACAGAGATCCAGGCTCATAGCTGGGTCGTTGTGGTTACATGGACGTGTGTTGAAGGTGGACTGAACTTTGCTCATCTGTGATGCCTGTGTAGACTGTGTTGTGCTGTGTGCCAGCGGACCATGTTTTTGACTGTGATCTTGTTGTTGTTTTTTTTCTGTGCTTAACACTGACCCAGCTTTTTATCTGCATGTTAGAGAAGCTGAAGTGTGTCCTTGTTATGAATTACTCCGATTAAACAAACCGTGCTTTGTGTAAACATTATGAATGTTGTTATGAGGGTATGAATGTCCTACTTCATGTCTTGCACTTATAGTGCTGTCTGTCAGCAGGAGCAGACAGGAAGGGCAGGGTTGTCCTAAGTGTCTGCCTGTCCCTTTAAGACAAATGTTGTGGCAGAGCGCTGTGAGGAAGTGAAGACAAACTGACTTTCGTTTCCTTCGCGAAACTTTTATTTATACCTGCCCCTTACGTCGGAAAGGGGAACTAACAGCTTCACGGCTTCAGAATCAGAGAGTGATACGGGGACAGAGGTGCAGGTCTCTACTTGTTTTCTGTCTCTCAGGTGGACAGACTCTTCAGTCCGGTGCCCGCGAGGACGCCCCCCGAGCAGCAAACATGGTGAGTGATGAGGGTTTTTTTTTTTTTTTTCCCCAAGGTGTGGGTGAGAGTTTAAAAAGAGAAACAGACGGACAGGTGTGTTTCAGGACTGTATGGACACCAAACTGAGCTGTAACGTTGACGCTGGTGCCAGCTGTATAATAAAATAAATAAACACTAGTTCAGATAAGTGTTATAACAGATGTCCTCACAGGTATGTCCGACAACACAATAAGAGGATTACAGCACAGTTACATTAGCTCAGACACACTTTTATCCCGGGAAAACTGAGGTGAAGTGAAGTGGGAATATTCTGCAGGGCGGGGATTCGAGCACACAAAGTGTAAAACGACCTAGACCTTAGTCTGTTTATCTATAATGTGTTCAACGATCCTGTTTAAAATGTTAAAATGTGCGCTTGGTATTGAGCGTAAATTGGTAGAAGGCCGTGAAGCCAAAAGCAAGGGAAGTGTGTCGTATTTAGTCTAGGTGAGGTAATGAGAACACGTTGAGGATCATATCCTCTTTTATAACAATGTGGGTCATATGTTGAGTTAAACTGAAGGGGACAGTGACAGACAGAGTCTAATAGATGGATAGATACAATTAGCATAGAAGATAAGATTTGTTTTCCACTAAAAATGATTATATTACTTCACTTCTGACTAGAATAGAGCCTGTGTAGAAATTATTAGGGAAGAGTAGTCCAACTTTTTTGGTCAGGAGAGCAGGAGACAGTCTTTTATTTTTTTCTAACTCCATGTTTCTGTTTTGTTTCATATTGTGATATGTGTTGTATATTAACGGCTCTTCATTTAAAAATAGAGTGGCTGTGTTTTCACCATGTAGTTATCCTTGCAATAGATTTATTTAAGATAACAACTAGAAATCATTTTATTACAGATTCCTCAACCTATTATTTTGTTGTGGAATTGATCCATTGTGAGATCTATTAAATGCCAGAAAATATTTAAAAAATGCCCATCACTGTTTCCTAAATCCCAAAGGGTGGATTCAGCTGAGGTGGGCACCGCTCCAACAGAGATTCACTTGCATCAGTTCTATTTCTGTGAAATATTATAACCTTTCTTATGTAAAACTCATGTAAAGTTTTGAAGGGAATTGACTATTGCTTAAAAGCCATTCACTCTCAACAAGCCAACAAGACTCCCTTTTTTAAATTTAGGGTTCAAGTTTAGTGGGACAGCTGGTCCCACGATTGTATGTGTGTGCTTGTGGTCATCCTTGAAATGTTGTCTGGAACTTGAGTTCATCTGTGGCAAACTGAATTCACTGGACAAAGTTTAGTCACACAGCTGGTCCCACAGTTCACACTGCCTGTGAAAAAGAAGTGATGAAGCCACAGAAAACTGTGGTGAGACATTGATCAGGGCAAGAGTGTAGAACACTGCTGAGATGATACTAATCTTTAGGAAGGTTAATATCATCTCAGCAGCACTTCATCAGTCAGGCCTTTATGGTAGAGAGGATAGATGAAAACCGCTTTGAGAAGAGTCATATGACAGGACACCTGGAGTTTGCCAAACAGCTTTTAAAGGACTCAGAGAACATGAGGTAAAAGATTTAGTTTAACTCTCTACTCTTTGCACTAGACACTGAGTTTTTAGCATTTTTTGTTAAAAAATAAAGACTTAATCAATTACTTGATTATCAAAGTAGTTGCAGATTTATTTTGTCTGAATCAGCCAATCACTTAATCGACCAATCGTTTCAGCTCTAAATATATTATTTTGAGATATTTGGGTATGAGGGTATTGCAGTTTTTCTTGTAAGTGAAAGGGAGTTGTCATGTCATCATCTGCCGTTTATCTGGGTCTGGTCCTAGGTTGCGGGCGCAAGTGCTGCCCAGTCCACAATGCACCGAAGTCCTACTGCACCTCCCAGTAGGACCTCCCATGGTGGGCCCATGGGAGGTGGTGCCGCCCAGAGTGGGGTTCAAACCCAGGACCCCGAGAGATTAAGTCTCATGCTTTACTGAGCTAACCAGGCTGAATGAGAGTTTTTAAAGAAAATATTATATAGCAGAATATAGCACTGGGAAGACCTTGCTTTTTTATTTTTTATAAATGAAATAAATCATTCACCCGGTACCTGTCACACAATACCTTACCTAGACTATGGACCTTTTACTTTGAATGGGACATTATCTTTCTTGCTCTAAATACTCAAATGCTTTTAATGGAGGTCACAAATACTACTACTACCACTATTAAATCTTAACTACTAGTATATAACAAATAATAGCATACTCTTCAAATCCAGTTGTAGCTGTAACGTTCTTTTCAAACAAGACAGTTTAATAGACCTTAAAAAGAGGACGCAAGCTTACTGAAAAGCTTACACAATTC
Organism: Toxotes jaculatrix; assembly: GCF_017976425.1. Classification (NCBI taxonomy): domain Eukaryota; kingdom Metazoa; phylum Chordata; class Actinopteri; family Toxotidae; genus Toxotes; species Toxotes jaculatrix. The sequence continues at coordinate 24,040,080 of NC_054397.1, read as the reverse complement.
TAACTGCCTTATTGAACCACACTGTAATTACTTTAAGACCTAATTATACCGAAAGTTCTCATTTATCCAACCTTAGATTTGATTTCTAATTATTAATGAATTTTTGTGGCAACAAAATTCAGGTGAAAACATGTAAATGTTGTCTGCCTTTTGGTCACCAGATGGAGGCAAGTGATGGAGAAGAGCAAGTCAGAGATGCTGATCGTCTCATAGCACCTCCTAATGGCAGCACGAATGAACTGCAGAATGTGGGGCAAGAACACAACATTCAGGGCCAGGTGAGCTCATCGTTCCTGTGAAAATCACATATCAGTCCCTGTGATTCTCAGGTTTCAGGTGAAACCTAACACACTGCTCCAGGAGTGTGATAAAATATTACCATCCTTTGCTCCTATCAAACAGTAGCATATGTTTTTTTTCCCACTTTTTTCCTCAGATGGAGGAGTTCCTGGGTCCGCAGTCAGAGTACAATGAGGAGGAGGAGGAGAGGAAATATTACAGGAGGAAGAGGCTGGGAGTCATCAAGAATGTTCTTGCAGCCAGTGTTGGAGCCATGATTGTGTACAGTGTGTATATGGGTGAGTCTGACAGGAGAAAAGATGAAGGCAGCGTTGCAGACTGTCGTATGTTCTTTTAAATGTATTTTGTGTGTGTGTGTGTGTGTGTGTATGTGTGCTACAGGCCTTCTGCAAATGCAGCTGATCCTCCATTATGATATGACCTACCGTGAGGTGAAGTACAGCAACCTTGGCCTGGAGGACATCGACCACAAGATGCTTATGGGCATTAACGTCACGCCCATTATAGGCCTGCTGTACACACCTGTTCTCATTAGGTAGACACACACACACACACACATGAATTATAAAACCTCTTGACCTGAATGTCCTTGTTCCGCCCATATATTCTCTGTTCTGTACTGAATCTCTCTTTCAGATTCCTAGGTACTAAGTGGATGATGTTCCTGGCTTCAGGAATCTACGCACTTTTCGTCTCCACCAATTACTGGGAGCGTTACTACACCTTGGTTCCATCAGCCGTAGCTATTGGTGTGGCCATCGTGCCTCTCTGGGCCTCTTTGGGAAATTACATCACTAGGTGAGAAACCATATAGAAGTGTGAAGCTCATTGTTAGGCTCTCTTCTGTCAAATCCATTCAAACCATGAGTTTTGAGTGTGTACAGATGAACGCACACACACATAAGCTTGTGTGTGTTTTTTTAATGAATGCGTCTGTGTGAATTCCTCATCACATGCAGGATGGCGCAGCAGTACTACGAGTACGTCAACTACAAGGAAGAGCACGTGCAGGAGCAGAAGAAGCTTCCTAAAGGAGCGTGCCACAGCTACATCATCGTCTTCCAGGCAGTCTTCCACATCATCTTCCACGTGAGCCTTCAGCCTTCTTTTGTTGTGTGAAGTGTTTAACACCAGAAAAGATGCTTGTGCTGCTTTAGAAAAAAAACCCCACACTTGTCCCTGTCTCTTCTCTCTTCCTCATCAGCTGAGTTTTGTCTTTGCGGAGTTTCCAATGCGTCTTGTCCTCAACAACTACCTGCATGACGACAAACACATTCTCTGCAAAGTGAAAACCTGCGGTAAAGACACACATCACTTCATCTCCACAGACAAATGATTACACACAAATGACCACAGGACAGCAGTGTATGAAGTGTCACTCCTTTCTATCCAGTGAGATATAAAGCATTAACAGTTAAGGCGACTATGTCACTGTTAGTGCACAGTGGCCACTGTGGCAACAAGCCACAATTTTGGGACAATGGCAGAGGCTAAAACATGGTGTAACAGCAGCACAAGTAGCAGAGTCATCAGTTTAGGCAACTGACTCACTAATATGAGATATATAGCACTATCTGTCTAACATTTGCTAGCATTATCTAATATTAGACGCCAATAAGCTCCTGGTCAGACCAGACCAGCTGAGACTGTAGCAGCAAAACCCATGAGTGCATTGAGTTGAGTGAGGGTGTACTTTATTGCTGATGAAATCAGCTTTTTATTTGTAATTTTAAACCAAAAAGGTTTTACAATTCAAGATCATGCAAGTACAGTAGACTGTACTTAAACTCAAAGCTGCTTTTTAAAAAAAATATATATGTGAAATGTGAAAGGGGTCAGTCTACGCAGAATTATCACCCCAATCTGTGGTTCCCCTTTTCATTGGTTATTTTGGAACTGCCACAGACTCTGCTCGTATTCAACTTGTTTCCAGCTGCAACAGGAAGGTGTTTTCAGATAAGCGGCTCTAATACACCCGCAGTACTCTACCTGCTCAGCACCAAACAGCAGTCTGTCTGCTGTTTGGTTGGCGTTTGGTTGGCGACTAGCTTGTGAACATGACTTTGAGCAAATGTCTGATTTCATAGGTTTGCGTGAAATAGAACATGTACTAGTACTGACCTTTCATCCATTAGTTGTTAGCAGTGTGCTAGAGGAAACGCAAGCTGGCCTCCAAGAGGTGCTGTGAAAGTGACACTGCTGATTTTTTTTTTTTTTTCCTGACATGCTTGACATGATCTCACTTATGGTAACAGTGCTTCCTTTTTATTATGAACGACAGCAGGAAGAAACAACCGTAGAAAGGTTCACGCCAACACATGACCTCAGATGACCTCTTCCAAACAGAAATCTATAATCACACAAACCATCCTGGTTTTCTTTGAAGCAGCTGCTCTGTTAGTTACCCTTTTCAGCTTTCTCAAGTAGATTACTTCTAACAAGCAGAGATATACAGTCTCATAGTCAGACACCTCAGCTGTGACTGGGTTGAACATGTCGGCTTCTCGTTCAAATGTCTGAACCTTCCTCTACCAGGTGCAGCGGTCAGTGGAATGATCCCCGGCTTCAACAGCACCGTGCTCATCAACCTGCCACGCTCCATGCTGCTCATCCAGGTGGAGAGCGTCCTCATGGGCTTCGCCTTCCTGGCCATGATCATAGTAAGATCTCCCTGACACACACACATCCTAGAATTCATTGTCATGTCATCATCTGCCACTTATCTGGGTCCAGCCCCAGGTTGCGGGGGCGACTGCCGCCCACTCCATAATGCACCAAAGATCAACTGCACCTCCCACAGGTGGTAGGCCCATGGGAGGTGGTGCCGCCCAGAGTGGGGCTCAAATCCACGACCCTGGGAGATGGAGTCTCATGCTCTACCAACTGAGCTAACCGGGCGGTCGAATTCATTGTGTTTAGATAATTTGTTTTTAATTACCTTGATTGTCTTGTGTCCAATCAATAATTCTCTACTCTTCAATCTTGGAAAAGGAACAGAAAACAGCAATGCTTCTCTGCTATTCATTGAAAATACCAAAACAAAAGTCAAGCAACTGAGAGAACATTGATTTGGATACACACAACACTGTGTGAAGAAACTAATGCTCAGCCAGAATTCGCTTCTTGTAAATCCCTCCAGTGCAATTCTCAGGAAACCCCTGAACTCTAGGTTACATTTCCAAAAAAAACTTTTTAAACAAAAGTCATAGTCTGTGGTTTTAATAACCTCTGGGTTTACAAAGAATAAAATAAGCCTATGTATTGATCATTGTAAATACAGTAAAATTAGACTTTTTACCTTTATCTACGTACATAACCATCTAAAATATACACTACTCACAATAAGTTGGGGATATTGTAAGAGACTCAGTGGATGTCATACATATGGTCTTTGTTTCACTTCAGAGATTTTTGGGATAGGGAGGCAATTGTATTGGGGTGATAGACACACCTTGTTTTGTGTTTTCCACGTAATGGTCTCACTGTGTACAGTGTGCATTACATATTGGGGCCAATACCAAAAAATACTAAAAGACAACCCTTTTCAATGTGCCATCAATTTCAACATTCTGTGGGTATAAAAAGCTGGTATTGTCAGTAAGTCATTCCAAGTTCATCATTCAAACAGCCATGAGCACACCACGTCAGTTAACGGACGAGCAGAGCCACCTGGACATAGCGCACCTTCTGGTCGGTGGCAGGCAGTCAGATGTTCCTCGTGAACTTGGTGTGTCTCAAAGTGGCATCAGCAGACTTGCATCAAGACACAGAACTACTGGCAGAGTTCGTGACAGACCCAGGAGTGGAGCCTCACGAGTGACAGACCGCAACGATGACCAGTACCTAAGGACCTATGCACTCAGACATCGTTATGCAACTGCCACACAGCTGCAGGCCCGTTTACGAGATGTGAGGGTTACTAGGGTTTCCAGACAAATCATTCGCAACCGACTCCACCACTTTGGCTTGAATGCCAGACAACCGTTGCAGGTGACACTGACACCAAGAAACCGTCCTGTTCACTGATGAGTGTCGGGTCACCTTGCATAGAAATGATGGTGGAGAAGGCGAGGTGAGCGATACGCCGAGGTCAACATGGTCCCCAGGGTTTGCTTTGGTGGAGGAGGTGCAACAGTCTGGGCAGGCATCACCAGTCAGCGCAAAACAGATTTGGTTATTGTAGACGGCTCAGTCACTGCACGTTCTTACCTCAGAGACATCATAGAACCCATCATCATCCCCCAATTCCGCCAGCACACCCCCAGCTTTCTGTTCATGGATGATAATGCTCCACCACATCGCGCCAGAATTGTCACAGCTCGACTTCATGAAGTCGGAGTGCCTGTCCCCTGACCTGAACCCCATAGAGCACGTCTGGGACCAGCTGAAGCAGAGACCGTACCCCACCCCCCATTGCCTCAGAACAACATCATGAGGCTAGTGAGGAGCATGAGACGTCGCTGTCAAGCTGTCATTGCAGCAAATGGTGGAAACACCCACTACTGACAATTTTTGTTATTTGGGACTATCCTTGTTATTGTCTAAATTTTTGGGGTAATAAATATTAAACTAATGAAAATGGTGTTTCTTCTCATTCATTATTAGTAATATCAAAGGGAACTTTTACTTATTTCATTAAAATTCATACCAAATAGGAAAAGCACTGTAAATAACAATATCCCTAACTTATTGTGAGTAGTGTATCTTATCTATATATCTGTACAGCTGCACTAGCATGCATTGGTTGAGTCTATCACAGAGCAAACACATAGATAAACAGATGCAGTCTCACATCTACACTTATGTATAATTCAAGTGTGTACAAACCATAGCAGTCCATCAGAATCATTCAAAATAAAACTGCTACTCACTACCGTCTGCTGATTGCTGCTACCCACAGTTCCTTGTGCTTTGTGGTGCCGCGTACCGGCCAACAGAAGAGATCGACCTGCGGAGCATCGGCTGGGGAAACATCTTCCAGCTGCCTTTCAAACACCTGAGGGACTACCGCCTGAGACTGCTCTGCCCCTTCTTTATCTACAGCGGCTTTGAAGTGCTGTTTGCCATCACCGGCTTCTCTCTGGTACTGTGCTGTCAGTGGAATTTGTTGAGCTAATAGTGGAGTAGCTTTAACTTTCATTGTATTTTTTTCTTGAGTAGTTTTAAATGCAAAATAATAAAATTGGATTTATGAAGGAGCAGGCAGATTGTAGTAATAAGTAAAACATGTATGTTTCATCCAATTTCTTTCGTTCTTCCCTCCCCTCACAGTCCTATGGCGTCTGCATTTTGGGCCTGAAGAAACTGTGGCTCCTGATAGTCGTCTATGGCCTCTCGTGCTCCGTCTTTTCCTCCCTCTCCCTCTGCATCCTGCGCCTCCCACGCTGGGCGTGTCTGATGAGCGGCTCTTTAGTGCATTTTGTGTTGCTGGTGGCTCTCATGGCGTTCTCTCTGGAACGGCAGGGGGATCATATGTATACAGAGTACCTGGGCCCTTTGCTATTGATCACCGTGCTGTGGGGTCTCGGCACTGCCCTGAACAAGACGGGCATCAGCAGTGAGTAACAGCTGTGGTCGAGATGTCTGTACATACTGTGCACTCATTTTGTTCACACACAACATGTGTCAGCAAGAACTCTTCTGTGTGTGTGTCAGCTCTGCTTGGTATGCTGTATGCTGAGGAGAAAGAACGTCTGGACTTTGTGTACACCATCTATCACTGGTGGCAGGCCATCGCCATCTTCATAGTCTACCTCTGGTCCAAGCTGCCTATGAGGGTATGTGACTGTGTGTTTAGAGAGCGTTCAGTTCCTATTTTTTCCCTTTCTTTACCCATGTTTTGTCCCTACCCCTCAGGCCAAACTCTCCATCCTTTTAGCCACCTTACTGCTGGCTTGCTACTGCTATTGGGTGATGGAGCGTCGGCTAGCCAAGGATTTGCGACCCAGACTCCCTCGCATCCCTCGGCCACGGCACAAGGTAGCGAGTCACAGTCATGTCATGAGTGACTGCCTGAATCTGGCCAGTTTCATCTTGTCAAATTTTATTTGTCAGCCAAAGATTAGACTGGCCAAGAAGAAGGTGTCCTTGTGTAGTTTACTTAACAAATTGCAACTAGTTCAGCTGCCAGTGAGGCCAACTATGGTAAAGCGGCCCTGGTGATACAGCTGGTTGATTTGTATCAAATCAAACGATGTCAATAAATAACGCTGGTCTTGTGATATAGAAGGAGAAGTATGAATCAGTCTGTACATGTGCTGTTATTTCATGTGCTTTATATATCTAATCGCAAACAGGAAACCAAAGGAGATTTAGTTGACTAAGCAGGTTTTGCCAGAGTGAGTGGGCGAGCTTTTACATTTAATTACTTCATGCACTATTAAATATATATAAACCGTGGAAACGAATTACTCGTACTGTGATTTATATGTCACAGTACGAGATTTATACTATTTAGTAAGTGAGAATACATGGAGAAAAAAAACAACTTAGAAGGTGGAGTCAGGTCAAATATTTTTTATAAACATCAGGGCATCTCAGTGCAATTTCACATTCATATCAAGGCCACTTGACAGATGCAGAACAGGAAACGGCATTCAAATAGCAATCCATTTTTTGTGTCTGAAGTTTAACCTATGGCTTGATTAAGTAATATGAAACAAATCAGACGTGATGTTGCTATGGTTACCTGTACTTTAATATACCTGGTGCACGGATTTCAAATAAGATTTAAACCACTGACTAGAAGCTTAACCTTGTTTTCCATATTATATACGCGTTTTACGCCTGCACAGCCAGTCAGAGGCAGGTATTTTCTTGGCCATCATATATGTTATGAAGTCACACCAACAGTGTACATGAATATTGTTCAGAGATGTTTTGTGTGGCCTTTAGATAGCAAATTCAGTCTCCCACTGCAGTGCTGTCTTTAGCAGATCCTTTTTTGGTCCGAGCTTGGTGTAATGTAGCCTGACGCCTTCAGTGCTACTGTCACTGTGAAGTTGTTTTATTGGGTTTTTTTTCCCATTAAGCTTGGGTTTGGTTACATATATAGACCTGACACAGATAGCTGATTAATTGATCAGCAATTCCACAGAAAAATAATCTGCAAAGTTATTAAGATCATTAAGGTCATTTTTCAGCCAGAAATACAGAGAATTACGGAGCTATAATAATAATAATACATTTTATTTATAGGCGCCTTTCTTGACACTCAAGGTCACCTTACATTAAAAAAACATACACAATAAAAACAGTAAAAAACAAAAAAGACAGTACAGTTTAAGATAGACAATAGACAATGCAGTTGTGGTCAGGGGGAGTAAGCTAATCTGAACAGATGAGTTTTGAGTTTAGATTTGAAATGTGGAAGTGAGTCAGTATTGCGGAGGTCAGGTGGGAGAGGGTTCCAGAGCTGGGGGGCAGAGCGACTGAATGCTCTGCTCCCCATGGTAACAAGGCGGGCAGAGGGGACAGTGAGATGGATAGAGGAAGAGGATCTGAGGGTGCGGACAGGTGTGGCAGCATGGAGGAGATCGGAGAGATATGGAGGGGCGAGGTTGTGGATGGCTTTAAAAGTGAGGAGAAGTATTTTGTAGTTAATGCGGTATGTGATGGGGAGCCAGTGGAGTTGTTGCAAAATGGGTGTAATGTGTTGGATGGAGGGGGTGCATGTGATGATACGGGCAGCAGAGTTTTGAACCAGTTGCAGTTTATGGAGGGTTTTATGAGGGAGGCCAAATAGAAGACTGTTACAGTAATCTAGACGGGAGGTAACTAGGCTGTGAACCAGAATGGCAGTGGAATGAGGAGTCAGAGAAGGACGGAGACGATTGATATTACGAAGGTGGAAGTAGGCAGACCGGGTGACATTATTGATGTGGGAGGTGAAGGAGAGGGTGCTGTCGAGGATGACACCCAGACTTTTTACCTGAGGAGAAGGGGAGACGAAGGAGTTATCGATGGAAATGGAGAAGTTATGGAGTTTGCTTAGGGTGTGTTTTGTGCCTATTAGAAGAAGTTCTGTTTTGTTACTGTTTAATTTGAGGAAGTTTGAGGTGAACCAGGATTTTATTTCAAGGAGGCAATTGGTAAGGGAGGTGGGAGGAAGTGTAATGTTGGGTTTAGTTGAAAGGTAGAGCTGGGTGTCATCCGCGTAGCAATGAAAATGAATGCAATGTTTACGGAAGATGTGACCAAGAGGGAGAAGGTAGATGATGAACAGCAGGGGCCCCAGGACAGAGCCCTGGGGCACGCCTGTAGTGACTGGGACTGAGTGAGAGGTGAATGATTTTAGCTGAATGAACTGAGTGCTTCAAGTAGCTTCAACATTGTGAGGATTTACTGTAATACTTTTCTCTCTCAGTGCTTTTACCTGCATCATGTAACCACTTCATTTGCTTAAGGAAATTCTTTTGTGTCATGCAGAAATAAAGGATACTCTCTCGTGTAGTGAGATTTCTCCTGCACACACTGATTTGCTCCACACACAAATTGCCCTCTGTGTAGGAAATCCTTAAGTTGTGCGGGAGTGAAAAAAGTCTCATTATGGTTAGAGCTTTACTGTAAAATACTTAAGTGGTGACTAAAAGGCGATTGCACACACATTTTCTCTTCACAGTGACTCACTTTCTCTCCTCAGTCATTAATAAAACATATCATTTGTGTCCACAGGTCAAAGGCTACCGCTACCTGGAAGAGGACAACTCAGATGAGTCAGACTCAGAGAGAAGCGATGAGGAGGAGAAGGAGGAGAACGAGCATGTGGTAGAAGAGGTAGTCCCAGAGGAAAGGGAGGAAGGGGCCCAGGGAGGTGACTCACCCAGAGCCAGGAGGAGAGGGGCCGGGGTCTCTTCCACAAATGGGATGCCCATGTGAGGGAGGGTGAGAGGAAAGAAGAAGGGAGATGGTGGAGAGATGACAGAGGAACAGAGTAAGGGATGCAGTGGATGCTGTTGAGTTCATAATTCCATTCATATTTTTTTTAGATATTTATACTTAATTTAAGTCTTATACATACTACACTAAACAAAAAGTGTTTTTTTTATCATAAGCTTTAATTAAAAAGCTTGAATTACATGTTCAGCTATAATCAAAACAGTCATCCAAATGAAAAGAGAGAGGAACTGGAAGAAAAATATTGCTGTTTAATAACAGGCACAATCTCAAAGGGTAGCACACGCTGGATAAAACAAGACTACAACTCAGAATACAACCAGAATACTTTTGTTTTCCTTTTGCTGCGGTTTGTAGCTCAGATTTACCAAATGTACCCATAATTATACTGTAGAGGGGACTGTAGTTGCTTTTGCTCTTCATCATTCATCAAACTGTTTTCATTTAAAAAGAGCCCATATCTACAAAGAAAAAACTGCAAGAGACAGAAAAAGAAATGAGGAATTGATTTTCTAAGTTTAATCACAGGGTGAAGTGTGTTTTGATGGAGTCATTTTTAAGGATCCTGCTGGATGTGAACAGCCTTAGCTACACTTGTTCTTCAGCCTTTGTTTACCTTCCACCCATTAACTAATGCAAATTTATAGAATTTGTATGTTTATAGAATTTGTTATAGAAAACAAGCTAACAAACACCATGAAGCCTTGCTGCTGCAGTTGTAGTTTTCTTTCATGGGAGCTGTACTTTTTAGTAGGAACACAAAGTAACTGTTGTTTAACTTTGGTAAATCATGATGGTTTCGGTTTCTTACAACTGCTGGAGTTGATGTTGATTTGTTGTAGAGTATAGAAAGTAAACTCCAGGAACAAACTTCATTTTCTCATAAAAGCAGATGAAAGAAATACTGCATGAGAGACTGTACTGGGTCACAGAGGCCGGTGGAACAGAGCCTAGCCCAGACCCAGCACCAGGACTTTGGCTCTCTATGATGTTTATTATATTCACCATTTTTCAGCAGGCTAATTAGTGCTAAAGAGGAAGTAACATCTGAGGCTGATTGGGATGTTATTAGTTTTGCAGTTATTTAGGGACCATAAATATCTGCACATCATTTCTTGGGAATCTATAAATCATCAGTAGATGCTGAGACGGCTGAAACACAGGAGGAACTCACTATTCAGCTCACGAGTTGGTACAACAAACAACATGGCCGGATAATTTCTGGAAACTACACATCAGGGTGCAGTTTCAAATCCTAGCGTGTTGTAAAATTTGTGTTCACTTCAGGCTTAAAAAACATTATAAAGTGTTACATTCAATACAATACAATACAATACAATACTGTATTGAATGCTATGGCTGAATTCCATTCAGCTTCTTCAGTCTCGGAGTCCTGATATTGTTCCTGCTGGCCCACTGTCACACTGTCATGACTTAATGGGCTGCCTGAATGAAACTGAGCCCACAGTCAATGTCAATTGTGACAAGTTGGGTTGTTTAGGGACTTGACTTAGTGTTTAGGAAGGAATTTTGAGTTTTCATCACAAAACATAAAGTATATGTTTTGTGATGTTTCCTCGCATCGCTTTTGTTTTACTGATGATATATAGTTTATGAAATTACGTAATGTCATGTCATGTCATCATCTGCCGCTTATCTGGGTCCAGGCCCAGGCCGCAGGGGCGATTGCCACCCAGTCCACAATGCACCGAAGTCCTACGGCACCTCCCATGGGTGGTGGGCCCATGGGAGGTGGTGCCGCCCAGAGTGGGGCTCAAACCCACAATCTCGAGAGATTGAGTCTTGTGCACTACCAACTAACTGGGGGGCCAGTTACATAATGTTCAGCTAAAAATAATTTGAATTTACCGGGCTTTTCTTTCGGTACTGCAGGCTGTCATGTATATATACTGATTGTTTCATATATTTTTGTAGGTACTATATTTTATTCGATAGAAAATATTCAATTTTTTGACTTTCTGTGAACTAAGCCAAAGGTATTTGAGGTTTCACTGATCCCCATGAAGTCAGCATATGTGATGTATTGTTACTGTGTTCACAGGCATTGATTTTGTACTTCTCTCTTCAATACACCTGTACATTTAACTAAAGATTTTGTTGAAGGTAATTGCTGCTGTCTGTGATTGTGTGTCTCATGACATGTGGGTGGTGAGTTGTCAAAGTCATCAACTTTATATTAAACCAGTGGTGACGGCCAAACACTTATCACCATGGAAACTTGAAAGCATGATCAGTGCAAAGAATTGTAAGGCTAAATGTTTCATTACAGTTGTTGTGACACAGTACAATTACATACCCACACATTTAGAAATGTAGACTATATGACTGAAAATGTTTTATGAAATTTACTTATGTAAGAGTAGAAATACTATAGTGAACTTGAAAAACAAATTTCAAAGTAAAAGTTTGAGCTGTAAAAGAACATGAGAGATACAATTACAGAACAAACTGACTTTCTAATCTTAAATTACTGAAGCATTAACTTACTGGTTAGGTATTGAATAATTAAACTGCATTTAAAACATTATATCATTGTGCTGGTGTAACTATCAGCAGGGACTGAGATGCTTTATTAATATGGGCCAAGGAGTGAAAGAGTGAGTGAAAGAGTTTTCCCCAGAGAAACACTCAAACATTGTGTCTGTGCCTCAAAATTGTTCCTCTGTACTACAGTGAATGTAATTTGCACATAATACGCTGCATACACATGAAGTGTGTCCTGATTCAGCAGAAATATAACCTGTTGAAACTTAGGTCAGTTTCACACACAGACTGGTGTGTGATCATCAGCATTTGTTGCTCAGTGACCTTTGTTTCTCCTCTGTCATTGATCCTTAACTGATCTGTAAACTGCCACGGTCACTGTCTCTGAATATGTGCGCTCACACAGGAATTACAGAAAGGACTTCTCATGCTCTGAATCTGACCTTTATTTCATTTGTACTAAAACAAAATGAGTAATAACAGAAATATGAATATGAGCTGAGATAAAGAGGTAGCTGCTACGTCACTGATGGTTTGTGTTGTAATCACAGTGCTGAGTTATTGAAGCCCTAAGCTCAGAACCAAACCTAAAGTTGGCTTGGGACTTATATCCAGGCCCTCACAACACAGTGCCCAGGTGTTAGCCTGAGCCCAGGCTCTGCTGCTGTTGTTGCCTTTTACTGATCTGTTCCCTCTCAGTGCCTGATGCGTCTGATGGACTGGATCTTGGGAGTCTGGCAGTGGGAGCCCCAGTTCCTCCAGTGCTGGTAGTCTCCGCTGTGTCTCTCACACTCCATGATGTACTGCTGGCCTCTGTAACCTGGGTACTCATAACACACGAAGCTGCACAAAGACAGAGGCAGGAGGAGGAGGAGAAGATTAAAGGACCAGTGCCTAGGATTTAGTAAGTAATTAATTTTCATGAGTTGCTTTACATAAAGACATTCTCTCTGTGGTATAATTCCTTAAGCTTTCATATAAAAGAAGTGATATATGTAGTGTTAGTGGGACATTTTACAGTTAAAAATGTATCCGTGTTTTCTTGTGAACAAACTATGTAATGGCCACACTTTCTAAATTACTGCAAATGTGTCCTTCATGTTAATTGTCAGCCACTATGTGGCTAATAAACCAGAGAACTGGGTAAAGTGCCAACATTTCACCAAAGTGGCAGACCGACAAGTCAACAAGCTGACAGCCCTGCCACTACTGTGGCTACGAATAATGGCACCATGGTGTTGTGTGTAAGTGTAATCTGGCTGTGAGAAAGTGTTAGACGTGTGATCCTGTAATGGAGATTTGAGATTTGATTTCTAACACTGAAGCTGCTCTAGGAATTAAAGATTAAACTAAGTGAGATAATTAAGCTGATGCAGGTATAAAAGAGAATCAGAGTGAAGACATACTGAGAGGCAGTACCTTAAAAGTTTATCTCTGTATGTTTACAAACCAGTTTTTTTTTAATGAGCTAAATAGCTAAATGCCTCAGGCAATGATCTGCCATCTGACTGAATGCCTGAACTGCTACAGGTGATATGGCTACATTAAGAACAGAGAGGTATGTGTGTTTCAAACTTTAGATCTAGCAAGATTTTTTTTTTTTTTTTTAAGATAAAACACCATCAGTCAACTTGAATGAGTGACTTACGCTCCACACTGCACGTGCATGGAGCCCACCTCAGGCATGAACCAGCCCATGGCCTGCAGGGAGGGGTAGTCGTCGCACAGCTCGGTGCAGCGGCCCATGAAGTTCTCCCTCTCAAAGATCATCATGCGGCTGCTGTGGTGAGACTGTGGAGGGGGTGGAGCAGAGAGATGGAGTTAGGCCTGTCAGACGGACGTACACAGTGAGCAGTCATTTGGCATTGAGTTGTGTCATTTCTATTTTTGAGGCGCCTCAGTCACTCACTGTGTGGCTCACTCCTCTGATCACTCCCTCCTTCTGTCACTGTCACACACTATCTCTTTCATTCACCCTCTCCCACTTCTCTCTTCCTCTGTCTCATTTTAGGCCCCCCCCCCCGCAGGTACTCACAGCGCAGTAGATGGGGCGAAAGGACATGAAGCGCTCTGTGTGGTAGGACAGGGAGCCGCTGTAAGCGTCCCAGTTGGGGTACTCCCCTCTCTCCAGGATGAACTGCTGGCCTTGGAAGTCGTGGTGCTCGAAACCCACCCAGCTGGACACATGGAGGGGAAGAGGTGAGATGGTCAGATGGGTGGGGAAAAAATGCTTTACCGTGTTGTCTGAAATCAGTGTGAACTTGAAACAGACAGGTGACAGGAGACATCAGACAAAAGAGAGGGAGCAGTGTGCAGCTGGGAAATTAATCCATTAAAACACTGGCATTTAAAAGAAAAAACAAAAACCTTTTATATTCCCCCAAATCTGCAGGTTTAATTTCTGTTTGGATAAGAAAAATGACTAAATAATATCAGGCAATTTTAGAAAAAAAAAAAAAAAATTAAAGAATGGAACAGTTCATTATCCTCTCTTAAAAAAAAAAGAACGACCATTCCTGTTTGAGTTTTTCCTGTTTAATAAAAGTATTAGAAATATAATGATAGAAAATCATAAGTATCATAAGTACTCATTATGTAGCGTAGCCAGTGTCAGTGTTATGTTACTGGATCATTATTAATAAAGTACAAATATTTAAGTGGTACTACAATTTTGTAGCTTCTTGAGGAGGGTTAATATCATAATGCATCATATTTCATTAACTGGTTCAACTAGTCCATATGTTTTGTGAGTAAAATCTTAATCTGAAAAGTAACTACTTGTCTCAGAAATGTAGTGGAGAATAAAATACCCTCAAATAGAAGTAGTAGTAGTACAAGTACCACAGAATTGTGCTTGAGTACTACACTTGAGTAAATATATTTAGTTAATTTCCAACCACTGATGATATGCCAGGATATTTTAAAAAATATATAACTTTGATTTCATGTCAAAGTTATATTTATTCAGTCAGTCGTGAATATTTAAAGTAAAGAGTTACCAGTGTGAAATCTGGACCACTGAAATGCACAGTAATAGTATTAATAGTTTAACAGTAGGTACAGGTTTGTTACAAGCTCGTCCCAGCAGCTAGTTCTCAGAGCAGTTTAGAGTTTCTAAAAATGGCATGTGCTTTTCAGCAGAGGGATCCTGACATTTTCCTGTGTGAGTGAGAAAGTGGCACACCATTTCATAAAAGCAGTAAAAAACATTTGTGCGGCCTTAAATTATCCAGCGCTGACCAGTGATAACTGCTGACCACAGGTGAGGCTCGTATGCTGGGTTTGAGTAACCTCCACACAGAAAAGATCCTGCAGTTTAAATGGTTTTCAAAGACCCTTTTAGCTCCTCAGGTGATCATGGAATAAACTCTGTCTTGGCATTTCTTCTGAAAAAGGAAACTGTGGTAAAAAAAAAAAAAAAAAAAAAAAAGCCAACGCTCCCCCCTCTACTGCTGCTTATGCTGGGTGCACCTTGTCTGTGGGATGGAGTGACCTCCGGGGTGACACACTTTATGGTGGGAGCCTGGACACTATTTCCTATCTCATTATCTCTCTACCTCTGTCCCACAGACACACACTTACATAAACATACACGCACACACACAGAGTCAGTCAGCTGGCCACAGAGACTTGCAGGCGTACAGGCTGTGTGACTCACGCTCCACTCTCCACTCGGATGGAGCGGATGTTGTCCAGGCCGCAGTCGTGGATGTTGCAGCACTCGGAGGTGAACTCCAAACACTTGCCCTGGAAATGCTCCTGCTCAAACACAGTCACCTGCACACAGGGGAGGACAGGGGGGAGGCATCAGGCTGTGTTCTGTATGTGTGTGTATGTCTGTGTTTATCAGTGTGTGTGTGTGTGTGTGTGTATGTGTGAATTCACCTTAAAGAAAGGGGCTGTACCCATACTGGGGAAGTACATGGTTGAGGTCATGTGGGTTTTAGTGACTCTATTCATGTCTAGAGCAGAGAGGATAAAGAGGGACAACAAGAGCTATGGATCAGAAAAGGGCTTTAAACACTAACATGTAACCGATACAGGACAAATTCAAAATGCATGCTATAAACAAACTTGTTTCAAACATTAGATATGAACTTCAAGTGATGCTTAACAGTTTCCTGTTGCTGTAAAGAAACGTTTCCCATTCAACTTCTCATGCAGCCAACGTGTGCTCGGAGAACGATAATAAATAATTATGGTCTGAGAGAAGCTACAACAAATATTTAATCCCTTTAAATTCACCCCATGGGAAGGTTCAGTTTCTGCTCATCTTACCTGGATCTGTCCTCGCGCTCCTCACTCACCAAATCCTCTTGACGTAGACTTTTGTCTCGACCTGGCGCTTCTGTTTTATACCGGCGTCCACGCGGGGCCCTCGCGTTCACGCGCGCGCGTGATTCTACTTCATGCTAATGACTCTGAACTGGGCGAGTTTGTCAAGAGTAAAGCTTTAGGTGAATTAGGGATGATACTTCCGGTAAGCTTCTTCAAAGTTAAGCTCCATTAAACAAGTTTGTTTTTCCCTGTACCCTGTATTACAGTGGTTCTTTTACAATATGTATTTGAAGTAATACAAAGTCTTAACTGGGGAATAGAACATATAAGGATCCAGATTATCTAACTTTGTTTTTTTATTTCTTGTGTGTGAGCTTTTAAGTAATCCAATTTAATTTTGGCGTCAGATTAACAGCTCCACGAGACATAAAAACTGCATCAGTGACTCTGAACCTTTTCAGTTTTGTTCCAGGTGAGCTAAATAGGAGGATATTTCTACAGTTTAATCATAATATCTTTTAAGTAATTCCAGAGACAAAACGAGTAACTGATTAATAATAGTAATATATAGATAATTTTCAAACGAAGTTTGAAGGCAGAGAGAAGGATATTTCCGGTGTTCCTCTATCTAACTGTGACCAACTTGACGCAGGTGAGAACTTAAACGGCCCGTGCGCTCCTCCGTGCTCACGCGTGTGCATTAAAAAAAAAAAAAAAACGGGTTTTGTGCGCGCGCCGGTGAGCCTGCCGCTCGGTACTCTCTCTCTCTTTGTAACCCTATGCGGCCTGTCGACTCAGCAGATCATATACAGCGCAGCCACAGAGGTGCGGGTGGTGAATGCGGGGCTGTTGTTGGTCTATTCGTATAGGTCAGCAGTGCCATCGTATAGAGCAACAATGGCCCGGGCTATAGGCAGAGAATGAGGAGGATTTGGAGAGCCATCCGGGGAGGCTGTTTCCGTGGTGCATCCCAAAAGTGGAGGAAATTGGAACAGAGAAATTCAATGAATGAAGACACTTATAAATTAATAATAACATTATGGTATTAATGTTATGTTGAAATGGAAAACACAGGTTGAAAAGTGTTTCAAGAGAATCTCCCTCTTGCAAAAACACAAGAAAAAACATGGACACACTGAAAACAAGAAAAGAAGAACTGTGTCCCCTGTGTCATATCAGTAAATCTCCAGTTCATCACTGCAGACCGTGGGACACAGTTACCACAGCAACATCCCCCCTTGCCTCATCTGGTCTATGATCCTTGACATTTCATCTTGAGAGTTTATGAGGAGGCTCATCATGTTCACCCTCACACGGGCAGACACACTCACACACACACACAAAAGTAATGGCCATGTCAAAGGACAACAAAGTCACAACCACCATCATTTTCCCAACTATATTTCCAGTCACTGCTCTACAACCACTCTAACTTTACAGTAACTGTATAAACTGTACACTGGTGCATGTGGTGGTGTGACATTTGTCTTGTGATCTATCACATCTTAATTTTTGTAGTACATGCAGATGTCTTATCACTCTTTCCTTTACTTCACATTCTTACCTGGTCTAAAGGAAGAGGGTGTTGGAAGCTGTACAGATTGTAAAGTCCTTTGAGGCATATGTGTGGTATGTGATTCAGAGCTATATAAATATAACTGACTTGACTAGATTAAGCACTGTAACAAAGAGCACAGTAACCACTCCAGTAGAGGAAGGACTTTTACTTAATAACTCTCGTGTATATGTGAAACAGAGGGGCCATCGATGCTGGGGGACCCTCAGGATCCTTGCATACATGCGATGTGAAGGATAAACGCAACCTACTAAAAGAGGGGTTTTCTGAAAATGTTCAGCTTAACTTTCTGTGTATGGAGATGCAACACGGGAGAGGTGAAAGGCTGAGATGCAGGAACTGTCATAACATGTATTTATCAAAACAGTTTTTTTTTTAAAGTTAAGTGTTACTTTGAATCTGCTGCAACATATTTGTTTGTTGTTTTAGCCTTTAAACTTGGTTTTACTCAGATAGTCCAGGGTCCTATTGTTTTGAAGCTTATCCAGTATCTCTACACTGTTCATTTCTTCAACTGAAAAAAAAAAAAAAAATCCATGAACTAACAACAAACTGTAATTTGTTCTCTGCTATGAAATGAAAGATCAGTCGAACCATTTTTCATCTGTACGGTGTATTTCACAGGTGCAGCCGTGCTCCCAGCCAATGGGCTTTTTGAAGAGCGCGTGTTGTTACAGCACATTGAAAACATCATTGGCTCAATATCATCATGTCTCATCAGATTAGCTGCAGTAGCTAATGACTCCAGCTAAGCATGTATGATCAGGTTTTACAGAGAGGAATGAGAAAGATTTTAGAAACACACACATAAGGAAAAACTTTTTTTTTCCAGTGACCTGCTGGTTGTGATGTGTGTTACTGTAGTGTCACACATGGATGTCATTGCCCTATCCTTCTCCTCCTTCATGTTCACTGACACTGTCACTATTTGCTAAAGGAAAATGCCAATAAAATAATCATAGAACAAAAGGAAACATTTTAAATAATATATTTATTCATTTTTATCATTTTATCTTTATTCACAGTGTTACAGTGAATGCAGCAAATAGCCCAGACTGGATTTGCACTCTGGGATGCTGCAGCTCAGCATAGTAAACACATTTAACCAGGTGAGCTACCTCTGCCTCATCAGGAAAACCTATTCTAACAAAGGATTTCCACACTGGATGCACTTGTTTAGCCTCACTTTTGTCTTTTGTCTTGTCCGCAGAGTGTTTTGCCATCTTGAATGTCCTTTTGGACGGTGGACCTCGACTGTATGCAGTCACTGAACCCAGCTGTGATTGGAGGAACTCGATGGAGGAGCCTGAGATGTATAAATAAAAGCTGTGTCCCAGGGTTCTCAGTTAATTTCCTCTTGCTGTTGTCCTCTTCCCTGCTTTTTGTGCAGTCACGTGACTCTCAGCAGTGACTGAGGACGTCCAACATCCACTGTGTGATTCGCTCCTTCACTCCTTCCTCCATTGCCCTCTCACTGATGCTCTCTTGAGCTCTGTGATTTGAAGAAATTCAAACTGCAGGATTAATGAACCCAGTGACTGAATCCACAGGATGAACAGTTTTACCTCAGAACATCAGGAGCTCATCTGGTGAACAGCTGTTCCCCTCTCCTCGCCTGGACGTCAGACAACATGTGACCTCACCTGTACGGCAGCGTTCGAAGCTGCAGCTGACCTCTTTGCTTGTTCCCTCATGTGCACTTTAGAATAAATATCTCATGGACTTTCCTCTCATAGCTAACACCCACCACAATATTTCTCCAGCCCCCGCAAGAAAAAAAAGAAAAGCACAGAGTTTTAATTTAATAGCTTTCTCCCACTGTGATGAAGAGGGAGATTCAGATTATTGTCCATGCACACTCTGAACCTCTTTGCTCACCCAGAGGTGGAAGAGCGAGGTTATTGCTTCTCACAGCTTATTGCTTTTCCTGTTATTGTTTGTCCCGGCACCTCGTGATTACAGCACTGAAGAGAATAGGAGTGAATAATTTTGTGACAGGCTCTTAAATGTGAACCTGGTCAGCCCGGCTATCATTACTATGAAATTGCTACAGGGGTTAGGGCCTAGAAAGTACTTTGTAAGTAGCAGCCCTCTGTAGACACAGTAAAAGTCTCACTTTTACTTCACTTTACTTCCTCTCATTTTACTTAGTTCCGGTAGATCTTTTTTTAGTTAATGGATTCATATTATGCTTAAGTCATCATGAAAGTCATTTTGTCTTTCATCCAGTCCTCTAGGGTGAGACATACACAGATTTTCAGCTTTGACACATTTTCTTCCTCATATTCTTCTTTCAACATATATCCCGGCATCTTGTCTCTCTTTCTGCCCCACCGTCTCTCTCTCTCTCTCTCTCTGCCTCCCTCTCTCTCTTTGATGATGGGGGTATTTCTATTCTGTGGGGGCTGTGAGCTCAGCGAGTTTGTTTCTGTGTCTATAATCCCCTCTCTCTGGGCGCCAGCATATAAAAGCGGCGAGGGGCCCGGCGCACTCTCACACAGACCACCAGTCTCAGCCCTGAGTCTACTCCTTTACGCACACACTGCCACAGGTAAGACAGTGGACAAACATCATACAGAAAAGAAAAGACAGAAAGGGAGGGAGACAGAGAGCAAGAGTAACCTGATGTAATACCTTACAACCAAGGCAGTCGATTATAGTTCAATCTGAAGCTATGAAAGTCAAACAGTGTTGGTAAAATGTGGATTTCTCTTGTGCAAATCCTGTAGTTGTCAATAAATGCACTGTGGCCTGTTCAGACTGAACATTAGAGTCTATTCTGAGTATAAATTATGCTAAAACCAGTATTTAAATCTTGACCAGTGGAATCTGAAAAATGATTTTAAGTTGGTTCCACTATTGCAGCAGAGAATTTATGTGAATGCTTCTTTTTAAATGTTAGGTTCAAAACTGAGCAAAGACGTCTGTTTATATCTAAGATTTATATTTAAAAAGCTGCTGTTGCTTTTGGTGATTTGAAAAAAGTATTTAGAAAAAAATTTATTTTATTTCTGTTTTTTGATGGAATTTTATAAAAATGAGTGTAAAGCAAGAGACAAGGTGATTATTTGTGTGGTTATGTTTGAACTGAACTCAGCTTTGTTGTGGAATGTATGGAAATGATTAGGACTCGGAGAGGGGATCTGAAAAGTGGGAGGTTTATGTCTGTTTTCTAAATTCATTTGGGGGAGGGTCTTTAATGGAAGAAGTGATTTTAAACAGTAAGTATTCGGTAATATGTCATTTAGCTTTGACTATCACGTAACTCAAAGATTCATGCCTGTAAAAACGTGTTTGAACTGATAAAACCAGAAAGGCTCGGTTCAAAAAATAAAGAAATGCTGGAATATTTGATGAACAGGATGCATGACATTGTTATGGTTGCCCCTGCGGATTCCACTTCTATTGTGTGATTTTATGGCTCATAAATTGGAGTAATGTTCACATTAAGTTATTAGTGGCAAATTGTAAAGCTGAATTGTTAATGTATGTTCAGATATTGTATTGTGTTACTCTGAGATACTGTGGGAGGACGGTGCAATTTCCCCTTAGTCAATGGGAGGACCTAAAGAAAATATTGGGGAGGGTTTCAATTTTTAAATAAGTAAAACCAAACTCTTAAAGCCCCACCCCCCAAAATGTTTATGTTTGTACAGTCCCTTTATACATAGTTTATATAGTTATTATTCTGATTCTGATTATACAGTCTTGACAATGAAAGACAACCAAAAACTGATTCAAAGCATCTTCTCTTCTTCTCAGTCATCATGTCTGCTGGAGGAGAGAAATCCAAGTCTGCTTCCCAGCCTGATGGGAAGGCAGCTCAGAACAAGATGTCTGAGATGGGCATGATGTCCTACAAGGTACAGTTCACACAAAAAACACACACATAGTACAGCAGATGATCAAACATCTACCAATGTACCATACAGTCTTTTTCACACAGCGTGAAGCAGCTGGCCTCACACTCACAGTGTGCCTCCTGGGCTGATGCCTATTATCATGACCTGCTGGTTCTTGTAGCTCTGTGAGGGGGCGGACGGCAACTAAAACTGACAGTGATAACAACACACTCACTTCATTTTACTCTCCCTCTTTCTTGCCACACTCTTTCCATCCTATTTATTGCTCAAGCGTTGCCCTTGTCTTTGAAACTGCCTCTGTGACCTCCTTTCTCACTCCCACTCGAATTCTCTTCACCCCAACTATCCAGATGTGTGTGTATGACCAGGAGAACTTCCAGGGCCGCTGCATTGAGATCAATGCCGAGTGCATGAACGTGTGTGACATGGGAATGGATAGGGTGCGCTCCCTGCGTGTCGACTGTGGACCGTAAGTAGCCCGTGCACGTACAACCACACGTACACACCCTCCCACACATGCAAGTAAAATGTACCCGGCACCCACACTCATCTGAGCAAAGAGCAGGTAATTTCACTGTTGTACCTCACCATTATGGGACATTTCACACTTTGCATTTTAGGCATTTTTTTCCCCCTGATGCTTTTATCCTGAGTGATTTGCTGAGAGCGCAGCAGCAGAATGAACTCCAATACCTAAACTAACTGACGTAACAAAGCGACAAACAGCAGTGACTGCAATGAGAAATAAAAGATACAGAACAAGTAGATGAGAAGAAGGTTCTTTTTTTCAAGGTAAGAGCAAATAATTACAAACAGAAAGACGACAGGAGAAAAGTTACTATGAGTCTCTTATACTGCACTTAAAGTGAATTAAAGCAGACATCCAGTGATTTATTCTTATTTGTACTGAACTTCCATTAAATTGGGACGCACATGAGAGGTGCATTAAAAAAAAAAGGTCAAAATTAAAGCAGCAGAGAGATATTCTGACTTTTAGTGTCTAGCAAGGGTGAAGCTCCAAAAACCCTGAATCTGTACTGGAGTTACCGGGGTTACTGGAGTTATTTTTACAGTGATCACCGTCCTCCCCTCTTCTCCTTCTGTTCTTTTCTTCCCCTCCTCAGATTCGTGGGCTTTGAGCAGATGAACTTCTGCGGTGAGATGTTCATCCTGGAGAAGGGCGAGTACCCCCGCTGGGACTCCTGGAGCAACTGCCAGAAGAACGACTACCTGCTGTCCTTCAGACCCGTGCGCATGGTAAACCCCTCCACCTGTCCACTCAGCTGAAGACTCGTCTATGTTTCCCACACTCCTGATGGTAGTTTGCTTGTCTTTTTTCATCTCATCCCTTCATTTCAAAATGCTTACCCCCCCCCCCCACATTTTCTTTTTCCACCACCTTGCAGGATCCTGAGAAGCATAAGATCTGCCTGTATGAAGTCGGAGAGTTCAAGGGTCGTAAGATGGAGATCATGGACGACGATGTCCCCAGCCTGTTTTCCTATGGTTTCACTGACAGAGTGGGCAGCATCATGGTCAGCTGTGGAACGTGAGTATGGTGGCGACATGTTTCAAGAATTTTCTTGTTTTTTCTTATTTTTTTTAAAGAATTGTTCAACATTTTGGTAAATACACTTATTTGCTTTCGTGTTCACAGTTAGTTGAGGAAGCTGACACCACTACTGTTTCCCAATACTGTTCCTTTAAACATTAAGAAGCCTCTGGTTTTTTTTTTTATGCCTGCCTACAGAGCAGAAAGCTGTCTCAAATCCTTTCTCTATTTGCTGGTCTCGATTGTGAAATCATCCATTTTTCAACAGTGCTGACTGCAAACATCACACCCTGCTTTTGCAACAGCTGCGTCAAAAAAAACCCCAAAAAGTCCAGCTTCACGTTTTCTTGCGTGTGTCCGACAGTTTCCACATCCGGGACGTCATTCTCAAACTGGCAGAAACAGCAGCAGAATCACCAACTATCTGAGTGCTCCAAAGTGTTTTTCTGGAAGCAAGTTCAGGAATAGAGGCTTTCATCAGCACCTAACCAAGGGTGTCATGAACGTCAGCAGCTCAGAGTCTGTGTGCTCTCAGAGGTGTGGCAGGCAGCAGATACTGTTTCTTAGCTGCTGTGATTACTTCATTTGTAGCACTCCCCGTGCCTGAAACAAACAGCTGGGAGTTAGGTGGACCTATGGTTTGATGCTGACAAACAGATCGATGTCTTTATATGTTACGTGTTTATCCTGCCTGATTTCTCTGCATCTAGCTTTCTAGCGTCTTTCTCACAATTGACTTGTCTGTTACTCATCTTTCAACCTTGTGTTTTCTTTTCCTACAATCAATTATATCTGTTCAATCAGGCATCGTTTTCCTCACAGTCCCTGTCTCTATTGTGATTTCTGCAACCTTGCTGTCCACCCTGATTCTGAAAAATGTAAATCCCCTGTCCTTCCTCTCTGCCCTTCCTCTTTCTCTCCCCAGTTGGGTGGGTTATCAGTTCCCTGGCTACCGTGGCAGCCAGTACCTGCTGGAGAAGGGTGATTACAGGCATTTCAACGAGTTTGGTGCCCGCTGCCCCCAGATGCAGTCCATTAGGCGCATCCGTGACATGCAGTGGCACCCACACGGATGCTACACCATGTCCTCCAAGTGAAACCCAGCGAGGGCGAGGAAGAGAGGGATCGGAGGGGAGACGGAGGCCGAGGGTGGGCAAAGAGATGGAGGGGATGGAGGAGGGAAGGCGAAGAAAGAGAGGAGGGAGAGGGTGTAATATTTTCTCCTCTGTCCCAAAATCTCTTGATGGTTTGAGTGCAGGATGGAGGGAAAAGAGTAGGTTGTTATTTTTAGTTGTTGGGACTTTGAAATCCAGTGACTAATGAAAAGTTATTCAGAATGAAGTAGAGAAAGAGGAGATAAGTATACGGACCGCTGAGACTGTATCTGATAATAAATGCTCTCTCCATTTTTGTTCTCCCTCTCACCGTCTCTGTTTTTCAGCTCCACTTTCCCCTCTCTCTCCCCCCTCCCTCACTCTCTGCCCCTCACACACTTCTCTCCCACATCCCACCAACGTCAGCCCTCACTCAGCCCATTAGAGCACGACTGTGGGGTGGGGGGGGGGGGGGTACCAGTGTGTGTGTGTGTGTGTGTGTGTGTGTGTGTTTGTGTGGGGGGGATCTGAGAGACAGAAGAAAGCCACAACAGGAGAGTGGAGGCAAATTCTCTGTGCTCAGATCCTGAAGCCACATCAACCCTCAACCCCAATAAAGCATCTCACATCCTGCTCCACGTGAAATGACGTCTTATTTAACTTTTACAGTTATGATAAAAATGTCCCAAATGCCTGGATGCATTATGAGACTGGGCACAGACACATAAAGACCCCCCCTGTCCTTCAAAACCCCCTGGATCACAAGTGGTCATTTCACCAAAAGGTCATTTGTCCCTACCTTTTGATCCCACCCATAGGAGCATTTTGTGAATTAGTGTCCCCATGGCAGCAAGAAACATACTCCATATATCTGTTCTGTTAAGGCACAAAAACAGCTTGGTTGGGTTTAGGGAAAAATCGTGGTTTCTCTAAATGTGCTAAGGTTAGAGGAACTTCATCGTCATGGTTACATTGGTACACATGTGGTTAAGTTTACATGGTTAAAAGAAATATCACTGACTGCAGTTTGAAAGGAAAAAACAAACAGCAGTATCCAGTGTTAAAGTCCAATGTTTTGTCAGCCCGGTTCCCCTCAGTTCCACAGAACCTTTTAGTGTTTTTCAGCTCATTGTTTTGGTTTTACAGGTGTGCTGGTTCACTCTCACAGATCTCATCAACCTTTCTTTGAGGCAACAGCAGGCAACTGTTGTAGGCAAAAAAGCTCAGAGTAACCCACTGTACACTACCAGCTCGGCACTAAACGGTGGACAGACAGTTACTGGCTACTGGCTGCTGAACATAGTGGAGCACTGGTGGAGACCAAAAGAGAGCTACAAGGACAGTGAAAGCTGGACTTTAATTAGGTAAACACAAACACGACCCCAAATGAGTGATAACATTGCTCATCTAGATGTGTGATCAAGCAACTGTTTGCCAATGAGTTCAACATCAACTTTAAAAGTTGATGATATGTTCACAACTTGTTTCTGCTGGCCTTCTTGGTGGCTTAAAAGCAGAGCTATTACGCTTAAGCATTATGTAGCTGAATATGTAGGTGAAAATTAACATTATAGTACTGAGAATAAACATTAGATCAGACAATTCTGCCTCCTAGAAATGATGTTCATTCAGTAAATCTGTTTTGTAGGAAATGTAATTGCGACCAGATTGTTTTCTAGTAAATTTGCAAATATGAAACATATCAGTAAAATGTTCACAGACAGTGTACTTGTTGTGTGCCAAAATATCACATCTTGCAGTACAATATTTACTTGTAGTGACTTTATCTGCATTTGAATGAACTCAAATGGATCATTAGAACTTGGCTTTGTGAAACTCTGACAACTCTAACGTGCACCAGAGGTTTGTGAAGTTGCATATTGGGCCCTGATTGAGTTTCAAACTGGTTGTGATGTCAGAAAATCCCACTTGTGCTGTTAAACAGGGCTTTCAAGGTAAGCAAAGAGAAGCTAGATCATTCAACACAGTGAAGCTCAGACATCCAAGTGACAATAAGCAAAACACATCTCTAAGTGGAGGGGAGTTAAAAGGATCAGCAAATTAAAACTCAGCATGTCCCTGTTTTTGACTGTGCCTTTGTACTTTCCAACAACAACAAAAAAAGTCACTTAAATGTCACAAATTAATATCTACTAGAGACAGAGTTTCTAGGTTTAAGGTCTCCTGTGTCCTTCGGGTTGGGTGATCCATCCATGTCCAAATGGGCAGTTTGGGTTTCACTGTGTTATTCACTGTAACTCTGATCAACTGGAATTGGACATTAGAAGATTCATGTTACATCAACTGGGAAATGTATAGTAGTGAGACTTCCTGTCTGGGCAGTGCTACAAACATGGTAAAATGTTTGACTGGACTTCTGTTATTTTCCTCTCTGACACTCAAAATGCATTGTTACTTGCTTTTCTTCACACACCTCTCACTGAACTGTTGTTATTGTTAGAGCACATCTTGAGCACATCGTGAATTCTACCCTCAGTTCACACACAGTGTATTCACTCAAGATAATGTGTGCTGCAGAGACACGGATTTGTACTGAGAGAAAACAATTTGGACTGACGTTGTTCATCAGTGGAAGAAGAAAGCACTCCACCTCCTCTGCCACAGCACTCTGTCTGAAACAGAACATTATGTATTGAAGCTTTTGGTAATGAATGATTTCATTTATTATTTATCTTCTTCACCAAAGAGAATATTGATGCCTGGCCTGCAAACGTCAGCACCAAAATGGATTTGACCACATTTTTGCATTCACACTATCTTTTTATAACATGTGATAATTTATACAAGGCTTACTTCTTCCACAAAGGCTCGTTAGATATTCAGAAATACCAAACTACATCCTTCATAATGTAATCTGCACGTTCTCTTTGTGCCGTGTGGCTTATACACAGCGTGACGTCAGTGAGGGTTAGACTTTTATAGCACGCTGCTTTTAAACTGCTGAGAGTGCTTCAAATCATACTAATATAATGAGGCAAGTTTCAGTAAACTGCATTAGAATATTATTCAGTCATTGTTAGCTCAGAAATGATGGATACAGTACATAAATATGATTCACTCACTGTTCTCTCTCCAGCCTCCTGACTAATCCATACTTTAATTTTAAATCTTTCAACAAAAGATTATTATTGTCATTGCTGACAAGAGGACACGTTCCATTAAGAAAATGTCTAACATGTCATGTTTATTCCCACTGTTTCAAATGTGTTTCAGGTCTGCAAAGGGGGTTAAAGTTTGCACAGAATGATTTATTTTTAGTGCACAGCATCCCAATATCCAGTGCTAATGCAGGAAGCAGTGTGATATGAATGTGATTATCGCAGTAGTTTTATAATAACCATGGGTTTTTAAGTGTGTTCTTTGTCTTGTGGAAAAGATACAGAAAAGAGAAATGACTTCTGTTCCTCTGTCTCATCAAAGTTTGACACGTTTGACAGTGTGGAAAAAACGTAGTGTCTAGTCCAATGATGATGCATAATACAGAGAGTTCTCGCAACACAAACACCTGCACAATCTGATGCAATACAGCAACCAAAGCCCCTGCAAAATTTCACCTTTTGAAGCCTTCACTGTTCATTTACAGTTGATTTGGAGTCACTGACTTTGATAAATAGGGAGGGGCATGGGGGGGGGGCAAATTAGTATGAACGTCTTGCAAGCATTCAGACTCACATTGGTGAATTTCAGCTGTTTTAAAGTAGTAAGTCTGGTTTATACGATGACTGGTACATCTGGTTAAGTCTGCATGTAAGTAAATGTGCACAGGTGCTGATCATAGACCTTCAGGTTGCTGTTTTCTTTAATAATTTTGGGTACAACTTTCATGTGTCCAAGTCCGTTCAAGTCTTCTGTTTCCAGTCTCCCTCTAACAGGAAGTTGGATCAATTTCTCTGATTGTTTATTACAGTGCTGAGATTTGGGAAATGTGGATGTTGCCTGGGTTACACATAAGACTGCACAGATGTGAAAGAAGGTTTACTTGTATCTATGAGCTTTCACACCTAAAAGTACAAGTTTGACACTGCATGCTGACGCTGCATGGCTATAAGAGAACAGCTGTGTGAGCTATAGTCATGAGCACTAAGTTGATTTTGAACTAAGTTTAATATTGACCCCAAATACACTGACCTCAGTAGCACGCTTCCAGTAGGATTTTGACATTGATGGGAGGCAGATATTGTCACGAATGTCTCTGAGGGCTCACACTGTAGCATTCTACAGGGGTTTGTGGGATTTCGTGCTGTGTGTCGCGCAAATGACAAACTAATGCATGTTTGGATCAAGTCAGTCGTCTTTGATCCTGTAGCAGAATTGTGGACCAGATCTATATTCTTGTACAACTACTTTGTATTATCTCACTAAACTCCTGATTACATAAGATTAATTACTGGGAACACCATCTCATCTTTTCACTGAACTCCATAACATCTTGATGGCTGAGTAGACATTTCAGGCGTCCATGGTTCTGGATGTAAAACCTCTGTTGATTGTCTTCACAGATGGTGTTTGAGCTGGAGTATTTGCAACCCTTCTAAGTTTTGAGCATAAAGCTGTCCAGGCTGAATCATCATAGTAAAAGATGAGTGTTGAAAAAATCTGGTGATTTAATAAAAGATCAAAGATGCAAGAGACGAGGGTTAAGGTCTCTGCGACTTCTCTATTGCAGGAAAAGACATAGAAAAACTGAGCTTAAAATTCTGAAGGCTGAGCCTTTGACGGCAGGCTGAAGTTTGAAGACTTCTGTTAATAATTAATAAGTTTTGGCTTCTGAATCACTTCACTCTCCGATTCTGGGTCAGTGTTAGAAGAATTCAGCAGCAGTGCAGTGTTTGGTCTTAGAGGCAACAACAAAGCTGTTTGAATTTGATACAGCTCTCATTTATTCTGGCTGCTTTGTTCTCCACAGCAAAGACTGATGAGGCGTGTGTGTACGTAAAGCTATTGAAAGAAAAAGTGGCTTCTCAGGAACAGAACCACACGACACTTATCATTAAATTAACCCATGCAGCAATGATGAGGGACATGAGGTTTCAAATGTGTATGTGATGTGCAGGTGTGGGTTTTTCAATTATGAGAACAAATTGAAATGCACAGTTATCACATGAATGAAAACTGCACTATGAATGGGGACACAGTCGTTACCACACTAACATGTAGGTTGGGGAGAGAAACAGAAATAGAAAAACCAATAGGAAGACTTCTCCCAGCTGAGGAAAAGAAAACATTTTTCCACTTAAAGAAACACGGCTTATTGCCTCGTTCCATTCAGATTATGTTTACTTGTTGTGTTTCAGTCTTTTTTGCGGTGTTATGCTCAATAACAGCTGGGCAGGTAATATCTGTGTATCCTGGTAATATCTCAAGACCTTGAGTGACAGGAATAAGAAAAATCCAAATTCAAGCCACTTTAGCAAAGGTCTCAGAAGTTTATTTTAATATGTGATGATGCACCGTTTCAGCACTGTCCTCTTTATTTTTTCATCCCTCCACCTCGAAATACTTCTGCATTTGCTTTTGGAATGTCTGTAAAACCCAGTTCTATCAAAACAAATTTGGATGCTGTCCCACGGCAGAAATAAACTCTCTGAGTTCAGCTCAGCCTTCTGCCTCCCTTTAGACTAGAGAGGGAAAGGCACTCCTCACCTGTCACACTGGCACCCAGTTTAGTTCAGTCTATAAATACACTGAGATAAGACACCTACAAGGTGCTATGAGCCTTCCTCACTATGCAGTTAAATGTGGATCGGAGGAGTATTGACGTCAGACTGACACGCACGCACACACATGCAAATACGCACAAGTTAACACACACATATGGATGTTCATACATGAGTAGACCTAAGCACAAGCCGGCACACTCAGACACATACACACACACACACACACACACACAGACACACATAAACACGCTCACACAGGCACACATGCGGCTACTCTTATTTCCAGCCCTGCTTCTGATGTCACTCTGTGAATTGGGACTGGCTCAGCAGCAGGGCATTATGGGATAGCTTATAAGAGCTTAATGACTCCTTGAGGTACAATACTGCTAAATAATGGGAGAGAGAGAGAGATAGAGAGATAGAGAGTGAAGAGAGAGAGAGAGAGAGAGAGAGAGAGAGAGAGAGAGAGAGAGAGAGAGAGAGAGAGAGGAGGAGGATAAACACACACTCTTACACAACTAACATATCCACCCAGGCTTCTCCGTCCAATTCCACTGCTACACTTCTCACTCCATCTGGCAATTTAGCAGGTCCCTGCCTGATTGGCTGCTCGGACAGGTGGTCATTCACTGCTGTCGATAAAGACTCTTCACGTTTATTAGAAGCTGTTAAAGATGATGAAGTGTGTTTTGGCACCTTCTTTGTCAACGTATGTTTTCTGTCACATTTCATCTCACGGAGGGGTGAGGTCACTCAGGTATGGACCTCAGAGGACACAGAAGAAGGAAGTTTTATGTAACAACAACAAGTGTGATTCTCTGTAGAAGAGAGGGCTCACACCAGCTCATTCACAGTGGAAGACTGTAGGGACTGTAATGGAATTGGAAATAACGTGAGGAGGATTTTTTCAGTCTATGGGCTTATCAAGTTTAATAAAACCATCAGAACTACAGCCCCAGTCTCCTGAGCACTGCTTTATGGAGGACCAGATATGACTCATTATAAAGTAATATTAAAGTGATAATAAATGCTAATACTAATGCTACTACCACTACTACTACTACTAGAGAAAATATTAATAATAATAACAATAATGAGGCACCTTTCAAAACACAGCTACAAAGTAAGTAAATAAACATTAAATAAATAAAATTAAAATGAATAATTTAATTTTAAAAATCCATAAGAGTCTAATTTGTCATGTTCAATATTAATCTTTCATTCATCTGTCATTGCCATTTTAAGCCTAATCTTAACAACACCTTATTTTACTTTAATATTCACTTTGTTGCTGTCGTCTAAAGGTCAATTTCTTTCAGCAAGACTTTAAGTCCTTCACAATTTGCCTAAAGTGTTGGACATTTACCTTTTTCATTTGATTTAGTCTTTAAAATGACCCTAAACAGTCAAAAATAAAGTTCTGACTTGATAAAACTGCCATTGCACTCATTTGGGTTGCCCTAATTTATTTTTGTGGGCTCATTTATGCCCAGGATTTTTCCTCTCAGGCTACAAAATACAGATACCTTATCACTGACTTCTGGTAGAAGAAACCCTTTCTTATGGGAAAAATTATGTAATCTATTTATTGATTTACAGCTATGTAATCAAATCAAAAGTAAATTTAATCAAGATTGGTTCATTAATAAAACAGCAGCTCACTGTGTCCCTTTCTGCAACAGAACCTATACAAACAATCAAGTCGTTGGATGTTTTTTTCTTTTAATTCATTTGTGAGTTTATTCTGAAATATATTTATTTTCACATATATTTTCTTTCTTTACTTGTCAATTTAATATTCAGTTAAATAGTCAATGTTATATATTAAATAAAATATTTATTTGTTAATTTGCTATTTTCATTGTATTTCAAAATGTATTTATTTGTGTCTTTATTTTCAGTAATTTATTTGTCAGTTTATTGAACCATTTGATGTATTTACCCACAGCTTTCCTTTTTGTTAATAAGTCATGTTTGGTCCTCCATACATTGGACTGAATTCATTATCTTTCTTCCCACTAAGTGCACTGTAACTGTTTCTCGGCAAGCTTAATGAGTTTAGTCAGAGTTACAGGCAGATAAAATGAAAGCACCAAGCAGATGATTCTCTGTATTGTTTACTGCTATCAAAGTCACAGATTTTTTTTCTCCAGAAGTCGAATGTGTCATCCGTACTAATTTTACTGTGATATTTGAATAATACAGTCCTACATGCAGCCTTTTTAATCATTACAATTGGCAGTTATTTGGATTCTGCCTTTGTTACGTGCAGGGATTGTGATGTATTGGAAACAGCCTGAGCATGCGTATATGTTGAGTAGGAGTAGTCTGACAATTTTAGTCTCATTGTCCAATTATGAGTAATATGAACTCATTATTAGAAGTCGGAGGGAAAAAGGGGGAAGGTGTTGTACCAAATGGAGGAAAAACTTTCTCTGTCCTCTGTGCTGTATGATTCTGATGATGACTTCTGTCTAGCGTCTGCCATGCAGCCAC
This sequence comes from Toxotes jaculatrix, assembly GCF_017976425.1. Taxonomy (NCBI): domain Eukaryota; kingdom Metazoa; phylum Chordata; class Actinopteri; family Toxotidae; genus Toxotes; species Toxotes jaculatrix. The sequence continues at coordinate 24,007,840 of NC_054397.1, read as the reverse complement.
ACAAATTAACCATGCACAAGTACATTTGCACACATTTGCACATATTTGCACTCACACACACACATGTGCAAACACACACGAGCACATAAATACTTCAACCTGACAGTTGGTGTGCGTCACGGAGTGTTGATGCTCATTCAGTGCCTCTATGAAAAGTCTCAGGCTGACTGTTGAGTGATGTAAGATTGATATGTAACTCCTCTTCTTTCTGCTCAGACAAATGAGTGGGTGTGTGGAGCCTTCAGGAAGATAGATGGGATAGAGAGGGAGAGGGAAGAAGTGGGAATAGTACAATGTTGATAATGTTTTTTGTTTTTTAATTTTTTGACAGTGTACACCACAGCAGGTGATGAAAAAGTGTTGCTGGCAGGTGGTTATGCAATGTGTGACAGGTGACAAGTGTTGGGGAGCTACCTGTTTTGCTCCGAGTTATGTGTAAAATGAGTGATGATAACATTTCTCTCTCGTCTCTCTTTCGTCTCACCGCCCATCCCTCGCCCCCGGCCTTTAACTCAGTCTTTCTCCTTCCTTGTCTCCCTAACAAGACCCCTTGTGTCTGTCTGTTTTCCTCTCTCATATCAGCCTCTGTCTCTCTCTTTGTCTGCAGCCCAGGCCTTTTCCCTCTTTAGTTTACTGTGTCCGTATTACGCGCCCATCTGCGTCACACATGAGGCATGCCTGAGGGTTAAAAATAATAGATGAAAGTGGAACAGACGGACTCAAGGAGAGAGGGAGAGGGGGACTGATGACTAGGGGTGAAGATATGGAGCACAGAAGATGGAGAGGAGGGAGGACTGGTCGTAGAGGCAGCAGCCTGCAAGAGAAAAGTAATAAATCCATCCATTGATAGTTGTTTGTTCATGTATTTATTCTCCAGGCCATTACCAGTGAGGCGTCACAGGCACTGAATGCTTTCTATCAGGCTGTGTCAGCGGTTGACAGTGATCCTAATGAAAGTCTCTGAATCCTGAGTGATGGGAGATAATGGCCATTAACCACTATAACCAGAAAATAGACTGTGTATCCTGGAAAAGTGTGTGGATTTCTATCTTTAGTAAGGCCAAATGATGACGAAGAACCTCTTAAACTGAAAACAAGTTTTTGAAATTTAATTCTGAGTCATTTCTGAGATACAGTTAGGTTTTGGGTAACAAGGATTATATCGTGGTCTCAACTCGTGGTTGAGATTAGTTGTGTGTTTTTGACTGAAGACAAATTAAAACATGATTATGCAACATGTAAGAACAAATCTGAAGTAATAGATCAAAAAGATTTGGTAATAAAGCAGGACCTACTTTAAGACCATTTACCATGTTGTTAATTTGTGCTTTAGATGTGCATATTCCCAACCATATTTTAGTACCTCTTGGTGAAAACATTCATTGTCATGTCAATTTTCAGAGTTTAAGTATTAAAACTGTAAAAATATTGGGGTTATTTATTCATCTTTCTTGGTCAACTCACACATAAAAAAATGAAGTTCACCTTTTAAATATTGCAGAACGTATACTGATGGCTTGATGTGATGTCCTGTTTTTATTTATTTATTTATTTTTTACATTTTGACGTCTCACTTCTTCACCCCTGTCTCTCTCTTTATTGCATTATCCAGGCTGGTGAAGGATTTTTCTTGGAAATGGTCTGACCAAGGTCTCCAGATTTTCTCACATTCACAGTCCTAGATCCTAGAGCTACTCTTTAACTCATGTGTGTTACTCTGTCTTGCTTACCTTTATTTTATCTTTTGGTGCAAAGCATTTCACAGCCCCATTAACCCACTCACACATTCATGCATTCACACTCAGCTATTCTGCTCCAAAGAGGCTGTTATTAAGCTAGGATCATTGCCTTTCCTACTCACTGTAATACTGCCTGACCATGTGCCTTTGTTCTCAGTGAGTCGGTACATAATTGATTTGGCAATATTATTAAAGAACTGTCATATTAGAAGACTGATTTAATTAAAAGTAATTGGAAGAGACAGTGAAAAACCCACAACTTCCTGTAGAAGAAGAGGAAGCATTTTCACAAGACTAAGAAAAAAAAAACAAAAAGGACCTTACACCTGCAGAGAAGCGTTAATAAGAAAATGTATGTGTAAACGTAGACACGTATGCACACACAGGTGAAACAAACACATAGTATTTGGAGGAAATGATGACGTTAAGCATGTTGGTGTGAGAAGTATGTGAAAACGAAACTGGGAAAGAGAAATAAAAATGTGGACTTAAGTTCATCTAGCATTAACAGTGGGCTTTGGCTTTGGCTGGACTATAATCATGCCAATAAAATTTCAGAGAGCAGAATCTAATTGAAATGAGAGACAGATGGACCCAGAGAGGCTCAAACACAGCAACAGATCAGAGAAAAGAACGATACAATTTCTGTTTGACTCAACTTAGAAAATAGGACCTGTCTGATTATCTGTCCACTGTGCAAGATCCTGATCAAACATGGACTGAGTGAAGACCAACTCCCAGTAGATAAAAGAAAAGGGAGGGAAGAAAGTATGTGGTCACTGCATGATAAGAAGGGCTCAGCATCCTCTGCTGTGAAAAAGATTTCTCCCTGCAGGAATCGTTCCAAGATAAAAACTCTCTTCTCTCCTCCTGCTGAGGTCAGAACAGTTTGGGACCCTTGTGGCTGAAGGATCGGTTGATGCGGTTTGCTATGAAATACACCGTTCTCAGGCAGTGACAGAGCTTCTGTGTGACTGGGCCTGATTTCAATGTGTTTTACATACAGTTTGAACCTTATAAGTTTTTTTTTTAAAGCCAGACCTCCTCAGGGTTGTTAATATTTACTTTGGATCCTCCCCTGACTTACAAAAAAAAAAAAAAAAAAAACTTCTCCAACCTGCAGCTCTTCTCTGCTTTTTGGTGCTTTATTATACATTTCAGCTGTCTGGTCTGTAACTGTTGGTGCTGTTTGTTTCAGTGAAAAAGCTCCAAAATCCCACTGTGCACAGACACAGTTAGAGACAAGCTGGTCATGAGGTGGTGGAGACCAAAGACAGAGCTAAAAGACAGAGAAACTTCGACTAACATTTGTAAAGTTGCTCTGCAACTACTGCATGTATAAATGAGCCACTGTTTACTAACAAATATCATATCAACTAACCTGTGGAGGTTTTGACCTACATGTGGTGGTATGGCACAGCAAAGTGAGGGAAGAGGAGAACTGCTTGCTAGTAAGCACAGATGTCAAAAATGCAGGTTTGAAACATTTAAGAAAAAACAAATCTGTTTTAATGTGTTAATGGAAGGTTAATGTTTACCCTATTTTTGACTATGAGCTACTAAATAAACAGTTATTACCACATTAATTTTACTTCACTTCTACCTATCTACAGTAGAACAGGTTTGGGTGTGCTGAACATGTTTTATCAGAGCTGACAGACAGACAGACAGACAGAGACAGACAGACAGACAGACAGACAGACAGATGGTAGATAGATAGATAGACAGACAGATAGATAGATAGATAGATAGATAGATAGATAGATAGACAGATAGATAGATAGATAGATAGATAGATAGATAGATAGATAGATACTGTGCGTGGAAAATGCTTTCATGTTTTTGGTAATTGCGAGAGGAAGCAGTGAGTGGAGACTGAGTGGATCAGCTCTGCAGAGAAAAATGGAGGGAGTGAGCGAGTGAGTGAATGAGGGAGGGATGATGAAGAGGAGGAGGGAGAGCGGACAATATTGATCTGAACACATGCAAACACATATGGCTGAGTGTTATACAATTGTTCTGCTGGAGATAAAAGAGAACAGGAAGTTGTATTGACCAAAGAAAGCAGAGTGAGTCCAGCCACTCTCTTGTTGGATGGCCTTTTTGTAAGAAAGTTCATTTTATAAAGGACTTTTCCCTTGAGTAACATTGAACGCTGTATATTTCCCAGTACAAAGGATGATATTTTGAGCTGTCTGCACAAATTGGGACTGAGCCCAGCATGTATTAGGTTCATGATAGTTGCTCTGTGCACTTGCGTTCTGTCATTCTGACCATGTGTAGTCTGTACTTTGATTACAAAACTAGATTCATAGTGAAGACATCAAAATGATGAAGGAACACATATGGAACTATGTAGATAACAGAAAAGTGTTAAACCAACCAGAATATGTTTTATATTTTAGATATAAAACATATAACCACCTTTTGCTTTGATGACAGCTTTGCACACTCTTGGCATTCTCTCAATCAGTTTCATGAGGTAGTCACCTGGAATGGTTTTCCAACAGTCTTGATGGAGTTCCCCCGAGGTGCTGAGCACTTGTTGGCTGTTTTTCCTTCACTCTGCAGTCCAACTCATCCCAAACCATCTCAGCTGGGTTTAGGTCAGGTGATTGTGGAGGCCAGGTCATCTGATGTGGCACTCCATCACTCTCCTTCTTGGTCAAATAGCCCTTACATAGCCTGACTCCAAATGTCTGTTCACCTATTCTGTGTCTCACAAAGACACGGCGGGTGGAACCAAAAATCAAAAATTTGGACTCATCAGACCAAAGTACAGATTTCCACTGGTCTATTGTCCATTCCTTGTGTTTCTTGGCCCAAACAATTCTCTTTTTCTTGTTGTTCTTCCTCAGTAGTGGTTTCTTTGCAGCAATTCGACCACGAAGGCCTGATTCACGCAGTCTCCTCTGAACAGTTGATGTTGAGATGTGTCTGCTACTTGAACTCTGTGAAACATTTATGTGGGCTCTAATCTGAGGTGCTGTTAATTTGCAGTTTCTGAGGCTGGTGACTCCAAACATGAACTTATCCTCTGCAGCAGAGGTAACTCTTGGTCTTCCTTTCCTGGGGCGGTCCTCATGAGAGCCAGTTTCATCATAGCATTTGATGGTTGCACTTGAGGATACATTCAAAGTTCTTGAAATGTTCCAGACTGACTGACCTTCATGTCTTATAGTAATGATGGACTGTCGTTTCTCTTTACTTAGCTGTGTGGTTCTTGCCATAATATGGATTATAACAGTATTCAAATTGGGCTGTTAACTGTGTACCAACCCTACTTTTGCAAAACACAACTGATCATCTCAAACACATTAAGAAGGCAAGAAATTCAACAAATTAACTCTTGACGAGGCACAGCTGTTAACTGAAAACCATTCCAGGCAACTACCTCATGAAACTGACTGAGAGAATGCCAAGAGTGTGCCAAGCTGTCATCAAAAGCAAAGCAAAGCAAAGCAAAAGGTGGTTACTTTGAAGAATCTAAAATATAAAACATATTGTGGTTGGTTTAACACTTTTTTGTTAACTACATAATTCCATATGTGTTCCTTCATAGTTTTGATGAATTCAGTATGAATCTACAATGTAGAAAGTAATAAAAATAAAGAAAAAACATTGAATGAGAAGGTGTGTCCAAACTTTTGACTGGTACTGTAGGCGTATGCAGTTGTAGTCGCAATTATATATGCGTTATTTTTTTCAAACCTCACAAATCTCCTTCAGGGTTACAAAAAATATTACACATCTGTTTCCACAGGCTGAATGCAGCCCGCCTTATAATGAGTAAACTAAGTCTCTTGTGTAAAATTGGTGGTGTACTTCTTTAAAGGCAACAGTGCACAAACAGTGAGAAGAATAGTGGGGTATCAATAAGGGTTCACAGATCATTTTTGCCCCTGGGCTCTGTAGCAGGTCGGTGTGGCCCTGTACAGTCCTCAGAATAAAATCCTAAACAAGCCCTTTTAAAAAACTATTCAACAACAATGTATAGTTTAATTTTCCTGATCTAATAAAGACAATAGCATGAATTGCTATATATTTTACTAATTTTAAAAGTTATAAGACAAATCACTGTTAAACATAAAATTTTGGAACATACAAGTATAGAATATCTGACTTATTAAAAAATGTTAAAAGTATTAATACAATAGCGATGACGTTCTCCCTAACTGGCTGTCTAGCATTTTTGGAAAATCAAGAACTAGTTGCCTTATAAGAAGACACTAATTACATGGCACTCCAGTATCCATTGTGTGCAGACTGAGTGCCAGTGTGTGGAAAGAAAGCAGCAGTATATGGTTAAGCGGAAGTGGTGACGCCAAGGGACAGAACAAATGAAAGATGCCGGCAAAAGAAGGGAGGGAGCCTTGGAAGACAAAGAGAAAAGTGATGTAGGAAAGGGGAGGTGTAAAAGGCGGGGAAGAATAGCACGAGCGCCTTTGTTGGTGACAGTTGGACAGACGCTGAAAGATGCTGCTGCCTCTATGAATGCGTGTGTGAGAGATAAACTGACTGTGCCAGTGAGCAACGTGCTAGATAGTTTGCGACAAAACAATAAGACATGTTGAGTCACCTTCCACAAGTACATGTCCCGAGTTTCTTTGTTTTTATGTGCGTGACACTGCACTGTTTATGTCCTGTGAGTTTCTGTCAAGTCTCTGTGTCTGCATCAGTCTTTTCCTTCATGCACATCACACTGTCTGCTGTAACTATCAGGGGACACGTGTGCACATCCTCATGTGTCTCTCATACCTCCTCATTAGCGTCCCCCAGTGGGACTCAAACGCAACATGTACAGGTTGTGCATGCAAACACAGTCTTTTGATTAAGTTAATTAATGAAATGAACCATGTAAAAGTCATCCCCCCTCACTCAGTGTCCTCATTCAATCAATACCTCTCCAGGATGTTAATAAAGAAAAGAAAATGAAGTATTTTTAAACCAATGTGAAATGTGCAAAAGGAGCTGAAGTTCAATAACAGGAAGAGATTACTTATATTTAATGTCTTCATCACAGGCCTGAGAGCAGAAGGATGTGTGTTGTTACCTTGGCAACAGACACACCTCTACTACAGTATCCCATCACACTTACCAACATCTACCCTGACCTGCTATCAGTGTGACGGTGTTGACGTCACTCAGGACAGAACTGCGCAGCTACAGCTACAGCTACAGCTACAGCTACAGCAATGAATCCAGGAGGCTCATTTAGATCAGCTGAGTGAAAGTGAAATCAGTTTATTTCAGGGTGTCTCACATCGCAGAGAGAAAGATAACAACACGCCGTGCTGGTAGGAGCAGTGACGCACTCTTCAGCTGGTAACTAACTGTGGATCAAAGCTGAGCAGAGAGTGAACCAGGCGAGGTACAGCAGGATGCAGACAGAGGGACTGATAAAGACAAATGTGCAGATGGACACAGAGACGGGCAGGCAGATGTGCTGGAGTGGGTGTGGGCCGGGGAAGCCTCGGATTGTTTCTGTGCGGGGAGTACACAAACACGATGTAGCGAGCATCATACTCATTTAGGAGACAGTGCCCACACAGTACCGCAAACCCGCTGTGTGGGTGACTGGCACAACACTGGCTGACTGTCAGTCCGCGGTGGCATTTAGACAAAGTTGTGCCTCAGCAGGCACATGCACAGTGAAACACTGACACACACAGACATTGTACACTTGCACAGCTGGTACCGTGGGTGTGTGTGAAGGGGAAGCCTGTGAGGTGTTGGTCCCGGATGGCCAGTGGGCACTAAAGCTTGTGTGCGTCCTAAAGTCCAGATACGGACAAAGCAGGAGGTGTGAGGGAATAACAACACACACCGTGTAATGGATCCCCTCAGTTAGTCATTTGTTTATCATGCCTGTGGCTCAGTTGGCTTTATGCAGAATGGAGACTGTGTATGTACTGTAATGTAATGCGTGTTGCTGTGTGTGCATGTGCGCAGGCATGCATACACCCTTACGTGTGACTACTTCATCACTCATACGCTCATCTGTTGAGCCACCTGTGTGTTTCTATGAATGGGTGTGCTTCTGTTGTCTACCTCCTCATGGCTCTGAGCCTGAGAAGCGCTCTACATTTATTTTCAATACATTCAAAAGACATTAAAAAAAAACTGGAATTATTGTCCAAGGTCAATGCTGGTCTCTTCTAACAGCTGGAGCCTCACTAATGTTACTGTGAGAGTTGTTTTCCTGTAGTTTCAGAGTGTTGCTTATATCAGGTTCCGCAAACAAAATGCTCTTAAAAAAATGCTATAAAACTTCAAGATTGTGTATTTATACAGCTCTTTATAGCTTCTGATATAGCTCTTCTTACAAGCATGTCTGAAATGTTTTACAGAGTCAGGGCTCTCCTAGATCAATCAATAATCCATTACAGTAGAATTGAGTCATAGATTAAGGAAAAGGAAACAGGAAAGCAAGCAAGTGCAAAACAAGGAGAACCATTTTGGAGAGACCTTAAAAGCTGCTATCATCTTGAAAGCCCTGCACCAGACTGTTGAACTACTTAGGTCTCAGAGCTTATTTTACACTTTCCAACCTACTCAATATACTGTACAGTAACCGTGGTACGTCACTGTATGTTTGTTGATAGCATTTATGAGCTTTAATCCCTGGGTAAAACTTGACTTGACTCTGATGTTTCAATATTGCACATGATGGCGAAAAAGGCCATTTTAGGTATTTATCAAGTATTCTCATGGCTCTCTCACGGTCACTGGATAACTCAGCAATAATATATAGATGCAGTGAGTGACATGGAAGATACATACGCCTATGATGTAATACAATCAAATTCAGCCCTGTTAATGACCCTGACTTATTTAGATGAGATTATACAGCTTTAGTTGTTTAATGTCACTTAAAAAGTGTCACAAAATTGGTAATTATTGTAGGAGTTTTTACATTGGATTGCATTAAGATGTCCGGCGGGTTTATGTTTTCCTGGTCACTCCAGTGTGAAACTACATTTTCCACTTTGGTTTGATTAAATTAAAATGACAAATGACAGTTTTCTTCATCACACTGTATCATTGTCACAACTGATGCTATCCTGCTATCTTGCTGCTGGTGGTCAAACACAAGCAGCGACAGCTTGAGGCACAGACACAGCAAAACAAACTTGAAGTGGCATGCATATTAAGGCATCTGTTATCTTTTGCTGTCTTTCTGTTTTCTGGCTTCATTACTGGCCCATTTCCCCCCATTTATGAAGATATTTAACAATATTTGAAATAGTGCAATAAAAACAGTGAAATTAGGCATAAGAACTGAGAGAATCACATTTTCAACACTCCAGTTCACTAAAGTAAATTTAGTTTAAACGGATCCAAATGTCCTTAAATAGTAAAAATAATCACACTTCTATCTGACCACTCTTGCCTTGTTTAGCAAATGAATGCCATTTCATTTCTCCATCATCAGAAGAATTATGTCAGGAGCTATAATTAATGTACAAACATGACTGCAGCATGTCGTAGTTAACCTCCACAACAAATACTACTCAATCATGGTTGTTTTGAGTGACTCTCTTCTGGCACCGAATTTTCTCTTGTGGCTGATTCATAATCAGGGGCATCCTCCTTTTCTAAGACAGGACCATCTAAGCCTTTCTCTGTATCACTCTGTCTGGCTGCCGCGCGCCGGAAACAGACCATAACGGTATCTGAGAGAGCCAGCCAGGAAACGAGCTGTGCGCTCTTCTCCTACCCGTCCTCCTCTCCTCCACAGAGCCCAGTCATCATTACCGGGCACCGTGCCTTGGCCCGCTCCCCCCTCTCCTCCCCCTCCCTTTGCTGTTTCTACTTTCGCTCTCGCCCTCCCTCCCTCTTGTTCCTATGTGCGTCGAGAAAGTCTCCTCCTCTCACAGAGCCGGAGCGCACGTCTCCAACCAGCCTTTACGCGCGTACAAGCTCTCCAAGAGAATCCCCTACGGTCGGCCCCTCCCCTTTCCGTTTCTTGCCGCCCGCACTCATTCATGACCCCGGACTGGTGACGTAGGAGATTCCACGGTGCCCACTGCCGTAGGCAATAACGGGATGCTTGAGTATATATGGGACACTGGTTGCCACCAACCGGCACACTCTCAGTCGCTCCGACTCGGGAACCAGGGCATCAGCGGAGATAGCAGGCTTTACTTCGCCCTCTTAGGCTAACTCGCTTTGGGCTTTGGTTCAGGATGGAAACCCCTTCGATTTCTCGGAGCCGACGATGCTCTATCATGCGCAACTGCAAAAGTAAGTTTCTCCCTGTCTTCTTTGGTTTTGGATAGCCCATGGATACTGCAGACAAAGAGCTAATTCGGCTTTTCAACAGAACTTGTGCAACAGTATCTAAGTTTTTAATCTAAGAACTCGTGAGGTACTTTGATATGTTGAATGTAGCATCGGAATGGATACGATTTGATGGATGGTACAAGATCGAAAGGAAACTCGGAGGCTCTGTCAGACAGTTACTTATTTTATGATTTATAATAGCCAGATTTCATGTGCAGGACGTGAAACTGAATATAATAAGAAGTTTTTGTTAACTCTAAAAAAATAGTTGCCATGTTTGGACCGATGACTTCTACGATCATGCCGTGCGTAATGCTCGGTACAAGTGTAGTGCTGAAGCGCAAACTTCATTTACTTTAGAAATGTAAGGCTGTAAAATGTTTATCCTGTAATTATAGATGCTTTTACAGCTAAAATGCCCGTTCATAAATACAATAATACCAAAAGAAAGATACAATGTTAGCGCGCAGTACTAAGTGAGCGGTAAATGTTCACCCGTTTGGACTCTGTATGCTGTTGCATGTCTGCTCATAACGGATGGTTTCAGCACCACGGACAGCTCCCGCTCACCTCTCTCCCTCTCCTCGTGTCTCCTCCAGGCGGTCTCTCCCTCTGGCTGGTGGTGTGGCTGGTCCTCGGCAAGCCAAGTCCGGCATCGGCTTGCCCGCACCTGTGCGTGTGCTACCCGACGCCCATGACTGTGAGCTGCCAGGCGCAGAACTTCACCGCCGTCCCGGTCGGAGTGCCCTATGAGTCGCAGCGCGTGTTCCTCCAGAACAACCGGATCACGGAGCTTAGAGTTGGCTCTTTTGGCTTCGGAACTCAGGTAAGAAGGAGTGAGGAAAAACGGCATTTGCGGGAAGGGACGGAAAAGTGTGAAGCTGTCTCTTAATTCTCATAGAAAAGTTACATTTCCGCATGTTTTTGAATGTTTTTTTCCATATTTAAGCCTAAATAGCTTAATATCCACAGATACGAATGATCACCTTTGTATTCTTGTGTTTTCTTGCATCAGGTTCTGTGGCTGTTCTCCAACAACATCACTTGGATTGAGGCAGGGGCCTTCAGTGAGCTGAGGGACTTGGAGGAGTTGGATCTGGGGGACAACCCTAGTCTCCACAGGCTGGAGGGGGGAGCCTTCCGCGGCCTAGAGAAGCTCCAGAGCCTCCACATGCACCGCTGCCGGCTCACTGCCCTGCCCCATGACATCTTCCACAAGCTTTACAGCCTGCAGTTCCTCTATCTGCAGGTAGGGGCGCTAAAGACACACGAATGCTTGCAGATAACTGACACACAGTTGGATACTCACACACACAAGCAGCCACCCACACATGTACTTACACAGAGCAACACAAATGTCCAGTTACAAATATTACAAATCCCAGAGAGTCTGTTCTTCTTATGCTAAACTCTTCTCCTTTTTTTCTTTTCTTCTTCAGGAGAATAATCTCCACTTCCTACAGGATGACATCTTTTCTGACCTCATCAACCTGAGCCAGCTTTTCCTGCATGGCAACCGTATCCGCACCCTCTCAGAGAATGTGTTCCGCGGCTTGGTCAACCTCGACCGCCTTCTCCTCCATGACAACCGCATCAGGCAGGTGAACCGCCGCGCCTTCCGCGACCTTGGCCGCCTGACCATGCTCTTCCTCTTCAACAACTCCCTGGCTGAGTTGCCCAGCCAGACCCTGAGGGACACTCAGGGCATCGAGTTCCTTCGCCTCAACGCCAACCCCTGGTCCTGCGGCTGTGAGGCCCGCGCTCTGTGGGAGTGGTTCCGTGAGGCCCGTGTCTCTTCATCCGAGGTGATCTGTGCCTCCCCTTCCACCCGCCGTGGCCAGGACCTTCGCTTCCTTCGTGAGATGGACTTCGCCCTCTGCCCCCTGCCCGACCCAGGCTCCATTGCTGGCTCCACTACCACCACCTTCAGCACCAAGACCCGCTGGTGGTTCCACAAGAACAAGCCCCAGTCATCCACAAAAGGCATCTTTGAGAAATCCTCAGAGACTGTCAAGGCTGGTTTGTACGGGAAAGGCCCGTCCACAACCACCTCAGTCGTCAAGTACGAGCTGGGGGAGGAAGAGCTGGCGCTGCCCAAACTTGACCCTGAAGAGTACTGGGCAAACTACGGCAACGAGGACTCAGGTGTCACTCTGCGGTGCTTCGAGCTCGAATGCCCACCTGAGTTTGATCTGCCTCCATCTTCCTCCTCTCCCTCATCCTGCTCACCCTCTCTCTTCTCACTATTAGCCCTTTCTGTTTTCACCCTCTGCCTCAACCTCCACCTTCTATTTGGCTGAATCAGACTCTTAGTGCCACTCCCCCATCCCTTCCAGCCTGTTTTAAAGGCTGTGAGGACCCGTGTTAGACTCTCTATACCCCCTTTGCCCGCTTTGCTGTAAGCCAATCCTCAAGGCACAGCGAGGGAGATAGGGGGACGGTTAGATTCTGAATCTACCACCTACAGGGCTTAACACTTTTCAGGGCTGCTAAGAGTTCTTCAGCTAAGGTCATATATATCTACAATACTCTACAGGTATGGCTTTCTGTGTCTTACCTGTACGATGTCACGATTCCCTGCAATCAGGGCTATGAGGGCTGAGTCCATCTCAAATACCAACGTGATTTGATAGCAGTTGTGAATGATGTTGTCAATTTTGTCACCTCAACTTAGTTAAGACTACTAGTGCTATTAGTGCATCCAATTAACTGGCTGCTACAAATACTACAATTACTGTTAGAATCAGTGCACAGTAATGACAATACTGTAACCACTTAAAGTGTCATGTAAATAGTTATGTATTCTGTGAGTGTTCGAACTGATATCTGTGGTCCAGCACTATCACTTTCATCTTTATCCAGGAAAACTGTGAAGGCTAGTGCTTCTACAGGACAGAGCACGATGCACAGTCAGGCTGAGAGTTTACCGGGAGAGAAATAAGGGAAGAAAATATACTGTGAAGCTGTGAGGGAGGGAAGAGAGAGAGAGAGAGAGCGAGAGAGAGGAATGCAGGGATGTCAAAGAAAGAAGACTGACAAGGGAAATGACAGCGAGGAGAAGGGATTTAAAAAAAACAGGATTAGAAAGAGGAAGCGAAACAAGGAGAAAGAAGGGCGACGACATTCATGCAGCAATAAGACAAGAAGCAGTGAGAGTAGAGTGAGACACCGTGAAGGACAGTGCTGGCCGTAGAAGCAGCAACCCGCAGGAGAGAAATAATAAATCCACTCATCAGTAGTTGTTCAATTCATCATACCATCCTCCATTTTCTGTAAATATAGTGTCATTTGCGACAACCACAGGGAACGAATGCTTCCTGTCAGGAAGCCAGAGATTTTGGTTTTTGGATGTCTTTCTGTGACATATTGATATAATGTGTAAAGATTGTTGACTTGGGTGCAGATGAAGATCTAGATAAAAAGATACACTGAATATTTCCTGAATCATGCTGTCTATTTTGCTTGTCTTTGGGGCACTGTATTACAGAATATATTTTAAAAAACAAGGGGGGGGGGGGGGGGGGGGGGGGCTTTATGGTGCTCCACATGGTTCTTTTGGTTTTTCGAAATCAAAAGCAACTAACAAAAATGGGACAAAGTGAGTAAAAAGAAAAATCCACCAAAAAGTAGCAGATTGCTGCTGTGTGAATAAACGGTGATTAAAGCGGATTAAAAGGACTGACCACATGGACCTGATGTCACAGCTAGAAGCGGCTCAGATCTGGCTGTGATGGGCATCTGTGTGTGAGTGTGGATAAACGGGGATGAATGGATTCACAAGCTGGCAACACTGCAAAAGGCAAATACGTCAGTAGGTTTGCCACTCCACTGACTCATTGCTGGGCGATGCCAGGTGGACAGACGAGGTGCAAATTGGCTGATTTGTAAATACGCTAAGAGAGCAATGAGAAAGTCTGGAGCTGGAGACGGCAGGAGACAAATTAGGACTGACACACTGATGTGCTGATTGTGCTGACTGATGCTGATGATGTGAAGTGATAGAGAAGTGGGTTTCAGAGTCAAAGCTGCAGGGGAATTGTTAATGCTGAGGCTGCAAAAGAAAGGAGAAGAAATGTTCAGAGCGAGCAGCGGAAGTAGTGTGGAAAAAAAAGGAGAAGGAGGAAGTTACCAAATATAGACATCCTCTTGTTCTCCTTCAGCAGTGTTTATTAATCGCTCCCTTGTCAAAACATGTTTACACATTGCCCTGTAGGAAGCTCAATACTATAGGTGCTCTGATATATAGTCATCCGTCTTTTTACTTTTATTCGAACAGTGTTTTTCTGAAGCGCTCTCCATCTCTCAAGGGCAGAGAAAGGTTGGAAGGAGAGGGTCTCTAGCTTTAATAGAGGTGACGAGGGCAAGGCCATGATGTAGTAGGAGTGAAAAAGCAGGAGGTACTTTTAGCAAGGTACACACACAATCACACACACACACACAAACAAATCCACTCACAAAGCCAGTTAGCCTTGCTTCAACCGAAACAAGACTGCAACAATATTAGACTTTTTTTTCTTACTGAAATTGAATTTTTTTTTTGTTGTTCTTGATTAAGAATGATTTTGGGAAATGTTCAGTATCATCTTGTTGTTTAGCCTCTTATTGAGTCTCGTGGAGGAGGTCAAACTGAGCCTGGGTGCTCTTCAGTGGCCATGTCACTGTCAGACGACTTAAGTGCCAGTTATACCATTTTCCCTAGTTTCCTTGTTTAGTCTGTCAGTAAGCATGTTCCATGTTTTGTATCTGGGAAAGAAACAATAATTATATATGATATATTGGCTTATTTGTTATTTATTTTTACTGTAAACAAAAGAAAAAAGATGTTCTTGAAAGATGCATCATAAAGAAAGAATAAATTCATACCTGTTTTAACAAAAATTTTTCCATGTGGGCGTTTCAATCTATGTCTTGGCTCCTAACTAGCCAAACACCCAAAGCAATCAAAGCACATATACACACCTACCCACACATACATGTGGACACACAGACACAGTTGCCATTGTGTAAGTCCTCCAGGCAGTTGTCCAGCCTTCTCAACTACGAGCTATTCAGCTAAGAAAGGCAGAGAACAGGAAGAGTGGAGATGAAAACAGAGCACGAGCAGTATAAACTTCATCAGTATTCACCAGCATCTCAGGCGCCGGCACACAACACTGTTGCAAGATGCTGACATCAAACAAGGCAAAGCAACAGCAATAACAGTAATTAAATAATAATGATTATTAGATTGAGCCTTGCCTGCAGAAATAAGGTTAGTGTGAAAAAAAATTGTGAAACACTAACACAGCATCAGCTGCGCTATTAATAAATTCAATGTGGTGCTGAGCATGAGCCGTTGTTTCTGACATTATCCTAACACCTGTACTCCAAAGTGCTGTGGACACATGATCACGTCCTCTTACATGTAACGTGAACTGGCAATGAGTTGAAGGATAGGTTTCATTTATTTATTTCAGTATAATACTCACATGTTCATTGAAGGAGTTACAAGTTGCTGTAATTGTTCTCCCTGTCATGTCAAAGCATCAAACTGTTGTTGATATAGTTATGAGAGGATTCTTCTTTACCTGAAAAGGGGAAACTTTAGCTCACTAGTGGCTCTACAGGAAAAGTTAGGGGATCACCAAAGTCATTAGGATTCATCCTCTGGGGACTGTGAACAATCCTTTCAGTAGTTAGAGGACCAGCTCTAGAAAGAAAAGAGACGATCTCTAGAGCCAAACTGCTAACACGGCTAAAAGCTCAGCAGTTAAGTCTTATTTCCAGAAACAACATTCAGGTTCCTTTTTTTGGAGAACAGAAAACAAAGCTTTGATTTTTAAAAACAATTTGTTTTAGGTGCCAAAACAATAAAAAACAGGGATACATGCAACTCACTGGAGTTGCACGTATCCTCCGACACAGCCCTATTCAAGCCAAATTTTGCCAAAAAAATGGAGGTCATTAACAGCTGTGTCAGCTGTTCTACAGCTAAATTATTTAGCTGGGCTGTTTTTGTCCATTTCAAATGACTGCTTATGTTGATAATGAGCTCATTTGTGGCTTTTAATAAGAAGCATTTGTTGCGGTCATTGGACCTTTGTGTCCTGCAGAGTTACTGGGCAGGCAGGTAAATACACGGACACTGTTATTTTGTGGGTAAAAGAAGATTTATACTTTGCTCATGCACAATTTAGTAGGGGAGGCATGAAGCTTCAATAGAAAAAAATCTTTCAACAATTTGTTTATACCAGACATCATTCTGTGCAAACAGAGAGCTGTTACATTCAGAAGTCCCAGACTCACACTGCAAACACACACACACACACACACACACACACACACACACACACACACACACACACACACACACACACATAGAGATCACAATCTGTGGCACAGAGCTCACTCAGTGGAATCACAGCTTGCCATGCCTATATAAGGATGAAACAAGCACATCAGACAGCTCATCCTTCACGTTCTCATTGGTCTCCAAGCTTTTCTGTGGCAGAAAAATTCCATGACGCACCTTCTTCGTAGAGAACATGTAAACTGCGTGGGTCCGATTGGACGACGTCCATGTCACTCAACCACCAGACACAATAGGAATCACTGTGCATGAGGTTGGGAGGTAGGGCGTGAACATGCCTGTGGAAGCTGTGTGTTGAATAGATGAATATTAATGACTCCTAGTTTATTCATGTAAAGGGTAGGGGGTGGTTGGGGGTGGGGGGGGGACAGAGATGGGAGGAGGCTGGTTAGAGCGCGCTTGTTCAAGTGCGTCACTATCTTGTCACAACTTGCCTCCACCTGCTGGGCCCCCATCCCTCTCTCCTTCTCTCCCTCTCACTCACAGAAACACACACATTCGCAAACATGCAAACAATTTCTCACTTTCTCATGCACAGACGCAATTTGCCTGTTCTTTACGTTTTCCTGTTCTCAGTAGTTGAGTTTGTGCAATTTCTCGTCTAACGTCTCTTTCCCTTCTTGCCACCAGGTCTCTGTGCTTCAGCTTTCACACATTCCCTCTTTTTCTTACTCTTCCCTCTTCTTCTCACATCTCTTCACTTTTGTCTGTTCCCTTTTCTTTATCACATGTTAATGTCCACCATGAGCCAACAGGGTCCTCGGATTCATGGATCTTCTCTCACTCATTCATGAAGTTAAATAGAAATGTGTCACTTCTATTTTCCCATTTGTCTGTGCGTCACTAGCTCTGACTAAATTCTTTCTAAGCCCAGTTTTTGATTTCTTTTCAACCATGTTTTCATTTTTAGGTACTTAATTACTTTTAATTCACTTTGTCTGATTGAAATTGTTTCAAAAAAAAAAAAGTCCTTTGTACACACATCTTTTTCATTTTTTCCATGCTTAGAGATATGTGAATATGCCTTGAGATGAGAGGACTGGTTACATACTGTGTACAAGAACAAAGGGACACATGCAACGGGTGGATGTATTATGAGTAACATTATTATACCACTGCCAATAAACATGCATGAACATGTCAGAAAATAAGACCCTCTGTGTAAATACACTGATCAGCCACAACATTAAAACTAGCTGCCTGTTTTAATGTTGTGGCTGATTGGTGCAGATAGTGACTGTACGTATGTGTGTGTCTAACAGAAAGACTGGAAAAGGTGAAAAGCCACTGACGCCAATATGGGGTGAAAACAAAGCTCGCTGTTGACAGAATGAGATGAAAATGAGAATTTCTGTGAAAGAGAGGGACACAGAAAGATGGCAACAGAAGAGGTGTGACGTTTGAGTCATGTACTTGGATCTCTTCGCAGCCGAGAACATTTGGAAGGCTTAAGTGTGCACGCACACACACGTGCGAACTCACCCTCGTTGGCAGTGTTTGCCGTTGCTGGTACGCCTTGAGAGGGGCCCACTGGGAGACAGACGTTCCTCAACTCATCACACAAGTGGGATCCACGCACATGAATGCCTACACATGCACACACCTACAGGCATGCAAACAAAAGATATATTCTTACGTGCACTAGCGACACAGACTCACCACATTTTCTCAGCTAGGTGGCCCCAAAATACCTGCATGTTTTGACATAAACATTTGCATGTCAGTGTGTATTTTGTGTGTTTCTGAGGTGATGAATACGTCACAAACTCTTCTGTGATTCTGTTTCCCCCTTCAAATATATTTTTATAAAATTCCACCCGTTTACAGATGATGTACGCAAGACAAACACCTCACTCAGAGTACCAAACATACGCATATGCAAAGACTTACCAGCACAAACACACAGCAAACAGATGGACACACTCATATACAGTAGTCTCAGATGAATCCTGACATCGTCTGTCTGGTTGTCATTTAAAAGTGTGATGATAAAGAGAGAATAGAGCAGAGTAGAAAAAAATGTGAAGGAGAGAGGGCACAGACTAACTGAGTAGTAGAAAGGAGTGTGAAGGACTGGAAGCAAAATTAAAAGACAGAAGAGAAAGAAAACACTCAGCTGTCATTATGGCTTAAGACAGCAGTGGTCCTACATGCATGATTACATAAGAGGTATGTTACATCCCCTAGGGGAATAAGATAAGAGGACAATACAAAATTATTTATTTTTAGTTGTTGAAGTTGTGCCAAATAAATGAAACCAATTAAACAAAACCAGGCCTGACTGCCCCCTACCTCTGAAAACCAAATCCAAACAAAAGTCCTAGCTTCTCTAAAAAAGGTGACTTAATTAAAACCAATACATTTTCATTCAAATTTGCATATTGCATTCACGTCATTATGACGCATTGCTCCGCCCTACACACACGCTTTTCTGAGTAAAACAAAAGTATTGATATTGGTATTGGTATCAGTAGTACTGGCCCTGTATTTACTTAGTATGGGATCATAGATTTTGCAGTATGGCACACTCCTATTAGTTTCTATGTTTTGTTTCGTAATACATGGCCTGTGATATTATGGTCTGGCTCAATTATCACTGGCCAATCATTAGCCAATCAGAGATGACGACCCACCTGGTTGTTAGAGGAGTGGGACTTAAAAGGCGCAGGTGCAGGCCGGGACGCCGCTAGAAACAGGTGGACAGGGAGACGCTGGTTGTGAGTTTGTTTAAAACTGTGAACTACTGTTGTTCATCAGGTGAAGACCCAGGACTTTGAGTCAAAGTATAACCTGATAAAACCGGACGCTGAGCCGTGTTTTGGAGCTGGTTTCAGCTCGTGGTTCAGCTAAACCACCACGAATTACACCGAGTCCGCCATTACCGCGCCGGTTTGGAGGAGAGGAGAGCGCGTGTGCGCGGAACACAGACTTCCACCGAGTTTCTGAGTGAGTATGAAGACAGTGTGAGCACACTAAGGGAAACAGACCAGGTGTATCAGACCAGGTATATCAGCCCAGATGTATCAGCCTGTGAATCTCCGTATTTCAGATGCTGCAACAGAGGCCTTTCCACCATGTGAGCCACAGACGCCACTTTGTGCTCACGCCCGCGCACACAGCCTCAGTGCAAGTGTCTCCATCGCACCGCTCACCTTGGACAGGCGGTTTGGAAACGGCTTTCTGGATTTTCTACGAAAAGTGAGTACATACAACATTTCAGTCCACGATTTCAGAGTCACAGTTTACGGTGCCATGTTGCGCTGGTGCCACCTGGGGTTATGTTTTAACGTGGAGCTCACCTGGTTCTGTAGTAAATATTTCTTAAGTCTCTGTGGTTTGACATATTTAAATTCTGGACCGTGATGTGGTAAGATAAAGGCTGAATATGACACGCGGGACAGCGCAGCCGCACAGAGATAATTAGGCCTCAGCGGCCTCCTCCGTTCACGTTCGTAAACCCTAAGTTCACCTCCCTCGTGCTCAGGTTATCAGGGGTATGTGGAGAGAGAGAGAGAGAGAGAGAGAGAGAGAGAGAGAGAGAGAGAGAGAGTTTTTACCCACATAAACATTTATTAGTTATATTAGAGTCCAGAACTGCAGGTCAGTGCGCGCGGACTGTGGCTGTCTGGAGCGCACCTGCTTCTTTGGCTCACAGGTGCAGCAGCGGCCTGGGTGAAGGTGAACCTGAGGGCGGTGGTTCGCTCTGAGTGAAGCTCGCACGGTAAAATACCGTCATCAGTTTGATCAGTGTTGATTTTCCGTTTTACTCGTTGAGCAGAATTTAATGAATAAACAATATTTAAAGATTGCGAAACGCTGCTCAGTGAAGAGAACGTGCTGCTGATCTCTAAACCACCTGCAGTCAGTCTGAAAATCTTCATCTTTCAGCTGCACCACAGTCATCCTCACTCACACATCACAGTCTCCAATATGATCAATAACTATAACAGGAATGTTCCATAAGCTCAATCACAGCAGGAGAAATTATAATTCCCTGATCAGTGTGAGGTGTGTGTGTATAAAGCTTCACACAGATGGATTTATATTCAGTGAACTGATGTCCGCAGAGTGTGAGTGTTGGACAGGATCAGTCCACTCTGTGTCTTCACAGGTGAACTGGCTCTGACCTGCAGACTCAGACTGAGCTGTTTCTTCTTCCTCTTCTTCTTTCAGGTCCATAAACAGATCAGCATGAGAAGAAATCAACTAATTGTAAGTGAAGTTTTTATTCTGCTACTGGTGTGTGTGTGTGTGTGTGTGTGTCTCTTACGCACACACACGCACACACGCACACACGCACACATACACACATACACACACACACACACACACACACACACACACACACACACACACACACACACACACACACGGCCACTGTGCCAATCTGTCTCACCCTCTTTTCTTTCTGTCTCACATGCC
Organism: Toxotes jaculatrix; assembly: GCF_017976425.1. Taxonomy (NCBI): domain Eukaryota; kingdom Metazoa; phylum Chordata; class Actinopteri; family Toxotidae; genus Toxotes; species Toxotes jaculatrix. The sequence goes on along the minus strand of NC_054397.1, from coordinate 23,987,044 downwards.
ACCATGCCATAATTATTTGTCCGCCCGACCGTTTGCCCGTCTGTCACTCTCTCTCCCTTGCACACTCACTTGCACTCTAACCCTAACCCTAACCCTTTCAGCATTGTAGCATCGATTTTGACAACGCTGGATGAAGAGGCTATACAAGGTATAAGTTTCAGTTCTTTGATGCTGGGATGTCTGGCCGCCGTGCCATAACTTTTCCTCCTACAGAATTTGTTCCTGTCCATCCAGTATGGCTGCCATCGGCTGTCTCTCTCTCTGTCGGTCGGGCGGTTGTTTGTTTGATTATTGTTTGTTTGATGATTGTTTATTTGATTATTGTTTGCTCGTCGATTTTGACTACGTTGGATGAAGAGGCTATACGAGGTATGCGACTTTCACTTTTTTGATGCTGGGATGTCTGGCCGCCGTGCCATAACTTTTCCTCCTACAGAATTTGTTCCTGTCCATCCTTCCAACCCGGCTGCTGTCCGTCCGTCTTCAATAGGTATGTGGTGTTTGCTCAGCCACCGTGCCATCACTTTACCTTGTCTCGGCTGCTGTGCCAGTCTCTATCCTTCTGTCTCTCTCTGTCTCACATACACACAGACTCACACTCACACCTCTGTCTCTATCCCTCCCTCTAAGCAGCCTGCTGATCTGGGGGCCCAGCATTGGGGCTGTTTAGGGCATGTTGCTCTCTGTATAATATGGTCGATTTTGGCCCCTCTCCATTAGCTTTATGTGGGCTGATTTGGGAACCCTGTGTTGGGTGTGATTTTGCGCCCCCCCCAAAAATGACAAAATGCTTCAAATACGATAAATTAACTTGAACTTGTGACCATAGTCAAAAGTGTGGAAGGACAAATAACACAGGCAGCTGTTTAAAAGAAAAAGGAAAAATAATCAGGCATTTTGATAAGTCAGACCTTCCTTTCAATTTTAGTTTAATGAGAATGAAAGAAATTTTTAGTTTTTATTTGTTTATTTAATTTTTCTTTTTTTTATGTCTCCACATGCGCTTCCCTGTAAATTCTTTCAATCTGTTGATTAACCTTGTTATTTCCTGGTGATAACTTCTCTAAGATCATCATTACTGATTAGGACCAAGACTTTGCTAATGACTTACCTGTATTTTGACTGGTCTAATTGGAATTATTGATAGAACATTGCTATTCTGATCTTGTTGTAAATGTGTTTCTGATTTTGGCTTTCTCAAGCAATTTTTCAGCCCATGGATGATGTTTTCTGAATGCATTTAAAATCTGTATTGGCATCTGAGATACATTGGTGATCACTTTTTTTTTCTTTTTCTAATAGTATTCAGCCTGTGTCCTGATCATAGTTTCACTGCTGTCCATCATCACCACCCAAATTTTGATAGAAGCTTTATTGTACAGGCAGGGTGAGTTGGACTTTGAGCTCAAACACTGACTCGTCTCGCTCTGCCAAGTTTCGTTTCAAGGGGAGACTGGAGTAGGACCTGTCTGGGTTGAAGTAGGTGCAGTGAGGAAAAGTTTAGCAATCGTTAGGTTTTTTTGGCATCGGCACAAAGGGAGGCCTCCCGACAGGGGAATCTTTCCCACCCCTGTGAAGCGCTACGCACGGTAAATCGTGGACAAGATTCACTGCAGTATCAAACGATATGGAGTTATTTGTGTCACGCTTAAGTGTAGGTGGGTTCGTACCTTTTTTTTTCTTCTTCTTCTTCTTTTTTTTTTTTTTTTTTAATTGCGTGGTGGGCAGGGTAAGTGAAGGAAGCCTGGCAGAGAGACGACTCATAGCTCAGACTGTAAAGATGCACCCAGTTTGGGTATATTTGCTTCATTTTCCATCTCGTGGTGATGATGAACGCAGTGACCACTGTGAAAACCTAATAGATGTGTTAAGTCTACCAGGTTGAACAATAATGATATTTTGCTCCTACTGAGCTATGTGCTCTTGACATATGTAAAATGAGACATTGTCATGGGCTGAATTGAAGAGAATGTCTTAAGGACAACAGGTTTTGTCTTGAAGTAGAACTGCTAATCTTTATAAACAAATGTGAACAGAGTGGCAGCCATTTCAGAAGGCAAACCTGAAAAGATGTTTACGGATGGTAGAGAAACCTTTCACTATGTTTTAGAAACCATGTCAAAGACGCTAGAGGGTAAGACACAGTCAAGGCCTCGTTCCAGTGCTTGAAGGAACAGAGTGAGGAAGACATGTTGAAGTTTGGACACACCATAAGTTCTGCTTAAATTATTGTGTAGCTGCTGTAGTTCGATTATGAGTGAACTGAGGCTTTATTCTGTGGCTGAACCTCCAGTGATGGTGTTCCTCTCTTTATCCATGCTGTTTACTTTTACATTGTCTGTTGCACACATTTCTCCCAAATTGTCAGTTTTCTGTCCTTTAGCACCTTTTCATATACTTGTTATTTATTTTAGTTTAGCTTTACATATTTATGTGTATGGGGTTTTTTTATTTTGTTTTCGTAGTTATTATTTTTCTTAAATTTCTTTCTTTGTCATTGTGAATTTATTTAACTTTGTCAGTTGGATGAAGAAAACCTTGTACTCTGTAGTGCTTGCTCATTTGGACTTTTCTGTCTCTGAGCCCAAGACATGGAGCTGTCAGCCTGTTGATAAGATTATTCTGCAAAAGTCTTCTCAGACTGTCTCCATGTACGTCAGGACATTGGACTTGCTAATTACTGCTGAGACTCTGTGGAAGGGTTTGCAACGATCACAAGACCATGGCGGAACATTCTGAGGCGGAGTTCCACAGGCAATACAGAACTGGAATGTGATGAAGTTTTGAGTTAATGTACTGATTGATAGATGACTTTGGAGACTCCCAGCAGACTTTCCACCCTGCAGGGATGGATGCACTGGACTGTTCCACCACAGTCTCTGAAAGTAGCAGACACCAGAGTCAGGGGAAATTAGTCAGAAGAAGTGAGAGAGCGGCAACCAAAGGTAAGATCTGAGGTCATGTTGAAGGTTTGCTTTAGTCTGTTTGCTTTTTACTTATTGCTAATGATTGTTTTTTTTTTTCTCTGAGTCATATGTCCAACCTTAAGGAAGGCTGGAGGGGGAATGTGGCCTGACCTGATCCACCCATACCTGGACATCGCCTAGATCTCCTCTCCTCACCTCACCTCTGAAGGACTGTTGCAGCCAACATCACACAAGTTTGCAAGCTGCTCTTCAAACTACAGGACACGAGCAGAAAGTGAGTCTGCTGCATCTAGGAGGTGGATGGACTGATTTTCGGCGTAGTGAAGCTCAAGTGCTGATTAAATACAGATTGTGACCATTTATTAACTCTGTTAGAGCCAAAGTTTTACCAGCTCTTCACTTTTGATGACTCAAAAGGAGACAGTCTTGCTTTAGTCTGTTTGCTTTTTACTTATTGCTAATGATTGTTTTTTTTCTCCATCTGTTCAAGTCATATGTCCAACCTTAAGGAAGGCTGGAAGGGGAATGTTGTGGCCTGACCTGATCCACCAAGGCCTGGACACCGCCTAGATCTCCGGACCTCACCTCTGAAGGACTGTTGTAGCCCACATCACACAAGTCTGCAAGCTGCTCTTCAAACTACAGGACACAACCAGGAAGTGAGTCTGCTGCATCTACGAGGTGGATGGGCTGATTTTCGGCGTAGTGAAGCTCAAGTGCTGATTAAATACAGACTGTGACCATTTATTAACTCTGTTGTTGGAACAGAAGTTTTACTAGTGCTTCACTTGTGATGCCTGAAGCTCATAGATCACGTGTTGTGAATGAATTTTCCAGCTGTTTTTGTTTTTTTTGTGATATTCAGAAACAAACACAATCTTCTTTCTATGTGTGTCAGAATCAGAGAAACTTTAGTAATCCCTGGAGGGAAATTCTTGAGTTACAGTCAAACTCCCAATAGAAAATGCAACATAGTGTGCAGAAGAGTTGACAGACAGGAGTAAGATATAAACATTTTTTTTTAGATAAATTATAAATAACAAATAGAATTAAAAAAGAACTATAATACCCACCCCTTAGAATATACATATTCCCCAATATGAGAAAAAAAATAAACACGTCTTCATATTTATATTTACATCAGAGGTCTACTGTTTATAGAAGTGATTACTGTTGAGGTAAAAAGGTAGAGTGTGAGCAAGGAGACTGATGACTGGTTTAAATGGAATTATTGATAGAACATTGCTGTTTTGATCTGATGAATTGGTCGTAAATGTGTTTCTGATTTTGGCTTTCTCAAACAGTTATTCAGTCCATGGATGATGTTTTATGAATGGATTTAAAATCTGTATTGGCATCTGAGATACATTTGTGACCACATTTCTTGATATTGAATAAAATCATTGATCAGTAAATGGTGGAGGTACACAGGCAGATCTTATGTAGATCGATTGGGGATCCTCCAAAATAAGAGTTGCTTTTTAATAGTATTCAGCCTGTGTCCTGATCATAGTTTCACTGCTGTCCATCATCACCACCCAAATTTTGACAGAAGCTTTATTGTACAGGCAGGGTGAGTTGGACTTTGAGGTCAAACACTGACTCGTCTCGCTCTGCCAAGTTTCATTCTAAGGGGAGACTGGAGTAGGACCTTTCTGGGTTGAAGTAGGTGCGGTGAGGAAAAGATTTGCGATTCTTACGTTTTTTTTGGCGTCGGCACAAAGGGAGGCCTCCCGACAGGGGAATCTTTCCCACCCCTGTAAAGCGCTACGCACGGTAAATCGTGGACAAGATTCACTGCAGTCGTGGGGTTATTTGGGTCAGGCTTTAGTGTAGGTGGGTTCATACCTTTTTTTTTTTTTGCATGGTGGACAGGGTAAGTGAAGGAAGCCTGGCAGAGAGATGACTCAGATAGCTCAGATGACTGTAAAGATGCACCCAGTTTGGGTATATTTGCTTCATTTTCCATCTCGTGGTGATGATGAACGCAGTGACCACTGTGAAAACCTAATAGATGTGTCAAGTTTATCAGGTTGAACAATAATGGTTAATTTGCTCCTACTGAGCTATGTGCTATTGACATACTTGAAATGAGACATTGTCATGGGCTGAATTGAAGAGAAGGTCTTAAGGAACCTGAACAGAGTGACAGCCATTTCAGAAGGCAAACCTGAAAGGATGTTTACAGATGGTAGAGAAACCTTTCACTATGTTTTAGAAACCACGTCAAAGACACTAGAGGGGAAGACACAGTTAAGGCCTCGTTTCAGTGCTTGAAGGAACAGAGTGAGGAAGACATGTTGAAGTTTGGACACACCATAAGTTCTGCTTAAATGATTCTGTAGCTTGATTATGAGTGAACTGAGGCTTTATTCTGTGGCTGAACCTCCAGTGATGGTGTTCCTCCCTTTATCCATGCTGTTTACTTTTACATTCTGTTGCACACATTTTTCCCAAATTTTCAGTTCTCTGTCTTTTAGCACCTTTTTCATATACTTGTCATGTTATTTATTTTAGTTTGACTTTACATATTTATATTTAAGTTTTTTTCTTTTGTTTTCATAGTTATCCTTTTTCTTAACTTTTTTGTTATTGTGAATGTATTCAACTTTGTAACTTGGATGGAGAAGACCTTGTACTCTGTAGTGCTTGATCATTTCTTTTGTCTTTTTTTTAATTTCTTACTTTACATTTGGACTTTTCTGTCTCTGAGCCCAAGACATGGAGCTGTCAACCTGTTGATGTGATTATTCTGCAAAAGGTGTAAAGTGCAGTAGGAGACAATAGTATCTTCTCAGACTGTCTCCATGTACGTCAGGACATTGGACTTGCTAATTGCTGCTGAGACTCTGTGGAAGGGTTTGCAACGATCACAAGACCACGGCGGAACATTCTGAGGCGGAGTTCCACAGGCGATACAGAACTGGAATGTGATTAAGTTTTGAGTTAATGTACTGATGGATAGATGACTTTGGAGACTTCCAGCAGACTTTCCACCCTGCAGGGATGGATGCACTGGACTGTTCCACCACAGTCTCTGAAAGTAGCAGACACCAGAGTCAGGGGAAATTAGTCAGAGGAAGTGAGAGAGCGGCAACCAAAGGTAAGATCTGAGGTCATGTTGAAGGTTTGCTTTAGTCTGTTTGCTTTTTACTTATTGCTAATGATTGTTTTTTTTCTCTGACTCATATGTCCAACCTTAAGGAAGGCTGGAGGGGGAATGTTGTGGCCTGACCTGATCCACCAAGGCCTGAACACTGCCTTGATCTCTCGACCTCACCTCTAAAGGACTGTTGCAGCCCACATCACACAAGTCTGCAAGATGCTCTTCAAAATACAGGACACAACCAGGAAGTGAGTCTGCTGCATCTAGGAGGTGGATGGACTGATTTTCTGCCTACTGAAGCTCAAGTGCTGATTAAAGACTGTGACCATTTATTAACTCTGTTGTTGGAACAGAAGTTTTACCAGCTCTTCACTTGTGATGCCTCAAGAGGACACAGTCTCAGGAAAGTGCAAACAAAACACAGCTGATTCTGTGATGTTGGCTTTCTCAAGCAGTTATTCAGCCCATGGATGATGTTGCATTTAATGCATTTAAAATCTGTATTGGTATCTGAGATACATTTGTGATCAATTTTTTTGATATTGAGTAAAATTGTTGTTAGATCAGGTACACGGGCAGGTCTGATGTAGATTGATTGGGGATCCTCCAAAGTTTGTTTTTTTTAATAGTATTCAGCCTGTGTCCTGAGCATAGTTGCACTGCTGTCCATCATCACCACCCAAAGTTTGATAAAAGCTTTGTTGTACAGGGAGGGTGAGTTGGACTTTGAGACACACTGGCTTGTCTCGCTCTGCCAAGTTTCGTTCCAAAGGGAGACTGGGTTGACGTAGGTGCGGCGAGGAAACGTTTTGCGAGTCTTACATTTTTTGGCGTCGGCACATAGGGAGGCCTCCCAACAGGGGAATCTTTCCCACCCCTGTAAAGCACTACGTGCGGTCAATCGCGATAAGATTCACTGCAGTATCAAGCAACGTGGGGTTATTTGAGTCAGGTTTAAGTGTCGGTGGGTTCGTACCTTTTTTTTTTTTTTATTGCATGGTGGACAGGGTAAGTGAAGGAAGCCTGGCAGAGAGACGACTCAGATAGCTCAGATGACTGTAAAGATGCACCCAGTTTGGGTATATTTGCTTCATTTTCCATCTAGTGGTGATGATGAACGCAGTGACATGTCAAGTTTACCAGGTTGAACAATAATGATTAATTTGCTCCTATTGAGCTACGTTCTATTGACATACTTGAAGTTGAACACCTGAATCCAAACCCTGGATAAACTGTCTGAACATGTGCTGTATCTGTGTTTTTTAAAAGAAATGGTATCTTCAAAAAAAAAAATTACAGGTTGAAGTCAAAGGATTTCTTTGTCCCTTTACTTGTATGTTTCTCATTTAATTTTGTCACTTGGATGAAGAAAATCTTGTACTTTATAGTGTCTAATTCTTTGTATTTGTCTTTTTTAGTGCTCACATTTTGGCAGTAATTTGGTGTCATTAACAGGATTCAGTTAGCCAGAACTTCTCCATTATATAGTGAATAAGATCAAACTGAGTCAATTCATATGACATAAGATGTGATACTAATATGATTTAGTGTTGTTGTAAGTAGTTATTGTTCATTCAGACTGTTGCTGACTCTGTCTTAAAACTGTATTTTTACCAAGTGTGTGATTTTGAATTGAATTGAATTGAATGAATTTCAAATCTGTATTGGCATCTGAATTATGTTTATGTTTAACAGAAGAAACCATAGCAAATTATTGTTTTAACTTTAGGTTCTTATGATATGGGATATTCTACTGTTTCCAAGGTTACCATTTTCAGTTTGTACTGTGAGGTCGGTATTAGCTGTAATTTTGCTCTCTCCTCATTGTTAGCGGACGCTCTGTGCCACCTCCAGTCTCTGGTTAGTCTGTGTTGAACTGCAATAAGTATGTTCATGATATAACTGAATGTTATGTAATTAGAGACCCAAAGTAATTTGTTCATATTTTATTGAATTTTATTTAAATGACACAGACAGACACACACTACTATTGACATTTCCCATCCTTTATCCTCCCTAACTCCTCTTAAGATCTCCTACTCATTGTTATCCATCTTTTCCTCCTTTTCCTAACCCCGCTGTGCCCCCTTCCCATCTATCTATCCTTTCTGTATCCTTACTCTACCCTCCCTTCCTTCTTTCCTTCCTACAGTGATTTTCCATACTAGCCCATTTTTATCATTCCTCCCCTTTGTGAATCGGACCCTTTTCTAGCCGTCCTATGCTCCTTCTTTTCTTCTTCTCCCACTCTCTCTTTTATCATTCTTTCATTTACAAAGGTCATGAATATATTTTGATTTCTGCTTTACAGTAATAGTACAGACAATGATTGGGACAGCACACCGCACCACTCTGGCGGTTTCCCACAGGGGAATTGTCTAGTTAATTTAGTCTTATTCTTTCTGTCTGTTCCTGTTCTTATATTCTTTTGCACTGTGTAAAGCACTTTGAATTTCATGTAAATGAAATGTTCTGTATAAACAAGTTTGCCTTGTCTTACCGTGGAATGTCTTTGTCCACACTTATAACAGAGACAGGGGGAAGAAGTGCGACCCATCTGTGTTGTGGTCATACATGATTCAAATTTCTAAATCTTCTTATCTGAGTCTGTTTGACAGCAAACAAGCACATTTCACAGAGCGTGGAAGGAAATGACTCCAGAGTCATTTCCAGTGTGTGCGGAGCACTGGACACTCTGCTGAGTCTTGAATAAGGATAAAAAATCTTTCAGCATTGGCACCGGTACTGTCATTAAGTGTGCACTAACATGCACATAGAATACAGTCACCCAGCCTTTTATTAGGAACACCCCTACACTTGCTTCTTCATGCAATCATCCAATCAGCCAATGATGTGGCAGCTTCAGTTAATGCTCACATCAAACACCAGAATGAGAAAATGGGATCTGAGTGACTTTGACTGTGAACTGATTGTTGGTTTGAGTGTTTGTGAAACTGCTGATTTCCTGGGATTTTCACTCTCAACACTTTGTAGAGTTTAACTGTGAATGTAGTCAAAAGCAAAAAGCATCCAGTGAGCAACAGCTCAGAGGAGGTGTGGCTCATGACGTCACCACATCATCTTCCTTTGATCCCCAGGCAACGGCTCTGGCGTCACTACAGCGGCAGCCAGATGATATAAATTAGAAGCCTTCCTTCACTGACTCAACATTTCTGAGAAGGAAGGGACAGCTCTGGTGGGGGTGAGTCGCCGGTTTCTCGGCTACCAACGTGTTTGCTGGAGGCATTCGGTTCATTTTGAGCGTCTGTGAGGTTCATATCCAGGAGAACTTAAATACAGACGTGACCCCCGGCCATCAGACGCTGTCCTCCTCTCTCTCTCCCTGAGAGAAAAAGAGAGAGTTTTTGCTCTCTCTTTCTCTCAGGGAGAGAGAGAGAGAAAGAGCTCCTCTCTCAGTGTTTTTCTCTCTCTCTCTCCCTGGGAGAGATAGAAAGAGTTTTGCTCTCTCTATCTCTCCCAGGGAGAGACAGAGAAAAACACTGAGAGAGAGAGTTTCTCTCTCTTTCTGTGTTTTCTCTCTGGGTCCTCGATCGTCTCTCTCTCAGGTAGAGAGCGCGAGTTGACGCCAGAGTTTCCCTTCTCTCTCCCTCGCTCCCTCGCTATCCAATAGATAGAAAGAGTTGCTCTGTCACTCTTTCTTTCTATTGGATAGAGAGGGAGCGAGAAGGAGAACATGGCCTTTTTCTCTCTTTCTCTGCTTCTCTCTATCTCAGTTTCTCTGCTGTTCTCTCTTTCTCTTCTTTCCACAGAAAGAGAGTTTTTTTCTCTCTCTTTCTGTGTGTGTGTGTGGGTTGGTGGTCCCACACACACACACAACACGCGCACTTTCAGGCCAGTGACATTTCTGAGGAGGAAGGGACAGCTCTGGTGGGGGTGAGTCGCCGGTGCCTCGGCTACCAACGTGTTTGCTGGAGGTGTCTGATGACCCCCGGCCATCAGACGCTGTCCTCCTCTCTCTCTCAGGTAGAGAGCGCGAGTTTCTATCCAATAGATAGAAAGAGAGTTTCTCTCTCTCTCTCTCTCTCTCTCTCTTTCTTTCTATTGGATAGAGAGGGAGCGAGAAGGAGAACATGGCCTTTTTCTTTCTTTCTCTGCTTCTCTCTATCTCAGTTTCTCTGTTCTCTCTTTCTCTTCTTTCCACAGCGAGAAAGAGAGAGTTTTTTTTCTCTCTCTCTTTCTCTCAGTTATTCTCTGTCTGAGAGAAAGAGAGAGTTTTCTCTCTCTCTTTCTGTGTGTGGGTGTGTCCCACACACACACACACGCACTTTGAGACCATTTTGACTTTGGACGGCGCTACATAAATAATAATAAATTGAATTGATGGTTTGAAAATAAAATTTCAAATGATTAAAATAAGAGTTATAATGATATCCTCCATGATCTCTGACCTTCATTTTCATACAGTAGTTCTATGAGTGTAACAAGAAAACATCTTCTTGAATCCACATCAGCAACTTGCCATTGAGGAAACATCAAAATTACAAATAGGTACGTTACAGGCCATGAATGAGGCAAAGTGGTAAATGCAGCTCCAAACATCACAATTGTAAGAATCCAGATGGGTAGAACTCTCTCTGAGAGAAAGAGCACTATGAGACCATTTTGATTTTGGAAGGCGTTATTATTATTATTAGTATTAGTATTAGTAATAATAATAATAATAATAATAATTGATGGTCTGAAAAAACTGGCATTAAAATAAGAGTTACAATGATATTCTCTATGATCTCTGCCCTTAATTTTCATAAATTAGTTCTTTAAGTGTAACTAGAAAACATCTTCAGCAACTTGCCATTAAGGAAACATTAAATTACTTAATTTTAATTCCTCATTCCTCTCCCCTCTGTGAATTGGACCCTTTTCTATCCGTCCTACACTCCCTCTCTTCTTCTCCCACCCTCTCTTTTATCATTCTTTCTTTTACAAAGGTCATGAATATATTTTGGTTTCTGCTTTACAGTAACAGTACAGACAATGTTTTTGTGTCTCAACAATTGAAGCATGTGTGAGCACAGTTGGGGCCACTTTGGAAACTGTGTACAAACCCATTTTACTTCTAGCCCAGTTGAGCCTGAAGTAAGGCCCAGTTAAATCTCTCTTCATGCCCATATGGGAACACACAGGTGGTGCCTACATGGGACTGACAGAACGGACCCACTTAAGCCACACCTAAAACCCAGTCAAAGCTCACTTCAAGCCCAGATGGGGACACACAGGTAGGGCTAACGTGGGTTTCATAGAAGTCACTGACTTGGGCCCCACCTAAAGCCCAATCACATCCTACTTCAAGATGCATAGGTGAGGCCTAAATAGGTGTCAGATAAATTGCCCAGTGGAGTCCCACTTCAAGCTTACATGGGCACACTTATGGGGCCTATATGAGTCTCCTTTAACTCACCCAATTGGGCCACACCTAAATCCCAGTCAGAACCCACTTCAAGCCCATATGGGAAAATACAGGCAGGGCCACCATGGAAACTGTGGACAAACCCACTTAGAACCCATACTGTAGCCCATTTGGGCCTCGCCTGAAGCACAGTCCAATTTTTATTGCCCAGTTGGGCCCCATTAAGGGTCCATTGTGATCCAACTTTGTGCCCATATGGGCAAACGTGGGGCCTAAATAGGTCTTCTGGGTCTTCTTTATTTGCAGCTCAAGTTTAACCCTTATGGGGCCCACATGGAAATGCTGGCTGGGATTCAACAAGGTAGTTATCACCTATTAAGCATTTCCTCCTTTCCTCCTTCTCTGTTTCACTGCAAAGGTCTCTTCACAGCTCACCTCACTCGTTTTTCATTATCACTTCATGCTGAACTCATAGTCAGTGAGCTCGTGGTGAACGTCATATGATTAGAATCAGCTCATTGAAATCTGAAGTCGTAGTTATTCTACCAGAAAATGTCATATTGTATCCTCAACAAGTAGTTGTACAGATCAGAGCTGTTTTAAAGTCCACTTCAAGTCTCCATAAGCAAACTGGAAACCGTAAAAAACAGCTCCACAGGTCATCTGGGCAAGCAGCTTATTGTGACCTGTAGTTACATTTTATTGTTGGGTGGCCTCTAATGGCTGCAGAAGGAGCAAAGGAGGAAGTCAGGTGACTTGTATATTGTTTGAAAGTGTGAGGACTGGGGAGGAGGTTGGGGTGGACCGACGAGCCAACAAAACACAGGACTTTGACACAAGAAACTGCTGTTTGTTTCCTGTTTGAAACCAATAGTTGTTGTCTCTTTTACCCTTGATCATTCCACAACCTTAACCCTGTTTATTATCGTAACCATGGCAATAAAAGTCGTCTAACCTTAAGAAACTACTTATTTTCACTCAAACCAGGATCTTTTTCTAAAGCTAACCAAATCATGATTATTCCACAACTTAAGTTGCGTGTTTGTTCTTTGTTGTTACCATGATGATGAAGGGTTATGAAGAGCTCTTTTGGGTTGGTAGGGACAAATCAACCATTATAATATACAGCCACCCAATGTATATATAGTACATATACACATACATATATCAGTTTCAGTGTCAGGTGTGGGTGTCATGGTGTGACTGTCAGCTTGGTGGTGACAGCAGTGATAGCACTCACATGAAACATGTTTACATTTTTTTTATTCAGTGGAAAGGTCCACATCATTTCCTTACTGAATATGAGTCTATTCTGCACTGTATTTATGTTTTTTTCATTTAATGTGAAAGAGATGACAGTGACGTAGCAACACACAAGGACAGTATTCATATTTTGATTTAAATGTTCTTAGGTCCTGATTGGTTCATGGAAATTTACTAAGCTCTTCTCCACTTCAAACCAGTGAGATGAACAAAGATGGAAAAAAAAAAACTAACACAAAAATCTGCTCTGTGAAATTTTAGCAGAAGAATTCTGTGTTCATAGAAGACTCCACTGCTCATAGAAAGACACTAATGGAAAAATGTCTTTTCTGGTACTTTAAGCTAATACACCTCCGAGATCACCTGACCTCTGGATTGACCAGGACGCCTATCATGAGCTTCAAAACAACAAAAAAAAAAACGCTTGCTTGTCATAGCAGGCTAAACATGGATAGACAGCCTCACTTAAGAAATTCTGAAGGATGGAATTGAACTCTATAACCATTTTAGGATCTGGAGGAAGCAGTGGTTTGTCCCACAGTGTAAATCCACAGTAAATTCGTTTGGCTAATGTTACTAAATGCCAGAGGCCAAAAAGCTCAGAGAAAATATTTCTGGAAACTAGGGGGGTGGGCATGTCCGATCTCTCTATCTCATATAATCATGATACAGCACCAATAAATTAGTCCTCCCACTCCTCTGTGTCCTAATTTCCCTCGCTGCCTCACTGATTAAAACTGTCACAGACTAACTACATCACAAGCTTTAACCATAACCTCTCCATGAAGCCGGCCCTCTACGGATCACTGCCCCCTTCTTTCTTTCTGTCCTCCAGTCCACGTTTTTCAGCCTCACATGGATCCTCTCCACCTGCTCTCTCCTAATCACACCTCTCTCCTGTATCCTGCAGCACAGAATGAAACTTTATGTTCATCCCAACATCTTCCCACCTCTTTGTTTCTCTCTTTCTCTCCAACTCCTCCTCTTTTCTTCTCCTCCTCTGTCATCCATGGGTACGTTCTGTGCTGTTCTACTGGTGATGACTGTCCATATCACTGAGGTGTCAGTTATACTCATCTTTCTGTTGCACTGTTGTTTCTTCATTTTGTCTCTTCACATCTTTGTCATTCTGGATAGACTGTGTATGTGAATAGGTGCTGCTGAGTAGGTGTTTGAAACTATTTAGGTCCGGTAATGGCACAAACCAGTCTCGATCATGAAGACTTTGTAGTGTTCATACAGTCATGTTACTCCTCCCAGAATAACAATCTTAAGTATATTTTTTAATTTTAGCTCATAACTTTAAATATCCTGTTTATATGTGTCTGTATTGCCTCATTCATTTATATCTTGCCTTGCAGAGTAAGTTAACAAACCTTGGTGTCACAGTACTGTACTGTCAGACTCATGGGTGGGTGTGAGTACAGGGGAAACAAAGCACAAATATGACCACAATCAACCACAACCATCAGTGGGAGTAGTTTTACTCTCAGTCAGAGAGGGTAGTAAAACGGCTCTTCAGCCTGAGGTTGTTGCTCTTTAATGTTTTTTTGTGTAAAGCACTTTGAATGGCTTGAGGTTGAAGGTTGAGGTTATGCATTGCTCTTAATTCTCGCAGTGTCTGTTTCCTCTACTGTACAGTCAGGGGGACCTGGACCCTGGTCAGAGCTAATCAGTGTGAAGACACTGATTTGTCTCTACTACAGTAGAGTGTCTACTAAACAATGCATATACAGTTAACGTTCTGATTTTCAGCTTTAGTCTGAAGGTTAAGTTTTTCTTAAGATGGGTGGTTTTGCCTTTGCTCTCTGTTGCTAACAGAACACCCAAGAGTGAGGAGCACTAGAGGAGCCACTATAGAAAGCCACAGGTGGTCTCTGGTGCTGGCCAGAAATTAATGAGCAGTTTCTACTCTTTCTACTCTTATGACTCAAGTTTACACTGGTATGTACTGCCTCCAGGAAATAGCTGTATGGCAGCACTGTGGAGAAATGACAGCTGAATGAGGTAAATATAAACCTGAGTAAGGTCATCATTTTTTTACTGTTATATTTGGTTGCAAACACAAATGTCTACAACACATAAACATCAAAGCAAACACTTGCTATCAGCTAACATCATTTCTATCAGTAAAAATCCCCACTTTAACCAGTTTGATTTCTGTTATTTCTAATCCAATGCACTGGAGTGAAAATAATAAAAACATCACTGTGTATTAAATTCTCTACTTTCTGATTGCTATGTAGATAAATTGACGGTGACTAATGCTCACCAGGAAGCAGAAGAAACAGCAGCAAACACATCTTGACCTGAGGCATGGCGGGGGAACGAGGAAATGACAGACCAGTTCAGAGGCCTTCACACTGTAGCCCACTCAGCACAAACTGAACAGCTTGGTCCTCCCGGGGTTTCGACTCAGTGCAGCGCATCGTAACAAACATAACAAGGGCAGTTGTTTCTCCGCTGTGTAAGTGAGAGAACTGCTGCTACTCTGAAGAAGCTGTGTTCCTGGCATCGATCCAGTTCTCTTTTTTCCTTGCCAGTGAGAGCTGAGAAATTAGCATAAATGACTGAAGTCTTAAACGGCTGCAGAGTTCACTACCTCCTGAATTCCCCCGGGATGTGGCTTTGTTTAGAATTTGGTTTTGGAGTTTGATCAGACAGACACTTTAACAACAACCTTTTTTTCCCCTGTATTTTTGTATTGCTTCAGTTGTATTGTTTTAGCTAAATAAAATTCTTCCCGTTTTTACAGCCCAGCACATTAGAATAGCCTGGACCAGGAGGCTACTGCACCTATTTTTGAGTTTTGACAAACTGTTCTGAAACAGTTTAATCTTCTTTTTCAAAGGCGTGGGTTGCTTAGTCAGATTTTGTTCACATAAATTATGGTGTGTTTACATCCTCTGTGGGAAGGTTTTATGGATGGCAGTACACAATTTGCATGGTTCAAATTTTACTGCATAAAGAAAATGTGTCTCCTGTAACAGCTTTAGCTGTGGATGTCTTTTGAGTTCACTGAGTCACCAGCTAAATTAGGTTAAAAACAAACTCCTGCCACTGCAGTTCTAGGATAAACAAATGAGAAAAAATATCTAAATGTGTCTGGGGGATCACTAGTTATGGATGATCAAAGTGTGGCAAATCAGTCAGAGGCTTAAATGACATCACAGCCTGACAGGAAACTCTCCCGGCTCTGAGAAATCTTCAGTTAGCCTGACCTTGGAATCAATACACACACACGATGAAAAGCAGAAAATATTTTCTCTGGCAAGAACCAAAGGATGATGTAACGACTAACAGAAAACTCTTCGAATCCCAGGTGCTACCACTTCTATCAGTTAGATACCGCGGCTGCATGATGAAGCAGCCTGTTAGGGATGAGCCTTGAATGGTTAATAGCTGGATAATTTACAGTACAAGACCATTTATCTAGTTCACTGCTGTCAGGAGAATAGTTTTTAGTCCTTCCTAAACTACTCTGTCATACCCATTGGTCTTGAATCTATTTTTAATCATGGATTTGCACATGCTAAGGAGAGTACAGTACAGAACTAGAAGCTTAATAAATCAGAATAGCTGTGATAGAAATGATGCTAATCATATCATAGGAAAAGTGAGTGGTAGTAAGTGGGAGGCAGCATGTGCTCATAGTATGTATATTGAAAAAGGGAATAAGAGATGAAGATGAAGAGAGTTTGCGTGGGTGCGTTTGTGTTTGTGGTTCTGTATTATTGAGCAAATATTTTAAAAACTATCCAAGGCTTACCTCATTAGTGAGTTCTGGTTTGACATTATTGAGAGATGTAACTCATATTTATTCATTTTCTTGTTTTATTATCAAATTATGTTTCTGCTTCAGCGGCGTCGGAAAGGAAGTGTTTGTCAGACTGAAGGAACGAGCTCCACTGTTCAGGTAGGTACAGGTAATGATCCCTGAAAAGTGCTCCTGTTGTCAAAGGTTTGGTGGTCCGTCCACTTTTTTTCTCTTATTCTCGTTTTAGGCTTTCATTCATGCCCTCCTCCGCTCCTACATATGTGTCAGTATCATTTCACATACATCACAATCAAAAGACGTCACAGCAGTTAAATATAGAATCCAACTGGTCCCACCCTCATGTCACATTTGGCATGCTTGGTCTTGTCTGATGTACACTGATTCTTTTTGATCTCCACAGACCCTTTGAGAGTTCTCGGACTAGAAGTGAGTCACTCTCCGCCAGTTTCCCTGCCTCCTCCCAGCCCCTCGCCTTCTGCCGTCACTGCCGCAGTCTGTTTTCATTCTGTGGAAATTATGATAGTGAAGTGACTGCATTACATTAATTAAATCCCTTTGTATTTCTCACGGATAAACTGTATCGACTGTGGGTCTTGAGCCAACATAGAGATGGGTGTTGTTTGTGTATTTTATTTACTGTCTCCATTCAAAGCCTGCTTCTGTCACTTGCCTGTTTACGTCTTGAGCAGTTTTCAGTTTAGTGCTGGATTAACAATTTCCCTGAATCATATAGATTTAGTTTCAGGCAGGATAATGAAGAGATTCCTATCAAACACGATATACGTTACGCAGAGACAAGAAAACACACTTTGAAGCGTAGCTTTCATTTGTCCTAGGACCACTGGCTGATGCCTACCTTGTCTTTCACTGAGAACAACTGTTCAGCAGCTTTTTTTGACATATGGAGACTGATAAGAGGGTGTGAGTTGTCTCCAAACATATGCTGGGACTCTTATCTGTAGGGAGCCTCATGGAGAAAAAACCGAGAGAAACTGAGAGAAAGACAATGAACAGCACAAGGGAGCACTATTGCTGAGAGAAGCTGGACTTCAGGGATTACCTCTGTGCTTGTGTCTTCTACAAGCCACATCACATACTTCTTTGTTTGATATGGAGAAAAAAGTACAGAAAAAGGTTGACAAAATACACAACAATGGACATAAATATGGACTTCAAACTATAGTTGTGCGTGAGTTTGAGCCAGAGGACAAAATAGAGGTACAGCGGATATTTTATGAAGGGCTGATGGAGATGGTACCAGACACTGCCTTCAGAGGCTTGAAACATCACCCTGAGAGTCTCCTGCTCTATACTGCTGTGACAGGTAAGAGAAGCTAGATGTTAGATGGAAAGTGGTAATATAAAGAACGCAGATCAGGAACCCTGTGACTGTGACCAACCAGTGGAGATCAGGAGATTGTATTTTCTTTTAAGACACACCTTTAAAACGTTTTAGTTAGACCATTTTTTTTGATTGCTGTAAAAACAGTATTAATTATGGTATTTTCCTTGTATGCAATATTTAATCACATTATACGTGTTTGTTCTGTTCTGTTTGTTCTCTTGCTGTTGGCCTCAACATTGTTCTGTAGCTAAGGATAGAATTGCAGCAAAGGTACCACAAATTCAGATTTTCTTAATGTTCACACATCTGTCCGTACCTTTCCTCCGGCAGTTCTGTGTTCTGTCATTACCATGTGTTGGTGGGTGCTAGGACTCCTCCCAGCAGTTGTGCTGTGTGGGCGCTACTTCTACAGCAGGCGGGTGATCCATGGTCACCTGGAACATGCTATGAGCAGAGACATGGGTGACTTGGAGGGCTTTTACATGAATTCACCAGGTACATGTTGCTTATTTAGTAATTTAATTTAAAATTCATTGGTGGTATGTACTGAAAAATGAGCAGCTCTTACATTTTCTAACTTACAGTGATGATACATTCTGTACCCAAGTAAAGTGTTTCTGATTCTTAATTCCCCTTGTATTTCCTGTTTAAATTAAGCAGGCCAATATATCAGAATGGACCACTGAACATAAGATAAGAATGAACGGTAACATAAACATTACCATGTAAAATTACCATGAATGTTGTGGTTTCAGCTGGAAGTCTTGTCATCTACATTTACAAGTCATCTACAGAAATGCTGGCAGATGATGTAGATGAGAACAAAATTAAAAATGAAATATGCTGTGACCTTACTTGGACAAGGAAGCTTTTGGGTTTTGTAAGAGGATTTTCCATTTTTTGTTGGTTCTATTATTCAACGAAGTTCTGATATACTTATGAAATACAACATCCAGACAGACAAGGATAGAACATTAAAGTCCTGGACTTATTCCATCATTGTCTCTGATGTCCACCAACCTTAAGTGAGATGGAGACAGATATTCAGTGACTTGTACTAAGAAATTTTACAACACAGTAACTAGGACATAGTGCATGTTCTTTGATTGAATGAAGAAAAGATGAATTGTTTTAAATGTAATGACTTGCCTTTCCCTGTTGTATTTTCACATCTTTCATTCTCCCTGTTCATGTTGTGCCTTTGCCCTACACCTCAGACTCTCGTCTGTGGGTAGCAGCGATAGAAGGCAAAGTGGTGGGTGTCGTAGCAGCAGTCGGCCAGCAGAAGTCAGGAGGTGCTGTCGAGCTGCAGCGGATGTGTGTTGACCGGAGCTGTCGGCGGTGTGGAGTTGGGGTTGCACTGGGAAGGAAAGTTCTGGAGTTTGCTGCCGCTCACAGATACTCATCTGTTGTGCTGGGAACCACAGCGTACACACCGGCCGCCCATCAGCTCTACCAGCGTCTGGGTTTCCGATGTGTGGGGGTCACCAATGGGTATGTCACACCTGGTGCGAGATGGTCCTTACTGGAAAGAATTTTCTACAGAGTCCGCCATCACCACTACAGACTGGATGTGCAAAAATAACATGTAATAATCACTTCAAATGGAAAACACAGACCTTAGTGACAGCACAAAGGTCACAAATTTTTGAGAACATCAGGGAAACGACAGAAATGGTTGTCTGTTCAAATACTTATGGTCTCTGTCTGTGTTTAAATAATCTTTTGTGACATGGAAATAAGGACTGTCCTCAAGATGGAGCCTTAGATGGTTGGAAGATGCAGACAACATGGTCTGTGCTCATGAATGAAGTTCAGTTTTATGTCACAGAGTTGTCTTTTTAGCCACAACGTGTAAAATACTACTCCAATAAGATTAAAACAAGCTCACTAGAGTTTATAAGAGGCCTTTTGACAGCAGACTCATGGGAAATTAGCCCATGGACTCACACTGCAAGACAGCTGACCAAAATTTCGGTCATGCTAAAAATCCAACCTATCAGCTGAGAGTCAGATGACTGATCGTTCAGGCAATTAATCAGGCATCATGACCCACCTCGACCAACCTGGCGAAAATTCAACAACACAAAAATTTCTCTGGGGGTCGACCAGTTCGAGGCTTAGAGCGGGTGTGAACCGTACATTGTCTGCCAATAACAAACCATTTATTTTGTTGTTTAGGTTTGAGGACTTGTAGGAATTCTTATTTGAAATGCTGTGTGTACTTTTTTTTAAGATGAGCAACAGATTTTATTTCTGTACCTTTTACTTCAGTTATTATGTAAGCTCTGTATTAACTGTCCCATTTGATATATATATATACGCACTCTTAACTTGCTGGTTTGTCTGGTTGTGCTTGTTGTCTGTACTTGTCCTTTGGTCATGTCTGACCGTGCTTGTTTTCTTTCTGCTGTACTTTGTGCTCTGTTTTGCAAAAGAGATGAAGACTAACCTGATCTTCTTGTGTAAATTAGAGTGGAGAGTCCATTTAAAGAAGTGCATTATCTGAAAACAGAACTCATTAGCATAGCTCTGCACTTATTCTATATGTTAGAATTATATGTTATATGTTTCAAGCCTTTAGGCTGTTTTCCATAAGTGTAACATTCAAATGAACCAAAGATTTTTTTTAACGCTGGGTAAGCAACAATGCAGCTTTCTGTACTCAGGACTCAATGGAGCAGCTGTTTCTGTGTGTTCATAATTCTCTGTCTGGCTCTCTGGCTCTTAACTGACTGTGAAAAAAAAACAGCTGCTTGGATAAGATAATAGAGGGGTGTAACACTTGGGCAGATCTCTCAGGACCTTTCAGATGTGTCATCTCAGCAGCAGTGGGAAAGTGTCATCAGTGTCTTTAGTTTTAATGTAGTTTGCATTTTGTCAGGATGTCATACACAAATCCTTATACAAATAGATAAATGACAATTTACATAGAAACCATGGAGTTAAAGATTTCTACCTTCTTATCCATTAGCCCCCTAACAGCTGTAGGTTACTCAACTATCATTTTACCTTTCAGTTCAACCAACTTTAGTTAAATGTTTTACCCCTTGAGAGTCAGGACCACACTGTAGGTCTATGACTTGTGTATCTGCTATTGTGTATGTTGTAAAATAGGCCCAATTATAGGGTACAGTACTGGGAGCTTGAGAGGCCTGAGCTGGTGCAGGTTTATGTGGACTGATACTTTTATGGAGTACATTAAGTAGAAAAACCTTTTTATGTTGAGGTTTCTAATGGAAGTTATGCTTGATTTTATGTCCTTCCACAGTGTAAAGGTCACTGAAAAGCTTTACTCAGAGTCATTACACAATACCAAATTTAAAAATATCAAATGATCAGCTATGATCAGCTCATTTCAAAACTTTCAAACTCAGCACATCTCTTCAGTGTCATCCAAGACTAACTTTCATGTGTTATACATCCAAAACTACGATAAAAAAAAAAAACCACAGGCAATATTTGTCAAGTCATAGCATCCCTAAATAACAGCTCCACAGAAGCTAGCCACAGCTAACTTCACCAGCAACTGTTGGATGCTTGTTTGTGATCTGTGTGTGTTTCACAAGCAATGGTTTCAGTGAGAGTTCACTTGAAGTTCCTCCCAAACACCTTAATGTTGCTGAGTAAGCTAGCTTGTACCCTGTAACAGCAGAATGTCTTTCTTAAAAAAAAACCTTCACTCAGGACCACGTAGGTGATTCACCAGTACTTTCCCATGGGAGCAAACAAGTCCAAGTCCATTTTTGTCTTGCCAATTTTAATCAATTTAAAACAGAAAAGACATCAAAATTAATATAAATTGGGGTCACATCCTGCCATTGTGGTCCCAAGTTCTCAGTGGGGTTAAAGATCAGGACTTATGGGAGGCCAATGCAGAACTCTCACATTTACATTCCTCAATGCAGCTGTGTTTCCTGGTCTTTGTTTTGTTTTCTGTTCCTCTGTATATCGTGGGTCATATGGAAAATGCTGACTTTCTGTATCATCTACAGCATTTTAAATTCAGGAACCTGACTCGGCATGACCTGTTGAACAGATGACAAGGCACATACTCATTGGAGTTTTGAAATGGTGGCTCCTGCCTGATTGTTCCAGTGCGCCCTGTTACTATATTGTAGAGTTGTGTTTGTGGCCACTGAGGCTATATGCAGCGTGTAACAATGACACTGACGTGAGAGCATAAATCGTCTTGAATTTAATGCTTTATTCAAAGATAAAAACAGCTGCAGCTCTGTGTAGAACTCTCATTACAACAAATGAAACAACTTTACTTCCTATGATCTCAAACACAGTATGGTTTGGTGGCATTTGCCCAGGAGCCACCATGGCCTGAGAGGTGGTAGGTGTTTATTCCATCCAGACACATACATTTATTTCACAAATAAGTTTATCCTGTCTGGTAAAAAAAAAAAAAAAGAAGCGCAGTTATAATAAAAACTGAAAACGTATCTCCAGTTTGATTTCAACCAAACAAACCAACTGATTTTTCCATAACTCACCTCCAATTATGAAGGAGGGAGGCACTTGCTCCACCTACTGACCAACCCCCAGTTTCTGTTCCACAGGCTGCAAATGTCAGGAAACCCTAAAAGGATTTATACTGAGTGTGGTATTACATGAAACTATGTGATGCTTTTGCAGGGTGATGTTAGGTCTGAATTTTTCTCTCTGAGACTGCAAAATACATAATTTCTTCACTTTTCCAATTCTTTGACTGTTATCATCTCTACAAGCACAGGTAACGTTTATTTTATTTGTATCTTACATTTATAGAGTTTAGTTTATTATTATGCAGTTTTGCAAAGTGAAAACTAAACCTAGAACTAACATTTTAATCAGTCAGAGCAGACGAGGTTTCAGCACCTTGACAATGCATGCAGATTTTCCGTCCTTGGAAAAGTAATACAAGCTGTAGTTTTGAGACATCACGAGAAAAACAAAAGGCAAATTAATGAAAGGGGTCAGATTTCATGGGAACATAATATTTCAGAAAATAATATTAATGTTTATTTTCTGTTAAGACTCCAGCTCAGGAAGTGGATGCAAAGATGACGGCAAAGTACAGTTCCCCTATGGTGTCCAACATGGACATGGAAGACGGCAAAATCAGCTATAACCAGCTTTTAGTGGACGAGGACAAGCTCCACTCTTCAGGTAATAAAACAAGAACCTAATTTTTGATTGGGCTGGGTGACATGATGATATATACCCATGAGACAATATTTCTCAACAGTCAGTCCCCCCCACTTCCACAGAGATTTTTTGCAACTTTCAGGGTCCACAACTTTATTGTTTTGGTTCAGTCTCACTGCTCTCATCAACAGAAATAAAAAATAATTAAGATTATGGATTACCACTGTCCACAATGGAGAAAATGTATTAGTTTTTTCAATGGTTTAATAGATTAGTAGTTATTGCAATAGAGTATTTTTGATGAATATATCTGGCCCTTATTCTGTATGTAGAGAGAAAATGATTTGAAAAGCACACAGATGGAACAAATGGGGTTAAACCTGCATTAATTGATTGTTTTAGCTTCTTTGGGGAAACATTATTAGCTGTAAATGCAAGACTACACTTCATCAAATTCAGTTTTCTGTTTCTATTTTCCTTTCTGTCACTTAGTTCGTGCGTTGAGAAACAGCCCTTACAGGATTGCTACAGTTTGCCTCGCACTCCTGTGTGTTCTCCTATTGGCTGTTGCCATAGGTCAGAGTGTCCACTGTGAGTCTACCTCTTTGTTCCTGACAAATATTTTCATGTTATAGAAAGTTGCCAGATGTCATGGTAAAAATACTGATTCACAAAATATTATTCCTCCTCTCTGGCAGACCACAAAGTACAGCAAGACCATAACAACAACCTAACAGCCATAACAGCCAAAGACTTGTTACAACAGCAATTAGATTCAGTGGTCAAACACAAAAATGAGTTACAGGCCAATTATAACTCAGTGATCAATGAGAGAAACAATTTACAGAACAAACTCAATAATGTAACCAGATCAAAAGAGAAGCTGCAGATGAGTTACAATGACTTGATTAAGGATGTGGAACATTTACAGGACAGATACAACTTTTCTAACAGTGAAAAAGACAAGCTAGAAAGCCGTCACCAAAACCTGACGATAGAAAAAGACACCATACAGGCCATGCTCAACACACTTAGAAAGGCAACAGATGAGTTGCGGGCTAGTCACGCGTCCTTGGATCAGGAAAAAAAAGAGCTTGAAATCAGTTGCAGAAATGTGACTGCGGAGAGAGACCTGCTGAAGGTGAAAACTGACACCCTGACTGCTGAGAGAGATAACCTACAGGAGGAAGTTGAGAAACTGAATGCAACAATTCAAGGTAAGTAGAAAGAATTAAGAAACTGACAGAAAGTGTGACTTGATGTGTCCTCACCTGGAAAAATGCTTGAGTTCCTCTTGTCAAAATGACTCTGGAAACAGCTGAAAGCTCCAGTAGACAAACAACAAAATGTAGTCCAAGTCAGTGCCTGTAAACAGTTTTGTGTTTGGTTCTGATCAATGAATATCTCACATTTACAGGTAAGACGTGTCCCACTGGCTGGCAGAAGTTTCAGTGCAGCTGCTATTTCACTTCTGTTGCCACGAAAACCTGGTTGAAGAGCGGAGAAGACTGTCAAAGCAGAGGAGCAGACCTGGCAATCATAACAAGCCAAGATGAAATGGTATGTTCATCATCTGCATGGCTGTAGCTTAAGATGTCACCATATAAATCTGAGGGCATTTTACTTTGTTAAAGACCCACTAATTAACAATGGCTCAGTGGACTGGGTGTAAAGTGAAAGGGGTCGTCCATAGTGAGGAACCCACAAAACATGATTACCTGACACTGCAGTTCCTCTCAGCTCCACAAGGCTTTTTAGCATCTGTCAGCTCACTGTTTTCATTTATGACCAACAGCTTTTACTGTTCTGGTTCACTTCTACCTCCTTCATTGACCCTATAGGCAAATTAGTGAGACACAAAAACTAAAAACAAAAGCAAGGTGTAACTACCTAATGAAAAAAAAAACAACAACATTTTGCTCAAATGGTTAGATTTATAGGCAAAAAATGTAATTCTATAATCAATATTAATCATAATAAAAACAATAATAAATGTGAATCAGATCACATCCTTGATTTGTGGGTTTTTGTCCATTGTTTAAAAATATCTGAAAAGCTTTAGGTGTAATAGTTTGTACTATTTTTCAGACAAAAATAATGTTTGATCCCACCCTTGGTGTTTGATATAAAAACAGCATGTTTACATAAAGGTGACACTACTGGAACTTGAAATTAAAGCTACATTAACTACTTTTTTTTATCACTTGTTGGCAAACTGAGGAGCAAACTGCAATCACAATACTGTAATAAACTTCACATTATATTGTGGAAATGATTAGAAACATTATATAAACACACATGAACGTTCATGTGTGTTTAGAGTTGGAATTCTTGGCAACCACAAATATAAGTCCACTCTCTTTTTGGCTCTGTATATTGTCTCCACCAGTCAGGAAATGTCTGGTTCTTTGGCTGTTAAATGCTCCACTGATCAGATAGTTGTTCGTAATTCATAATGTCATTTCATCCATTGTTAATGTGAAAATATAGTGCAGCTTTAAGCTATCTGTTCCACTATATCATAACATGCTAACAAATAGAAAAATCTGTTTTGTTTTATCTTAATATCTCTTTATTTGTGAAAAATTTGTACTAACTCTGAAATGTATGTTGCTTCCCCCATAGAGCTTCATCAACGGCTTGTATGGGAGTGACAAAGAAGTCTGGATTGGATTGACCGACGAAGGAGTAGAAGGACACTGGAAATGGGTAGACGGGACACCACTGACCACAGCGTAAGAAACTAAAATCTCATCTCTTTGAATACAAAATTAAAACTGGGCAAAGCCGATTTCATCTGCCCAAGGACAGAGCAGTATTTATTCAGATTTTTGATTTCTCTCTTTTTCCTACAGGTTCTGGAGTAAAGGCCAGCCCAACAGCTATGACGGGAGGAACCAGGACTGTGTGGAGTTCTGGCACCGTGCGACAGGAAGAGGTGACTGGAATGATGAGAACTGTAATGTAGAACAAAACTGGATCTGTGAGAAATAGTTTTCCTGTACAGGGAGGGCCAGAGCCAGCTGGTGCTGGATCAGATACAGAAAGATGTAGATTTTTGCTCCAGCTTTGGTTAAAGGAGGGACTGATTTCCATAGATTTCCATAGATATCTTTATGTACTGTAAAAACAGCTCTGTGTAATAGCAATGCAGTGTAATAAGTAATTTGTGCCTCTGATGATAAAACATCCACTAACTGATTTTTCTAAAGAACGGAAAGACGGCTGATGTATAATTCACTGTGTAAGGACACTTTCAGATTGTGTAAAGCTTATTTACTGCTGTGATTAGTTGAGACAATGATTAGTTAATACATTTACTAAGAGCTGTACTCACTGTGTGATCAGGAGGGCACTAACACACACAGTGTAAGTGGTTCACAGTGAATCAGGGGAAATGGTCTCAGCAATACACATACTATATTACTACTGTATTATTAATATCCATTGAATTGAAGCTTTTACTACTGAAATCAACATGTGATAAAACAATGTATTTTATTGTGCTTACAATTCAAGTAATTTAATAAACTCATTTTATGTCCAAAATAAACTGAACTAAATAATCATTTTAGATAATCATTCATGGAAACACATACAATGAACTGATTACAACTAAAATTAATCACTTTGTACAACTTGAGAAATGAGTGACATTCAAAGAGTTCATCAGCATGTTCACATAGTTTGGATTCAGTGTTCACTTGGGACATCGCCATATATATAAGAATTGACCTGGAAGTCCCCCGAGAACTTTTCTGGTCAGTATAGGTGAATAGGCACTGTTGGATTGGAGACTGGAAGAACTGGGTTGGGAGTTGGGACCACAGGAGCTCAGACCGGACCCCCACCACTTGCAGAAGGTAGGCTCTGAATTTTCTGAACTTGATCAATCAGAAAGTCACGTTGCCCTGTCGATCTGTCATGCTCCTCATTTCATGTCTCAGGAGATTTAACTGTTCTTCCTGTTTGCAAATCCTATCTCCTTGGCTTGAAGAGCAGTGCGAAACTCACTCAAGTCCTGTCTGTCCCAAAGGGGAAGACACGACTTAAGTACTCTAACACGTGGGAAGACAATTAGACACAGGTGCAACACATTAGGGTGGGGCAGGTAACACTGGAGAGCAGGAAGTGAATCTGAAATAAGAAAGAAAGTTAGTGCTTTCAAAATTAAACAAGAACACAAAATAAAATGACACAAGAGGGAACAAGTAAACATAATCTGGCTCAAGGGCTTGACACATTGAACAGTACGGAGACATGCAAAAGTTCCATTTTATAGTACATTTATTGAGCCACTTACCATTCTTACATGGCATGTTACTATATAATTATCTTTAATATCACAAATATAAACCACAGTTACAATTTATTTCTGTCCAGAAAAAGCAGAAATTGGTCCACATGGTGAAGTGTCGCTGGGCAAGATACAAAGTGTGCCTCTACTGAAAACCACTTCTCCACAATGTGGTACAATGTAACTGAGTATGTTTAGTACACGTTTAAGATACTTGTACTGTACTTAAGTCTTTGCATTTTCCACTTATCTATACTGCTGCATTTTAGGGGGAAGTATTGTACTTTTACAGTATAGTTACAGATTAATTTACAGATTCATATTTTACAAAACAATTAACAAGCCCTCAAAATGTGACACACCGGTACACAATAAAAAACCAGATGTATATAACGTGGTTCAAATTAGTTCCTCCTTGAATCCACAACAATGAAAATACTGTACTTAACATTAGTACCACTTTTTCATTAGACATGTCATAAAATGGCTCAGTAAAAAGGTAAATAAAAATTAAATTGGATTTAAAAAAATAATAATTTTAAAAGTGTGTTTTCAACTAGGAAACATATAGCCAGCATTTGGAGTTATAAATTCAAATGTTGACTGTTGAATCTATTATTCACAAAAATGATGAACTGGTGCAGCACAAGAAAAGTTGACTTCTACATTCTATTTTCTGCTCATGGACATGGGTGAAGTTGTATTTAAGTGCCAAAAGGATGCTTTAAAAGCTGCAGTTATGTGACTAAATATTCATGTCAATTAGAAGGAAAAGTATTGTTATTAAAACATTCCCTAAACTGCAATTTTACCCTAATAATAATAACTTTTTGATAACTTTTGTTGGATATACAACTGACATATCACTCAACCCTAATATATGGTCATAGATAAGTATTTATTCAGTTTGCAGTTTTGTTGAGCACTTTGACCATCTCCTTTTCTGCTGCTTTTATACCTGTCAAGATTTCTATTCTCACACAGCACATATGCAATTTACAATGTTAAGGGAGTCAGAATTACCAGTAATTCAGGGTCAGCATGAGCCTTTGAACACTTGACAGGGCACATTAGAAATGGCTCGATTGTTCCAGTGCGACCTGTTACTATATGGTAGTATATTGTTGCCACTGAGGCTATATGCAGCGTGTAACAATAACAGTGAAGTGAGAGCAAAAATGATTTTATGCATGAATTTAAGGCTTTATTCAATGATATGTCCACCAAGTTCAAATTAATATTTAAAAAAAAAATAAAAGAAAGAAAGAAAGAAAAACAAAAGGCAAACCTTAGCCTAAACACAGTGTGCATGATGTCCAGCTGAATCAGGAAGTGGGCTTTGGAACAAAACTTGTGAAACTGACCTGACTCAGGCTTTTCCTCAGTTTTTGATGTGAACTGCATGATCAGCATCTTTGTAATTTGTGAAATCTGTTCTTCCTTATAACGTTTCATGTGAGTGTGATTCATGTTGTTCAACTGGCAAATTGTTGCTGCAGCTCTGTGTAGAACTCTCATTACACCAAATGAAAGAACCTTATCTCTATGATCTCAAACACAGTATGGTTTGGTGGTATTCACCCAGGAGCCACCATGGCCTGTGAGGCAGTAGGTGTTTATTCCATCCAGACACATACATTTATTTCACAAATAAGTTCATCCTGTCTGGTAAAAAAATAGTGAAGTACAGTTATAATAAAAACTGAAAACTTATCTCCAGTTTGATTTCAACCAAACAAACCAACATCTGATTTTTCAATTCAATTCAAGACCCAGAGTCTGACACCAGAGCAAGGTGACAGTGGCAAGGATAAACTCCCTTTTAACAAGAAGAAAGTCTTCCATAACTCACCACCAATTAGGAAGGAGGGAGGCACTTGCTCCACCTACTGACCAACCCCCAGGGTCTGTTCCGAAGGCTGCAAATGTGAGGAAACCCTAAAAGGATTTATACTGAGGGTGGCATTACATGAAGCTGTGTGATGCTTTTGCAGGGTGATCTTAGGTCTGAGTTTTACTCTCTGAGACTGCAAAATACATAATTTCTTCACTTTTCTGATTCTTTGACTGTGTTATCATCTCTACAAGCGCAGGTAACGTTTATTTTATTTGTATCTTACATTTATAGAGTTTAGTTTATTATTATGCAGTTTTGCAAAGTGAAAACTAAACCTAGAACTAACATTTTAATCAGTCAGAGCAGACGAGGTTTCAGCACCTTGACTGCTGTAGTTTTGAGACATCACGAGAAAAACAAAAGGAAAATTAATGAAAGGGGTCAGATTTCATGGGAACATGGCTGCAAAACTCAGCAGGTATTTCAGAAAATAATATTAATGTTTATTTTCTGTTAAGACGCCAGCTCAGGAAGTGGATGCAAAGATGACTGCAAAGTACAGTTCCCCTATGGTGTCCAACATGGACATGGAAGACTGCAAAATCAGCTATAAGAAGATTTTAGCAGACGGCGGCAAGCTCCACTTTTCAGGTAATAAAATAAGAACCTAATTTTTAATTGGGCTGGGTGACATGATGATATATACCCATGAGACAATATTTCTCAACAGTCAGTCCCCCCCACTTCCACAGAGATTTGCAACTTTCAGGGTCCACAACTTTATTGTTTTGGTTCAGTCTCACTGCTCTCATCAACAGAAATAAAAAATAATTAAGATTATGGATTACCACTGTCCACAATGGAGAAAATGTATTAGTTTTTTCAATAGTTTAATAGATTAGTAGTTATTGCAATAGAGTATTTTTGATGAATATATCTGGCCCTCATTCTGTATGTAGAGAGAGAATGAGAATGTGATTTTTTTTCAATTTGCAAATAAAATTAAAATCTCAGTAAAAATAACTGAGATTAAAGAAGCTAAGCTATAGTTCTTTCTGAATTACATTTACCATGAGACAACAAAATGGGATATATATTGAGTAATATATCTGTTTTTTTTTTTTTTTCCAATATTCTTCCATTTTATTATGGTCAGAGTGTGCAATGTTACACTGATCAGGACTGTTTAATGGCAATATTGGCCTTATAGAATTGTTGCATTAACGGTATGAAGTATCTTGATTTTTCATTTAATTAACTCTCAGGATTAGTCAACGTCACTCCTGTCTGATTTCATCCATACACATCATTTCAATTTAACTTCAAAATCATCTGGCAAATAAACTCAAAATAATATGAATGGTGGCAGGCTCCAGCCTTGGGGATCTTCAAAATACAAATGAATTATGTGCATTTCTATAATGACAGTAAACCAGCCAGCACTTTTGCTTGAAATGGATCTTCATTGTACTATTTTGTAATAGTAGAATCAGTCCTAACCCTAACCCACGTAACCACAAGTTCCTTATATCACTTCATCAAATTCAGTTTTCTGTTTCTATTTTCCTTTCTGTCACTTAGTTTGTGCGTTGAGAAACAGCCCTTACAGGATTGCTACAGTTTGCCTCGCACTCCTGTGTGTTCTCCTATTGGCTGTTGCCATAGGTCAGAGTGTCCACTGTGAGTCTACCTCTTTGTTCCTGACAAATATTTTCATGTTATAGAAAGCCAGATGTCATGGTAAAAATACTGATTCACAAAATATTATTTCTCCTCTCTGGCAGACCACAAAGTACAGCAAGACCATAACAACAACCTAACAGCCATTAACAAAGAGAAAGAGAAGCTACAGGAGAACCTGAAGACAGTGCAGAAAGAGAAACGGGATATTCAAGCCAGCCGTAATCAGCTAAGGGAAAATTATAACTACTTATCTCAAAAGAGAAACCAATTAGAGACAAATAACAATTTGCTGATTGAGGAAACAAACAAACTGAAGCTTAGCCAAAGTCAGTTACAGACCAATAACGCTGATTTAAACAAAGTGAATGAACAGCTCAGAGCCAGCAATAACCTGCTGGACACTAATAAAAATGCACTGACTAGAGCCAAAGACTTGTTACAACAGCAATTAGATTCAGAGGTCAAAAGTAAAAATGAGTTACAGGCCAATTATAACTCAGTGATTGATGAGAGGAACAATTTACAGAACAAACTCAATAATGTAACCAGATCAAAAGAGAAGCTGCAGATGAGTTACAATGACTTGATTAAGGATGTGGAACATTTACAAGACAGATACAACTTTTCTAACAGTGAAAAAGACAAGCTAGAAAGCCGTCACCAAAACCTGACGATAGAAAAAGACACCATACAGGCCATGCTCAACACACTTAGAAAGGCAACAGATGAGTTGCGGGCTAGTCACGCATCCTTGGATCAGGAAAAAAAAGAGCTTGAAAACAGTTGCAGAAATGTGACTGCAGAGAGAGACCTGCTGAAGGTGAAAACTGACAACCTGACTGCTGAGAGAGATAACCTACAGGAGGAAGTTGAGAAACTGAATGCAACAATTCAAGGTAAGTAGAAAGAATTAAGAAATTGACAGAAAAAACTGAAATCATGTTAAGCTTGTGTGACTTTATTTGTCCTCACCTGGAAAAATGCTTGAGTTCCTCTTGTCAAAATGGCTCTGGAAACGGCTGAAAGCTCCAGTAGAGATGTAAACAAAATGTAGTCCAAGTCAGTGCCTGTAAACAGTTCTGTGTTTGGTTCTTGATCAATGAATATCTCACATTTACAGGTAAGACGTGTCCCACTGGCTGGCAGAAGTTTCAGTACAGCTGCTATTTTACTTCTGTTGCCAAGAAAACCTGGTTGAAGAGCAGAGAAGACTGTCAAAGCAGAGGAGCAGACCTGGCAATCATAACAAGCCAAGATGAAATGGTATGTTCATCATCTGCATGGCTGTAGATTCAGATGTCACCATATAAATCTGAGGGCATTTTACTTTGTTAAAGACCCACTAATTAACAATGGCTCAGTGGACTGGGTGTAAAGTGAAAGGGGTCGTCCATAGTGAGGAACCCACAAAACATGATTACCTGACACTGCAGTTCCTCTCAGCTCCACAAGGCTTTTTAGCATCTGTCAGCTCACTGTTTTCATTTATGACCAACAGCTTTTACTGTTCTGGTTCACTCCTACCTCCTTCAATGACCTGCAGCAAAGTTAGCGACAAGCAGGTGAAAATTTAACATGAGATTCAGTACAGAGATACTTTGCCCAGCAGTTGTTGAAGACCAAAGCAGAGCTAAAAGTAGAACTAATATTAGACTTTGTAATTAGAATTTGTAATAACTCTGAAATGTATGTTGCTTCCCTCATAGAGCTTCATCAATGGCTTGTATGGGAGTGACAAAGAAGTCTGGATTGGATTGACCGATGAAGGAGTAGAATTGCACTGGAAATGGGTAGACGGGACACCACTGACCACAGCGTAAGAAACTAAAATCCCATCTCTTTGAATACAAAATTAAAACTGGGCAAAGCTGATTTCATCTGCCCAAGGACAGAGCAGTATTTATTCAGATTTTTGATTTCTCTCTTTTTCCAACAGGTTCTGGGGTAAAGGCCAGCCCAACAGCTATGACGGGAGGAACCAGGACTGTGTGGAGTTCTGGCACCGTGCGACAGGGAGAGGTGACTGGAATGATGAGAACTGTAATGTAGAACAAAACTGGATCTGTGAGAAATAGTTTTCCTGTACAGGGAGGGCCAGAGCTTTTGCTAGCATCACTGGTCAGTGTCTGGCACTAATGACAATTATGTAGTACAAAAAAGGGACAGTAGGGACAGTGATCTGTAAATAATAGCAATATTAGAGACAGCATTTCAAAAATGAATGAATGTGAGACCATTTACACACAATGACACACAGCATTGCTAACACAACAGCTAAAGCCTGAAATGGACTGCTTTGCAGTGAGTAATGTATTATGAAGTTAAATTTAGCAGAGAACCCAGCTGGTGCTGGATCAGATACAGAAAGATGTAGATTTTTGCTCCAGCTTTGGTTAAAGGAGGGACTGAGATTTCCATAGACATCTGCATATACTGTACAAACAGTTCTGTGTAATAGGAATGTAGTGTAATAAGTAATTTGTGCCTCTGATGATTAAACGTCCACAAACTGATTTTTTTTTAAAGACTGGAAAGATGGCTGATGTATAATTCACAGTGTACCCATATATAAAATATTACACTTTCAGATTGTGTAAAGCTTATTTACTGCTGTGATTACTTGATTCATTGTCATTAGTTAATACATTTCCTAAGAGTTGCTTAATTGTTGCTTTACCAATGTTGTCTATTTTGTACTCAATTATCTCTGCTACTTGTGTGATCAGGAGGGCACTAACACACACAATGTAAGTGGGTCACAGTGATTCAGGGGAAATGGCCCCAGCAATACATATACTATATTACTACTGTATTATTAATATCCAATGAATTGGAGCTTTTAGTACTGAAAGGTTGTGAAAAAGGGTTGTATTTTATTAGGTGTCAAATTCAAGTCATTTTTTAAAAAACATTTTGTGTCCAAAATAAACTGAACTAAATAATAATTTTAGATAATCATTCATGGAAACACATACAATGAACTGATTGCAAATAAAATGAATCATTTTGTTCAACTTGTGAAATGAGTTCAAAGAGTTCATCAGCATGTTCATGTACCCTGGACACTGTACTGGAAGCTACAGATGTTAGATATTATATCCTTCACCTTATCAGGTTGTACAGTATGTTCTCAAGGAACCTATATCATCTTTATCATGTGTATGACATCATGTATATAATTTTGAGAAAACAAACAAAAACATCACAGCATTAATCAGGACAATACATAGAATACAAGAATTGGATATTGTCAAAAGAAAGACAAATGTTAGCATAGGAAAACAAAGGGTGTGGTGTTTGCATGTTACCACTGTGAGAACACATGACTTTCCTTATACATGCGAAGCTAACTTGAAGCCAAATACAGACTCATGTGTTTGAACCGCCAGAACATTAAATAGAACCTGTCAGAGCCAGATGACGTTCAGTCAGCACCAGTCAGCTTCAGTCAGCTTCATTCTCATGAACATATAAAAATGACTGCAGCTTCAAGTAAATGTATTTCAACTGATCTTAACACATATAAACTGTATGGTAAAGAACAATGTCAGCAATAAAAGCAGTGAAGCCGATGTGTGAGATAAGTATGTGCTGAGGAGCTTGTGGTGAACTGAGAAGAAGGAGGTGCAGAATGGAGGTCCTCTGAATGAGTTAAGGTGTAGTCACATTAGCTGGGATCTACATCTACCACCTTACACAACAACACAATATATTGTTTTATAAGAAGGTGCATCTGTTTCCTTAATCTCCCATAGCCAGAGATCGTACTCATTTCTCTCCAGACCGCCCATTTACAATGAATGAAGACTTGATGTGTGAAGTCTGCAGACTGCTGTGAGTGACACCACCTACTCTTAACTGTTAAGATGACCAAAGAGATGTTACATCCCCTGACTCTCACATGTCTGAGGAATAAATGTTATTTTATTAAAGCAGAACGGATCAAACCTTGTCTCAGTATATGTAATTTCATATGGCGACGGTGCTAAACACTGCACCACCATGCCACCCGTAATAACTATTTTCAGGTAAATTTTTACCTGAGGTTCACAGGCAGCAGTGTTGTTATACAATTAAAGACTTTATCTCAAAATAGTAAATGGATCTGTTTGTCAGTTTTCTTAGCTCACGTTCACTCATTCTCTGACATCCTACTTGTATTTGTGGCTCCTTGGTGCTTGAGCCCCATCTGCTCTGTGACTCCATTTCTGGCAGTTACTCTGGGCCTGAGAGGCGAGTTGCAGCTGCTAGTGTTAGGCGGGGGAATTATTCAATTTTAAGATGCATGTGTGTGTCACTTTAACAACACGAACACAGAAAAATAGTACTTAGACATTGGAAAAGAAAATCTAGACATAGAAAAACAGAACTGACCATTAGTTTAAAAAAAAATGAATGAGGTCACCATCATTTGAGTCTTTTGTCTGAGCCTAGTCTGCAAAGGGGAAGACTCAGAGGGGGGTGGGGGGGCAGTTAGACATAGGTGAGACACATGAGGGTGGGGCAGGTAATCACACAGGAGGGAAAAACTGGAGGACAGGAAGTGAATCTGAAAAAGACAGAAGGTTAGTCCTTTCAAAATAAAACAGGAGCACAATATAAAATGACACAAGAGGAAACAAGAATACTGACTCAAGGGCTAGACACACTGAACAGTATGGAGACATGCAAAATATTATTTTATTATATTTTACACTACATTTATTTAGCCATTTAAAAACGTGCAAAACAAGTGCAGCTCATTTACCATGAAAAGAATGACAGAATCTTTTGGGCTCCCATCACCCACTTCCTACATCTAACTGGACTGATGATACAGTTCCAACACAGAACTTTAAAAAATGGACACTATAGTCTGTTACTGTCTGTCACTCATCTTCCATCATCCCGTTGTGCATGCAGTAGGTAGAGCAGGTCATCAGTTCACCTCAGGCTCGATGGTTCAGCAGGCAGCCTGCTGCTCGGTGAATGAAAAGCTAAATGGAAAGTGCTTTGAATAAAAGCTCTATATAAATGCAGTTTTTTCATTTATGTGCATTTAGGTCACAGACACATCAGCGTCCGCAACTTTATTCAGTCAGTGCCTAATTCACACCTCATTCATTACTTACTGAGCAAAGAGCTGAGACTCTTAAGTTCACCATGAGGAACAAAACAAAAATTTCTTCTCAAAAAAATGAGATCATTGTCACCAAATTTGGTGCTTGGTATATCTATGGACTCAGAAAGACACTCACGGTCAGTCACAGCTGGATGGAAGATCCAGCCCACACACACACACACACACACACACACACACACACACACACACACACACACACACACACACTCCCTCACTATGTGTGTGTGTCTCTGTGTATCCCTCTGTCTGTCTATCTAGAATCTCTGCTACCCCACCCACTCAAACAGGTAGGTGGTGAGTTCTCAGTTTGGCCGTACTGTTGTGTGGGAGCAGCTCCATGTACATTCACACTAAGAAAGGTACAACAAAGAGTCTCAGCCTCACTTTAATACTATTATACTTTAACACACAATATGATTGATGTACTGTGTCAAGACAACATTGTGTTAGAGCCTAAATATAAATGGAATTACATCCTAATTATTTCCTAGGAAAACAGCCCATTTAGGCCCTGATTACACATCTGCGTCATGCAAACAGCTGAAATAGAGTTTTTTTGTTTTGTTTTGTTTTTAACAAAATGTCAACCTGAGACTCATTATTCTTTTTTAGTATGGTAGAAATGTTGGTAGAAAGAAAGTAAAAGTCTGTGGGCCCTATTTTCCTTTGCCTGTCTTAGTATCCTCTGCAGAGCACAAGGTGCTCTCTGCTGCTACTTTGGTGAAAAGGAGCAAACTGAAAACTTGGAACAAATGTGCTTCAAGAATAGAATAAGTATACACAGAAATAAGCTGTTTCAGTTAAATACCCTCCTGCCAACTGGTGTGTTTAAATCTGAATCAAAAAGCAAACTGTGATGTGAGGAACACAGATAAAGTGTCTGCATTTACAATATAAAAGAATGAGTAATCACCACACCCCATGATCTATAATACACTTCACCCAGCACTTGTGCTCTTTGCTCACATACATGGGCCAAAAACAGCATTTGCACCCACAGTTTGTGCACTCAAGACCCACTGCTTTGTCCTGATTGTTGAACTTCTTGCATTCTTTTAAGATACACTTTTATGTTTTGTTTAAGATCCATAAAATCGACATTTGTAAGTAGACAAACCTACAAATCAAATTCTGTATTTTATTGACACTGAACTAAAATAACCACACTTCTGATCCGCAGCAGACAGTCATGTGAAGTGATTCAAAGTTACGCAACAAGGAGATTTCGTAATTCTTCATAAACCAGATAGGTTTTACAGTTCTCATATCTGTGTGTCATTCTATCGTCTGTGGAACTTGGACTTGAAGACACACACACACACACACACACACACACACACACACACACACACACACACACTGAATTTCAAACAGAAAACTGAGAGTGATGGTGTACATGCAGTGAGGTCCAAACATCTGAGACCACTTCTGATCTCAGCACTTTGGGACCCCACTGTACGACATCCTTATACATTTTCACATGTTATTTCATCACCATCTTTGTTCACTTACAGCCTTTTGCTGCCTGAACTAGTTACATATTATACTCGTAGGGTGAGGTCAGTAACATTGCCTTCGTGGTATTATGCAATCTAAAACATTCCTTTTCTTCTTCTTTCAGCTAACTCTCTGCCTCCTAACTCCACATGTTCAGCTCATTTTGAGTTTTCACCAGGTGCTTCTTTCAGGTAGGATATATATATTATTATTTTTTATTCCACTTCAGATTTTCACATTTCTCTCTTAGCCATTAAGTATTTTGAATGATAACTTTATTAACTTTATATTAGTCTGTCAATACAGGTGACATTGTCTTTAGTCTTAATATACACTGCCACTATTAAAATCCCTGTCCACAAGCAACTTTTTTGGGCTGAAACCCCTCTTATTATTTAGATCCTACTTGTCCTTTAACATAGGCAGCCCAGACACAGATAATTACAAATAGTAGTCTTTTTTTTCAAATTGATTTAAATAAACCCACAACAAATTTTGAGTACACTGTGTAGCCTTTTTTTCATGAAGAACCCCATTTGTAAGTGTGATTTACTGGTTCTAGTCAACTGAAGTGCCAGACATGATGCTGAACAATTCCGCAAAACTCAACATTACGATTGCTGGCAACGTTTTTTGTACATCTAATACTAATGTTTTAAAATTTCTCACTTTCCACAGTGACTGTGAATGAGTGCCTCTGCTAAGCAATCCTGCTGTGAGCTTTGTGCCAAGCATTTTCGTTTTAAAACTTCTTATTTCCCTTGTATTGCAGTTTTTGAGTACACAGACGACTCATAACAGAAATTTATAATGTTCCCTGTCAAACTTTGCCTTTACCGAAAACCACTCCAACCAACAGAATTTTTGTCAGTGCACTCTATTTAAACTAATTTTAGTTTTGGAAACTTTATAACTGGAATCTGTAGGTTGGAACGTATCTCTAAAGGTCCAATGGCTGCATGATCCAAAGGATGGAGTAAAGTAACTGACTCTTCAGTCAAAAAAGTGATGGATTCTTTAAAGGAGAACGATGCAAAGTAAGGATCACTAATTTATTTTTTAAAGTCAGCTGAATGTTGATCAGCAGCTAGCCTTTTGCACTTCAGCTCTGTACTTTGTGCCATTTCTATGTGCCAATTCAACATCACATAATAAGTGCACTGTCAGGTCAGCAGAGTAATTTCACTTTTCAACACTTTTCAGGTTGAATGTGAAGGGTCTTTTGTCTAAATTCCACGTTAAAGCATCATCAGAAATGTCTGCTGGCTCAAAGGACAAGGGGAAACGGTAAGATCTTTCAGCAAATTTCATGAAATGCAAACCTGATAAAGAAATTAAAAAAGCTGATAATGAGTGAAAAGACATTAATTGGGGCATTTTTTTTCAAAGAAAGGTGCATTTGAAAAAAAACCCCATTATAAGAAATTAAAGTTGTGGGCAATTATTTACAAAAATGATGAACTGGTGTGGCACAAGAAAGGTTGACTTCTACCTTCTTCTACCATTCTGCTCATGGACATGGGTGAAATTGTATTTAAGTGCCAAAGGATGTCATAAAAAACGTCATAGTATAGTATGGCGTTTTTTTCGGGCAAAAAAAGTCAAAAATTTTTTTGGCCTCAAAATGTCAGAGGAAAATTTGCAATTTTATGACTAAATATCATGTTAATTAGAAGGAAAAGTGATGTTATGAAAACAAAAAAAGTCATACTTTTTTTGGCCGATTTTGAAGCCTTACTATAGTATGACCTTTTTTATGACATTTTGAGGTCAAAAAAATTTTTGACTTTTTTTGGCCGATTTTGACGCCTTACTATACTATGACATTTTTAGGTCAAAAAAAATGTTGACTTTTTTTGGCTGATTTTGATGCCTTACGATACTATGACATTTTTTATGACATTTTGAGGTCAAAAAAATTTTTTGACTTTTTTTTTTACTGATTTTGACGCCTTACTATACTATGACCATTTTTATGACATTTTGAGGCCGTTTTAAAGTATGACTTTTTTGGCCGATTTTGACGCCTTACTGTACTATGATGTTTTTTATGACATTTTAAGGAAAAATTTTTTTTTTCTTTTTTTGGCCGATTTTGAGGCCGTTTTAAAGTATGACTTTTTTTGGCCGATTTTGACGCCTTACTATACTATGACCATTTTTAAGACATTTTGAGGCCCAAAAAAAGTATGACTTATTTTGGCCGATTTTGACGCCTTACTATACTATGACGTTTTTTATGACATTTTGAGGCCGTTTTAAAGTATGACTTTTTTTGGCCGATTTTGACGCCTTACTATACTATGACCATTTGTATGACATTTTGAGGCCAAAAAAAGTATGACTTATTTTGGCCGATTTTGACGCTTTACTATACGATGACCATTTTTATGACATTTTGAGGCCGTTTTAAAGTATCGCTTTTTTTGGCCGATTTTGACGCCTTACTATACTATGACCATTTTTATGACATTTTGAGGCCGGAAAGAAGTATGACTTTTTTTGGCCGATTTTGACGCCTTACTAAACTATGAACATTTTTATGACATTTTGACGCCGCTTTAAAGTATGGCTTTTTTTGGCCGATTGGGACGCCTTACTATACTATGACGTTTTTTATGACATTTTGAGGCCAAAAAAATTTTTGACATTTTTTGCCCGAAAAAAACGGCATACTATACTATGACGTTTTTTATGACATTTTGAGGCCAAAAAAATTTTGACATTTTTTGCCCGAAAAAAACGCCATATTATACTATGACGTTTTTTATGACTTTTTGAGGTCAAAAAAAATTTTGACTTTTTTTGGCCGAAAAAAACGCCTTACTATACTATGACGTTTTTTATGACTTTTTGAGGTCAAAAAAATTTTTGACTTTTTTTGCCCGAAAAAAACGCCATACTATACTATGACGTTTTTTATGATATTTTGAGGCCAAAAAAAATTTTGAGTTTTTTTTGCCGATTTTGACTCCATACTATACTATGACGTTTTTTATGATATTTTGAGGCCAAAAAAAATTTTGACATTTTTTGCCCGAAAAAAACGCCATACTATACTATGACTTTTTTATGACATTTTGAGGCCAAAAAAATTTTTGACTTTTTTTGCCGGAACAAAACGCCATACTATACTATGACGTTTTTTATGATATTTTGAGGCCAAAAAAATTTTGACATTTTTTGCCCGAACAAAACGCCATACTATACTATGACGTTTTTTATGACATTTTGAGGCCAAAAAAAATGTTGACATTTTTTGCCCGAAAAAAACGGCATACTATACTATGACGTTTTTTATGACATTTTGAGGCCAAAAAAAATGTTGACATTTTTTGCCCGAAAAAAACGGCATACTATACTATGACGTTTTTTATGACATTTTGAGGCCAAAAAAATTTTTGACATTTTTTGCCCGAAAAAAACGCCATACTATACTATGACGTTTTTTATGACATTTTGAGGCCAAAAAAATTTTGACATTTTTTCCCCGAAAAAAACGCCATACTATACTATGACGTTTTTTATGACATTTTGAGGCCAAAAAAAATTTTGACATTTTTTGCCGATTTTGACTCCATACCATACTATGACGTTTTTTATGATAGTTTGAGGCCAAAAAAAATTTTGACTTTTTTTGCCCGAAAAAAACGCCATACTATACTATGACGTTTTTTATGATATTTTGAGGCCAAAAAAATTTTGACATTTTTTGCCCGAAAAAAACGGCATACTATACTATGACGTTTTTTATGACATTTTGAGGCCAAAAAAATTTTTGACATTTTTTGCCCGAAAAAAACGCCATACTATACTATGACGTTTTTTATGACATTTTGAGGCCAAAAAAATTTTGACATTTTTTCCCCGAAAAAAACGCCATACTGTACTATGACGTTTTTTATGACATTTTGAGGCCAAAAAACATTTTGACTTTTTTTGCCGATTTTGACTCCATACCATACTATGACGTTTTTTATGATAGTTTGAGGCCAAAAAAAATGTTGACTTTTTTTGCCCGAAAAAAACGCCATACTATACTATGACGTTTTTTATGATATTTTGAGGCCAAAAAAAATTTTGAGTTTTTTTTGCCGATTTTGACTCCATACTATACTATGACGTTTTTTATGATATTTTGAGGCCAAAAAAATTTTGACATTTTTTGCCCGAAAAAAACGCCATACTATACTATGACTTTTTTATGACATTTTGAGGCCAAAAAAATTTTTGACTTTTTTTGCCCGAAAAAAACGCCATACTATACTATGACGTTTTTTATATTTTGAGGCCAAAAAAA
Organism: Toxotes jaculatrix; assembly: GCF_017976425.1. Taxonomy (NCBI): domain Eukaryota; kingdom Metazoa; phylum Chordata; class Actinopteri; family Toxotidae; genus Toxotes; species Toxotes jaculatrix. Next base: position 23,945,385 of record NC_054397.1, on the reverse strand, counting down.
TTTTGACATTTTTTGCCCGAAAAAAACGCCATACTATACTATGACGTTTTTTATGACATTTTGAGGCCAAAAAAAATGTTGACATTTTTTGCCCGAAAAAAACGCCATACTATACTATGACGTTTTTTATGACATTTTGAGGCCAAAAAAAATGTTGACATTTTTTGCCCGAAAAAAACGGCATACTATACTATGACGTTTTTTATGACATTTTGAGGCCAAAAAAATTTTTGACATTTTTTGCCCGAAAAAAACGCCATACTATACTATGACGTTTTTTATGACATTTTGAGGCCAAAAAAATTTTGACATTTTTTCCCCGAAAAAAACGCCATACTATACTATGACGTTTTTTATGACATTTTGAGGCCAAAAAACATTTTGACTTTTTTTGCCGATTTTGACTCCATACCATACTATGACGTTTTTTATGATAGTTTGAGGCCAAAAAAAATTTTGACTTTTTTTGCCCGAAAAAAACGCCATACTATACTATGACGTTTTTTATGATATTTTGAGGCCAAAAAAAATTTTGAGTTTTTTTTGCCGATTTTGACTCCATACTATACTATGACGTTTTTTATGATATTTTGAGGCCAAAAAAATTTTGACATTTTTTGCCCGAAAAAAACGCCATACTATACTATGACTTTTTTATGACATTTTGAGGCCAAAAAAATTTTTGACTTTTTTTGCCGGAACAAAACGCCATACTATACTATGACGTTTTTTATGATATTTTGAGGCCAAAAAAATTTTGACATTTTTTGCCCGAAAAAAAACGCCATACTATACTATGACGTTTTTTATGACATTTTGAGGCCAAAAAAAATGTTGACATTTTTTGCCCGAAAAAAACGGCATACTATACTATGACGTTTTTTATGACATTTTGAGGCCAAAAAAATTTTTGACATTTTTTGCCCGAAAAAAACGGCATACTATACTATGACGTTTTTTATGACATTTTGAGGCCAAAAAAATTTTGACATTTTTTGCCCGAAAAAAACGCCATATTATACTATGACGTTTTTTATGACTTTTTGAGGTCAAAAAAAATTTTGACTTTTTTTGGCCGAAAAAAACGCCTTACTATACTATGACGTTTTTTATGACTTTTTGAGGCCAAAAAAATTTTTGACTTTTTTTGCCCGAAAAAAACGCCATACTATACTATGACGTTTTTTATGATATTTTGAGGCCAAAAAAAATTTTGAGTTTTTTTTGCCGATTTTGACTCCATACTATACTATGACGTTTTTTATGATATTTTGAGGCCAAAAAAAATTTTGACATTTTTTGCCCGAAAAAAACGCCATACTATACTATGACTTTTTTATGACATTTTGAGGCCAAAAAAAATTTTGACTTTTTTTGCCGGAACAAAACGCCATACTATACTATGACGTTTTTTATGATATTTTGAGGCCAAAAAAATTTTGACATTTTTTGCCCGAACAAAACGCCATACTATACTATGACGTTTTTTATGACATTTTGAGGCCAAAAAAAATGTTGACATTTTTTGCCCGAAAAAAACGGCATACTATACTATGACGTTTTTTATGACATTTTGAGGCCAAAAAAAATGTTGACATTTTTTGCCCGAAAAAAACGCCATACTATACTATGACGTTTTTTATGACATTTTGAGGCCAAAAAAATTTTGACATTTTTTCCCCGAAAAAAACGCCATACTATACTATGACGTTTTTTATGACATTTTGAGGCCAAAAAACATTTTGACTTTTTTTGCCGATTTTGACTCCATACCATACTATGACGTTTTTTATGATAGTTTGAGGCCAAAAAAAATGTTGACTTTTTTTGCCCGAAAAAAACGCCATACTATACTATGACGTTTTTTATGACATTTTGAGGCCAAAAAAATTTTTGACTTTTTTTTGCCGATTTTGACTCCATACTATACTATGACGTTTTTTATGATATTTTGAGGCCAAAAAAATTTTGACATTTTTTGCCCGAAAAAAACGCCATACTATACTATGACGTTTTTTATGACATTTTGAGGCCAAAAAAAATTTTTTGACTTTTTTTGCCCGAAAAAAACGCCATACTATACTATGACGTTTTTTATGATATTTTGAGGCCAAAAAAATTTTGACATTTTTTGCCCGAAAAAAACGCCATACTATACTATGACGTTTTTTATGACATTTTGAGGCCAAAAAAAATTTTGACATTTTTTGCCCGAAAAAAACGCCATACTATACTATGACGTTTTTTATGACATTTTGAGGCCAAAAAAAATTTTGACTTTTTTTGCCCGAAAAAAACGGCATACTATACTATGACGTTTTTTATGACATTTTGAGGTCAAAAAAAATTTTGAGTTTTTTTTGCCGATTTTGACTCCATACTATACTATGACGTTTTTTATGACATTTTGAGGCCAAAAAAATTTTTGACTTTTTTTGCCCGAAAAAAACGCCATACTATACTATGACGTTTTTTATGATATTTTGAGGCCAAAAAAAATTTTGAGTTTTTTTTGCCGATTTTGACTCCATACTATACTATGACGTTTTTTATGATATTTTGAGGCCAAAAAAAATTTTGACATTTTTTGCCCGAAAAAAACGCCATACTATACTATGACTTTTTTATGACATTTTGAGGCCAAAAAAAATTTTGACTTTTTTTGCCGGAACAAAACGCCATACTATACTATGACGTTTTTTATGATATTTTGAGGCCAAAAAAATTTTGACATTTTTTGCCCGAAAAAAACGGCATACTATACTATGACGTTTTTTATGACATTTTGAGGCCAAAAAATTTTTTGACATTTTTTGCCCGAAAAAAACGCCATACTATACTATGACGTTTTTTATGACATTTTGAGGCCAAAAAAATTTTGACATTTTTTCCCCGAAAAAAACGCCATACTATACTATGATGTTTTTTATGACATTTTGAGGCCAAAAAACATTTTGACTTTTTTTGCTGATTTTGACTCCATACCATACTATGACGTTTTTTATGACAGTTTGAGGCCAAAAAAAATGTTGACTTTTTTTGCCCGAAAAAAACGCCATACTATACTATGACGTTTTTTATGATATTTTGAGGCCAAAAAAAATTTTGAGTTTTTTTTGCCGATTTTGACTCCATACTATACTATGACGTTTTTTATGATATTTTGAGGCCAAAAAAATTTTGACATTTTTTGCCCGAAAAAAACGCCATACTATACTATGACTTTTTTATGACATTTTGAGGCCAAAAAAATTTTTGACTTTTTTTGCCCGAAAAAAACGCCATACTATACTATGACGTTTTTTATGATATTTTGAGGCCAAAAAAATTTTGACATTTTTTGCCCGAAAAAAACGCCATACTATACTATGACGTTTTTTATGACATTTTGAGGCCAAAAAAAATGTTGACATTTTTTGCCCGAAAAAAACGCCATACTATACTATGACGTTTTTTATGATAGTTTGAGGCCAAAAAAAATTTTGACTTTTTTTGCCCGAAAAAAACGCCATACTATACTATGACGTTTTTTATGATATTTTGAGGCCAAAAAAAATTTTGAGTTTTTTTTGCCGATTTTCACTCCATACTATACTATGACGTTTTTTATGATATTTTGAGGCCAAAAAAATTTTGACATTTTTTGCCCGAAAAAAACGCCATACTATACTATGACTTTTTTATGACATTTTGAGGCCAAAAAAAATTTTGACTTTTTTTGCCCGAAAAAAACGCCATACTATACTATGACGTTTTTTATGACATTTTGAGGCCAAAAAAATTTTGACATTTTTTGCCCGAAAAAAACGCCATATTATACTATGACGTTTTTTATGACTTTTTGAGGTCAAAAAAAATTTTGACTTTTTTTGGCAGAAAAAAACGCCTTACTATACTATGACGTTTTTTATGACTTTTTGAGGTCAAAAAAAATTTTGACATTTTTTGCCCGAAAAAAACGCCATACTATACTATGACGTTTTTTATGATATTTTGAGGCCAAAAAAAATTTTGAGTTTTTTTTGCCGATTTTGACTCCATACTATACTATGACGTTTTTTATGATATTTTGAGGTCAAAAAAAATGTTGACATTTTTTGCCCGAAAAAAACGGCATACTATACTATGACGTTTTTTATGACATTTTGAGGCCAAAAAAATTTTTGACATTTTTTGCCGGAAAAAAAACGCCATACTATACTATGACGTTTTTTATGACATTTTGAGGCCAAAAAAATTTTGACATTTTTTCCCCGAAAAAAAACGCCATACTATACTATGACGTTTTTTATGACATTTTGAGGCCAAAAAACATTTTGACTTTTTTTGCCGATTTTGACTCCATACCATACTATGACGTTTTTTATGATAGTTTGAGGCCAAAAAAAATGTTGACTTTTTTTGCCCGAAAAAAACGCCATACTATACTATGACGTTTTTTATGATATTTTGAGGCCAAAAAAAATTTTGAGTTTTTTTTGCCGATTTTGACTCCATACTATACTATGACGTTTTTTATGATATTTTGAGGCCAAAAAAATTTTGACATTTTTTGCCCGAAAAAAACGCCATACTATACTATGACTTTTTTTATGATATTTTGAGGCCAAAAAAATTTTTGACTTTTTTTGCCGGAACAAAACGCCATACTATACTATGACGTTTTTTATGATATTTTGAGGCCAAAAAAATTTTGACATTTTTTGCCCGAAAAAAACGCCATACTATACTATGACGTTTTTTTATGACATTTTGAGGCCAAAAAAAATGTTGACATTTTTTGCCCGAAAAAAACGCCATACTATACTATGACGTTTTTTATGACATTTTGAGGCCAAAAAAAATGTTGACATTTTTTGCCCGAAAAAAACGGCATACTATACTATGACGTTTTTTATGACATTTTGAGGCCAAAAAAATTTTTGACATTTTTTGCCCGAAAAAAACGCCATACTATACTATGACGTTTTTTATGACTTTTTGAGGTCAAAAAAAATTTTGACTTTTTTTCGCCGAAAAAAACGCCTTACTATACTATGACGTTTTTTATGACTTTTTGAGGTCAAAAAAATTTTTGACTTTTTTTGCCCGAAAAAAACGCCATACTATACTATGACGTTTTTTATGATATTTTGAGGCCAAAAAAAATTTTGAGTTTTTTTTTGCCGATTTTGACTCCATACTATACTATGACGTTTTTTATGACATTTTGAGGCCAAAAAACACTTTGACTTTTTTTGCCGATTTTGACTCCATACCATACTATGACGTTTTTTATGACAGTTTGAGGCCAAAAAAAATGTTGACTTTTTTTGCCCGAAAAAAACGCCATACTATACTATGACGTTTTTTATGACATTTTGAGGCCCAAAAAAATTTTGACATTTTTTGCCCGAAAAAAACGGCATACTATACTATGACGTTTTTATGACATTTTGAGGCCAAAAAAAATTTTGACTTTTTTTGCCCGAAAAAAACGCCATACTATACTATGACGTTTTTTATGATATTTTGAGGCCAAAAAAAATTTTGAGTTTTTTTTGCCGATTTTGACTCCATACTATACTATGACGTTTTTTATGACATTTTGAGGCCAAAAAAAATGTTGACATTTTTTGCCCGAAAAAAACGCCATACTATACTATGACGTTTTTTATGACATTTTGAGGCCAAAAAAATTTTTGACTTTTTTTGCCCGAAAAAAACGCCATGCTATACTATGACGTTTTTTATGATATTTTGAGGCCAAAAAAATTTTGACATTTTTTGCCCGAAAAAAACGCCATACTATACTATGACGTTTTTTATGACATTTTGAGGCCAAAAAAAAATTTTTTGACTTTTTTTGCCCGAAAAAAACGGCATACTATACTATGACGTTTTTTATGACATTTTGAGGCCAAAAAAATTTTTGACATTTTTTGCCCGAAAAAAACGCCATACTATACTATGACGTTTTTTATGACATTTTGAGGCCAAAAAAAATTTTGACATTTTTTCCCCGAAAAAAAACGCCATACTATACTATGACGTTTTTTATGACATTTTGAGGCCAAAAAACATTTTGACTTTTTTTGCCGATTTTGACTCCATACCATACTATGACGTTTTTTATGATAGTTTGAGGCCAAAAAAAATTTTGACTTTTTTTGCCCGAAAAAAAACGCCATACTATACTATGACGTTTTTTATGATATTTTGAGGCCAAAAAAAAATTTTGAGTTTTTTTTTGCCGATTTTCACTCCATACTATACTATGACGTTTTTTATGACATTTTGAGGCCAAAAAAATTTTTGACATTTTTTGCCCGAAAAAAACGGCATACTATACTATGACGTTTTTTATGACATTTTGAGGCCAAAAAAATTTTGACATTTTTTGCCCGAAAAAAACGCCATATTATACTATGACGTTTTTTATGACTTTTTGAGGTCAAAAAAAATTTTGACTTTTTTTGGCAGAAAAAAAACGCCTTACTATACTATGACGTTTTTTATGACTTTTTGAGGTCAAAAAAAATTTTGACTTTTTTTGCCCGAAAAAAAACGCCATACTATACTATGACGTTTTTTATGATATTTTGAGGCCAAAAAAAATTTTGAGTTTTTTTTTGCCGATTTTGACTCCATACTATACTATGACGTTTTTTATGATATTTTGAGGCCAAAAAAAATTTTGACATTTTTTGCCCGAAAAAAACGCCATACTATACTATGACTTTTTTATGACATTTTGAGGCCAAAAAAAATTTTGACTTTTTTTGCCGGAACAAAACGCCATACTATACTATGACGTTTTTTATGATATTTTGAGGCCAAAAAAAATTTTGAGTTTTTTTTGCCGATTTTGACTCCATACTATACTATGACGTTTTTTATGATAATTTGAGGCCAAAAAAATTTTTGAGTTTTTTTTTGCCGATTTTGACTCCATACTATACTATGACGTTTTTTATGACATTTTGAGGCCAAAAAAATTTTGACATTTTTTGCCCGAAAAAAACGCCATACTATACTATGACGTTTTTTATGACATTTTGAGGCCAAAAAAAATTTTGACTTTTTTTGCCGATTTTGACTCCATACCATACTATGACGTTTTTTATGATAGTTTGAGGCCAAAAAAATTTTTGACTTTTTTTGCCCGAAAAAAACGCCATACTATACTATGACGTTTTTTATGATATTTTGAGGCCAAAAAAAATTTTAAGTTTTTTTTGCCGATTTTGACTCCATACTATACTATGACGTTTTTTATGATATTTTGAGGCCAAAAAAATTTTGACATTTTTTGCCCGAAAAAAACGCCATACTATACTATGACGTTTTTTATGACATTTTGAGGCCAAAAAAATTTTTGACTTTTTTTGCCCGGAACAAAACGCCATACTATACTATGACGTTTTTTATGACATTTTGAGGCCAAAAAAATTTTTGACATTTTTTGCCCGAAAAAAACGCCATACTATACTATGACGTTTTTTATGACATTTTGAGGCCAAAAACATTTTTGATTTTTTTTGCTCGAAAAAAAACGCCATACTATACTATGACGTTTTTTATGACATTTTGAGGCCAAAAAAAATTTTGACTTTTTTTGCCGATTTTGACTCCATACCATACTATGACGTTTTTTATGATAGTTTGAGGCCAAAAAAAATGTTGACTTTTTTTGCCCGAAAAAAATGCCATACTATACTATGACGTTTTTTATGACATTTTGAGGTCAAAAAAAATTTTGAGTTTTTTTTGCCGATTTTGACTCCATACTATACTATGACGTTTTTTATGATATTTTGAGGCCAAAAAAATTTTGACATTTTTTGCCCGAAAAAAACGCCATACTATACTATGACGTTTTTTATGACATTTTGAGGCCATAAAAATTTTTTTGACTTTTTTTTGCTCGAAAAAAACGCCATACTATACTATGACGTTTTTTATGACATTTTGAGGCCAAAAAAATTTTGACTTTTTTTGATTGAAAAAAACGCCATACTGTACTATGACGTTTTTTATGACATTTTGAGGCCAAAAAAATTTTGACATTTTTGCCCGAAAAAAACGCCATACTATACTATGACGTTTTTTTATGACATTTTGAGGCCAAAAAAAATTTTGACTTTTTTTGCCCGAAAAAAACAGCATACTATACTATGACGTTTTTTATGACATTTTGAGGCCAAAAAAAATTTTGAGTTTTTTTTGCCGATTTTGACTCCATACTATACTATGACGTTTTTTATGACATTTTGAGGCCAAAAAAATTTTGACATTTTTTGCCCGAAAAAAACGCCATACTATACTATGACGTTTTTTATGACATTTTGAGGCCAAAAAAATGTTGACATTTTTTGCCCGAAAAAAACGCCATACTATACTATGACGTTTTTTATGACATTTTGAGGCCAAAAAAAATTTTGACATTTTTTGCCCTAAAAAAACGCCATACTATACTATGACGTTTTTTATGACATTTTGAGGCCAAAAAAATGTTGACATTTTTTGCCCGAAAAAAACGCCATACTATACTATGACGTTTTTTATATTTTGAGGCCCAAAAAAATTTTGAGTTTTTTTTGCCGATTTTGACTCCATACTATACTATAACGTTTTTTATGATATTTTGAGGCCAAAAAAATTTTTGACATTTTTTGCCCGAAAAAAAACGCCATACTATACTATGACGTTTTTTATGACATTTTGAGGCCAAAAAAAATGTTGACTTTATTTGCCCGAAAAAAATGCCATACTATACTACGACGTTTTTTACATTTTGAGGCCAAAAAAAATTTTGACTTTTTTTGCCTGAAAAAAATGCCATACTATACTATGACGTTTTTTATGACATTTTGAGGCCAAAAAAAATTTTGACATTTTTTGCCCGAAAAAAAACGCCATACTATACTATGACGTTTTTTATGACATTTTGAGGCCAAAAAAATTTTGACTTTTTTTGATTGAAAAAAAACGCCATACTGTACTATGACGTTTTTTATGACATTTTGAGGCCAAAAAAATTTTGACATTTTTTGCCCGAAAAAAACGCCATACTATACTATGACGTTTTTTATGACATTTTGAGGCCAAAAAAAATTTTGACTTTTTTTGCCCGAAAAAAACAGCATACTATACTATGACGTTTTTTATGACATTTTGAGGTCAAAAAAAATTTTGAGTTTTTTTGCCGATTTTGACTCCATACTATACTATGACGTTTTTTATGACATTTTGAGGCCAAAAAAAATTTTGACTTTTTTTGCCCGAAAAAAACGCCATACTATACTATGACGTTTTTTATGACATTTTGAGGCCATAAAAAATTTTGACTTTTTTTGCCCGAAAAAACGCCATACTATACTATGACGTTTCTTATGACATTTTGAGGTCAAAAAAAATTTTGAGTTTTTTTGCCGATTTTGACTCCATACTATACTATGACGTTTTTTATGAGGACAAAAAAAATTTTGAGTTTTTTTTGCCGATTTTGACTCCATACTATACTATGACGTTTTTTATGACATTTTGAGGCCATAAAAAATTTTGAGTTTTTTTGCCCGAAAAAAAACAGCATACTATACTATGACGTTTTTTATGACATTTTGAGGTCAAAAAAAATTTTGAGTTTTTTTTGCCGATTTTGACTCCATACTATACTATGACGTTTTTTATGACATTTTGAGGCCAAAAAAAATTTTGACTTTTTTTGCCCGAAAAAAACGCCATACTATACTATGACGTTTTTTATGACATTTTGAGGCCAAAAAAAATTTTGACTTTTTTTGCCCGAAAAAAACGCCATACTATACTATGACGTTTTTTATATTTTGAGGCCAAAAAAAATTTTGAGTTTTTTTTGCCGATTTTGACTCCATACTATACTATGACGTTTTTTATGACATTTTGAGGCCAAAAAAATTTTGACATTTTTTGCCCGAAAAAAACGCCATACTATACTATGATGTTTTTTATGACATTTTGAGGCCAAAAAACATTTTGACTTTTTTTGCTGATTTTGACTCCATACCATACTATGACGTTTTTTATGACAGTTTGAGGCCAAAAAAAATGTTGACTTTTTTTGCCCGAAAAAAACGCCATACTATACTATGACGTTTTTTATGATATTTTGAGGCCAAAAAAAATTTTGAGTTTTTTTTGCCGATTTTGACTCCATACTATACTATGACGTTTTTTATGATATTTTGAGGCCAAAAAAATTTTGACATTTTTTGCCCGAAAAAAACGCCATACTATACTATGACTTTTTTATGACATTTTGAGGCCAAAAAAATTTTTGACTTTTTTTGCCCGAAAAAAACGCCATACTATACTATGACGTTTTTTATGATATTTTGAGGCCAAAAAAATTTTGACATTTTTTGCCCGAAAAAAAACGCCATACTATACTATGACGTTTTTTATGACATTTTGAGGCCAAAAAAAATGTTGACATTTTTTGCCCGAAAAAAACGCCATACTATACTATGACGTTTTTTATGATAGTTTGAGGCCAAAAAAAATTTTGACTTTTTTTGCCCGAAAAAAACGCCATACTATACTATGACGTTTTTTATGATATTTTGAGGCCAAAAAAAATTTTGAGTTTTTTTTGCCGATTTTCACTCCATACTATACTATGACGTTTTTTATGATATTTTGAGGCCAAAAAAATTTTGACATTTTTTGCCCGAAAAAAACGCCATACTATACTATGACTTTTTTATGACATTTTGAGGCCAAAAAAAATTTTGACTTTTTTTGCCCGAAAAAAACGCCATACTATACTATGACGTTTTTTATGACATTTTGAGGCCAAAAAAATTTTGACATTTTTTGCCCGAAAAAAACGCCATATTATACTATGACGTTTTTTATGACTTTTTGAGGTCAAAAAAAATTTTGACTTTTTTTGGCAGAAAAAAACGCCTTACTATACTATGACGTTTTTTATGACTTTTTGAGGTCAAAAAAAATTTTGACATTTTTTGCCCGAAAAAAAACGCCATACTATACTATGACGTTTTTTATGATATTTTGAGGCCAAAAAAAATTTTGAGTTTTTTTTGCCGATTTTGACTCCATACTATACTATGACGTTTTTTATGATATTTTGAGGTCAAAAAAAATGTTGACATTTTTTGCCCGAAAAAAACGGCATACTATACTATGACGTTTTTTATGACATTTTGAGGCCAAAAAAATTTTTGACATTTTTTGCCGGAAAAAAACGCCATACTATACTATGACGTTTTTTATGACATTTTGAGGCCAAAAAAATTTTGACATTTTTTCCCCGAAAAAAACGCCATACTATACTATGACGTTTTTTATGACATTTTGAGGCCAAAAAACATTTTGACTTTTTTTGCCGATTTTGACTCCATACCATACTATGACGTTTTTTATGATAGTTTGAGGCCAAAAAAAATGTTGACTTTTTTTGCCCGAAAAAAACGCCATACTATACTATGACGTTTTTTATGATATTTTGAGGCCAAAAAAAATTTTGAGTTTTTTTTGCCGATTTTGACTCCATACTATACTATGACGTTTTTTATGATATTTTGAGGCCAAAAAAATTTTGACATTTTTTGCCCGAAAAAAACGCCATACTATACTATGACTTTTTTTATGATATTTTGAGGCCAAAAAAATTTTTGACTTTTTTTGCCGGAACAAAACGCCATACTATACTATGACGTTTTTTATGATATTTTGAGGCCAAAAAAATTTTGACATTTTTTGCCCGAAAAAAACGCCATACTATACTATGACGTTTTTTTATGACATTTTGAGGCCAAAAAAAATGTTGACATTTTTTGCCCGAAAAAAACGCCATACTATACTATGACGTTTTTTATGACATTTTGAGGCCAAAAAAAATGTTGACATTTTTTGCCCGAAAAAAACGGCATACTATACTATGACGTTTTTTATGACATTTTGAGGCCAAAAAAATTTTTGACATTTTTTGCCCGAAAAAAACGCCATACTATACTATGACGTTTTTTATGACTTTTTGAGGTCAAAAAAAATTTTGACTTTTTTTCGCCGAAAAAAACGCCTTACTATACTATGACGTTTTTTATGACTTTTTGAGGTCAAAAAAATTTTTGACTTTTTTTGCCCGAAAAAAACGCCATACTATACTATGACGTTTTTTATGATATTTTGAGGCCAAAAAAAATTTTGAGTTTTTTTTGCCGATTTTGACTCCATACTATACTATGACGTTTTTTATGACATTTTGAGGCCAAAAAACATTTTGACTTTTTTTGCCGATTTTGACTCCATACCATACTATGACGTTTTTTATGACAGTTTGAGGCCAAAAAAAATGTTGACTTTTTTTGCCCGAAAAAAACGCCATACTATACTATGACGTTTTTTATGACATTTTGAGGCCCAAAAAAATTTTGACATTTTTTGCCCGAAAAAAACGGCATACTATACTATGACGTTTTTATGACATTTTGAGGCCAAAAAAAATTTTGACTTTTTTTGCCCGAAAAAAACGCCATACTATACTATGACGTTTTTTATGATATTTTGAGGCCAAAAAAAATTTTGAGTTTTTTTTGCCGATTTTGACTCCATACTATACTATGACGTTTTTTATGACATTTTGAGGCCAAAAAAAATGTTGACATTTTTTGCCCGAAAAAAACGCCATACTATACTATGACGTTTTTTATGACATTTTGAGGCCAAAAAAATTTTTGACTTTTTTTGCCCGAAAAAAACGCCATGCTATACTATGACGTTTTTTATGATATTTTGAGGCCAAAAAAATTTTGACATTTTTTGCCCGAAAAAAACGCCATACTATACTATGACGTTTTTTATGACATTTTGAGGCCAAAAAAAATTTTTTGACTTTTTTTGCCCGAAAAAAACGGCATACTATACTATGACGTTTTTTATGACATTTTGAGGCCAAAAAAATTTTTGACATTTTTTGCCCGAAAAAAACGCCATACTATACTATGACGTTTTTTATGACATTTTGAGGCCAAAAAAATTTTGACATTTTTTCCCCGAAAAAAACGCCATACTATACTATGACGTTTTTTATGACATTTTGAGGCCAAAAAACATTTTGACTTTTTTTGCCGATTTTGACTCCATACCATACTATGACGTTTTTTATGATAGTTTGAGGCCAAAAAAAATTTTGACTTTTTTTGCCCGAAAAAAACGCCATACTATACTATGACGTTTTTTATGATATTTTGAGGCCAAAAAAAATTTTGAGTTTTTTTTGCCGATTTTCACTCCATACTATACTATGACGTTTTTTATGACATTTTGAGGCCAAAAAAATTTTTGACATTTTTTGCCCGAAAAAAACGGCATACTATACTATGACGTTTTTTATGACATTTTGAGGCCAAAAAAATTTTGACATTTTTTGCCCGAAAAAAACGCCATATTATACTATGACGTTTTTTATGACTTTTTGAGGTCAAAAAAAATTTTGACTTTTTTTGGCAGAAAAAAACGCCTTACTATACTATGACGTTTTTTATGACTTTTTGAGGTCAAAAAAAATTTTGACTTTTTTTGCCCGAAAAAAACGCCATACTATACTATGACGTTTTTTATGATATTTTGAGGCCAAAAAAAATTTTGAGTTTTTTTTGCCGATTTTGACTCCATACTATACTATGACGTTTTTTATGATATTTTGAGGCCAAAAAAAATTTTGACATTTTTTGCCCGAAAAAAACGCCATACTATACTATGACTTTTTTATGACATTTTGAGGCCAAAAAAAATTTTGACTTTTTTTGCCGGAACAAAACGCCATACTATACTATGACGTTTTTTATGATATTTTGAGGCCAAAAAAAATTTTGAGTTTTTTTTGCCGATTTTGACTCCATACTATACTATGACGTTTTTTATGATAATTTGAGGCCAAAAAAATTTTTGAGTTTTTTTTGCCGATTTTGACTCCATACTATACTATGACGTTTTTTATGACATTTTGAGGCCAAAAAAATTTTGACATTTTTTGCCCGAAAAAAACGCCATACTATACTATGACGTTTTTTATGACATTTTGAGGCCAAAAAAAATTTTGACTTTTTTTGCCGATTTTGACTCCATACCATACTATGACGTTTTTTATGATAGTTTGAGGCCAAAAAAATTTTTGACTTTTTTTGCCCGAAAAAAACGCCATACTATACTATGACGTTTTTTATGATATTTTGAGGCCAAAAAAAATTTTAAGTTTTTTTTGCCGATTTTGACTCCATACTATACTATGACGTTTTTTATGATATTTTGAGGCCAAAAAAATTTTGACATTTTTTGCCCGAAAAAAACGCCATACTATACTATGACGTTTTTTATGACATTTTGAGGCCAAAAAAATTTTTGACTTTTTTTGCCCGGAACAAAACGCCATACTATACTATGACGTTTTTTATGACATTTTGAGGCCAAAAAAATTTTTGACATTTTTTGCCCGAAAAAAACGCCATACTATACTATGACGTTTTTTATGACATTTTGAGGCCAAAAACATTTTTGATTTTTTTTGCTCGAAAAAAACGCCATACTATACTATGACGTTTTTTATGACATTTTGAGGCCAAAAAAAATTTTGACTTTTTTTGCCGATTTTGACTCCATACCATACTATGACGTTTTTTATGATAGTTTGAGGCCAAAAAAAATGTTGACTTTTTTTGCCCGAAAAAAATGCCATACTATACTATGACGTTTTTTATGACATTTTGAGGTCAAAAAAAATTTTGAGTTTTTTTTGCCGATTTTGACTCCATACTATACTATGACGTTTTTTATGATATTTTGAGGCCAAAAAAATTTTGACATTTTTTGCCCGAAAAAAACGCCATACTATACTATGACGTTTTTTATGACATTTTGAGGCCATAAAAATTTTTTTGACTTTTTTTGCTCGAAAAAAAACGCCATACTATACTATGACGTTTTTTATGACATTTTGAGGCCAAAAAAATTTTGACTTTTTTTGATTGAAAAAAACGCCATACTGTACTATGACGTTTTTTATGACATTTTGAGGCCAAAAAAATTTTGACATTTTTTGCCCGAAAAAAACGCCATACTATACTATGACGTTTTTTATGACATTTTGAGGCCAAAAAAAATTTTGACTTTTTTTGCCCGAAAAAAACAGCATACTATACTATGACGTTTTTTATGACATTTTGAGGTCAAAAAAAATTTTGAGTTTTTTTTGCCGATTTTGACTCCATACTATACTATGACGTTTTTTATGACATTTTGAGGCCAAAAAAAATTTTGACTTTTTTTGCCCGAAAAAAACGCCATACTATACTATGACGTTTTTTATGACATTTTGAGGCCAAAAAAAATTTTGACTTTTTTTGCCCGAAAAAAACGCCATACTATACTATGACGTTTTTTATATTTTGAGGCCAAAAAAAATTTTGAGTTTTTTTTGCCGATTTTGACTCCATACTATACTATGACGTTTTTTATGACATTTTGAGGCCAAAAAAATTTTGACATTTTTTGCCCGAAAAAAACGCCATACTATACTATGACGTTTTTTATGACATTTTGAGGCCAAAAAAATGTTGACATTTTTTGCCCGAAAAAAACGCCATACTATACTATGACGTTTTTTATGACATTTTGAGGCCAAAAAAAATTTTGACATTTTTTGCCCTAAAAAAACGCCATACTATACTATGACGTTTTTTATGACATTTTGAGGCCAAAAAAATGTTGACATTTTTTGCCCGAAAAAAACGCCATACTATACTATGACGTTTTTTATATTTTGAGGCCCAAAAAAATTTTGAGTTTTTTTTGCCGATTTTGACTCCATACTATACTATAACGTTTTTTATGATATTTTGAGGCCAAAAAAATTTTTGACATTTTTTGCCCGAAAAAAACGCCATACTATACTATGACGTTTTTTATGACATTTTGAGGCCAAAAAAAATGTTGACTTTATTTGCCCGAAAAAAATGCCATACTATACTACGACGTTTTTTACATTTTGAGGCCAAAAAAAATTTTGACTTTTTTTGCCTGAAAAAAATGCCATACTATACTATGACGTTTTTTATGACATTTTGAGGCCAAAAAAATTTTGACATTTTTTGCCCGAAAAAAACGCCATACTATACTATGACGTTTTTTATGACATTTTGAGGCCAAAAAAATTTTGACTTTTTTTGATTGAAAAAAACGCCATACTGTACTATGACGTTTTTTATGACATTTTGAGGCCAAAAAAATTTTGACATTTTTTGCCCGAAAAAAAACGCCATACTATACTATGACGTTTTTTATGACATTTTGAGGCCAAAAAAAATTTTGACTTTTTTTGCCCGAAAAAAACAGCATACTATACTATGACGTTTTTTATGACATTTTGAGGTCAAAAAAAATTTTGAGTTTTTTTTGCCGATTTTGACTCCATACTATACTATGACGTTTTTTATGACATTTTGAGGCCAAAAAAAATTTTGACTTTTTTTGCCCGAAAAAAACGCCATACTATACTATGACGTTTTTTATGACATTTTGAGGCCATAAAAAATTTTGACTTTTTTTGCCCGAAAAAACGCCATACTATACTATGACGTTTCTTATGACATTTTGAGGTCAAAAAAAATTTTGAGTTTTTTTGCCGATTTTGACTCCATACTATACTATGACGTTTTTTATGAGGACAAAAAAAATTTTGAGTTTTTTTTGCCGATTTTGACTCCATACTATACTATGACGTTTTTTATGACATTTTGAGGCCATAAAAAATTTTGAGTTTTTTTGCCCGAAAAAAACAGCATACTATACTATGACGTTTTTTATGACATTTTGAGGTCAAAAAAAATTTTGAGTTTTTTTTGCCGATTTTGACTCCATACTATACTATGACGTTTTTTATGACATTTTGAGGCCAAAAAAAATTTTGACTTTTTTTGCCCGAAAAAAACGCCATACTATACTATGACGTTTTTTATGACATTTTGAGGCCAAAAAAAATTTTGACTTTTTTTGCCCGAAAAAAACGCCATACTATACTATGACGTTTTTTATATTTTGAGGCCAAAAAAAATTTTGAGTTTTTTTTGCCGATTTTGACTCCATACTATACTATGACGTTTTTTATGACATTTTGAGGCCAAAAAAATTTTGACATTTTTTGCCCGAAAAAAACGCCATACTATACTATGACGTTTTTTATGACATTTTGAGGCCAAAAAAATGTTGACATTTTTTGCCCGAAAAAAACGCCATACTATACTATGACGTTTTTTATGACATTTTGAGGCCAAAAAAAATTTTGACATTTTTTGCCCTAAAAAAACGCCATACTATACTATGACGTTTTTTATGACATTTTGAGGCCAAAAAAATGTTGACATTTTTTGCCCGAAAGAAACGCCATACTATACTATGACGTTTTTTATATTTTGAGGCCCAAAAAAATTTTGAGTTTTTTTTGCCGATTTTGACTCCATACTATACTATAACGTTTTTTATGATATTTTGAGGCCAAAAAAATTTTTGACATTTTTTGCCCGAAAAAAACGCCATACTATACTATGACGTTTTTTATGACATTTTGAGGCCAAAAAAAATGTTGACTTTATTTGCCCGAAAAAAATGCCATACTATACTACGACGTTTTTTACATTTTGAGGCCAAAAAAAATTTTGACTTTTTTTGCCTGAAAAAAATGCCATACTATACTATGACGTTTTTTATGACATTTTGAGGCCAAAAAAATTTTGACATTTTTTGCCCGAAAAAAACGCCATACTATACTATGACGTTTTTTATGACATTTTGAGGCCAAAAAAATTTTGACTTTTTTTGATTGAAAAAAACGCCATACTGTACTATGACGTTTTTTATGACATTTTGAGGCCAAAAAAATTTTGACATTTTTTGCCCGAAAAAAACGCCATACTATACTATGACGTTTTTTATGACATTTTGAGGCCAAAAAAAATTTTGACTTTTTTTGCCCGAAAAAAACAGCATACTATACTATGACGTTTTTTATGACATTTTGAGGTCAAAAAAAATTTTGAGTTTTTTTTGCCGATTTTGACTCCATACTATACTATGACGTTTTTTATGACATTTTGAGGCCAAAAAAAATTTTGACTTTTTTTGCCCGAAAAAAACGCCATACTATACTATGACGTTTTTTATGACATTTTGAGGCCATAAAAAATTTTGACTTTTTTTGCCCGAAAAAACGCCATACTATACTATGACGTTTCTTATGACATTTTGAGGTCAAAAAAAATTTTGAGTTTTTTTGCCGATTTTGACTCCATACTATACTATGACGTTTTTTATGAGGACAAAAAAAATTTTGAGTTTTTTTTGCCGATTTTGACTCCATACTATACTATGACGTTTTTTATGACATTTTGAGGCCATAAAAAATTTTGAGTTTTTTTGCCCGAAAAAAACGCCATACTATACTATGACGTTTCTTATGACATTTTGAGGTCAAAAAAAACTTTGAGTTTTTTTGCCGATTTTGACTCCATACTATACTATGACGTTTTTTATGAGGCCAAAAAAAATTTTGAGTTTTTTTTGCCGATTTTGACTCCATACTATACTATGACGTTTTTTATGACATTTTGAGGCCAAAAAAATTTTGACATTTTTTGCCCGAAAAAAACGCCATACTATACTATGACGTTTTTTATGACATTTTGAGGCCAAAAAAATGTTGACATTTTTTGCCCGAAAAAAACGCCATACTATACTATGACGTTTTTTATGACATTTTGAGGCCAAAAAAAATTTTGACATTTTTTGCCCTAAAAAAACGCCATACTATACTATGACGTTTTTTATGACATTTTGAGGCCAAAAAAATGTTGACATTTTTTGCCCGAAAAAAACGCCAT
The DNA here is from genome assembly GCF_017976425.1 of Toxotes jaculatrix. Taxonomy (NCBI): domain Eukaryota; kingdom Metazoa; phylum Chordata; class Actinopteri; family Toxotidae; genus Toxotes; species Toxotes jaculatrix. Next base: position 23,926,468 of record NC_054397.1, on the reverse strand, counting down.
ACTATACTATGACGTTTTTTATATTTTGAGGCCCAAAAAAATTTTGAGTTTTTTTTGCCGATTTTGACTCCATACTATACTATAACGTTTTTTATGATATTTTGAGGCCAAAAAAATTTTTGACATTTTTTGCCCGAAAAAAACGCCATACTATACTATGACGTTTTTTATGACATTTTGAGGCCAAAAAAAAATTTGAGTTTTTTTTGCCGATTTTGACTCCATAGTATACTATGACGTTTTTTATGACATTTTGAGGCCAAAAAAAATGTTGACTTTATTTGCCCGAAAAAAATGCCATACTATACTACGACGTTTTTTACATTTTGAGGCCAAAAAAAATTTTGACTTTTTTTGCCTGAAAAAAATGCCATACTATACTATGACGTTTTTTATGACATTTTGAGGCCAAAAAAATTTTGACATTTTTTGCCCGAAAAAAACGCCATACTATACTATGACGTTTTTTATGACATTTTGAGGCCAAAAAAATTTTGACTTTTTTTGATTGAAAAAAAACGCCATACTGTACTATGACGTTTTTTATGACATTTTGAGGCCAAAAAAATTTTGACATTTTTTGCCCGAAAAAAACGCCATACTATACTATGACGTTTTTTATGACATTTTGAGGCCAAAAAAAATTTTGACTTTTTTTGCCCGAAAAAAACAGCATACTATACTATGACGTTTTTTATGACATTTTGAGGTCAAAAAAAATTTTGAGTTTTTTTTGCCGATTTTGACTCCATACTATACTATGACGTTTTTTATGACATTTTGAGGCCAAAAAAAATTTTGACTTTTTTTGCCCGAAAAAAACGCCATACTATACTATGACGTTTTTTAAGACATTTTGAGGCCAAAAAAATTTTGACATTTTTTGCCCGAAAAAAACGCCATACTATACTATGACGTTTTTTATGACATTTTGAGGCCAAAAAAATTTTTGACTTTTTTTGCTCGAAAAAAACGCCATACTATACTATGACGTTTTTTATGACATTTTGAGGCCATAAAAAATTTTGAGTTTTTTTGCCCGAAAAAAACGCCATACTATACTATGACGTTTCTTATGACATTTTGAGGTCAAAAAAAATTTTGAGTTTTTTTGCCGATTTTGACTCCATACTATACTATGACGTTTTTTATGAGGCCAAAAAAAATTTTGAGTTTTTTTTGCCGATTTTGACTCCATACTATACTATGACGTTTTTTATGACATTTTGAGGCCAAAAAAATTTTGACATTTTTTGCCCGAAAAAAACGCCATACTATACTATGACGTTTTTTATGACATTTTGAGGCCAAAAAAATGTTGACATTTTTTGCCCGAAAAAAACGCCATACTATACTATGACGTTTTTTATGACATTTTGAGGCCAAAAAAAATTTTGACATTTTTTGCCCTAAAAAAACGCCATACTATACTATGACGTTTTTTATGATATTTTGAGGCCAAAAAAATTTTGACATTTTTTGCCCGAAAAAAACGCCATAATATACTATGACGTTTTTTATGACATTTTGAGGCCAAAAAAATGTTGACATTTTTTGCCCGAAAAAAACGCCATACTATACTATGACGTTTTTTATGACATTTTGAGGCCAAAAAAATTGAGTTTTTTTGCCGATTTTGACTCCATACTATACTATGACGTTTTTTATGACATTTTGAGGCCAAAAAAATGTTGACATTTTTTGCCCGAAAAAAACGCCATACTATACTATGACGTTTTTTATGACATTTTGAGGCCAAAAAAATTTTTGACTTTTTTTGCTCGAAAAAAACGCCATACTATACTATGACGTTTTTTATGACATTTTGAGGCCATAAAAAATTTTGAGTTTTTTTGCCCGAAAAAAACGCCATACTATACTATGACGTTTCTTATGACATTTTGAGGTCAAAAAAAATTTTGAGTTTTTTTGCCGATTTTGACTCCATACTATACTATGACGTTTTTTATGAGGACAAAAAAAATTTTGAGTTTTTTTTGCCGATTTTGACTCCATACTATACTATAACGTTTTTTATGATATTTTGAGGCCAAAAAAATTTTTGACATTTTTTGCCCGAAAAAAACGCCATACTATACTATGACGTTTTTTATGACATTTTGAGGCCAAAAAAAAATTTGAGTTTTTTTTGCCGATTTTGACTCCATAGTATACTATGACGTTTTTTATGACATTTTGAGGCCAAAAAAAATGTTGACTTTATTTGCCCGAAAAAAATGCCATACTATACTACGACGTTTTTTATGACATTTTGAGGCCAAAAAAATTTTGACATTTTTTGCCCGAAAAAAACGGCATACTACACTATGACGTTTTTTATGACATTTTGAGGCCAAAAAAATTTTTGACTTTTTTTGCCGATTTTAACTCCATACTATACTATGACGTTTTTTATGACATTTTGAGGCCAAAAAAATTTTGACATTTTTTGCCCGAAAAAAACGCCATACTATACTATGACGTTTTTTATGACATTTTGAGGCCAAAAAATTTTTTGACTTTTTTTCCCTAAAAAAACGGCATACTATACTATGACGTTTTTTATGATATTTTGAGGCCAAAAAAATTTTGAAATTTTTTGCCCGAAAAAAACGCCATACTATACTATGACGTCTTTTATGACATTTTGAGGCCAAAAAAAATTTTGACTTTTTTTGCCCGAAAAAAACGCCATACTATACTATGACGTTTTTATGACATTTTGAGGCCAAAAAAATTTTTGACTTTTTTTGCCAATTTTAACTCCATACTATACTATGACGTTTTTTATGACATTTTGAGGCCAACAAAATGTTGACATTTTTTGCCCGAAAAAAACGGCATACTATACTATGACGTTTTTTATGACATTTTGAGGCCAAAAAAAATTTTGACTTTTTTTGCCGATTTTGACTCCATACTATACTATGACGTTTTTTATGACATTTTGAGGCCAAAAAAATTTTTGACTTTTTTTGCCCGAAAAAAACGCCATGCTATACTATGACGTTTTTTATGATATTTTGAGGCCAAAAAAATTTTGACATTTTTTGCCCGAAAAAAACGCCATGCTATGCTATGACGTTTTTTATGATATTTTGAGGCCAAAAAAATTTTGACATTTTTTGCCCGAAAAAAACGCCATACTATACTATGACGTTTTTTATGACATTTTGAGGCCAAAAAAAATTTTGAGTTTTTTTTGCCGATTTTGACTCCATACTATACTATGACGTTTTTTATGACATTTTGAGGCCAAAAAAAATTTTGAGTTTTTTTTGCCGATTTTGACTCCATACTATACTATGACGTTTTTTATGATATTTTGAGGCCAAAAAAATTTTTGACATTTTTTGCCCGAAAAAAACGCCATACTATACTATGACGTTTTTTATGACATTTTGAGGCCAAAAAAATTTTTGAGTTTTTTTTGCCGATTTTGACTCCATACTATACTATGACGTTTTTTATGATATTTTGAGGCCAAAAAAATTTTGACATTTTTTGCCCGAAAAAAACGGCATACTATACTATGACGTTTTTTATGACATTTTGAGGCCAAAAAAATTTTTGACATTTTTTGCCCGAAAAAAAACGCCATACTATACTATGACGTTTTTTATGACAGTTTGAGGCCAAAAAAATTTTGACATTTTTTCCCCGAAAAAAACGCCATACTATACTATGACGTTTTTTATGACATTTTGAGGCCAAAAAACATTTTGACTTTTTTTGCCGATTTTGACTCCATACCATACTATGACGTTTTTTATGATAGTTTGAGGCCAAAAAAAATGTTGACTTTTTTTGCCCGAAAAAAACGCCATACTATACTATGACGTTTTTTATGATATTTTGAGGCCAAAAAAAATTTTGAGTTTTTTTTGCCGATTTTGACTCCATACTATACTATGACGTTTTTTATGATATTTTGAGGCCAAAAAAATTTTGACATTTTTTGCCCGAAAAAAACGCCATACTATACTATGACTTTTTTATGACATTTTGAGGCCAAAAAAATTTTTGACTTTTTTTGCCCGAAAAAAACGCCATACTATACTATGATGTTTTTTATATTTTGAGGCCAAAAAAATTTTGACATTTTTTGCCCGAAAAAAACGCCATACTATACTATGACGTTTTTTATGACATTTTGAGGCCAAAAAAAATGTTGACATTTTTTGCCCGAAAAAAACGCCATACTATACTATGACGTTTTTTATGACATTTTGAGGCCAAAAAAAATGTTGACATTTTTTGCCCGAAAAAAACGGCATACTATACTATGACGTTTTTTATGACATTTTGAGGCCAAAAAAATTTTTGACATTTTTTGCCCGAAAAAAACGCCATACTATACTATGACGTTTTTTATGACATTTTGAGGCCAAAAAAATTTTGACATTTTTTCCCCGAAAAAAACGCCATACTATACTATGACGTTTTTTATGACATTTTGAGGCCAAAAAACATTTTGACTTTTTTTGCCGATTTTGACTCCATACCATACTATGACGTTTTTTATGACATTTTGAGGCCAAAAAAAATGTTGACATTTTTTGCCCGAAAAAAACGCCATACTATACTATGACGTTTTTTATGACATTTTGAGGCCAAAAAAATTTTTGACTTTTTTTGCCCGAAAAAAACGCCATGCTATACTATGACGTTTTTTATGATATTTTGAGGCCAAAAAAATGTTGACATTTTTTGCCCGAAAAAAACGCCATACTATACTATGACGTTTTTTATGACATTTTGAGGCCAAAAAAAATTTTTTGACTTTTTTTGCTCGAAAAAAACGCCATACTATACTATGACGTTTTTTATGACATTTTGAGGCCAAAAAAATTTTGACTTTTTTTGATTGAAAAAAACGCCATACTGTACTATGACGTTTTTTATGACATTTTGAGGCCAAAAAAAATTTTGACATTTTTTGCCCGAAAAAAACGCCATACTATACTATGACGTTTTTTATGACATTTTGAGGCCAAAAAAAATTTTGACTTTTTTTGCCCGAAAAAAACGGCATACTATACTATGACGTTTTTTATGACATTTTGAGGCCAAAAAAAATTTTGAGTTTTTTTTTGCCGATTTTGACTCCATACTATACTATGACGTTTTTTATGACATTTTGAGGCCAAAAAAAATGTTTACATTTTTTGCCCGAAAAAAACGCCATACTATACTATGACGTTTTTTATGACATTTTGAGGCCAAAAAAATTTTTGACTTTTTTTGCCCGAAAAAAACGCCATGCTATACTATGACGTTTTTTATGATATTTTGAGGCCAAAAAAATGTTGACATTTTTTGCCCGAAAAAAAACGCCATACTATACTATGACGTTTTTTATGACATTTTGAGGCCAAAAAAAATTTTTTGACTTTTTTTGCTCGAAAAAAACGCCATACTATACTATGACGTTTTTTATGACATTTTGAGGCCAAAAAAATTTTGACTTTTTTTGATTGAAAAAAACGCCATACTGTACTATGACGTTTTTTATGACATTTTGAGGCCAAAAAAAATTTTGACATTTTTTGCCCGAAAAAAACGCCATACTATACTATGACGTTTTTTATGACATTTTGAGGCCAAAAAAAATTTTGACTTTTTTTGCCCGAAAAAAACGGCATACTATACTATGACGTTTTTTATGACATTTTGAGGTCAAAAAAAATTTTGAGTTTTTTTTTGCCGATTTTGACTCCATACTATACTATGACGTTTTTTATGACATTTTGAGGCCAAAAAAAATTTTGACATTTTTTGCCCGAAAAAAACGCCATACTATACTATGACGTTTTTTATGACATTTTGAGGCCAAAAAAAATTTTTTGACTTTTTTTGCTCGAAAAAAACGCCATACTGTACTATGACGTTTTTTATGACATTTTGAGGCCAAAAAAATTTTGACTTTTTTTGATTGAAAAAAACGCCATACTGTACTATGACGTTTTTTATGACATTTTGAGGCCAAAAAAAATTTTGACATTTTTTGCCCGAAAAAAACGCCATACTATACTATGACGTTTTTTATGACATTTTGAGGCCAAAAAAAATTTTGACTTTTTTTGCCCGAAAAAACGGCATACTATACTATGACGTTTTTTATGATATTTTGAGGCCAAAAAAAATTTTGATTTTTTTTTGCCGATTTTGACTCCATACTATACTATGACGTTTTTTATGATATTTTGAGGCCAAAAAAATTTTGACATTTTTTGCCCGAAAAAAACGCCATACTATACTATGACGTTTTTTATGACATTTTGAGGCCAAAAAAAATGTTGACATTTTTTGCCCGAAAAAAACGCCATACTATACTATGACGTTTTTTATGACATTTTGAGGCCAAAAAAAATGTTGACATTTTTTGCCCGAAAAAAACGGCATACTATACTATGACGTTTTTTATGACATTTTGAGGCCAAAAAAATTTTTGACATTTTTTGCCCGAAAAAAACGCCATACTATACTATGACGTTTTTTATGACATTTTGAGGCCAAAAAAATTTTGACATTTTTTCCCCGAAAAAAACGCCATACTATACTATGACGTTTTTTATGACATTTTGAGGCCAAAAAACACTTTGACTTTTTTTGCCGATTTTGACTCCATACCATACTATGACGTTTTTTATGATAGTTTGAGGCCAAAAAAAATTTTGACTTTTTTTGCCCGAAAAAAACGCCATACTATACTATGACGTTTTTTATGATATTTTGAGGCCAAAAAAAATTTTGAGTTTTTTTTGCCGATTTTCACTCCATACTATACTATGACGTTTTTTATGATATTTTGAGGCCAAAAAAATTTTGACATTTTTTGCCCGAAAAAAACGCCATACTATACTATGACTTTTTTATGACATTTTGAGGCCAAAAAAATTTTTGACTTTTTTTGCCGGAACAAAACGCCATACTATACTATGACGTTTTTTATGATATTTTGAGGCCAAAAAAATTTTGACATTTTTTGCCCGAAAAAAACGCCATACTATACTATGACGTTTTTTATGACATTTTGAGGCCAAAAAAAATGTTGACATTTTTTGCCCGAAAAAAACGGCATACTATACTATGACGTTTTTTATGACATTTTGAGGCCAAAAAATTTTTTGACATTTTTTGCCCGAAAAAAACGGCATACTATACTATGACGTTTTTTATGACATTTTGAGGCCAAAAAAATTTTGACATTTTTTGCCCGAAAAAAACCCCATATTATACTATGACGTTTTTTATGACTTTTTGAGGTCAAAAAAAATTTTGACTTTTTTTGGCCGAAAAAAACGCCTTACTATACTATGACGTTTTTTATGACTTTTTGAGGTCAAAAAAAATTTTGACTTTTTTTGCCCGAAAAAAACGCCATACTATACTATGACGTTTTTTATGATATTTTGAGGCCAAAAAAAATTTTGACTTTTTTTGCCGGAACAAAACGCCATACTATACTATGACGTTTTTTATGATATTTTGAGGCCAAAAACATTTTGACATTTTTTGCCCGAAAAAAACGCCATACTATACTATGACGTTTTTTATGACATTTTGAGGCCAAAAAAAATGTTGACATTTTTTGCCCGAAAAAAACGGCATACTATACTATGACGTTTTTTATGACATTTTGAGGCCAAAAAAATTTTTGACATTTTTTGCCCGAAAAAAACGCCATACTATACTATGACGTTTTTTATGACATTTTGAGGCCAAAAAAATTTTGACATTTTTTCCCCGAAAAAAACGCCATACTATACTATGACGTTTTTTATGACATTTTGAGGCCAAAAAACATTTTGACTTTTTTTGCCGATTTTGACTCCATACCATACTATGACGTTTTTTATGATAGTTTGAGGCCAAAAAAAATTTTGACTTTTTTTGCCCGAAAAAAACGCCATACTATACTATGACGTTTTTTATGATATTTTGAGGCCAAAAAAATTTTGACATTTTTTGCCCGAAAAAAACGCCATACTATACTATGACTTTTTTATGACATTTTGAGGCCAAAAAAATTTTTGACTTTTTTTGCCGGAACAAAACGCCATACTATACTATGACGTTTTTTATGATATTTTGAGGCCAAAAAAATTTTGACATTTTTTGCCCGAAAAAAACGCCATACTATACTATGACGTTTTTTATGACATTTTGAGGCCAAAAAAAATGTTGACATTTTTTGCCCGAAAAAAACGGCATACTATACTATGACGTTTTTTATGACATTTTGAGGCCAAAAAAATTTTTGACATTTTTTGCCCGAAAAAAACGCCATACTATACTATGACGTTTTTTATGACATTTTGAGGCCAAAAAAATTTTGACATTTTTTGCCCGAAAAAAACGCCATATTATACTATGACGTTTTTTATGACTTTTTGAGGTCAAAAAAAATTTTGACTTTTTTTGGCCGAAAAAAAACGCCTTACTATACTATGACGTTTTTTATGACTTTTTGAGGTCAAAAAAAATTTTGACTTTTTTTGCCCGAAAAAAACGCCATACTATACTATGACGTTTTTTATGATATTTTGAGGCCAAAAAAAATTTTGAGTTTTTTTTGCCGATTTTGACTCCATACTATACTATGACGTTTTTTATGATATTTTGAGGCCAAAAAAAATTTTGACATTTTTTGCCCGAAAAAAACGCCATACTATACTATGACTTTTTTATGACATTTTGAGGCCAAAAAAAATTTTGACTTTTTTTGCCGGAACAAAACGCCATACTATACTATGACGTTTTTTATGATATTTTGAGGCCAAAAACATTTTGACATTTTTTGCCCGAAAAAAACGCCATACTATACTATGACGTTTTTTATGACATTTTGAGGCCAAAAAAAATGTTGACATTTTTTGCCCGAAAAAAACGGCATACTATACTATGACGTTTTTTATGACATTTTGAGGCCAAAAAAATTTTTGACATTTTTTGCCCGAAAAAAAACGCCATACTATACTATGACGTTTTTTATGACATTTTGAGGCCAAAAAAATTTTGACATTTTTTCCCCGAAAAAAACGCCATACTATACTATGACGTTTTTTATGACATTTTGAGGCCAAAAAACATTTTGACTTTTTTTGCCGATTTTGACTCCATACCATACTATGACGTTTTTTATGATAGTTTGAGGCCAAAAAAAATTTTGACTTTTTTTGCCCGAAAAAAACGCCATACTATACTATGACGTTTTTTATGACATTTTGAGGCCAAAAACATTTTTGATTTTTTTTGCTCGAAAAAAACGCCATACTATACTATGACGTTTTTTATGACATTTTGAGGCCAAAAAAATTTTGACTTTTTTTGATTGAAAAAAACGCCATACTGTACTATGACGTTTTTTATGACATTTTGAGGCCAAAAAAATTTTGACATTTTTTGCCCGAAAAAAACGCCATGCTATACTATGACGTTTTTTATGACATTTTGAGGCCAAAAAAAATTTTGACTTTTTTTGCCCGAAAAAAACAGCATACTATACTATGACGTTTTTTATGACATTTTGAGGTCAAAAAAAATTTTGAGTTTTTTTTGCCGATTTTGACTCCATACTATACTATGACGTTTTTTATGACATTTTGAGGCCAAAAAAAATTTTGACTTTTTTTGCCCGAAAAAAACGCCTTACTATACTATGACGTTTTTTATGATATTTTGAGGCCAAAAAAAATTTTGAGTTTTTTTTTGCCGATTTTGACTCCATACTATACTATGACGTTTTTTATGATATTTTGAGGCCAAAAAAAATTTTGACATTTTTTGCCGATTTTGACTCCATACTATACTATGACGTTTTTTATGACATTTTGAGGCCAAAAACATTTTTGATTTTTTTTGCTCGAAAAAAACGCCATACTATACTATGATGTTTTTTATGACATTTTGAGGCCAAAAAAAATGTTGACTTTTTTTGCCGATTTTGACTCCATACCATACTATGACGTTTTTTATGATAGTTTGAGGCCAAAAAAAATGTTGACTTTTTTTGCCCGAAAAAAATGCCATACTATACTATGACGTTTTTTATGACATTTTGAGGCCAAAAAAATTGAGTTTTTTTGCCGATTTTGACTCCATACTATACTATGACGTTTTTTATGACATTTTGAGGTCAAATAAAATTTTGAGTTTTTTTTGCCGATTTTGACTCCATACTATACTATGACGTTTTTTATGATATTTTGAGGCCAAAAAAAATGTTGACATTTTTTGCCCGAAAAAAACGCCATACTATACTATGAAGTTTTTTATGACATTTTGAGGTCAAAAAAAATGTTGACATTTTTTGCCCGAAAAAAACGGCATACTATACTATGACGTTTTTTATGACATTTTGAGGCCAAAAAAATGTTTGACATTTTTTGCCTGAAAAAAACGCCATACTATACTATGACGTTTTTTATATTTTGAGGCCAAAAAAAATTTTGAGTTTTTTTTGCCGATTTTGACTCCATACAATACTATAACGTTTTTTATGATATTTTGAGGCCAAAAAAATTTTTGACATTTTTTGCCCGAAAAAAACGCCATACTATATTATGACGTTTTTTATGACATTTTGAGGCCAAAAAAATTTTTGACTTTTTTTGCTCAAAAAAAACGCCATGCTATACTATGACGTTTTTTATGATATTTTGAGGCCAAAAAAATTTTGACATTTTTTGCCCGAAAAAAACGCCATACTATACTATGACGTTTTTTATGACATTTTGAGGCCAAAAAAAATTTTGACATTTTTTGCCCGAAAAAAACGCCATACTATACTATGACGTTTTTTATGACATTTTGAAGCCAAAAAAAATTTTGAGTTTTTTTTGTCGATTTTGTCTCCATACTATACTATGACGTTTTTTATGACATTTTGAGGCCAAAAAAATTTTGACATTTTTTGCCCGAAAAAAACGGCATACTATACTATGACGTTTTTTATGACATTTTGAGGCCAAAAAAATTTTTGACTTTTTTTGCCGATTTTGACTCCATACCATACTATGACGTTTTTTATGATATTTTGAGGCCAAAAAAATTTTGACATTTTTTGCCCGAAAAAAACGCCATACTATACTATGACGTTTTTTATGACATTTTGAAGCCAAAAAAAATTTTGAGTTTTTTTTGTCGATTTTGTCTCCATACTATACTATGACGTTTTTTATGACATTTTGAGGCCAAAAAAATTTTGACATTTTTTGCCCGAAAAAAACGCCATACTATACTATGACGTTTTTTATGACATTTTGAGGCCAAAAAAAATTTTGACTTTTTTTGCCCGAAAAAAACGCCATACTATACTATGACGTTTTTTATGACATTTTGAGGCCAAAAAAATTTTTGACTTTTTTTGCCTGAAAAAAACGCCATGCTATACTATGACGTTTTTTATGACATTTTGAGGCCAAAAAAAATTTTGACATTTTTTGCCCGAAAAAAACGGCATACTATACTATGACGTTTTTTATGACATTTTGAAGCCAAAAAAAATTTTGAGTTTTTTTTGTCGATTTAGTCTCCATACTATACTATGACGTTTTTTATGACATTTTGAGGCTAAAAAAATTTTGACATTTTTTGCCCGAAAAAAACGCCATACTATACTATGACGTTTTTTATGACATTTTGAGGCCAAAAAAAATTTTGACTTTTTTTGCCCGAAAAAAACGCCATACTACACTATGACGTTTTTTATGACATTTTGAGGCCAAAAAATTTTTTGACTTTTTTTGCCGATTTTAACTCCATACTATACTATGACGCTTTTTATGACATTTTGAGGCCAAAAAATTTTTGACTTTTTTTCCCTAAAAAAACGGCATACTATACTATGACGTTTTTTATGATATTTTGAGGCCAAAAAAATTTTGACATTTTTTGCCGATTTTGACTCCATACTATACTATGACGTTTTTTATGACATTTTGAGGCCAAAAAAAATTTTGACTTTTTTTGCCCGAAAAAAACGCCATACTATACTATGACGTTTTTATGACATTTTGAGGCCAAAAAAATTTTTGACTTTTTTTGCCAATTTTAACTCCATACTATACTATGACGTTTTTTATGACATTTTGAGGCCAACAAAATGTTGACATTTTTTGCCCGAAAAAAACGCCATACTATACTATGACGTTTTTTATGACATTTTGAGGCCAAAAAAAATTTTGACTTTTTTTGCCCGAAAAAAACGCCATACTATACTATGACGTTTTTTATGACATTTTGAGGCCAAAAAAATTTTTGACTTTTTTTGCCGATTTTGACTCCATACCATACTATGACGTTTTTTATGATATTTTGAGGCCAAAAAAATTTTGACATTTTTTGCCCGAAAAAAACGGCATACTATACTATGACGTTTTTTATGACATTTTGAAGCCAAAAAAAATTTTGAGTTTTTTTTGTCGATTTTGTCTCCATACTATACTATGACGTTTTTTATGACATTTTGAGGGCAAAAAAATTTTGACATTTTTTGCCCGAAAAAAACGCCATACTATACTATGACGTTTTTTATGACATTTTGAGGCCAAAAAAATTTTTGACTTTTTTTGCCGATTTTGACTCCATACCATACTATGACGTTTTTTATGATATTTTGAGGCCAAAAAAATCTTGACATTTTTTGCCCGAAAAAAACGCCATACTATACTATGACGTTTTTTATGAGGCCAAAAAAAATTTTGAGTTTTTTTTGCCGATTTTGACTCCATACTATACTATGACGTTTTTTATGACATTTTGAGGCCAAAAAAATTTTGACATTTTTTGCCCGAAAAAAACGCCATACTATACTATGACGTTTTTTATGACATTTTGAGGCCAAAATTTTTTGACTTTTTTTCCCTCAAAAAACGGCATACTATACTATGACGTTTTTTATGATATTTTGAGGCCAAAAAAATTTTGACATTTTTTGCCCGAAAAAAACGGCATACTATACTATGACGTTTTTTATGACATTTTGAGGCCAAAAAATTTTTTGACTTTTTTTGCCGATTTTGACTCCATACCATACTATGACGTTTTTTATGATATTTTGAGGCCAAAAAAATTTTGACTTTTTTTGCCCGAAAAAAATGCCATACTATGACGTCTTTTATGACATTTTGAGGCCAAAAAAATGTTTGACTTTTTTTGCCCGAAAAAAACGGCATACTATACTATGACGTTTTTTATGACATTTTGAGGCCAAAAAATTTTTGACATTTTTTGCCCGAAAAAAACGGCATACTATACTATGACGTTTTTTATGACATTTTGAGGCCAAAAAAAATGTTGACATTTTTTGCCCGAAAAAAACGGCATACTATACTATGACGTTTTTTATGACATTTTGAGGCCAAAAAAATTTTGACATTTTTTGCCCGAAAAAAACGGCATACTACACTATGACGTTTTTTATGACATTTTGAGGCCAAAAAAATTTTTGACTTTTTTTGCCGATTTTAACTCCATACCATACTATGACGTTTTTAATGACATTTTGAGGCCAAAAAAATTTTGACATTTTTTGCCCGAAAAAAACGCCATACTATACTATGACGTTTTTTATGACATTTTGAGGCCAAAAAATTTTTTGACTTTTTTTTGCCGATTTTGACTCCATAAACATTTTGACATTTTGAGGTCAAAAAAAATTTTGACTTTTTTTGCCCGAAAAAAACGCCATACTATACTATGACTTTTTTTATGACATTTTGAGGTCAAAAAAAATTTTGAGTTTTTTTTGCCGATTTTGACTCCATACTATACTATGACGTTTTTTATGACATTTTGAGGCCAAAAAAATTTTGACATTTTTTGCCCGAAAAAAAACGGCATACTATACTATGACGTTTTTATGACATTTTGAGGCCAAAAAAATTTTTGACATTTTTTGCCGATTTTGACTCCATACTATACTATGACGTTTTTTATGACATTTTAAGGAAAAAAATTTTTTTTAGTTTTTTTGGCCGTTTTTGTCGCCTTACTATACTGTGACCATTTTATGACATTTTGAGGCCGAAAAGAACAAAAAATATGAAAGTTTTTTGGCCGATTTTGAAGCCTTACTATACTATGACGTTTTTTGGTATATTTTGAGGCCTTACTAAAGTATGACTTTTTTTTGGCCGATTTTTAAGCCTTACTATACTATGACATTTTTCATGACAGTTTGAGGCCATACTAAAGTATGTCTTTTTTTGGCCGATTTTGAAGCCTTTTTATTCAATGATGTTTTTATGACCTTTTTTATGACATCATCAAATTTGTGCGAGGCTTTATTGTAAATGAAGGGATTATTATTACTCTCCTCCTCTTTTACATCTTTCCCGCCACTTTGTCGGCTAATTTGACCCTTTGAACGTGCTGAAATAGTCACCAAACTTTGCCAAAAATTTTTCCCCCGACAAAAGTTCTTGTTTGACACCTTCCGTGCAACCGAATGTGGCCAAACGGCTCTTTAGCACCTCCTAGAGTGTGATATTCCAACTAAGACCCACAGACTTGACATTCGGTACACAGATGCATCACGTCCATATGAGAAAAGAAGTCTCCGGAGGAAAGTTCTATGATGTACAGGAAGTCCACCATTTTGGAAAAATTCCACCATTCTGCATTTTGCACAGCTTGTACTTTAACGAACTCATCCTAGGAGAATGGTCCGATCATGCTGAAAATTGCTCTGTTTGTTCTTAAGGCCTTCATTACTAAAAGTTGTGAAAAACTTTGGTCTGGGTTACACGGTCTTGCCGTGGCGCCGCCACGAATTTGACCCTTAGCCAACACAAAGGATATGGATGTATTTGTGCCTGTATCTCCCACATACTTCATCCAATGTCGATCAAACTTTCCAGTCATGTTGATCATGTGATTCAGAAGAGAATGATGTAATGATATCATGATACACAAATAGCGCCAACTACTGGGAATAGGAAATATGTGTATTTTTCACTGGACTAGTTCACTGGAAAGCAGACCAGATGAAGAGGGAGAAACTGATCAGCATACAAAAGAGAACACAGTGACATGCTCATATAATGCTACACACATACAGTACCTACTGGGGGAGAAGACATGTCTTTTGTACATGTGTATGTCTCTGTATATCTGGAGAGCAGATGAGATTAGGGCTGTTGGAAAGAAGAGAAGGGAAGAGAAGAGAAGAGAAGATAGTGGAGGCATTGGTGCAGTTGTGCTCCTTTTACTTGGAGCCATAAATGTCTGTTTATGTCAGTGTGCCATGTGAGCTATATAACGGAAATACATACATTCTACATGGAAGTGTTAACATGGAGTTGTCATGACAAGCTGTGTAGATTTAGGATTTTGTGTCGATCTTACATCATCAATCTATTAGCAGGGCACTGCAGGGAATTGAACCCCACCCTAGTGTACTAGGTGTACCATAACCAGTGCCTTTTGCTTTTTGAAGTGATGTAAAGGTAAAGCAAAGCCTATATTTCAACAGCATTTCTTAAATATTGTGTTATCAACATATCTAGTTAACCAAAACCAACACACTATACACATTATACAAAGCTTTAACTATTACCAAATCATCCACATGGCAAAAATGTCTACCTAAACTCACCTTGTTTTATTCACACGTTGGCAGAATTCACAAAACAAAAGGGGGTGTGGCCACAGATATCATTAATCAATCATAAGACCACTGAACCAAACTAGTCCCACTCAACTAAAGTCCCACCTCCCTACATTTAATATCTAACTTTTAACAACAGGCTCCATTAACCTGCTTCATCAACATCTCTCAAACTGAACACTGACTGCATGAGTTATCCTCTGACAAACTTCATGATACTTTTTCTTAACATGTGCAACTTTCTTGTAACCACATTACACGTGTAGTCACATAAACACAACTCACTCAAAGTACAAATGTTAAAGTTAACTTTTTCATATATATATCCACAAATACCAGGATATATTTAACCAAGGACATCCTGGTATTCTTAACATATGTGGCTGAAAATAACACCATTGAAATGTCTACACAAACTCTAAACAACACTAAAGTAATTTACAAATAACACACTGTCCATTAAACCAAATTACATGTTTGCTCTGCACAGATAATCAGGATGACCTTCACACTCTCAACTCATTTATATGCTCATATGATGATAAACTCATAGCGCCCCCTGCTGGGAGGGGGCCATGTCTTTTCTGTTGCTGTGTACTTCTGTGCTTCTTGTGCGTGGCTGTGCTGGCTGCGGCTCCCACAGCTCGCAAGGGGTGCGAGGGCCTGTCCATCGCTGCTTGCAGCTTTAATTATTATTATTATTATTATTATTATTATTGTTTAACTTTGGACAGTAAAAACTGAATGAACTGAATGTAATAATTAATTTAACATTTTTCCCCTTTGTTAAGATAAATATGTTTGTTGGTTCTCCAGCAAAAAGACACCGGGGTCTGCATGTCCATCAGATAGGTCTTCTAAAGATATCCCACTGCATTTCAGAAAAAATCCGTAAGAAAACCTTTATTTTATTATTTATTTTTTTTACTTTGGCTTTTGATGGTTAATTTCTGCAGAGAGGAGAATTTACATTGTTCTTACATAATTTTAAGGTTGAAGATCAAGGATTATGAGTGTTTCTACCTTTAAGAAAGAAACCAGTGAGGGGTTAGGGAAACATGACAGTGCTTTAAACACCAGCTTATCATGAACTACACTCATCTCACAAAGAAATCAAAGGAGAGCCCACTGCTGAGGAAAGATTTTGTGTGTACATTGTTTTGTAATATTAATTTGACATTTTTCCTCTGTGTTAAAATAAATATATATTTGTTGGTTTTCCAGTGAAAAAACACCACAGTCTGCGTATTCTGCATGTCCATCAGAGAGGTCTTCTAAAGATATCCCACTGCATTTTAGAAAAACTCAGTAAGACTTTTTTTCTAACGTTGGCTTTTGGTGGTCAACTTCTGCTTTCAAAAGCTTTCAAAAACAAGCTTTCATTTACTTTACACAGCTACTGACAAGAAGAGTAAAAAAAAATCGAAAGATTAATAAAATATCAGAGAAGAGAATTTACATTGCTCTTATATAATTTTAAGGTTGAAGATCAAGCATTGTCCTCCTTTAACTTTTTTGACTGACAAGTCATTTACTTTATTCCTCCCTCTGCCTTTGGACCTTACAGCCACTGGACCATTAGAGATACGCTCCAACCTGCAGATTCATTTACAATCCAGTTATCAAGTATCCAAACCTAAAATGGAGAATATTTATATTCCCCAAAATCGAATTTTTCCTTTACATGGTAGACAAAGTTTAATAAGCAGCATTTTGTATTTTTACTCTTCATATGTTTACAAAGTGCGCTTTCCTTATCTATTAAAATAAAGCTGTATTTTTTTGCAGTGTGAAGACATCAGGGTCTGCCACGCACTCAGTTTGTGAGACAAGGAAGTTATCAAAGGACATACCTCTTCATTTTGGAGAGGAACAGTGAGATATGACACCTGCTTCTTTAATTTACATTCTGATCTAATGCTCATGTTTATTTTTTAAAAAAAAGCATTGTCTGTGGTTTGCAAATTATGTTGCATTACTCTTTCCTAACATGGCAAGCATATTTTGAGTAGGAACTGAAGCTGATTTAAATTGGCTAAAGAGTGTTTCTGCCTTTAAGAAAGAAACCAGTGAAGTCTTGTAGGGGTTAGGGAAACATGACAGTGCTTTAAACAGCAACTCATCATGAACTGCACTCATCTCACAAAGAAATCAAAGGAGAGGCCACTGCTGAGGAAAGATTTCTTGTGTATATTACTTTGTAAGGATTAATTTTTTTCTGCCTTTTTTAAGATAAATGTTGGTTGTTGGTTTTTCAGTGAAAAGACACCGGGGATTGGATATTCTGCATGTCCATCAGAGAGGTCTTCTAAAGATATCCCACTGCATTTTAGGAAAAATCAGTAAGAAAAACTTTTTTTCCCCTAACTTTAGCCTTTGGTGGTCGTCTTCTGAAGAAGATAACAGACAGATATGCCTTATTTTTCAAAGGATACCCTATATAATTTCAGAGGCAAACAAAATGTTGTTATCGAGGCTCGTGGCTTTTGTTGGCTATACAAGTGACATATTGCTGCCACCCTTTGCTGCTGCTTTCATACCTGTCAAGCTTTCTGTTCTCACACAGCACACATGCAGTTTACAATGTTCAGGGAGTCAGAGTTACCAGATCTAATAATAGTATTATATTAGGCACTTGCTATCTGAGAAAGGTACTTAAAAACACACTAATTTAACTTTGTCATCGGAACTGTCAAATGTTTGCCAGTTAGCTGGACATGCTAATGCTTTCTTTACACTTTTGCTCTTGTGCTTTTGATATTAGAAAGGATGGAAAAACACACAGCAGAGCAGGGACAATTGCTATTTAGGGAAGGTGTTTGGTGAACGGATGGTTGATCTTGTCATTCTTTCAGATGCGAGAGGCCTGATTGTGACTATTGTGCCTATGAGACAGAATTGTCTTCAAGAGACAGCCCTCTTCATTTTGAGGGCAAAAAGTAAGACTTGTGGCTTCATTTCTGTCCCGTCAGTTTTCATTTGTCTTTCAGTTGCACAGGTATTTGTATTCAAATGTCTGTGTGAAAATTTACACACAGCATTATGAGGACTTTTAGAAATAGAGCCATCAGTGTCTCTGTCTGTTTGGGAGACACTGGACATGTCTTTTCCATAGCTTTTATCCCTCACAACTGTCAACACAGTGGACGATTTGGGAAGTTGTAAACTGATGTAATATTTCGAAACCTAGCCTCTTTGTCTTTCACTCATCATGTTTTCATTATTTTTTTTTTCCCTTTCAGAAAATTACCATATGGATTGCCCCGACCTTGGGGTGGACATGTGATTTGTCCAATGGACCCACCCAGGTATGTTTCCTTCGTGCAAATAGGTCTGATACCATGCTGTACATCTGTCTAATTAACTAGACCATCTGAAAACTCAGATACATGTATACAGTCTTATGTGTTTAATGAATTTCAGGTTGAAAGCACAGTGCCCTCCATCTGCTGTGTATCCAGTGCTAACAACTTCTCACAGAGCCCCTGTTGACTTTATACAGAACAGGTAAAAATCGCACCTCAAATATTGCAGTGACCTGTCATAACACACAGAAAAACGTTGAAGACCCCTGCTGACCTCTGAGACTAACACAGAGAAACACTGGGACTGCAGAAAGACTTTTAGAATTAGCTGACTGAGGTTAAGAGCTCCATTAGTTAAGTGAAATATTTGTCATTTTTAAAATGAAAAGTTATTCTTGTCTAATTATCCAAATGAAGCTCAAAGCTTCTAACAGCATATTCTTCTGTATACATGACAGATATGTCCAGTGTTTCAGAGGATACTCATGACCTTAGACAGGACAGACAGTATGAAGCCAGACTATTATGTAATACTGTTGTATACAGAACACGAAGTTTGTTTTACTTCTATACTGGAACAATATTTCATGAATGCTTCAGAAATGATTATTTAGATCATCCAAAGGATGATTCATTCTCCACTGAGGTGATCCAACAGCTGATACAATCTCATTTGATAAAAGATTTCAGTTTTCTTAACGTTGAATGACATAATACATGTATTGTCATGACTTTCAGGGCAAAAGTGAACAGCCTGAGATCCAGTTTGGAGTCACAGGGGACTAATGAGGGCCTGGATAGGACTCCACATCCTAAGTAAGACGGAAACATGTTGAATTCTGAAAAACACACTGAGACACTGAAATCCTCCCACTTACCTTATGGTGACATTACACTGACTTCTTATAGCTGCTAATGACAGATTCTTGACAGGGCTGGAATAAATCATAACAAGTCTTACATAACAAACTTTTTCTGTTTCTGTTTTTTCTAAGTCTCAGACGGGACTACCCAGAGAGAGCAGAATCTACATTCTCAACTAACACATCTGATTATTCATCGACTTCTGGATCAAAGGATTCCCAATATGAAGAGGAGACTGTTTTATATGATGATATGTGAGACCCTTTTTAAATTAACTACATTAATATACACGTGAAGGGGTACTCCAGCTATTAAGTTTTGCGCTTCCTTAAAAGCTGATTGATGGAGCTAAGGCTGAGCTATTTCGCATGTATTTGTTCGACCATCCCTCACTGCTGAGCACCCTCAACTTTTAAAACACATTCCAAATTAGTAACACACACTTTTTTTCATCTACTTTTTGTTGCTCAAGTTATAATAATCCTTCAGCATATGGAGGCCCAAAGTATTATCAAGTAAATAGACAATTATGAACTAAATAATATTATGAACAAAATAATAATTATCCAATATAATCCAATATTTCCATTAGTAGAGAATGCTTAATTTGAATTATTTATGCGAAAAGCTGCTTGTAGCAATTTTTTACATAAACAAAGCTTTTCTATGTTGAGAAGTCTCAATAAAAATGTTTCAGTATATGGCCTTCTCTAGCTAACAGAAACTCCTAGCTATTCCTCCAATCATCATGGTTTACAGCCAAACAGGCCAAAACATAGTACAAATAGTATATCATTGCTGTTACTACTTTAAGTGGTAACTAATAGCTGCACTTTATTTTTCTCTTTGAACAGAGAGGAGGAGGTAATCTGTGACATTTGCCACCAGAGTGCAGCTGTGAAGATCTGCCTGACCTGCAACACTTCCTACTGTGAGTATGATGTCCGGCAACACTACAAAGTGAAAGCCCTGCAGAGACACACACTCAAAGATGTGTGTGCTGAAGTTGAGGGGAAACGCTGTCTACACTACCAAAAGTCTCTAGACCTGTTCTGCAGGACCGATCAGATGCAGATCTGCAGCATTTGTGCACAGGGAAATCACAGAGGACATGATATCATCTCTCAGAGGGAACAGCCTGCTGTAAGCCAGGTGAAAATCTGAAAGAAATCTGAAAGAAAAACATCTTGTAATACCAACGTGCTGCACAGTGATTATTAACATTATTCTAATACTGTTCTGTTACAGATTTCTGATGGCGAAGAATACCAGGAGCCTGACCCGCCTGATGTAGGTGAGTATAAACTTCAGATGTACAGACAATTGGTCCCTAATTACAGGCACACTGATACCTGTTAAGTTTGTTTGGCATTTCAGTGACAGAGATCTGGATGTAGAAAAAAGCAGTGTTATTGGGTCATCCAATACAGAAATGCTCCACCTGAAAAAGCATATGCTGCATCTGAAAAAATAAACTGTATAATTTTGTGTAGAGGGATGTAGAAAGTTTCCTCTAGCTTTATTTAAGGCAAATCTAGTCATTTAGTCATGCTGTTGGAACCCCTGAAGAGTAAAAGAGATTATCCAATAAGGAAACTATGAGGTCTATCTTTGATGTAATATATTTTTATGACTGACTTTGTGCTAAAGATTGAAGGCATTTTGTCTCATGTGGCTGGGCAAAGGTAAAAACTGTAAAATGTGTGATGTGGTGTTGGTGTAGATATTGTCTGTGCATCTATGTATCTCTCGGTCAGTGTATATTAATATTATTCACAACTTATTTCTGCGCACCCAGACTTACAGACTGTGGCTGAACTGCCAAACCAGTTTCCAATGGTTAGTGATTCACTGTCAGTTGTAGGATTGAACACATACTGTTTTATTGTAAATGGATTCACAAAACCATTCCAAAAACCGTCCAATTTTGGAAGTTTAGCCACTTCCAAAATAGTTTTCAGAGTGAATTATTTATAATTATTTATAATGACACTTCAAAGTGGCAGGGGAGCAGAGTCAAGTGTGTAGAATCATTTGTGATGGAAGGTCTGAACTGACTGTACTAGTGGCACAAATGACTTTTTTGTTCTGTCTTTTCTTTGCCAGTGGTGCCCCCTCCTGGTAATATCAAGTTCCTGTCAGTGAAGCCACAATCTGTGGTCCTGAGCTGGGGTTGCCCTGAAGGATTGGAGGGGCCGAAGAGTTTCCAAGTGAGGTGGAGCTCATTAATGAAGGTGGAAGGTTGCTTGGTCATCAGAGATTTTCATAAAATTGAAATAAACAACCTTCAGCTTGGACAACAATATTTCTTCAGTGTGGCCACAGAAGATGAAGATGGCAATTTAAGCGAATGGATCACGGCATCGGTTTTCACAGGTAATGTTAGACATGCCAACACATTTCATATTCCTTTCACTGCAGTGTGTTCATGTTTTAGTGAGTAAATAAAAACTATTTATTTAAAAAATGACTGCTGTCTTGCAGAGGTGCCGTCCCCTCGACACTTAACAAAAGGACATTCAGAGGCCACGGCTCTGTCCTTGAAATGGACCAAAGGAGACAACATGGAGGGAATTCCACATCAGTTCCTCATATACGTTACAAGTCCAGGGAAAGAGCCGTTAGCCATACACACCGAGGACTGCTACAAGACCTTCTCCGATTTAGAGCCAGACACAGAGTACACTATATCTGTGTTAACGGTGCTGAATGGTCAGTGCAGTAAACCGGCCTCTATCACTGTACACACAGGTGAGAAGTTATATT
The DNA here is from genome assembly GCF_017976425.1 of Toxotes jaculatrix. Taxonomy (NCBI): domain Eukaryota; kingdom Metazoa; phylum Chordata; class Actinopteri; family Toxotidae; genus Toxotes; species Toxotes jaculatrix. The sequence goes on along the minus strand of NC_054397.1, from coordinate 23,903,917 downwards.
GCCTGCTTTCTTAAAATTCAATGTATGTCAGTCATACTGCACCATAATTACTGGTATGCTGAAATATTGGGAGAAACACAACTGAGCCACAGAGAACATTTTATCATTTATATCTTTTAGTAAAAGTTTTGACAGGCTGAGTAGCACTTCCCACGATGAGTGACCTGATCTAGCTGAGCTGCACAGATATACTGATAAAGAGCTAAATCATCATGTGCATTCATCTTCTTCATCGTTGATTCACAGAGCCATGTCTCAGGGAGGTGCTGTCAAAAATTGGACTTGAAGACCAGTATGACAACAAGCTCACACTTAGCACTGTCCTAGAGATTAATCAAAGTGATACATCAGAGAACAAACTTGAATCTGCAAAGTCACTCTCGGAGGCCTTTTTGAAGAGACTTATGATGCTGAACGCAAATGCTAGAAGTGTCACATGTGTGTCCTGCGATGTGGACACGGAAAAGAGCGATGCCATCAACCCCCTGGACCTGATAACTGCATTGTTTCTCTGCTCAGATGGTTTTCTTCAGCAGGAAATAGTTCTGAAAATGGCACTCTGTCAGTTTGCCGTCCCTTTCTTGTTGCCCAACAGTGAGACTAGAGAAATCACAATGATGCTGTGGTCCATGCGCGAAATTGTCCGAACCTTCAGACCCTCCCAGCAGGCATTTCGAAAGTTAAACTGTGAAGAAAGAATTGTGCACTCTGATATTCCTCTGGTGTCATTCTTCAGGCTGGGGAGGACAGTCCTTTCCAAGTCTCTGATGTTGAACAAACTGCTGAGTAACAGTCAGCAGTACCATGACACATTTTATCATCGCAACATGGTGTGTGGTGATGTCCCGAGGAGGATTTCAGACGGACTGGTCGAAATCAGCTGGTATCTCCCATGTGGGGACAAGAGCATTGACAAATTCACTGAGCCGCTGGCAGTTGCAAACCTCAGAGGAGACATCAGGGCTTTTGACAAGCAATTTTCATTCCTCTGTCAGACATCTGCAGCTGTTTACATCTTCTGTGATGAATCAGAAGCTGATTACTTCAAGCGTCTGGAAGGAAAAGATGTGAAAGCAGATGTCATTTTGATTTGCAGCGCACTGGGGAAAACCTTCACACTCAAATTACTGACAAAGGAACCATGTCTAAAGACAACTAATGTAAGCAAGAAGAAACAGACCGATGCAGAGCTGATAAAAGCTCTCCAGGATTCAATCGCTAAGATGCTAGAAAACTGCCAAAACAAAGTGTCGATGGCAAATCAGGCTGACAGAGCACGCTGGTGTGGGATCCTGGTTGATGAGGATAGTGATGAATGCCAGAGTGCTTGGAAGAATGTGGAAAAAATCACCAAACACATCACTGACCCCTCTGAATTCAAAGACAATCAACTGCCTTCCCAGGGACACATTTGGAAAGCACTTTCCTGGGTGGAAACAGAGTGCTGGAGAATGCGGAAAGCTGGCAACCAGAATGCCGAAAACTACCGCAAGTCTTTGAAAGCAAAAGAAAAAGAGCTTAAAAAGAAGCAGCAAAGATTTGAGATGACATCAGCAATGTTAAGCTTTCTTCATGGGGTGGTCACCTCAGAAGTGCAGCGCTACTATTTCCTCAAATGGCTGGAAATGGAACTGGACAATCTGTCCCGGCACCAGCTATCATCTCTGAGGGATCGATACAAACTGCTACTCCGGAAATCTCCCCAGGAAACGGAAGAAATTGCGAAGATTGACAAGCAAATTTCTGTTTGTTCTTTACGCCTGGAGCACTTTTTCCGAGAGTGTGGGCAGCTGTATGAGTGTGCGAGTTCCCTGCCAGAATACAGCCGTCAGAGAAAAACCATGGAACAGCTCCCTGCACTGTGCGCTCAAATGCTGCTGGATGGTTTCCCTCTTGAGCTTGTTGATGGAGATGCAGCAAACATCCCGATGAAATGGATAACTGACGTGCTTACTGAGCTTCACTACATTATGCATTCCAACAGCAAGCTCAAGGTCATTGCAATCATCGGAGCCGAAAACTCAGGAAAATCGACTCTGGCCAACACCATGTTTAGAGTCAGGTTTCTCGTCAGCAGAGGAACATGCACCAGAGGGGCGTTCATCCAGCTGATCAGTGTCAACAAAGATGTGAGGAAGGACGTGGGCTATGACTGCATTATGATCATTGACACAGAGGGACTGAAGCCACATCAGATGGTTCAAGACGATTACAGCCATGAACGTGACAAGGAAGTAGCGAGCCTCGCTGTGGCGCTCAGTGACGCCACAATAGTGAGTGTTTCCAGGGACAACTCCAGAGAGAAAGACTTTTTAGAGAGGGTGCTTCATGCTTTCACCAGGTTGAAGGATGTGGGCAAGAAGCCACTGTGTCATTTTGTACATGCTAACATGTCGGACATGCCTGTTGTAGAGAGGAAGAAGAGAGATATAGAGTTGAAGGAACAGCTCAATGAAATGATCCGGAAGGACGCTGGGATGAAGAAGGCCAACATCACGAAGATCTCAGATGTGATGGAGTTTGACCCAGACGCATGCAGCTGGTACACTCCTCCAGTTTGGCATGGGACTCCACCGATGGCTCCTGTCTCTGTTGACTACAGTGAGACTGTGCATGATTTAAAAAAGCGACTGATAGGGGACCTGGCAAAGTGCAAAGAAAGAGGCGACCTAACAGATTTTATCAGGAGGTTACAAAACTTCTGGAAGGCTGTATGAAAAATGTAGCTTTACGTGAGAAAAAATGCACAAAACTGATGTGAACACTGGAAAAGGAAAGCAGAATGATTTCATACAAGCAGGTTTCAGTTTCATCAACAAAATGAAATCCAGATAATGTGAAAAAAAAAAAAGAAATGAAGATAAGGTATTTGGTCAATAAAAACTAATTTATTGTCATTCTTATTCACAATGTGTTTTTTTTTAAAGATCTGACTTGTATAACACTGTACAAATAAAACATTAAATGTAAATACGTTTGCATAAAATAAAGATGTACTTTGAAGGAATCATCCTATCAGTGTTGTCAGATCTGTGTCAGAACGTATCTGCAGTAATCTGGTTTGTCTGCACTGGTTGAATTTTACTGAAGATAATCCTGAAAGTTACTGATATGTTCTAAATTCATGTGGTAGTTTGTACAATAAAGATATGTGTATATATAATCTCATATATTTTCGCTATTATAAGCAAAGCACTCACTTTAGCTAAATTTACTACAATAATATCACAGTCACAGTCAAAACAGTTAAATTCAAGTTTGAATTGACAGTTTTAGATGTGGTATTATTGAAATTCTGAAAATGACTCATATTTACATCTTACATAAGATTCAAGTCAGGTAGTGTAGTAAACTGCATATTTAAAGGGTCAGTTCACCCAAATCACGGGAAAAAAGTAACATACAGTGAAAAAAATCTAGCCATACAGATTATTTGGGTTTTATTTGATGGGGTTTTACACTTTTTTTTCTATTCTATGCTATGAACACAGCAAACCAAAGTCCTTTTACCTCCAGAGGCTGAGGAAGAAATCGATGACACGACAACCAAACCCCAAGCTAGAATTAGGGTAAGAGCCAAAGTATGTGAGAATATATTTTTTTCTAATTTGTGTGAACTGACACATTAAGTTACTTATGAAATGTACCATAAACATAGATATTGTGTTGCTGGTATGTAATTCTCAGTTCAAATATATTTAAATTAACTTCTCAGGAGAGCACAGCTTTGGTTAAACCATATCCTGGCTGAGTCATCACTCTGTAAAGTCTCATTACATGTTAAATACATATTACATTCATATAACGGTAACACATTAAAGGGATTCTCACAGATGATGGAGGTAACTGAAAAAATACGGACACCAAGAAGTCTTTGTACATCAAAAAGAATTACAAGAACATTAACAGTGTGCAGTCTGGTCCATGTTGCGTTTAGTGCAGCAGAGTGAGGTTTGGTGAAGAGTCAGCGAGACATCATTCGCACAAACTCTGAGGAAAGAAATGGCATGTTGCTATTGTTGGTTTAAGGAAAAGAATAATATTATCTTTAACTGTATTCTTTCTCTCCACAATCTCTTCTTCTCCTCAACATCCATCTATTAGCTCTTTTTCGTACCATTTTCAGATGCTGCATGCATCCTCAAGGAGCTTCTATCATGCTTAAAATGATACGTTTTACTCTACTACCACCTCAAAGCACTTTCTGGTTCCTGTCTTTTAGACAGGACTGATCTTTTTGATCAGGTTGCCTAAAATATTAATAACTCACCTTCAAAGTCCACCTGTCCATCTCCATTGAGGTCTACATCTCGCAGGATCTCGTCTATCTCGCGGTGGTTGAGCTGCTCCCCCATGAGCTTCTTCATGGCTTCCCTCAGCTCCCCAAGGCTGATTTGTCCGTCACCATCTGAGTCAAACTGGAAACCAAAGTTAACCAAAGTTAAAAAGAGGAAAAAAATAAAATAAAATAAAAGAAATGGAAAAGAAATGCATTGAAGGTGAAAGTGGGGGGAAATGAAGGATATGCATCAGACACCAGAGGCAAACAAATGTATTGTATATTATTGTGATTTTGCAGACCTCTTTGAAGGCATCCCTCAGCTCCTTGACTCCAATCATGTCTGCAGTCTCAGCAAGCATTTTTGGACCCATCAGTTCCACAAAGTCCTCAAAGTCCACTCTGCCACCACCTAGAGGCCAAGAAAAGTCCACACTGAAGAAATGATCTTTTTTGTGTGTCTTTAACAAGCAAGCAACTTAATAACCACATAAATCAGAACCAAAGTGATGCATGATATTTTTTTGTAAAGCACAGTACCTAGGTTGGGCATTAATGCGACACAGAGAGATAACAGCTCTGCATTATGGAAATATACAGAGCACTTATACCATTCGTACCAGCTAAATACAACCAGGCTTTACAATCGCACAAGATTGGGGAATATCCTCACTATAGCCAGTTGACCAAAGCTTGGTGACTGGTGGTTGAATCAATTCTAATTTTAATCCAAATCCAAATTTCGAAAAGTATAGACATATGTTTTGCACCCACCCCCCACCAATGTAATGTGTTCCTGTAGGACTTACAGATCTGCTGGCTGAGTTCGATCAGTTCCATCTCTGTCGGCATGTATCCCATGGTCCTCATGCACTCACCAAGGTCCTTACAGCTGATGAAGCCATCCTTGTCTTTGTCAAACTCCCTGAAGGCCTCACGCAGCTCTGCAGGGAAGACGTGTGTGAGAATAAGATGAGTGAGAGAATGAGAGAGATATTGCTGTTGTAAGTGTATATGGATAAGAATCACTGTTTATTCTTTATTCTGTCGGCCAAACAGAATACATTTTTGGTCTGCATGATCAAGAGAAGTGGAAAGAATAAATAAATGACGTGTAATATTAGGGAAACTTCCTGTCTTGCACTTGTTGAAGACCATTAATAAAATTTGCACATAGCAGATTAGGTAACACTGTCTCATAAAATTACCTTTATGGTTTTGAGTTGCAACTAATTGATTTATTACTTGGTAAATTTAAAAAAAAATGGACTGTTCAAATTTATTCAAATTTCCTAAAAATCAGTAAAAGAAAATGCAAATTACAGGTGTTTTCATACACTACCAATATGCAAATATTAGGAGGTAGTTCACTGAGATGAACAGCTGGTGGAGCCAGTTGGGCCATTATATCATTGCAGAAGAACAAAATACAAACTTCAAATGGTAGAAAAGAACACAGAAAACACAATGGAAGTAAGGCATTTATAGTTGTCCCATGTATTGATTTGAGAAACACTGTAGTTTCCTCATTGGTCCAGATCTGATATATGGCTGCTTAGCTGTTATTTCTAATCTCTCCAGTGGAAGCTTCAGTGGACGTTTAAGTCATGTTTCATTTATGTCATAATTTATGCCCTAGGTCTGTTTCAGTTGCACTTTGGCCTATTCAGATTTTTTGATACACCGATGTTTGAACCCCTATGTTGCAATGTTTACTGTATGACAGGTATTTGAAAGCTGTACCCTGATTTGTTTTAGTCACTGCTGTGTTCAAGTTATGGTAGCTGAGCTCAGCGTTTAGTGTGTTTTTAAGTGATTCCTTAAAATCACAAACAAAAAAAAAAAAAAAAATCAATAAATCACAGGAACCATTTATTCCATAATCAAATCATAAATTACGCTGCTGTGATTATGGAGTGTGAATGTGTGAGCCAGACCTGAGCCTGTGCTATGTTAAACTGTGAAGAATAATCTTTTCCTTTGAAAAATAATCCTTCACTTTGATCTTACATGCTTGAAGTAAGAAAAAAAAATCTCTCTTGGTTCACACGGCTGACATTCAAGGAAAGGGACAAGTCAGGAAAGTCTCTGCAGTAAAACACAATTTTTCACAGTCAAACAGATGGTTTGAAAGGAATACAGTTCAGGAGGAAGACAGGGAGACGACGATGGAGTGAGGATTTGCATTAAGCTTTTGTACCTTCCATTTCCTCTGGTCGTAGATCTCTGTCCTGCCGTGGTGCAGAGAGAAAACGGGACATAACACGTAGAGAAATGGACAGCCAGTGAGGCAGGTTACACACACACTTTGAACCTCACCCTACACACATGACCAAACATGCTGGAAACAGTCAAACTCCTGCTTTTCTCTGAAGCTTTTATTGTTCAGTGTTCATCCGCCTGAGCAGAGATTCTATTACAGGATTATTTGGTTTTTGATCTGACTGACCCTAATAACCTTTTTAGTAGATCTGCTACACAATCTCATGTCCAATCTCATTCTGCTCTTGCTGGCGGAGAAGCTTTGAATGTCTGTTGAGCATATGCTCCACAACAAGCATTCGATGTATCATTACAATAAATAAATAAATAAATGAATAAAAACTTGCAGATGCACAGTGACAAAACACAGAGAATCTCTTTAGCCTCTTTCTCACTTTCCCAACACACAGAAATGGCACACACATCTGTGTGCGCACACACACACACACATAAGCAGGAAAGCTGATGAAATGGTTCGTATGTTGATACATTTCTGAGAAACCAAATAAAGCCACCACAGCTTAACATATACTGAGTATACTGGCAGAATTACAATCAAATGGCACTAAAGGGAATTCAAACAGTAACACTTCTGAGCGACAGCCGCTCACAAAAACGGTTATAGTCGATGTTGAATTAGCTGCAGCTGCTTTGACAAAAGGTGACGCCAGGATAAGTATGTTCATGGCGTGTTCTGCGAGGCTGTGACATCAGCAGCAGGAATAATACAGGCCTGGATTAGAGGATGCAGGGGGGAGAACAGTGGCAGGGAGATTACAGCGGTAAATTGTATTACAAATCATGAAGGCTCATCGGTTTTTCATTTCCCTATCTGCTGCTGATTTTTTTCATGTGAATCTGTGTTCTGGCAGGCAGTTGATTAAACGAACGTTAACACACCTGCACAGGCTGAACGTGCCGCAAACACATGTACCATTTTTGCTGGTCGTCACTTTTGCTCTGTGTGGACATCGGGTCACAGAGACAGTTCAGCTTTGTGCTTTCAAATGACTTGCACAACTGACCACCACTACCAACATCACACTTTTAAAAGAAACATGTTGACACCACCAATTTTGTTTTGTTTTTGTAGGAAAACTTAGAAAACTTAAACTTGACTACTGCTATGTTCAACTAAGGTAACAAAGGGCAGTTTTTCCAGTTGCTGAATTTTGTTCTGCTGCAGGATTTGAAGTGAAACGTGAGCACAGAGATTGTTTTGGCGTTGGCTATAGCTCACAGTAGCTGCATTACTAAGTGACGCTACAATACTGTGTTCCTAAAGGAGCATTCATTCTTTGGCTTATTTTTAGTTTGCCATTTCAAAGAACAAAGGGGGTTAACAGGGATTATTCACCAGGCTCAGTCTCACCCCTATCCATCTCACAGACTAATCTGTGCCCTTTGTCGAGGAATGCCGTCTCCTCAAGTTGCCTTGGTCCTCCTCAAGTTCACCACCAGTTCTTTTGTCTTCATCACATTGAGCTGCAGGTGGTTTTCTCTTGCTTTATCACATGGAGCAAGAGAAACCACCTGCAGCTCAATGTGATGAAGACAAAAGAACTGGTGGTGAACTTGAGGAGGACCAAGGCTACAGCGACCCCTGTCAACATTCAAGGGGTCAATGTGGACATGGTGGAGGAGTACAGGTACTTGGGGGTGTACCTTGATCACAAACTGGACTGGTCCAAAAACGTGGACACTGTTTACAGAAAGGGCCAGAGCCGTCTCTATTTTCTGAGACGGCTAAGGTCCTTTAACATCTGCCGAACGATGCTGCGGATGTTCTATGAGTCTGTGGTGGCCAGTGCCATCCTATACGCTGTTGTCTGCTGGGGCAGCAGTCTGAGGGTGAAGGACACTAACAGACTCAATAAGATCATCAAGAAGGCCAGCCATGTTGTAGGAGAGGATCTGGACTCACTGAACACAGTGTTGGAGAGAAGAGTGTTGTCCAAAGTTAGGACAATATTGGACTCTCCTTCACACCCTCTCCACCATGTGCTGATCCATCACAGAAGCTCGTTCAGCAACAGACTCATTGTTCCACGCTGCACAACAGAGCGGCACAGGAAATCATTCCTGCCTGTTGCAATCAAACTATATAACTCTGGACTGTAAGAATCACGGACTCATGTATACTGTGTATACGTTATCTTTTAAACTATCAACCACAAACCTCATGCACATATTGAGATGCCCTATCTTTCTATTTGTATATTAGTTGTATATATTGTTCTGTTTGACATTTGACATTGGAGTTACTGCAGTATTTTTACTTGATTTTCATTGTACTATACTGTTATTTTGTTTTTCATTTATTTTATTTTTGTTTTCATTTACTTATTTATTCTAGAAATTTTGTCTATCACCACACACTGTGCAATTTTCCTCTTCTTTTAAACTGGGAGTTAAAGTAACAGAAAGAATTTCCCTACGGGGATTAATAAAGTTATTCTGATTCTGATTCTGATTCTGATTCCTCAATCCATGACTTGATCAGGAATTTGATCTGGAAGTTGCCCTACAAGTTCAGGGCTGTGGTGGCTCAGAAAGCGTGCTGCTGGATTACTGGATAAATGTTCTGCTGGGGAAATGCTAACGTCAGAGCACGTCAGAGGAAAGTAGCTTATCTTTGCCCCCCCAAAAGTTTCTGGATGCCACTGGAGGTGTCTGTGTGTGGGAAAGCACATACAATCCAGGGAGGCACAGTGTCTCTTACATGTCTCTTAATGTCTGTAGCTTTCAGGCAGCTGTGAGAAATGGGAATCAATGGGCATCAACACAAACTGTACTGTGTTACTGCTGCAAGCTATAGTATGTTTGCATTTACCATTTCTTTTCTCAACTCTCTAATGTTGAACCACTTGCTTGCTTTGCACTTCTGATGCTAGTGCACGTAGCACTGGAAATGAGTGTGCTTATTATTTGCTTCCTGGTCAAGTGTTAGATGAGAAGACTGATATCAGTAGGTATGGTCACTGACATAACCATACCTACAGAGTATGAAGCTATGGTTAGCTTAGACAGGAAATTGGTGAAACAGCAAGCCTGGATCTGTTTGAAGATTTGTTTTTTTTAATCTGTATATAAGCCAAAGTGTAAAAATTAAATATGGTTAATGGGAGGGTTATGTGCTGGAGACTTCAATGAATTCCTGGAGTCTCTTATCACCATGGAGCAAGGCTCAGCAAGGCTAGCTGTTTCACTGTGTCCAGTCTTTGTGCTAAATTAAGATAACCTGCTGCTGGGTGTAGCTTTATATTTACAAAACTCTACCCATTGTCCAAGATCAGAAGAGTTCTCCAGCTTTTTTCATTGGAATTGCATTTATTTATTTACCAAAGATGAACTACAAAATACAGTAAACAGATAGTGCCTATGCAAAAGATAGTTCATTACTTCTCGTTATATTTCTCTTCTGCATTCAGCCCAGGGTCTTCTAAAACCTCAGGAGCCTATAGCTCAGTAAAGTCACTGTGATCAGTGACTGTCTTAATGGCTCTTTTCAATTATGACTGCTAGCTGCACAGTCGGGAAATCACACTGTTATCGATCTCTGACATCTTCACCTTCTCTGCATAAGGCATTAATCTGAACTAAGAGGCTCATGTGAAATCTCCAGTACTGTCAGAAGGTTTAATTTACGATCTATATTACAATCTGGACAAATGACCAATTAGTCTCTTTTTATAGTTCAGGACTCCTATAGGACGTACAGTATGTGCAAGTGACCCTTTCTTTCTTTCTTTAACTTTGTAGTATTGTCCCAAAAGAAATACTATTCTGCAACAATGGACTTCTACAACAATTTTTCACTTCAAGTATGAGGATGTGTTGGTATATAGGACTGAGGGGGTGGGCTGGTGGATGAGGTGGATGGCACTCACTGGTGAAATTGTCACTGGCGGAGATGGGAGGGGAGGGCCATGATGATGTCACACTGAACTGATGGATGACCTTAACTTCACCTTCGTCAGGACACTCAGGGCACTATGAAAATGGATGGATGAAAAGATTTATGGGAGACTGTGACTATGATAATTCTGTACTGTGTTCATGGGCACATGTGTGTGCGTGTGTGAGAATGTCATACATACAAGCTGGCTCTGTGCGAAGCCCTGTCTGAGGAAGATACAAGCAGGCCCCACTATGTTGTGCAGCATGTTGCAGTTCTTAACCAGAGCACACAGGGGCTCATCGAATTCCCGCTCGCTCCCTCCTTCATCCTCGTCCTCTGTGTCCACCTCACCTGCACCACCCAGGCCCCCGAGCATGGTGGCAGCTAGTGGGGCGCTGCTTTGATCTACGGGTGACGCCCCCTTAGAGGAGGGGAACCAGCCAGATTAGGAAAGAGGTAACGTTAAATTCCACTGACTGTGATGAAACTGGCAAATTCACACCTAAAGTTCTCACTGTTATAGCAGTCAATTTTTAAATATACATTTATTCCTATTCTATGTTAAATAAAACATTTGAATGGCTGTTGTGTCCAATAGGAAGTTGTTTACATCTCAAATGTAACTTAGAAATTGTAAGAAATAAGACAACTTTCACAAATTATTAAGTGTAGATACAGGCATCAACATGGCATCATCTTCAGTACATTAATCAGGTCAAGGACACTTTAATCAATCTGTATTTCTCAGCTAAAAGCAGTTGAATTAATCCTTACCTTCTTCATTTTACTGTTTTTTTTAGAAGCCTTGTTGATGTTTCCCATCTCCCTGCCCTCTCTCTTCCTGTCTTCCCCTCTTCCTTTCCTCCTTGTTTGTCCCCACACTTCTCTTGTTTCTCCCCCTCTCTGTTTAAATGTCATATAAAAGTCCAAAATCCATACTACATCCTGCGCTTCCCATGGGCCTTTCACACCCAGTGGAGGCGAAGGCAAATGATTCCACTTGCACCACTACTACTGAAAGCGACTCCTCTCAGTACACGTGCTATAATCCAAGATCCTATTGGTCCAGTGAGTGACACGGTAGGCATATGATGTCGCATCAAATCCTAAACTCCTATAGGTTGCTGTAGGCTGTCATGATGAGCTTTGAGATGTGTAGTGTGATATTAGGGAACAGCGGCAGGGTGCTGGAGATTGACAGGGTGGGGTGGGAAAGCTGGATCATATCTGGGCTGAAACAACCTGCTGCTGCCAGACTCTGGCTCTGATTGCACGACTCGACCACTTTCTCTCTCCCTTTCTATCTCTCCATGCCTCTCCCTCTCACGCAAACACACACACAAACTTGCCCTCATATCTTTGTGCGGACACTCATTGACATAATTCATTCCCCTTGCCTTAACCTTAACTATTACAACCAAATACCTAACCCCAGCCCTTACCAGAACCTAAACCTGACTCTAACCTGAACCCTAAAACCCTAAAACTAAGTCTAAAACAGCTCTTTGAATGTGTGGCAGGAAGTCAGGACCAGCGAAAATGTCCTCACTTTCCCAAAATTTTCTCACTCCATAAGGTCTATACTTGTGTATATACTACAGTGGTCCTCACAAAGATAGATGTACAAATACACAAGCATACACACAGACACACACTTTCTCTGTTTATCTGTCACCCCCTCTTGCCACGAGTGATCCGCTGAATTTGGACCAACTTAATCTAATCCATCCCACCCACCTTCCCCTCTCTGCCTCTCAAACATCATGCTTAGGGCCTCCAAATGACTAGTCTGGCAGAACTGTGTGTGTGTGAGAGAGAGAGAGAGAGAAAGGGGGAGGGGGTGGTAGAATTATGGATGGAGAGTTGGCTGCCTGTTTAATCCCTGGCATTTCAGATTAGTGGGAAAGAGTTATGTTGACAGGCCATAGGAGTACGAGCTTGAAGCTGAAGAAATAGCAGAATATTTCATTAGTCAGCCCCTATTAAAGTACAAAAAAAGGTAGAACAAAAAAGATTTATCACTGTTGAAGATCAGTTAAAGAACAGGGATTTAGAAAAACTGACGTCATAAAGTCAAATTCCCAAGCAGAAGCCATCCATTAAAGAAATTTTAGAGTGGCCCTCAACCAAACTCAAATAACATTTTCTGAATATTTAAAAAAGAAAAATCACATTTTATTTATCAATATATTTGTTATACAATGGGGTTGAAAAGTCTGAGAGCACTGGTCAAGATACTTCTGTTTTGCATTTGTTTCAAATGTGATTTTTTTGTAATTTGTTCATTACAAATGATACGATCATCTACATGAGTTTCAGAATGTCTTGGTACTTGGTTTGTCCCTCTTTTGCTGTAATGACAACACTCGAGCTGGCATGGACTCCACAAGTTTGTGCAAAACCTGATGACCCATGTTATCACAGGATGATCTGACAATGTTCTAAAGAGCTTGGCTTTCTCAGTCTTCAAGTGCCCCCATAAATGTCCAGTGGGGATTGAGATCAGGTGACCGCGGAGGGAAGCTCAGGTAGTTCTTGTAAAGCTTTGAGGTGTGTTTGGGCACATCATACTGCTGCAGTATGAATACTTCTGCACAAAGACGCAAACCAGAGGGTATATTACTCTATATTATGGTCTAGTGACAGGTAAGCGGTTCTGGAGGATTATACAAAATTCCTTTCATTTTATTTTACATTTTTACATTTAGTCTGAATTTCATAACCATCTCACGTATACATTTTTGATTAGCTCCCAAATAATTTTTTTGTCCTGGAACTGCCATGACAGCTTGAACATACATACATGCAAGCCAAACTAAACCCTTTGTCACTTTGTAAGTTAATACTTTTCTCAAATACATTTTCTGATGCTAAATTTAGTCCAGCTGTGGTATTAAGACAGTCATATGAAATCATAATCTAGTTATATGTGTGTTTGAGTTCATATGCACAGAAACACGTCACACATACAGTACAGATACTGTATATAATGTATATGTGTGTGTGTATATGTGTATATGTGGGTGCCTGCTGAATTGTGCTGGCCATGTGGTGCTGTATGTGTGTCAGAGATTAGTGCAGTATCTGTGAGGCCAGTGCTGAGTGTCTGCAGTCCTAATCCTTCACAGTCACTTTAGGAGTCCTAAAACATTTTTGGTGTCTTTCCCCACGTCTGCGTATGAGGACATTCATTTCACTTCATCTGCTTCCTGAGTTTCTCTGCTTCATATTGTTCTAGGCATATTGCTCTCTCTCCATTTTGCAAATAATGCAGCCTCCTTTTTATTGCATAACTCTCCACATCACTGCTCTAATTCTGATTCCTTTCTTGTGGTTTCATTAAACTGGGTAGTTACACACTAACATGCTAAATCTGTGAAATGAAAACACGAGACAAACCTCTATACAAGTTCTCATTCATGTCGTACTTGGCAGGAATAAAGATTTATGCATGAGCTACTCTCCTAAGCTTTACAGTGTGAGTATATGACCAGCAGAGAGCAGTAAAACTCAGACTGTTGCTAACAAACAGAGCTTAGCTGTAATACTCAGGCCCAAACACTAGATGTCACACTAATGCTTTACTGTTGAAAACCCCTGCCCATCATTTCAGTCTTAAAATACATTTGAAATGTTTGTGTGTTGTTAGACATCGCACAAAGCCAAAACAGAGAGGTGAGATTCAGCAGAGTGCTAACTATGAGTATGGAGATGTAGAAATCCTGATTACAAGCACCCATGGCCCAATCACACAACCCCTACCCGCTCCGCAGACACCACTCTCCACCCGACCCTGCAGTCTGACCCTTCTATGGACTTAAAAAAATTAAAGTTCCATGGAGAATCTATTAAGTAGAGAGGATAGAAAGTGATGAGATGACTTGCAACAAAGGATTTGAATCCACAGTTGTCTCAGTTATATAATAGTATGTGCCTTAGCTCACTGATCCAGCTGGACACCCACCAGATTAGCAAATGGAAGCCTCAGTCCTGTAATGGGCTTTTTCGCTCCATTGCTTCGTACAATATATTTCATAGACATGCACAGAATTCTTCAGATTAACTGGAAAAATGGCTTCAGGTGGTATTACGTAGAGCCATCTTGCACAAATACTGAAAGTTACATAAAAACAAAGGCACCTGCACTTGAATAAAATCACATACACAGAAAGAGAAAGCAAAACCGTTTTTGTCTGGTTCAGTTAAAAAAAAAAAAAAAAAAAAAAAAGCAGCGCTGACACGCCACACCTCAATCAACAGCCTGCTGTAAACACAAAGCTTTTCAGCTATAAAACCTAAAACAGAGCATTTGGGTGAGAATTCATGCTCCATCCCTCGACAACAACAAGCACACCAGATGCCTGAAAGACGAGGATAGAAGATAGGCCAACAGAAAATCCAGTGCCAGGGCAGTAAACAACATGATGGACGTGTTCCAAGAGTCAGGATTTTTGCATGCCATGCTACGCTAACAGCTTTGGTCAGGCCACATCAAAAATTTTGGCTTAGACGGGGTGTGTCGATGTGTACTTGCAAGCTTACATGTGCACACTGACATACAAACACATATTTGTTGCAAAGGGTGCAAATCAGTTTATTCACGGCAAATAGTGGTGACCTACAAATTAAACTATGCAGATATTCACTTCAACCAATCACAGAGTGGTTACGAAGTTCTCATCATATTGTGATTATAAACTAAATACAGCTGCATAGTATCAGTGTCATCAGACGGTTGAATCTACCATAAAGCTGCTACCATAATCCCAGTGCATTAAAGACCCGTCACACTATATTATGTGTAATATATGAAGCCTATTTGACGTCACACAGAAATAGAAAGTGCTCATCCTTTGTTCAGTCTTTGTCTGTATACTCTGTCCCATCCATACACAACAAACAATGTGTGTTTATCTCTTTGGCAAAAGACTTTATGCATTATATTCAACAAAACATCTGTAAAAGGTAAACTGTAGGAGGGTGGACCAGGTTGAGGTGAATCAAGCGGAACCCAGCTGAGTTAAGATGGGTCTGAGTGGCCCACTGAAAACAGATAAAGGCTGAAATCACCTCCTAGATCCGCACATTTACGAGAAACAGGTAAACACGCCCTCAATGTCAGCTCTTTCTACAAGCGCACAAACACTTATTTGTTCAAAATGCAACAAAAACACAAACTTTGACAACAGAGGTAGAGGAAACAAATGGTACAATAAAGAGGAATCCAGGTCTTTGTCTTGTATTTAAGGTCCTAAAAAACCATAATGATAAATGCACCTTTTCTCAAAGCTTCACTCAGTATTCTAACAAAGGAAAAACAACTGTGATTTTATGAAATGTCTTTCAGTTAGTTGTTTTGCTTTTTCAGCCCACAACTTGATGATTTATATTCACTCTTGCTGCTCTTGTTAGTGTGGTTTCCAGATGCAGTGTGCAGGAGTTTTCAGAGAAAAAAGCTCTGTAACCCTCTGTATGCTACCCACCCAGCTCCAAACACTGTCACACACTAGCTAATGAACAAAGTTTACCAGATCAACTTAAAAAGTCAGTGTTGTGCTGCCAGTATTTTTCCACTCTCCCCAAAAACAAGTTACTGCAGGTTTATAGCTGCACTAATCAAAAGTGTCTACTTTAGATTAATGTGATAGGTGTTGTTCATAGTGAGAATTATCCCCTGCCTCTGCAGTTCCTCTGAGTTACATGGAAGTTTTTAGCATCTGTCAGCTCATTGTTCGGGTTTTTAAGGCCTGCAGCTTTATTGTTTTGGTTTGGTTTAGTCTCATGGCTCTAATCAATCCTTTTTCCAGCAACAGCAAGTTGCTGTTTTCAGTTAATATGCTCCAGAAGCCCTCAAAGACCAACACATGCATTCAAAGACCATCCACTGACAGACAGAAGCTCATCTTTGACCTGGACATCATAATTACTCAGTTTAGAACAAAATGAGACACTTTTAACAGTTGATAGGTGGATACAATGATTAATATCACTTTTGCAAACAGGTGTATAAACATAAGAGCCACAAAAAACACTGAGAGTAAAGACAAGACCAGGGGCAGAGACAGAAATAAAGAATCTGAAGAACCATGTTTGTTATAAATTAATTACTCCATGAAACCTTGATTAGTCTTGAACTTAGATCAAAATCCCAGACCAGCTGTTTGACCAAGGCCTCATACCATACGCAGAAAAAAGTGCTGGTACAGTCAGAGGAAGATTTCATTTTAACCTGACATCATTTTACAGACTGCAACCACATATGGCAGTCTGGATTGTCCCACATTCCCCGCTCTCATTCTGGCCCACTTACCTTAACTTATTCACAAAGAGAGTGGATAATGCCATTTGCACCTGTCCAGATTTTTGTTTATGTATTTTCATGTGACCTAAAATTTGAGTTTCTGCTGAGATCCTAGAAGTCATAAGGATAAGAGGTTCTATGCGATAAGTAGGATGAAGGGTTAGAAAGTGTTCTTTCTCTCCAACCATGAGCATAGGACACAATTGTTGCTGCTCAGACTGACCCAGTGGTGATGGTCCATCAACTAACCCACTTTTAAATCTGTTTACTAAAGCTGCTCTTGTTTTTATGACATTGTTCTCATTGCTTCATGTGCATTGCCTACAAATACTGAGAACTACTCTCTGCAGCAGGAAAGAATCTGAATCTGTCCTAAAAACGCATCAGAAGGTAAATTTAAATGAAAACTGAATAAACGGGGTGTTCTAAAACTTTAGACCTGTAGTGTGTGAAAATGTAACTATGTTATTAATAATAATGATATGTTATGAAAACTGATGTAATTGATGACTGAATGAGAAATAATGAAGGATCTTGAATTTTACCTACAAAAAATGTGACAAAATCCATGTATTCCTGACGTGTGAATGACAAAAGCAAAATGTTTTTTGATTTTAGTAGGCAAACAGCTTTTTGTACCAAGGTACTGATTCTGTAAATTTGTTTACTCCATCTAAACGCCACAGCCCTGTGATTGACTAGCAAACTGACAAATACTGATCAGCAAAAACCTTTGAATTTGGAAAAGCAACTGTTAATATCAATCAATTTTAAAGCCAAAAAAACACAGAAAAATTCTAATTTTTTTATTTAATGGTCTGTATTACAAAGAATCCTTCAGATGGACTGGTTTTCGAGATTAAACACATCTGCAGGCTGTGTGATAATTTTAAACTATTTATATGACAGATCAGTGCCTGAAGCTCGGCGACATCTGAGACACATCTCATGACTTCAGGGCTTTAGTCATCTATGTATTACATTTATTGCTGATTATTTAAATGTGCAAGGACAAAAATGATTTGAAACACTGACCTATTTCTCAGCTATTTCTTTCTTATGGAAGCTTGCAAACTTCCTTGGTAGTTCAAAATTAAATATAATTTAGTTCTCCTGGATCTTTTTTGGCTGTGAGCTAAAAACTCATGGTGATAAATTCTCAACAGAGCAGTTTCCAAATGATAATTGTTTTCTTTGAGGTATGAGCAGACCTGGTTACAAGTCTTTAGGCTGCAAGGATTCCCACGGCCTCTGATTGCCACACCTTTCCTTGGATCATGAGATTTCACAATATTCATATGTCATATTGACAAGTAGCCCGTGGCTCAAATATAAACAGTATTCAAAAGACGTATCACAGATAAACAGATTATCTTTGTTCAAGTTTTTGGTTTGTCACAGTTTAAGTGAAATAACATTTCTAGGGGACCAGAGAATGTCACACTCCTCTCTCCGATCGTTACCTGTCGGCATCTTACTTAAAAAACAAACAAAAAATCTTTGGCTGCATTTATTCAGAGTTAAGCTCTGCAGGAAATAAGATAGCCTTCATTCATCTGAATGGAGACAGGAGCCAGGTTATCATCACGTGCCAGGTGCTGCATTAGCCAGTCACATACAAGTACAAATTTCTACTGTTTTCTCACCATCGTTGCAACCAGTGATTGAATAACTGTTACCTGTGTTACTGTTTCTGGTCTGAAGAGAACATATGCGCATGTCTAGATACTATGCTGAGGTGTTTATTTGCTGGTCAGACAGGGTTACACCCTCCACTACTCTTTAATTGTGAACAATTTTGCTTGCTAGTGGCTAGATTAAACCGTTTGTGTCTGGTTTTCATTATTTGAAGTTATATAGACATATTTATCAGCCAAGGATGCGACAGTTTTTCTTTAAAAGTTGGACAAAAGGCCACATTTGTGTGAACAGGAGCCTTTGTCAGTCAGTTTTGGATCAAGAAATATGGACGTTTTTCTACAGACCTTCAGTCTAAACAGCTACTTCAATGGGCAGATGCAAAGCAGCATGCACAAGGTGACTGTTCACAGAATGAGTCAGATAACAGCCCAAAGTTGGAAAACTATGAAGACGTTCAGTAGTTAGATGCACCATGTCAGGGTCTAAAATGACAAAACGAGGTGGTTATGCTAACACACATTACCGATAACAAAGAGAGAGAATGACAAGCAGAAGAGGAGGGAAAAGAAGGTGGAACAAGTGACACCATGATAAAGCATGTTGAGATGTTGATTAACAGAGCACCCATCCATCCAGTATCAACAAAAAAAAAAATCAGCTTCTTCTTCTTCTTTCATTCACAGTGTTAAACAGCAGGTCATAATGCACAGCAATCTGCCCACGTACTAGCAACTATCTGGTTTCTGTGAATAAAATGAGCCATGTTTTGAATTTGATAGTAAGAAATAAAGCAGAGCAATTAAACTCGTGTAAAGCGTGGATTAGCATGCAGGTCACTGTGTGGCAGGAGACTTAACTTTAAAACTGAGTAAATCTCTCATTGACACTGACCCTGAGTGACTCATTCATTTCCACTTTGATGTTCTTTATCTGACAAAATATGTTTGTCGCAACTAAAAGACAATCCGTGCCTCAAGTCTATTTTTCTTCTGCGGGATGAACAATACGAGTCTAACCTACTCGAGTCTTGTCCTCTCACTTGTTCAAGCTCTAATCTCCCTTTACGTCGCAATCAATCTCTTCATTTCTTGATGACATCCAGCCATCCACCGCTCTGCAGTCCTCATCCCAGCCCTCCCTTCCTTCAATTTCTCATCATTCACTCCATCTGTTGCTGAGTGTATGGATGACTGACTCATCTGTGCAATGAGAAGAACGGGAGGATAAAAAAAGACGACAGAGGGAAAATAAAAAAAATACAGCAGGGCCTCCTTTTCTTTTCAGCGGACCCTTGATGAATGTCTTGTGATTATTAACAAATTGAGGTTTGAAGAATAAACCTTACTCACTGAGTTACTATTGCTACTCTTGTCATGCTTTTTGTCCTTATATGGCTCATGTTGCAGTTTATATTGATAACAATGTCAGATTTACCACTCCTAATTCTCAGTAATTTTTAAAATGATGGATTCTTGATTTCAGACAAACAGATTTCTCCTTTCTGGCTAACTGTCAGTTTTGCTGGCTGAAATGACAACTGTTGCTGGCAGATTTTTATTAGATGCCAGCAAATAAAAAAAACAAAAAACACTGCTTTCACTTTTGTTCTTGTGCTTTTCTGTTCTGTTGAGGCTGAGAGAAGATACTGTGCTAATACTGACTTAGCATCCAAACTTATAGTCTTTGAAAAAAAAAAAAGTGTCCTAATCACTCTGGTTGTTCCATCTGTATCTTGCTCTGATTTGCATTTAAGCACGCTATGTTCCCACAGACACAGACTACGTACAGTATACTTACATGTCCTATAAGGTCATAGGTTAGGGTCTGAAATCAGTCTGAGAGGCTGCGGCTCTGATGATCTGCTCAGAGAGTGATTATTCTGTCATTGTGTCTCACTCTGACTCTCATTTAGAATTAACTTCCCCTTTCTGCTCTTTCATGTTCTGTAAGCTGTCTTTCAGTTTTATTTAGCTTGAGTCTGTGTGCTTTAGTCTGGCCTGTGGTTTGTCTCTATCAGGTGACTGCCTATGTCTGAGGCTGAGACCTCAGACACTGGCTTGTTCGACCAGTCTATGAGAAATCTAATTACATGTTCATCTCCTTGCTCTTCACATGATCTTGACTTGAAATGAAAAAATAATTCCTCCCACTATTTCCTGTTCTACATGATCACACACGGTCACAATAATATCGTCAGGTATGGTTGCCCCTGCTCTCTTCATTACTAGTTTCTTGTAATTTGTGATATTCAAATTGTATCATATTGTGCTGTATCTTAGAAAACAGTTTATAGTGTTTGAGGGTGTTATATTATTACATTAATTAATGGTCTCATAGAAGCTAATTTCCCATGAAGACATAAGAAAAAAGTTATTATTGTAGACAAGACAATGAAGGTCCTCTAACCTTAAAGAAGCACTTTTTTAAAAAAAAATCCAAATATAATTTTTTCCTAAACCTAACCAAACTGTGAACATAGATTGACAACAAAGGTCTGGTACGCCTGCCAATATTCATCAGGCTTCAGTGAGCAATTTACAAGTTTGTGCAGTTAAGAGTTTGATGAATCCAACTTGGAAGGAGGGTTGGATAAGAATGTGAAAATATCCTTACGTAAGGCTCATTGTGTTTATACCTGATGCCTAACAAACACGTTCAGCGCACTTCCTTTCTCATGCAAAGCTTTTTCCCTTCCTTTCCTGTCATGCTTTTGTCAGGGGCACAGCATGAAACTGGTCGCAGAGATATTTGTTGCATTGAGTGTGTGATTGTGAAAATTATCAGAGCCAATAGCTACAGACAAATCAAGGCCCCCTCATCAAAACATGGCTCCATATCACTACTAACGGTCAGCAGTTCCACGGGGCACCTTTGAGTCAAAAGTCAAGAGTCTAATATCTTGCGAAGTTTTCTTCACAGCCCAACAAACAGTCTCATTTCCTCCACTGTGCTCATGGCTGTTTAAACTCAGACACTCTCATACAGAGCCTCAGGACAGCTCTCACTGATTCATTCATTTGCTGACAAGCAGTTGAGTTTACTAGATGTGCATTTCTAAGCCAGTATCCTGAAGGTTAATGCCACATGGACACAGTGGCATTTTAACAAGCACACTTAGACA
This sequence comes from Toxotes jaculatrix, assembly GCF_017976425.1. NCBI lineage: Eukaryota > Metazoa > Chordata > Actinopteri > Toxotidae > Toxotes > Toxotes jaculatrix. Next base: position 23,882,412 of record NC_054397.1, on the reverse strand, counting down.
AAGACACCTGGGCTATAACGCCCAGTTCAGTATCCCACCTGACCAAAGACGGAGTCGACGATAGGTCGCAGCTTCCTCCTGTCTCCCTCTTGCAGCCAGAGGTCTTCTGGATCTCCCACAGGAGAGGACAGACTCAGGGTCTTGGCCTTTGGTTTTGGAGGCCTCTTCATACTGGCTGAACTCCATCGCCTGAACGACTCGATCTTCTTCTTGATGGAACCCTGGAGAACACAGGAGGAACATGCAGTAGAGGTAGAAATGCAAATGAAGCAAAGTTATCACACATAAAATAACAGATGGACAGAAAAAGAAAAGAACAGCACAAGAAAGAGAACAGAGTGATAGATGACTATTCATGCAGCCGATTTTATGAATGAATTGAAAAATGAATGAAAGGATGAATGAGCTGAAATTTATTTAACTCACTGCACACTTCAATTGAATCCATTAAAATTCTTTGAAATACTGGAGAAACACACATCTACTGTTGATCAAATAGCATTCACACGACTGGTATTTAGCATTTAACATAAATTATAATGTACCAGCTCAGAGAAGTGGAAAAGTTGACAGTCTCAAAAAAAAACAAAGCAATTGATGGAAATCTTGATGGAATACTTCCTGGCTCATGTAGTAATCCTATAAATGTATACTGAGTTTAAACAATTAAAAATTAAGCAATGTTTTGATGTCCCTGCCAGGCAGGCCTCGGATGGCAAATCCTGGGTTATTACAGAATATCATGTTGAGTTTGTAAGTGGAACAGTGGCAGGATTTAGGTCATTTTAAAGTCCAGTTTTGGGCATTGCACATCCACTGACCTTCTTCATTAACTTCCCCTCTGGCACCTCCACAGACGATACGCTCTTCACGTCAGTCATCTTTGCAGCCCAGCTTGCATGCACGTCCTCTTTCTCTGTCTCTCTCTCTCTCTCTCCTGTCACGCTCCTGTCCACTCCTCCTCTTTTATCTGTCTCTAGAGCATCTGACACTGGTTGATAATCTGAGGCATATCTCCTACTGTTGTTGCTCCTCCTTCTCTCATCCGACTCCCTCTATCTCTTTCATCCCTCCTGTGAATGATGGATGTATCTGCATCCATCATTGACTTTTTTTTCATCTGTCGGCTTTTAACCATCTCTTGGTTTCTCTGCATGTAGATATCGCTTTCACACAGATGCTAATTCAGACAAGAACACAAATTTAGGCACACTGTGGAGAAAGGTGGTGTAGCTTTTGTCTCTTTAAACTCTTGGTATTAATTAATATGCCATTTAATGTGTGTGTTTTTCCAGGATTTCCCACAGAAAAAAAACAAACATTTTAATAAAAATGTAGTATTTTGTCAGTGTCAGTGACAGTTGTGCACACACAGTGTCTTTTTCGAGCCTGACACCATTTTCTGTCCATGTATGTGACATCTCCAGTAATCCTGTATTTATTTCCTCTCGCTCTCTCTCTCTCTCTCTCTCTCTCTCTCTCTGAACTTGTCTGTTCCAATGCTGATGTAGGCTTGTCCTCAATCCTCTGCACTTTATAGTGCTTCCCATTGTTTATTACATTCACCATATGGCCCTGTTCAGTGCATGCAGGAACACACACATAACACACTTTCGACATGTACAGCATGATAGCCAGTGGTCTATGATACTTGTGCTTGGGGCTAGGAAACATCCTTCTGAGATGTTTTTCCTAGATAACCTTTATTAATTTGCATTAATCTTTGTAAAAAAGGTGGAGTGGGAACTGTTAACAGTAAAAGAATAAAATAAGAGGATAAAGTGAGGAGGGATGGGCCCAGGAAAACAAGAGCCAACAGGCAGGTTTGAAGAAAGCAGACAGACAAGGAAGATGTGCTGTGTGAGACGTGGTCTGTAGGCCAAAATGAAAGTAAAAACACGCCCTCCCCTACAGCAGAATCCATGATGATCCCACAGTACTGCATCTTTTGTACAGGAGCTGGCTTCTATTCCCACATGACATATACTGTAAAAGACATTTTGCATTCTCTAAACTTCCTGTCATTTGCATTATTTTAAGACCGGATCCTGCAGTATCTTACTTCCCAAGTAAGTATGAGAGTAAGTGACCAAAAAACTGCTTTGCCACAGAGAATTAATCAAAGGTCAGTAGTGGGTATCCAGTCATGTTTGGAAGTGTTGAATATGGACAACAATAACAGAGGGGAAAAGCAGCTGTTGTGACGTGTGAAAGAAAAACTCTGGGGGAAGATCCATCTAAGTGCTTCATAATAAGATATATTGAAGGTGAGATTTCTGTCAGCAGATTCTCCCACCGCCCGATTAACTTGATGGCTTACTTTTCTCCCTCATTTGAACAGAATGTAGCCTTTGTTAAAGTTATCAGTAACATCTGCACTTTTACTATGAAAAGTCAAAACATCTGTTGCTCAAACCAACAGAATAGTGACTGTTCTGCAACACAAATATTTTACACTTGCACTGTCCACCTTCAATATTTTTGTTACTATAAAGCACAAAGCTGCATCCTCTTCCAGTGTTTTTTTTTTTTCAATTTCACCCCAGGAAATTAATAAAACCAGATTTAGTAAGATGGCACAGGTCCATGAATACCACGGGGCAAGAGACATTTCAGGGTTTTTAAAAAGAACAAAAAGCTTTATTTAACAAGAATTATTAATCAACAAAATTGAAGGGAGTGTGGGTGTGTGTGTGTGTGTTTACCATGCAGCAGGGAGCCAAAAAGGGAGAGGGTCCAGAAAACTAACCATCGGCGACACTGCACACCAACAAAAAAGGGATTGTGAAGAAACACCACCACCAGGGATTGAACTGCCACCTTAGGCCCTCAGCACCTGTTTGACAAAAAGAGAAGTTAAAACCACCCTAACCCTAACAAAAGACAAAATACAACAACTATTTTCCAACAGTCAATGTTAATAAATACAAATGCAAACAAATAACTACACATTACATAACCCAATGAAAATAATATTAAGAAAAGAAATCAAATAAGTAACAGTTTAAAATATGGTGAGGGCCCCTGCTGGGTAGACAAACTCAGAACTCTTCAATAAAAATCAAAGAGCAAGACTCTCTTGGAGTGAGTGTGGGAGCTGCAGTGCAGAGCAGTGTCAACCCGAACCAGGACAGAGCCCAAACCTAACCACGCAGAAGCAGCAGCACCAGCACCAGCACCAGAATGAAACCAGAACAAAGTTGAGCCAAAACTGAACAAGAACAGCATTTAGCCGAACCAGCATGTAGCCAAAACCAGAACAGTGTTGAGCCAAAACCAAAACAGCTGTGCATCCAGGGAGTTGTGGGCAGTGGCAGGCCAAACAATAAACCAGGGCACCATGGGCGCACCATGGGGACACCTGCACATATAAGGGGCGCACTAAAGACCGTATAAAAAAATGGATGTGGACATGGGGTCTGAAAAATGACAATGTAGAAGTGTCTATACCACCAAAGGCCGCTAGGCGCTTGCTCAGGAAAAAAATCATTCAAAAATCATTGATTTCTCTAGTGAAATATTAAGTCAATTAATTTCTTCTACACATCACTAGGGGTTAATAACTAATTTGACTCCATCGGACCCGTGGTCTGATGGTCCATCTGAAAATAATTCCCTAATTAATCAAATAATAGACCTAAAGAAGTGTATATTTGGTCAGGAGTGATTTACAGATTGCTTGGACAAAGCCATGGAGATCATACACTGGTGAACTCGCGTTGCATACAATGTTTTGATTCAGTAGTATTCTAATTACTGTTTTATTTGTCGGTGGAGTAGGAATTTTCCACAGACTGTTGTGCTGTTAGCGTTTGCTATGCTAACAGTATCTAGCCCCGCTGGACTGGTGACCACTGTTAACCCGCTTTAACTAGTGTTAACTCATGCCTTAATGTAACGACACATATATATACATACACACATATATATGTGCATAACACTGTAGGCTGTGTTTAGGATAAATAAAAATCCAAGAAGACTCAACTTCAACAAAGAAAGTGTCAAACGTCCTTTTCCCCTTTGCAGCAGTTTGAGGGGGTTAAACTGACTCAGCTGAACCGCTTAAAAATGACAATTTCCCCTTGAACCGAAATTAGCTTCATCGCGCAATTATAGCGCAGGAGTGTCAAACCTTATGAGAGGGTTATGTACAAAGCTGCCATTTGATTAATAAACACTATGTATGTGGCCATATCACTGTTTACAAACCTGCGAGTGTTGTCGAACTTCCCCGGATCGGCACCAGATCTTCACCTGCATCTGAGGGTGATGACACACGGTTAGCTTACAGTTAGCTTACACCCATGACTACACTATATCGTGTAACTTCATCTGCTATAATATTACAAGTTTCTCCTCTTATATGTAATATTTATTGATGTATTTAGCTACTAAGATTACTTTAACACTTAGTTATAAAGTTTACCTCGGATTATGGAGGCTAACTTTGTTAGCAGCTTAGTACGGCGCAACCAGGAGCCGTCACGTTGCCGGTGTAGGTGCGTGTGGAGACTGTCTCCGTGCTCCCACTCAGACACGCCCCCCGCGTCTCCCCAGCCCCGCCCCTTGTCCAAATATGATAACTTCTTGCTCAATAAATAAATACAGAAATAAAAAAAAAATAAAATTAATATTAAAAATAACAAGATGGCGACGGCTAAATTGCCAAACCCGAGGCTTCGAAACGGCAGTTCACAAACCGATGCATGACGTCAGGGTGGGTTGCCACTTTGGGTGCAGGGCACCTCCCACAGCTCAGTGCACCGCGAGACTGGCACAGCGTCATGGAGTGGCAAGGAGGGAGAAGGTCCTATGGCTGCACAGTAAATAGTTATGTTTGACATTAAGACTTGGATTAAGTTTTTTTCCGCATTTTACCTTTATAGAGTGTGACACCCTGTTGAGCAAAACAGGAAACACAGTGGGAGAGAGCAGGGCATGGCCCAAAGGTCCTGGGCTTGGAATCACACTGTGGATGTTGTGGTTAAGTGGTTATTTCTGCCTTTAGGTAACAGGGAAAAGAGAAAAAAGATTTGAGTGTCAATACTTTAAACCAAAACAGTTTTAAGTGGAGAACAATTAGGACAAAGTCGTTTCACGATTAAGGGGTTGGTTAGGACCTCCTCCCGCTCCCTTTTTTCTTCCCTTTGTTTGCCCTCCTGGTGAGTGTTGTCTGTCTTTGTTTGTGTTTTTTGCCTGTTTGTATGGGTGTGTTGATTTGTACAATGTGTGGGGACCTCAGGATTTTCCCACCAGATCACCTGTGCACCTGCAGTTAACCACCTCATTATTCCTCCCCTTCATGCTGCTACTTAAGACCAGTTCTGCACTCCACCCTTCGCCAGTTCGTCTGCTCATCTATTCGACAGACATGTTGGCCTACTTGTAGTGAATATATCTTTGCTTATGCCCAGAGTTTTGTTGTGTTTCTTTGAACTCCTGCCCTGTCGCCTGTTGGATTCTGATGATCGCTTTCTCTTCTCTGCATCAGGATCACCAGCTCAGCTTGTCCCCTGACCAAGACCCTTGTACCACTGGAACCCTGCACCACCTCACGCTCTGTCTGTCTTCATTGCTCTGGAACCCCATTAGCACCCTCTGGCCTGGCCGCCACCCACTTGTGTCTAACAACCCTCTCTACACCTTCTCCCTCCACCTGTCTATCATAGAGTCAAATCTCCACCTGCAATAAAACATCCTTTGGACTCAACTCAAATTATTCCATGTACTGGCTTCTGTGTTTGGGTCCTATTAGTAGTTTGCAGCCCTCAGTGTAACAATTAAGTGCTCATTACACACCAGAAGACACAAGATCTTTAAACTACATAACATTTGAAATAAATTCTTAATAGTTTGAATTCATAAGAGATATAATGCACAGGTTCTACTGCCTTATGTGGCCTGGTATGAGCAGAAACCCTTTTTTTTTTTTTTTAATTATCTGTTATATTTATATACTTATATAAGTACATTTTAGCCTTTGCTTGTTTGGTGACTCTACTCCACTTGTGGAACACTCTTATTTCTTCACATTCAGTTGATAATCTTGGTTAACTTTTGAATGTTTAACCTATATTTAGATATTGTTGACTTCTCTGTACTTTGGCTTTACCATTGTGTCGTAAGTGACACTTGTGGCTACGTGACTGCTACTAAGCAACAGTTACATCATGTTGCTTCACTGGTAAGATACCAGATGTGCTTTTTACCTGCATACTGAACACTGTAATAGTTTCTAATTAACTCACATTCAGTAGCCAAAAGACTCAAAAATCTCCCATTAAATACACATTAGTTACAAAAGGGGTGTGTCATCCCATTCAGCCTTTAGCTCACTCTGTATTTACTTATTCTTGGGAAACATGTGAATCAGTATGTGGAATTCCACAAGTTGTACAACAGTTTTAGATTTGCAACATCCTCAACATCCATTTACCATGACATAGCATTGTCCTGAATAAGTGTTTGCCCCAGAGTTCTGTGTTACTAGAAATATGAACCAATAGCATTCACTCTCACTTCCTTTGTATTTAACAAGTCACATCAATGAAGAAATATGCACAGGATTGAAAGTGCTCCAACAAGGCAGTATAGCAATCTTAACAACACTGACAAACATTCAGTGCAGTTCGGCACAAAGAGCAAATCTTGCCCTTAGGTGTTTTTTATGAAAAGAAAAAAAACTAACCCGTTGTAGGAGTGTCGGATCCTGAAACCGTCCTGAACCACTTTTATGATCTGAGCGCCAAGAACTTTTTTCTGTCTGAATTTCTTCACAAACTGGAAGCAAAAATAAAGCCTGGTCCTGCCTGCTACCCAGGGGTAAGTAAAATAATGCCATTTACATTTACAAGAAGTTGATTTATTGCTTTCTCCGCCTTTAAGTGATCTTGCATCAGTGCATTATCATATTTAGACAGGCATTTTTCTCACACACTTTTACCTGCATTTAACAGAATAAACAATGATGAGTGACTTTGCATAAAACAACAGAATCAACCAATAAGTTTGTTAAAGATCTGGATTTTGGGATCTATTAAACTCTTTGTCACAGACAAAGACAAGAAAATACTTGCAATCAGAAGTGAGAAAACAGACATAACAGATGACCTGAACTTTATTAGACTCTTTACATTATGCCCCTGCTATGTTTTACTATATCTGTTTGGCTAAATTTGTGCTGATATCACAAATGCAGCAGTGGTGGAAAAAGCATTCATGTCCTTTACAATAAATAAAAATACTGTAACACAGGTTCAAAATACTCCATTACAACCCTGCTTAAATAAAATGACAGCTTCAGAAAAATGTACTTTAAGCATCAAAAGCAGAGGTGTTTACAGCTTTTTTTTTTGTTGATAACAAACACTTTTTTTCACTTTGTACATCCAAGTATATTTTAGCACATGATGGTCAGAAGAAAATCACTGATGTGTGACTCTGCCTTAATTCTCTAGCGAGCATCTGTCAGCTGTAAGTACTGCAGCAGTGCATTAAACCAGTTTAAAGCAATACTTACTGTCCCTACCTCCATCTACTATTTCCTTTCATTCTTTCATTATCTCTCATCTGTAGCAACTTGTTTTCACACTGCTTTCACTGGCTTCACTGTTTTCGACATATAGTCTCAGTGCTCTCGTGCTGTTTGATTATCTTCTATCTTATCCAAGTGTTTCTGTCTTTTTTGCAGTTGGGCGTCATGCGTAACCTCTAATCTTCACATCAACAACATTCCACTCATGCCTCTTCGAAGAGGTTTCCTGAATTACACCATGTAATTTTAAGACTATTTAGTTCACTCACATAGATTTGTTGACCTTGTCTCAAATGCTTGCTCTCTGGACCTTCTAACATCCTCCATGCATGCATCACTCCATCATGTATGGACTACACGAAAATTATTGGGGAGGGGAGGGTGGCTGACTCTTACGTTTCACTCTTCAGAGTTATTAATATTTTCTTTAAATCCTTCCCTTGACTTGGGAAACAAAACTGCAACATCCTCCCCCAGTATGTCAAAACACAGTATTAGACTGGTTCAACTCATTTCATCAATAGTAAATTAAATGGGCAAAGCAAAAGATGAATTTACATCTGTGCACCAAAATTTAAACCTTATCTTAATAGAACAATAATTTTCACATAGTCTACAAACTGCATTATAGACACTGAGTTTTCAATTGCCACATTAATGAAAAGCATAACACAGTTATTTTTTAATAAAGAGCTGCTAAATTATGGGTTATTATTGGGTACACCGTGTCATGCTGAACTTGAATTATATTATGGGCTACTTTTATATGAGTTTATATAAGTCTGTGGTAGTACTTGTTACTTTCTTGATTCCACCTTCCTTTTTATTTTTTCATTCTTGTTTCTTTGTCACTTCTTTGTTTACTCCATGAATTCACAGAGAGGAGACATTGCTATACAGCCAAAAAGACATACTGTAGTGCAGAGAAATGGATGAATAGAAAGATGAATTGAAAAGGGGAAGGAGAGATAATCTGCTGGAACTGAATGGTTGAGAGGAAAGTGGAACTTTGTATGTCTGTCTGACCTGTCAGGTTTAATCCTGTGCTGCCTTTATATTGTGGATCTTCACTCTCTAATATTCTCTCCAAATTACAACTACCTCCAAGGTAATCCGACATTGCTGTGGCCTACATTACACCTCAGGCTGTGTGTGTGTGTGTGTGTGTGTGTGTGTAGCTGCATGTGTCCAATTGAGTTTGATGGAGCCAGACAATTGCTGTGGCGGTATTGAGACAGTCAATCAAAATGGATATCAGACATGATCAAATCCAATCACTCAGAAAGGTGGTCAGACGTTCAGCAGTTCAGATTTAAAGTGCTCCTGGATTACAGGACCTGAAAAGCACAATCCTCCAATATTATTTCACGCCTACCTATGCAGTCAGAGCGTTACTGCTCTCTGGTGGCCTTGCATAGAATAAACCCTCAGTCAGAGGTCCTTCTTGTTTCTAGCATGTGATCCCACAACAAAACCACTGTATGCCTGTGTTCCCATTGTCACAATTTTCACAGGATTTTAATGTTTCATTTGAATGCATTTTAGGTGCCCAAATAGGTAAAACTATACAGGATGTCACGTGACAAAAAAGGAAACATCAGAAAAATCAGTCATAATGATCATATTTAGTGTAGCAGAGATGTATTGGTTTTCTTTCCCATCCCTTTACTGAGATTTTCTTCTGAATGTTTGTTCCGAATTTCAAGGTCTTCAAGATGTTTCAATATATAACCAAAACTGTCAACATGTGTTTGCTCTAGAGGTAAAGTCAGGAAATCACCAAAGTCGAAAGGATTCATCCTCTCGGTGACACAAATGTCTGTACACAATTTCAAGACAATCCATCCAGTAGCTATTGAGATATTTTAGTATGGACCAAAGTAGTGGATCAACCGATCGACATTGCTATCCTTAGAGCCATGCCAGTAGCAAGGCTAGAAAGACTATATCAAACCTTACCATTAATTCCTTTCCCACGTACGTTTTGTGGTCGCCACAGCTTTTACATTATAGGTCAGAGGCTTTGAATTAATCTTGTATGTACATTAAGACATATACATAAAGCAAAAAATCATCAGCTATGCTCCACTTCATTTTTTGATTCTTGTCCTGTGTTCCCTATGATACTGTCTTCAAGGCCTTCAGAGGCCAAAGGCAGGGAGATGGGAGGTTGGATGTCAGGCGAGTTACTGGGTGAAAATGAACCCTTTGGCATCCCTGGTGTTGCAAGGCTCACATCTCGACTGCTTTTCCGTCTCATATGAGCTCTTATACTCTTCCCTGGGACCATCAGGAAGCCCCCTTCTTCTTCTACCAGTCCATCAAACACTGCTCCCAGACTCTGTCGTATTCTTACACAGAAGTGTGGGCAGCTGAAGGCATACAGAATGGGGTTCAACACTGAATTCAAGAATGCAATAGTGGTAGCTAGGGGAAGCCCTACCTCCACTAAGCTGAGATTGTTTCTCCAGTACTGGGCTGTCAGTTCAATCATGCAGAAGATGTGATAGGGAGCCCAGCATAGTGCAAATGCCACAATCACAAATGTCACCATTCTGATGAAGCTCTGGGACAGCTGGCCTTGAGTGGGCCGATTAGAGGTAGTGGGGGACAAGGTAGCAGGTGTCAAGGTTATAGATGGACTGGAGGCCAGAGGCTTGAGAAAGATATCAGTTGTTTTTGTGGTTGTTGAGGTATTTGTAGATCCTGATGCTCCGTCTTTGTTTGACACAATCAGCACATCAGTTAGTCTGGTGGTGCTCTGCTTCCTCCTCATGCTCCTGTTCCTCAGGTTGAGACCTATTTGGATGTAGCTACCTGCAATCACCACCAGGGGAAAGAGGAATGCAAGCAGCAACTTGAAGATTGCTGTTGCTGCCTGCCTCACTTTGCAATCTCTCTCCAGGGTGGCTTGAGAAGATAAAATCAAGGCAAAATTATGGTAACACAAATTCCCCCCATCCTCTTTCTTAGTAACAGAACGGAACAGAGTGTAAGGTAGTGTATTAATTGCTGCCCATAGCCAACCCAATAGGCACACCTTCCAGGCTCCTGCCACTGACCGGTGATTCTTGCTCCACACCGGCTTGACCACAATTAGCAAGCGGTCCAGTGAAATTGCAGCCAGCAGGAAGGCTGATAAAAACATGTTTAAGAAGAAGATGGAAGCTTGTATTTTGCAAAGTGGGTTGCCGAACTCCCAGCTATGGGAGTGGTAAAGGTAAGAGGTGAAAAGTGGGAGTGTCAGGGTCGCTAGGAAATCAGACATGGCCAGGTTGAGCACCCAGACAGAGGCTACGGTGCGGTGCCGCAGGCGGAAGCCAACCACCCAGAGGATCAGGGCGTTCTCCAAAATCCCCAGGCAAGAGACCAAGCCATGGATGAGAACCACCACCAGATTGGCATTTTGATTTTTGTTGAGGTTGTGTCTCTGCATGTCCTGTAGCAGGGGGCAGAAGAGCTCTCCTCTGGTCGTGTTTGCCATTGGTAGTCTGGAAAATAAAATAAAATAAAAACAGTAAGAAGACATTAATGGAGAACTGATCTGAGGTACTGGTGCTCACAAGCATCTTGATTGAAAGCTAAATGCGTTGTATGTGTTACCTTCTCCTGTAGTATCTGATGTTTTTTTAATACATGCTCATGACTGTCTTCAGTAGAAAGAAATTACACTAATGGTGCTGATAGTGGTGAACAGTGGTGGAATGTAACAAAGTATTTGTGCTTCGTTACTGTACTTAAGTATTTTTTTTATGTATCTGTACTTTACTTAAGTAAAAATAATAATGCATACTTTGGATTTTACTCCGTTACATTTTGCAGCAATTATCTGTACTTTCTACTCCACTACATTTCTACAATCTATGCCGTTACTCGTTACATGTTATGAACATAATTTCCTCAAAATCTTGCATGAAAAAATAGACTGATTGCGTTGAGGCGTTGTTTGCTATTGCCAACCAATCAGGTGGCTCTATTACCTCCAATGATGGCAGAGTGCGCATTTGGTAGCAACACAAGCTGGTGGACCGGCCTGATTCCGGCGAGAAGAAACGTCATGCGACATCAACATGAACCTACAGCCAACGTCAGCTAAGCGTGAGCCTGAGCCCTCCAGCTCAGAATTAGAAAGCCATCTTAGACAGCCATATTCTTGATGTAGTACTTCCATTTTCACTTGAGTAAATGTTTTGCGGGATATTTGTACTTTTACTTAAGTACTAAGCTTCAGTACTTCCTCCACCACTGCTATGGTGAAAGTGATGATATGATCAGTAGATGTGCCTTTGCCTGTAGATGTAGCTGATAAATCACCGCCTCCTTTCCTCATAAACTATGACCAAATGACATCAGTAACAAAATCATCTTGTTTCTTAATCTTTATTGATCATTTACAAATCTTCTTTGCCGCCAAGGAGACCACAAAGAAAACCTTATTAAATGCCAGACATGATAACAGATGATGAATCGTCTTAAACAGTATTATTCTTGGAAGTAGAAGCTTATTATGCTCTGACTCACACAGTGTTTAGCACAAAAATTGCCTTTGTTTAAATCTGGGAATTTCTTGACTGTACAGTCATAACATGCTCCACAGACTTTCAAGTAGTTGTGATGCACTAACAAAACAATCATCAATGGGTTTGTGCACCCTCATCTGACAAAAAAATCTTGTCCTTCTGATAAAGACAAGTCAATGCCTGCTGCTGTTGTCAAACCACATACCACTTCTTGAGAAACAACATGAACTTAGTTGAGTAATACAGTCTGGGATTGTATTGCTTGACTAAGCATGTGTAGCTGTGATGTGTTTATTATGTTTTCACTATATGTTTATTTATCTATCAGCCTCTTTTTCATTGACATAACCACTTTGTACTATTCATCTTGTGTGAAAATACCAGGATAGATGTCAGTTGGAAGTTTAAAGACATGAAGGTAACCAAGCCTTATTTAAAATCCTGGATTTCAGCGTTACATTTTAGTGGCAGAGGTCTGCTCAAAGTGAAAAACTTATCACCCAATGCAAAGCCCAAAATAATGAGTCAGAAATGAACTAATATAATTAGTAAGCTGGCTGGCTGGTTAATCACCACTCACTTTTTGTTGGATTCTAGTACCAATGCCTGGGAGACTAGCATGTGGCAAGAGGAGAACTTTAAACAACAGGGCTATTTTAGCTGATTGGTGGCAAGTGTATCTATGAGACTGTCCTGTAAAAAATGACGCTATAGGTCATCTGTTCAAGCAGCTTATTATGACAGATAGTTGTGTTTTATAGTTAGGCGACTTCCAGTTATCATGAATAAAGGAGGAATTCAGGTCATGTAGCTTACAGAGCAGCAAAGTCCATATTAGGACGTAGGGGACACAGGACTTTAACCTATATAGCACCTGTTAATTTCCCGTGTGAAACCAGTCATCAGGTGTGTTTCTGTTACCCATGACTGCTCCACAACCTTAACTGCATGTTTATTATTCTAACCACGACAATGAATGTCCTCTAACTTTAACGAACTACTTATTTTTAACCAGACCACAAATTTTCCCACACCTAACCAAGTAGTTTGTAGCCCAAATCTAAGCAAACCATGATTGTTCCACAACCTCAACCATGTTTTCATTATTGTTACCATGATGGCAAAGGGTAGGTATGCTTGCTGCTGGTACTGTCCTATGGGTTGTATTATTGTTAACATGATGACGAAGGTTTTGGTACTCGTGTCTCTTGTACGCTTCCATGGGTTGGACTTGAGGGTAGGGAGAAATGACTTATATGGTCGTGTAGGAAGAAGACTTGTTGGTATTTACTTACAGTAGCTAGCACTGCTAACATAAGCTAAGAAGATAATATGGATACGTATGTCTGTTGTTTCAGCTGACCTGCAGAACACAATTTCACATGAAACAATAGCGTCAAAACAGGTAATAGTTTAGTAGGTCAGTTATGGTTATGTGGGGTTATGTGAGGTAATGCAAGAAATAGCTGACGTGGAACATCTAGTTATCACTAAACACTGTAAAATTAAAAAAAATCTGACTATTTAAATTACATGTTACCATTATATTCTTACATACACACAGTCAGTCATATCCCCTAACACTGACTGCCAAGATGAGGCAAACATAGCATCGTGTCTGCACATGAATACAGATGTGAGTAAATATATCCATGACACAATGCTGACACGACTTCTTCCACCAAGTGTAAACTGCACATAGTATTGTATTTACTGGTTACACCTAGCTGATTTAGTGACACATTAATATAAACAGTGAGGACACAACATTACAAACCCCTCTCAGTAAAATGGCATACAATTGAAAAGCATCTCTGTAAAGCAGTTTCAGGGAAACAAAAAGTAAACTGTATAACCTTCACAAAGGCAGAAGTTATAGCAGGACTCTTATTAGACTGCATTCTTTATATAACTTATAAATCTGCAACTGTATACACAGTATCATCTAATATCACCATGTTTGAATGAAAAAACAAAACTGTCATTTAAATACAACAGAAAAAAACACACCTGTGGGACTATCAGGGCAGCAAGGAAAAAAGCAGGCATACAACAACAATAAAATAACAATACGACTTGCATAAGAATTATGAAATAGTTTGTAGTACGATTAAAAGTAAAAACCAAGTTAACAACTTGCGGCATGAAGTAGATCAAAACCATGAAACATCAGTTTCATTAGAAAGTGCACTGATGACTATAGTAACAATTGTTTGTCAAAAGCCATGGACTTATTGCCGATGTGATCACAACTACATTCAATCATCGTGGTGCTGTAAACGGAATTAATTTAGATGTTTGGGTAACACTCACCTGGATGTTCGGTTCCACTCACAGAGGAAAAGGAAAAGCCCAAATCTTTCATAAATTCCTGTTCTGCTTTCCTCTTTGTCTTACTGTCACAAACACTCCCTCAGGTTCTGTCACTTTCTACAGCTCTCTCCCACACACACACACACACACACACACACACACACACACACACACACACACACACACACACACACACACACACACACACACACACACACACACACACAGACCTACCTCCCTTTTCTCCACCCAGTTTGCTGACAAGAAATCCGATGAGTGAGTGAATGTGTGAAGATGGATGCAAATTTGACTGATGCTCCAGTTCAGACAGGTACAGGAAACAGATCGGCACAGGAAAATTTCACATGAAAAAAGAGAAAAACAGAAAGTCACAGAGACTGAAATATAATATGTGTGGCACGTCTTTGTCTGTCCTACATCCTCATACCCAGGCTGGACTTGTGTGAACTAGTTGCCCAGACACTTCAGACCGTGACGTAGTTTCCATGATGATACACTGCATCAACAAAGTGCAGTCTGTACACAGACATAATTCCTCTAAGATCCTGACAGTCCTGATTGTCTTTCAACTGGAACAACAACATCCAGATTTTACTTGGTAGTTATCTGCAGCTATTGGAGAAAAGTGTGATGAGAAAGCTTGAATTAACAAAGAATATGAATATGGATAAAACAGCCCTTAGTACCAGTTATACTGTTACTGTGGATGTAAACCAGCTGATGTGTGTCCTTGCATGGCTGCATGGTAAATGTCATCCATGATTCTCTGTCAAGATGTGTAACTTGAGCAGTTTTACTGTATATCTGTAGGGTACGGGGTAGGTGGTGGTAGGGTATGGTGGTTAATGAGTTGATGAGGAGGGAGCATTCAGATGCTTTACTTAAGTAAAAGCTGCAATTAAATATATTCCATGACAAGTGAAAATCCCTCATAAAAAATTAAATGTAAGTGAAAGTACGTAAATATTATTACCAGAAGTCTCAAAAATATAACCAGTCACAGTGCAGAAAAATGGCATCTTTGAGTGTTGTGTTTTAAATCAGAGGTTTCTTATTACTGATGTATCATTGTATTAGTGGTATATTACTGTTGTATCTGACCAGAGCAGAACTGGTTTTAACTATCATTTATACGGCTGGATAGTTGAATCTATAACAATACATCATGGTTTGTAGGTTAATTTCTTCCTTTTTAAATGTGGATGTAATCGCAGTACTTGAGTAGTTATATTCCAGCGTTGTTAATGATGGGTGGAATATTGTCATGGTATTGTGACTGTTCTCCTTGACCTCATTCATGCTCCACCAGTTATCACATATTTGTTTAAAAAGTCAAATTTCCATTTACAGCTCTTTTATAGCTAACAGATTTTGGTCCTTGGCAGTCCACAAAATATGACCCACCTTTGTAATTTATGACTGTGATTAAAGCTGCACTAATAATTATAAACAAATGAAAAAAATGTGAGAGCTGTGATGAACCCACAGAGAATTAACGCCCAAGTCGTCCAGAATTCCTATCAGCTCACCTCAGCAACTTTGAGCTTGTGGTTTTGGTTGTACAGCTCTCAGCTTTAGTCTTTGATTGTCAGAGCTTTCATCAGCCTCATTTCCAGCAGCAGGCAGCTGTTTTCAGTGAAAAAGATCTTACAATTCCATTTTACGCTACCTGCTCAGCACCAAAGGGCAAATGTTAGCAGCTACCTGGTGATCAAGCTAGAGAATTTACAGGCTAAAGAGCCGGATATTTCCCTCAAGAATTTGTAGAGACCAAAACAGAGCTGAAAGAAGAGTTAATACTGGACACAAACAGAGCACAAAATGAATGTTAATTTTGCTATGAGTCTCAGGACACTTCCCAACCCACAGCATTGACTCTCTGTGCAACTGCTCTCTTTTTCCTTCCTTTGTGCTCTTTGGACCTGTATATTTAGGAGGAGCTGAAATAAGGTTCAACCAGTGGTCCAGTTACTGTACAGGTCAAAAGGTTTTTAAGGCAGGGCACCAGGCTTTTCTACAGAAATGTTATAAGGAAGTGAAAACTTTTTTCTGCTTTGTTAAATCATAACCTAATTTTTAAGGTCTTTTATGTGTAACACTGGGAAAGTAATTTAACCATTTGAGACTAGAGTGTAAACAAACAAACAAACAAACAAATAAATAAATATCACTGAATTAAATACACATTAAATATATATAATTTAAGTATGTATGACAATACATACTTAAATTAAAGCCTTGGGCAGAAAATAAGGATAAAACAATGCACAGAAAATGTCAAACTCTGACCTCAGAACAGTTAAGACTATAATCCAGCCCAGCTCCCTTTGCTTTGGCTAAGTCCTTTTTATCCTGGAAACAGGTCATGGTGACAGGAATGAACAGCAAAGTTCATCTAGAAGGGTGTGAAAGTGTAATTCATGTGGTTGAGCATGTTTGCATAGGTAAAAATAAATAAATAAATAAAAACAGCAACAACAACAACAACAACAACAACAACAACAACAACAACAACAACAACCGACCAACCAAACAAAAAAAGTAAGTGAATATATACTGCTGAAGAAGAGAGCTGAAGAACCCAGTCACTTTCTATATTACTACATAAATAATCTCCAGTCCTTCACACCTAACTTGAGAAGTAGGAAGGAGGCATCAAGTTAACTTGCCCCACCTTTATTTAAACCTGTCTGTGAGGTGAATACCTTTTTACCTCATTGCACAGGTTTATGATGATAATCTCTATCTATTTATGATGGAAACCTTTCAAATCTGTTGAAAGCCGCTGTGGATGACTGATAATGATATGAACAGGAAGTTAACATGCACACACACACGACACACCCTAGGGGCGACCCTTGGCCGCCACCCTTTATATACAAAGTACTGGTACTGTATATATACAGCTGTAGTGGGGTGGTGGGGCTGCGTGTTTCTTCTTTGAGTCACTGAAGTCATCACAGTTGAGAAACCAAGGTATGATAATATTTCAAGTTTATTTTTCTTAATTGACAAGTACTCCTATTACATTTTAAAATATTTATTTTCAGAAAAAAAATATTTTAAGATATTTTTCCATTCTGAGAAATCTCTCTCTCTCTCTCTCTCTCTCTCTCTCTCTCTCTCTCTCTCTCTCTCTCTCTCTCTCTCTCTCTCTCTATATATATATATATATATATATATATATATATATATATATATATATATATGTATATAATGTATATAATGTATAGTGAATATGTAAAAAATGGAATTTTCCTTTAAACTACTTTATGCACAGGTCTGTGCACACCTGGCTAGTAACACCTTATTTTAATGCTGCATTTATCATTGCTGCAAATACCACTTTATAAGACTTGCACAGTTGCTCAGTTGGCTTTTACTTCACTGGTTACATAATCAGTTTTATTGAGAAATGTATGTGAATAACAACTAAAGGCCACAGTAAAAAGCATAATAATACAATATGATGGGAGAAACACATTCCCCATTTGTGTGCTAAATGTGCATCTTTACCTATGGACCCAGTGTATAAAACTGTATAAAACAATCTGGCTGGGTTTAAAATAGAAAATCTAATTTTCTTTGAAAAGACCAGGATATGTAAAATAATACAACAAACAGAGTTCCTAAAAATCAGCATATCCTGTGTGTAATGATTTGGTTTTCTCTCTCTCTCCCTTCTCCTTTACATATTTTGAATTATGGCTGATTCTCATATATGAACCTGTTCCTGAGGATTTTCCTTTGTCCTTTCCCCTAAAACAGACTTCTCCAGGACTGTCTGATTCTTGTCCATCTCTCGCATGTATCTTCCAGAAACATTTGGCAATGTTTGAGCATAAACAATCAGAACATGGGTCAATTGAATCAAATTAACTATCAACTACTTTTAAGTACTTTCAGAGCATTTGTCAGATAACTGAAAACTGATAACTGATAATAAATCATTTGTTTTCTCCCCACAGATTGATTATGACTTCAGTGCTGGGACTAGCCCTGCTGGGCTTGGCCCTGATAGCAGGGCCCTCTGTGGCCTTTGTCCCCATCGGAGGTGGGGCGTCCACTCATGTCAGCATTACAGGAACAGCTCTATTGCAAAAAGTGACGGAGACATGTCGGGCGGTGGCTGAGGCTGCTGGTCATGAGTTCAAACCCACGGTAGGACGGAAGATTATGAATGTGCAAGAGAAATGTGCACAAGCCCAGTCACACAACATGTAAACACACACACACACACACACACAGAAAGACACATGCATTCACCCACATTTTAAAATATCTGTATGTTTTATTTCAGCCTGGACACACAAACCACAAAAAGCAAGAGAGCAATAAACATATACACTGGATAAATGGCCACTCTGTGGTTTGATCCAAGCAGTATTTTAAAGGAACGGTTCAGTGTTAAGTGAAATCTGAGCCAGGATAGCTGTTCCCCTCTGTTTCTCTGTTTTTATGACAGTGACAAGCTCCATAGGCTAACTCTTTAACCACGTTATCAGACCCATGGTACATGGCTTCATTCTTAATGCAAACACTTATTTCTTCCTGCAGGGTTCCTCTCCTGAGGAGCTGGTTCAGGCCTGTCTAGGGCCCACAGCACCAGGAGAGGTGTCAGGTGCCAAGTTTCACTCTGCGCTTCAAGAAATCTACACCCAGAATGGACTGGTAGACCGTGACTTTGTCAACAGGTGGGAGAAAGATCAAAACAAAAACAGTCATTAAAAAGAAAATACTGCAATACTTTAATGTTTTTATAATTTGCCCGTACAAGTGCCAAGTTATTACTTGTGACATTCTTTCAGTGCTTCGCACCACTTCAACTCTGAGGCCTTCCTGGAGGGACGTGGCCTAATCACAGAGGGCATGGTGGCCATTAAGGCCAACATTCGCAAGGAGAACTTCCAGGCTGCCAGGGAAACTCTGGGCAGAGTCCTTCATACACTACAGGTGTAGTAATACAGAAATTGGGCATAAGGAAGTTAAAAGGAAGGGAATTGGAATAACAAACTGGCACAGACTGGAAGACAGAATGATAAAGGTTAAAGGAAATAGAATAAGTAAAAATATAGACTAAAGGGAAAAGGATTTATAGACTTTAACATTTGTATAAATAGTGAGTGTGAAATCTGCCCGTGTATATGTATGAAAGTGTGTTTCCATATATTTTCAGGACTTTTACAGCCACAGTAACTGGGTGGAGCTGGGTTACACAGAGCCATACATCAACCTCATACGCCCTGATCTGACACTGGAAAACCTGGCAGGTGTGTGTATGATTATCACATATCATTATGTATTTCTGTGGCGCGTGTCACAAAGTAATAGATAACTAGACAGTCATAAAACTCCATCTGTGAGAAAATCTATAGAAAAGAGCAGCGTGCATTGTTTTGTCTTTATGCTTTGGCCATGGAGAGCAGTCTATTCTGACTGATTCAAGAAGGACAAACACCTGTGGAGATTAGTTCATTATTAACGGGGAAACTACTATGTTGTTACCTGCCTTTTGTAGTTGTTTTCATAGTAAAAAATATTTCAAGGCTGACAAACAAAAAACATTACACATATTTTACTGTTGGCAAGAGACTGTGGTCTAAATGGAATAATCTGCTCCAACTTGTGTGGTTAGGAAAAATTAAACACTCAACCACACAGATTTTTGTGGATTATCCTAACATACACAGACAAACAGCAGCTGTTCAGTTGTGCAATGAAGTAATGCCCACTTACCTTGGTCTGGACTTAAATGTATTGTTAATCCTGTATCGTGTTTGTTGTGTAGATGTCAACACTGCCACCTGCAGTGACTGTGCCAGTGGAACATGCCCCAATCCCATCCTCCCCAACATCCTGAAAGAGAAGAAACTGACATCAGGCTACATGGGAATCTCATCTTCTTACAAGCCTCAAGGTACCAAACATATCTTCACACCATATTCAGATACACTGACCCCTTTTCATTCACAGTCATAAAGAACACCAGGCTAAATGAGAGGCGCATAGTCACTGACAAAATTTACCACTACAGCATATGTAGGTATAAAGAAAAGAGTCCAACACAGAGTTCAAAATAAATCCCAATAGGGGCTGATCATAACAGTAACTCTTGTCGTACACATACAGTACACGGAATAATGTCAGCTATTCCTTTTACACCATATAGGGAATCTAGATGTTATGGTTAACCACTAACTAACATACACACTTGTGTTACTCAGACATTCAAGTTTTCCAAATATTTATTGAGTTGAAATAAAGCATTAAAATCTGCATGCAAGTCCACCATATAATTCATTTTGAACCATGACCTAGTTTGACCTGCCCCGTCTGGTCTGTGCCAGGTAAATGTAGCCATGGAGGTGAAGGTGACATGACCAGCACAACAGATCCTCGCGGTGGCATCAGCAAAGATGAGCGTCGCTCTGACAACGTGGCCCTCCACGATGCTGCTGTGAAAGCAGCCACAGCTGCAAGCCTCCAGCTACTGGAGGACATCCGTTCAGCTGCCGGGGATAATGATTTTCTGAGGTGTGACTGCCCGATTTGAAAAATATCGGCATGTTGTGCATTCGTGAAAGAAAGCATTCTCAATTGCTTATTATAAGATAAAAATGTAACATTCTGTCTTTATTTCTCACAGAATGATGGGGATTGCCCGCTCGTCTGTCGTGTGCTTTGTCATTGACACCACTGGCAGCATGTCTGATGACATCGATGAAGCCAGGGCAGTTGTTTATGAAATCATTGACAGCAAAAAAGGAACACAGGATGAGCCCTCCGAGTACATCCTGGTGCCCTTCAATGACCCCAGTATGAACTTTTCTACCATGTTTAGGAAAGCATTGGTAATGTTAGACACCTGACAGTGTGATAACGCCGTAGCATGTTATATATGTAATTTTTGACTGTATATTTCTATTTCTACTGGTTAGATTTTATTTTACTATTTTTTTTGTCATCACACTGCTTCATACATCTTCATAGTGCTGACAACATTATTTTTTTTCCAACATGCATTGGTGAAGTTAATAAGTTTGTCACCAAGTGATACATCCAAATAACAATCAATATATTAATAACTTTGTATCAAGTCCCCCCTCATCTTATAGGTGCAGCACTCCATGTGATATATTAGTTGAACTGTGCCTCTCCATTTATCAGAGGGACTTTTTTCAAGCCGGTTTCTTTAATATTTGATCTGTAGATAAAATAGACAAAGCAAAATGTGGTGCATACTGTAAATCTGCACACAGACCATGAACCATGGTTCTGTGGGATTTAAAATGAGAAAAGGTTTTCTTTGTTTTTTATGTAGGTTTTGGGCCTATGATCAGGACAACAGACCCTGATAAGATGAAAAAAGAAATTTCTAAACTCACAGCGACAGGTGGGGGTGATACCCCTGAGATGTGTCTGTCAGGACTCCAGGTATTAAAGCTATGATATTGTCATATTGTAACTAGGATGGTCTTTGTCAACATTTTTCCAGATATTTAAATGGATCCTTGAAAGGCTGTAGTGATTCAGAATGACCTGATCTGACCCATTATTTTGCTTCTTCAGCTGGCTCTCACTGGTGCCCCAGGCTCCTCCTACATCTATGTTTTCACTGATGCTCCACCCAAAGACATCGCCCTCAAGGACACGATTGTTGCACTCATCAGGAGCACCAAGTCAACAGTAAATACTGACTGAGACCAGTGATAACCAGAGTTCACTCAGTCTATATGTGTAAATTTAACTCAGATAGCTGAGGTTGTAATCTCCACATTAACTAATCTCCACAGGTGTCATTCTTCATGACTGGGGCCAGTAGGAGGCGCCGTCGTTCCCTCACAGCTCCTTCCTTTAACGACTACAAGGACCTGGCTCTGGCCTCTGGAGGCCAGGCCATCCAGGTGTCCAAAAGACAGCTGCCTCAGGCCACAGACATCATCCTTGACACCTCTACTTCAGCTCTGGTAGGTTCATCCTGTTCAGTCTAAAGCATCTAGGAGACCTTTCGTGGCTGGATCAGTCCAAAGAATTGAAATCATCAATTTTTATCCTCTTGCTGTCCCTTCTGCCCTAGGTGACAGTTCTTCAGCAAGAGAGGACTCCTGGGAAGCAGGAGAGCTTCCCCTTCAAGTTGGATGAATCTCTTCTAAATATCACCATCTACATCACGGGGACATCCATCACTTTCGAACTGACCAACCCTGCAGGTAGCTCACCATGTCCATCTTTCTGTCTAAGAACATTATTGTGATAGATCTTTATGACTAATAATGCATGCTGAACATTTTCAGGTGTGAGCCAGAGCAGCACTGAGGCCAGTGGTAAACTGGGGACCATTCAGACAGTGGGCAACCTGAGGAGAATTCGTCTCAATGCTGACAAGCAGACAGGAACCTGGCAGATCAACATCAACTCCAACCAACCATACACACTCAAAGTCACAGGTCAGACACTGCATATTTGTTAATTACGCACACACATACACAATCTTTCTGTACAAAAGTGCTATTGAAATTGTGTCCTCTTGCACACATTAAAGTGTTTCTTATCACTAGCATGTTTATTCCCACTGAAAAGTTTGTAGACTGAAGCTGCTTCTGTTGATAGGTTCACTGAGTTGACTGAGTTCACTGGCGTGTATCTGTATTTACTCTAAGTGTGCGTTTGTGTTTCCAGGCCAGAGTACTATTACGTTCATCTATGACTTTGTGGAAAGATTCAAAGGACCTCACCCAGGTTATGCAGTACTCAGTGGGCGTCCACAAGCAGGTAACATGCAATAAATCAATTTTACTGTTTCACAAGAGCACTTGTCAACAGCATCTGTACATCATGTACATTTTTTCCAATCATAGAGAATGTTTTGATGTTTCAGCAACATTTCACACCCAGAATATCAAACATCCAAATGACTGAGTTATCATTTGATGGCTGAGTTGTTAGTCACAATGTAGTGAAATGATGTACATGTGTTATCTGAGGCAAGTGGCTACAATAAGTGCTCTCTGTGCTACAACAGCATCATCTAGTGGTGAAAAGCAATTAGGCCCCTAAAGGTACTTCATCGGTGACTGTTTCCCATGATCACCTTTGCAGTTCCCCTCGGCTCTGCAGAGCACATTAGCATCTTTAAGCTTATTGTTTTGATTTTAAGGCCTGCAGATGTCTTGTTTTGATTCACTCTCATACTACCCGTCCAGCACCAAACAGCAGACAGATAAAATTAGTGAATAGCTGGTGAATATAGTCTCTAAAATCAGAGTGGATCTTGGACTTATGTTTACCAGGTGGCCAGAAAGACAATTCACTTTAATCGTTGCTAATGTTTCTCTGCGCTGGATGTGTAAAATGTGTAAGTGTTTGCTAACTAGTTTGCTGTCACCAGCTTTGTAAGGTGATAATACATCAATCTAGTGATTACAGCTTGGTGATAAGTGACCAAAAAATCAGTTCATACAAGTTCAAGTGAACTCTCCCTACCTTGCTTCTCTGTTTCTCTCCTCTGGAAACTCAGGCCAGCCAGCCACCTTGATGCTCTCAGTAATGGGAAGGAAAGGTCCATCCTCAATGACTGTTGGAAACATTGGCCTGGTGACTGTGTCTGGTCCTGAGGCTATGAGCAATAGCACAATGGCTGACATGGGCAACGGAGACATCCTGGTGACTGTTGATACGGTCCCTGAAGGAGAGTTTGTGGTTCTTCTGAAAGGAACGGACAAAGTGTCAAACACTGTATTTCAGAGGCAGTCTACCACCCAAATGTCCGTCTCCAAAGTGAACATCCAGGTCTGTGTCTCTACATCCTCCTCAGAACCTGTATATCCATTCATGCAGCATTTGTTTGATAGATGACAGAAAGCATGGGGGGTGCAAAGGAATACTGTATCCAAATGATACTGATACAAATGCAGTTTATTTTAGAATTATAACTGAGATCATTGAAACTTTTTAGGAGTGTGAGAATGACATCACTCTTCTTCACCTCCTTCTTTCCCTTGTTCTTTTCTTTAATTTTCTATCTAGGCTGCGGTGGACAGCAGTGTGGAGCCAGGTACAACTTTCACACTCCCCTTCAGTGTAATGACCCAGGGTTCTGGTGGTCAGTACTCCATCAGTGCCAGAAATGACAGAAACTTCAACATGCACTACCCAAGCAGGTGAGGGGAAGCAGCTAAAAAGAATTCCTTTGCTAAATGTCCTTATCATCATAGACAGGAATATCTCTAGATGTTAGTTCAGCATTTTGGGAAATATGCTATTTTGCTTTCTTGCAGAGGGAGGAAATAGATACCGCTCTCGTGTGTTCGTCAAAATACGAATATAGAACTGGCAGCAGGTTAGCATAGCTTAGCACAAAGACTGGAAACCTTCTATCCAATGGCACAGTAAGAAGTTCCTCAGGCTGGTACGTCTAAATCTATATCCCATTTGTCTGGCCAAGACCAGTTACTGTCACTACAGTTACATTACAGTCACTAGATTGCAAGACCAGTTACTGGTCCTGGCCAAGAAATAGTCTTGCACAAAACCCCCCATAAAACTGCGAATTGTTCTTTTTACGCTTCCATTTTTGTGCAGATTAAACAAACAGCTAAAGCTGTACAAATTCCATAAATATCTGGAAATGGTGTTGAAGTATCTCATTATACCTCAAATATCCATCCTGGCTGCCTGTTGCTTGGAGCAAAGTTAAGTTTTCCACGACAAAAACAACCTCTCAGCCCCTACATCTTCAAATTTCAATCAAAATGCACACAATTACAGTTCCTGTAATCAAGGTTGGTACTTTTCTTGCTTTTCTTGACAGCCTCACCCTGACAACCGGAGAATATACTAATGCTACGCTGACCATTACTCCACCTGCCAGCACAACGTCAGGCACTGACATCACTCTGACTATAGAAGCCAAGTCGTCCAGTGGTGTCGACTCCAATTACGTCGTTCTGAGATTGTCCGTTGTTACCAAGGTAACCAGACACATCCTGGATTACACCTAGATAGAAAGAGTGAAATAAATAAATAGAAAAGCTTTTGAACTTGACCATAGAACAGATGTGTTTCTTTAGAAGTTATACAAGTGTCATGTAGATCTAACTTTCCCTTTGCTGTGATTCATGCTTAAATTTCCCACATTTTTTTTCTGTTCCCTGTCCAGATCACTGATTTTGTTCAGCCTTTGTGTGAAGTGGTTAGTGTGCTGGCTGATGACTGCCCTCAAGATGTGTCTCAGTGTGGACCTTTCCAGTGGGAGCTCTCGGCCAACCTTACTGATGGAAACGGCACCGGCATAGAGAGAATCTCCCTCCGACAGGGCGATGGAAACCTCACATACACCTCCCTGAGTGCTCCCATCATCCAGGCGAACTACAATGCTTCCTGCTGCTCGCAGATTGTTGAGTTCATAGCTGTAGATAATGTCGGCAATGTGGGAAAGTGCTATCACTCAATTGTTCGTTCGGGTGGCCCTCCTGCTTTAAGTCTGTCACTGCCACTGTGGTTGTGTCTGCTGATGTCTGCTTTTGTAATGTGGCCTTGAAGGGTTTAGGTTAGGTTGCTCAGCGTCTTACGTCTGCACTCTGCACTGGGTATTGGATAGACTGTTTATGATTCTAAATTATTTAAAACAATATGTCTTTGCTATGAAGTGAAATTTTCTATTGGTGATAGTCATTTTGTGCTCAGATATTATGCTTAAATAAAATGTGAGCGCTGATTAAGCAGTGCTGTACTGCATGACTACATTTTTTTTTCTAGATTGGGGAAAAAAAATCTTTCTTGGAACAAATCTTTGGCTGCCAGCATGTGTGGTGTGTGGCAGCAGAAAACCATTTGTACCCATTAAAATGCACAATAACATGCCTGTATTTTTCTTGTGAGCTACTACAATAGGTGTGATCATTTCAGGGGAGTCAGGAAAAAAATCAGTGCATAGAGTGAGCAAGAAGGAAGATTATTCTCCCTGTTTAATCGCATTTAAATACATTTACCTTGAAAAAACATGCATGTATATTAAATGATCTTCTATGGACATATTTTGCATTTTTCGGTAATAAAAATGTCAATCATTGCCTAAAGACGGGCATTCTTTGTGTAGTACATGGTACAGTTGCCATGCTGTGGATGATTTTGTTTACATTTTGCCAAGAAACCCACTAAAACTGTATGGAACTGACTGATGAATTTTCTTTGGACAATTAGGTTCATGTCTTCAGACGACAGAGCACCTGAGAGCAACAGGTACAGCAGAGTAGATGCAACAATCAGATTTGAAGAGACAATAATACTGCTGTAAAGTGAGAATAACTATTTGGATTAAAAAGAAAGAATGATATACAATAACAATCAGTCATCACGTAGTGGATGGGCCTCAGAGGCAGCAGTTTTTCGACAAAGTCTTAGAACTTATTTCAACTGTAAACAAAAGAAACAATGGTCTATGACCACAACATTGGAGTCTTTTCTAATGTCACTTTCATTCAACAACATTCACCTCACCTCCACTGTACTAGAATAATGGTAGAATTAATCTGAAAATGCAGTGTCCCTGCAGAAGAAAATGTCAAAGCTGACCAACATTTCCTCAAATCATAAAAAAGAAAAACAAAAAAAAAAGATGTTTTCTGAGACAACAGCACAGAAGGTGGTCAGTAGGACATTTCTACATTTATTTTCTTTTTTCTCAAATGACAGGACCAAGAAAATATACATCTATTTTATCCAGATCAAATCAACATAAATTAAGAATATTTACAATTTCTTGAACGCCATTTAGAATTATAAAAGGACGATGGGTCAGAGTTGACTAACAAAAGTAGTTAACACTTTGAGAAAATGAGAAGTGAGCTATAAACATGTCTTTCAGACAAAAAAGGGATTTAAGTAATGACAAACACCTAAACTTTTTTGTGCAATTTAAAACATCTATAAAATAAAAAAGTTTAATTCCAACTTTGACATTAAATGTGCTACTTTCATGAAGCTGAGCTCTAGTGCAACTTATGGGACAGTGACCATCCTCTTAAGGTATTTTTAGGCTGAAAACAAAGCCAGAATTCAAGGCAAATGCAGACAAAATAATGTAAACATAATCAGATGTGAATTTAAATACTGAGACCAATGTGTGTCCGCTCCTGCCAAAAATATATCAGCTTGAGTGATATGAACTTCATGCCTCCACTTTCTGATAGCGATACAGTGTGGAGCTCAAGGTAAGTTGCAAAGAGTCTGGTCTGAGGCACTCACATACACAGCAGGACACACAATGACTGTACAGTCAGGGATTAAACACAGACTGCAAAACATTCTAGAGGTCAAATTCTTACAAAAAATAAAAAAATCTTCATGTCCAGTGTGAATGCACCTTCATAGTCCTTGTTTGAGCTGGTAAACTATTGCACAAGCAGTATAATTAGCCCTTATTGCCAATTTTGTTTCGTAAGCAATGAAAAGCCATGTAATGAAAAAAGAGCAATATAAATATAATTTGTCTGTTAACATTTTTACAGTTAAATTCAATATTTTTTCCAAACATTTACTGTATGTTCCAAGATTCACACTGTAACAGCTGTGAAATATTAAATATATCCTATCATTATCAGATTAATCTGTCGATTAGTACTTTAGTCTGGGAAATGTCAGAAAATAGGGAAAACTACCCATTCAAGTTTCTCAGAGTCCAAGGTCACATTTTCAAATGTCTCAAAAATATTCAATTTACCATATTAAACACATACATTATTTTCTGCTTAATAATTACTTGAACAAATTTTCAGTTATCAATATTACTGCAGATTTATTTTTCTGTTGATCTACTAATTAACTAATGTCAGTTTTTTTAAGTGATATTATGACGATGAGAGATTTTAACATCTGCTGAAAATATTGTGATAAACCAAGAAGAAAATTCATCACAGTAAAAAAGTGTGCTGACTCTAACATGCAGATGTTGGCACTAAATCACATCGGAAACCGATGTTTCATTATAAATGTTACTCCAGGCTGGTGTCAGACTAAACATTATTCTGTAATACTATCCCAAACAGGCTACCTAGTAGAGATACACAGTATTTTAAAACTGGGTTTGTGTAATCATAAAATAAATTAAGCAAAAAAAAAAAAAATAAATTAGACAAGTAAATTCAGAACTAACAATCGGTTTAAGAAATTATTTTTCTGAGAGATGTCAGACTTTCCCTCAGTGCCCTAAAGAACCTGGTTTTAAAAGATTAGTTTGACATTTTGGGAAATATGCTTTTGTTTTCTAATGAAAAGTGACCATACTCATGTTTGAATGTTGGACACGGAGATGGGAGATGATCATTTAGGTTAGCATGAAGACTGGTTACTGGAATGGGGGGTGGGGGTAAACTGAGTCTCTCCAAAGCTCAAGAAGATACCTATAAACACATATAAACACTAAATAACATGTTATGTACTTCAGTCATGTCTGAGCTAAGTAGAGTGCATGGTAAACAAGGGGAGAAGTAACCCTGTCATATTGTGTTTTATACAGTTTGAACAAACAAAATTCAGGTTAACTCATAAGCTTTAGATGTGCTACTTTAAGCCTTTATGTTACGCTAATAATCACATGACTCCAGTTCCATACTTTACACACAGACATCACAGTGATATGGATCTTCTTATCGAACTCTTGGAAAGAAAGCATGTAAGCACTTCCCAAAATGCTGAACTATTCTTTTAAGTGGGGGCCTGCAAGTCTCCATCTGCATTTGTTTTACAAATACACTGCATCAAAAAAAAAAATCTTTCCACTCCAAGTATTCCCACATGACATGACGTAATATTTCTCATTACAAAAATAATCTGCTATGTCCTCCCTCTCACTGGATTTTATGTACATTTTTTACATGCTTTTTCAGGTGGCCTGACTGTGTGAAGTGTTTGGGGCAGTGGGGGCAGGAATGTGGTTTCTCCCCTGTGTGGATATACTTGTGCCTCTTCAGGTTATTGAAGTCTAAAAATCCTTTTCCGCAGTATGGACACCAGTGTCTCTTCTCCCCGTTATGCCACCTCAAATGTACATTTAGTTCTACTCTCCTTGTGAATTTTTTGTCACAGAGGTTGCAGTGGAATGGTTTCTCTCCAGTGTGGATCCGTATGTGTGCTTCCACATCCCGCTTAGTGAAAAATCCTTTGTTGCAGATCTGGCAGACAAAAGGTTTAAGTCTGCTGTGCACCATCTGAAGGTGTTTGGTGAGGCCAAAACGATAGACAAAGCCCTTCCCGCACTGCTGGCAGACATGGATCCTACCATTGCGGTGCACCCGGCCATGCCGTTTCAGGCCCTTGGCGTCTGGGAAGCTCTTCCCACAAAGCGTGCACGAAAAAGGTCGGCATCCTGTGTGGAGACTGACGTGGCTCTCCAGGGCAGCACCACTGCTAAGGACGCGGCCGCACTCCCCACACTGATTCTTTAGCAGACGCCCGCCAATGACTGACAAAGGCTGTAATGGTGATACAATAGGTGGTGCTTTGACAGGTATGGGGTGGAGAGAAACACTAGGGGGGTAACTCACTGTATGATCCTGGGATCTTGAGGATCTTGTCTCTTTCTTCACCAGAAACAGCGACGACCTCTTTCCGCCTGCTGACAGTGCTTTACTGGTGGGCATTTGAGGAGGAATCCACACAGCTTTAGCCGTATATTTTTTCTCAGCTTCACAGCTGTTCTGGTTCTCTGCTAAATGACTTGATTTAGCTCCATTCTGCAGCTTGGTGGGATTTTTCATTTTAGCTATCGTTGTGGCTTTTGCTGCTTTAGCTAACTTTTTAGCATTCAAAACTCTTAAATTCGTTTTAGGATTGGTCACGTCGTGAATTAATCTGGGTTTCTTGGCAGGAGTAGATTCCCCAGTCTCTCTAGGACTGACACCATCTTTAGCCAATTTAGGCCACCTAACACTTGGGGAACCAGTTTCCCTCTGTGTTTTAGCAACAGCACTACTCCTAGGACTGAAAGAACCTTGAATCAGTTTAGTGCTCATAAAAGTGGATTGAGTCTGTTTAACTTTTGAATAATCTCTAGTCAAACTAGTCATCTTGGTGCTCACAGAGGTGGATTTTTTATTTTTCAGGCTAGCACCATTTTTAGTCTTTTTAGGGCTAGCACCATCCTTAGTTGAACAAGACCTTTGAATACTAAAAGATGTGAATTTAACATTTACACCATTTCTACCTGAACTAGACCTCCTACCACTCACTGGAGTAGATTCACTAGTAGCCTTTGAGCTTCTACTTGTTTCACTAACACTCCTCTTGGATCTAACAGTACCTTTACATAGTCCAATACTCTTGGGACTGTAGGGAATGGGGCCATTAGTAGCCTTGTTTGAAGATGTTACATCTTCAGCTACACCTGACTTTTTAAGGCTAATGAGAACAGGTTCACTGGCTGTGTTTCTGTCATTTGGACTGTGATTGTCTAATTCAAGTTTCTTTGTGCTTACAGAGGTGGTCTCTGTTTCTGCGCATGGCTCTGGATTTGGTTCAGTTCTTCTAGTTTGTAAGTGAGCTTTGAGGTGACCTTGGAGTCTGGCCACGAGGGAGTTTTCCTGTAATCCTTTCTTGCCACTGTTGCTGGTTTCTGCACTACAAGCTCTGGTATGTGCAGAGTCATTGGAAGATGCCTATCAAAAGAGCAAGAAAATTTTTCTTTTAGCAAAAACATACATTGCATAGTAACCAAAATACTTTTTTTGCAGCCAATATGTTCTACACATTTTAATATTGCATATCCCTCACTCACCCCCTCAGTTTCAATACTAGGAAAGTGAGTTGGACTGTTGAGAAAACAATTATGTACAAAATGGCAGTTAACAGCCTAGACGCTGGGGTGTACATTACTACAACGAAGAAGAGAAAATAAAACCTATATTTCACCTTTCCTGGTTCCTGCAGTAGAGCTGAAACAACTGATAATCTCTTGATCCATCAAGAGAAGAATAAACCATAACTGTTTTGAAATTTTATTGAATGTTTCAGTCATTTATCAAGCAAAAATAGTAACCAAAAAAAAAAAAAAAAGTTTTATTGTAAACTTTGAACTTTTGTTCAGACAATAATTTGAAGATGGGAAGTGGGAAGTCATAATCCACATTTTTTCACTATTTTTAAATTGAGTAATTGAAAAGATAATTGTCTGATCACATTACCTCTTCTGGGGCTTGAACTATAGGCGACACTGCCAACTGTGCCAGGAACTGGATTTTAGACATCTGTAAATGAGGGTCAGATGTGTCCTTGGACGTGATGGACGTTAGCTGCATAACAGCTGGTGATTGTTTCTCTTCTGTAGTTGGGTCATCAGGTAGTGCACACACTTGAACTGCATTTCTGATTATTTCTTCCTCCAAACTTGAAGCAGGTTCACCAGCTGAAGGTTCAGCTGTGCTGATGGCTACTGCTGGTTTCTCCAAGAGTGGTGATGACACCTTGGGTGGTGTAAATGACTGCACATAAATGGCGTTTTTTCCGGAGGACAACAATGCCGTCTCTTTAATATTGTTTTGTTTTTCTGACATCTGAGGGGTATTTACAGAAACAGAAGTTTCTTTTAAACTCGGACAAATGTCAGTGGATACCACTGGCATTTCTGATGGCTGTGTTGATATGACCACAGATGATAGTTTCTCATGTGTGGTACCCTCTTTCACAACGGACTGAGTCTCAGAGCATCCATTTGAAAGAACTCTTGAGAGCAACACTGATTCTTTGGTTGATACTGAAAGAGGCAGCCTGGTTAATCTGACCATGGCAGAGAGTTTCTGATCCACTGCATACAGAGAGGCTGGCAATGGCCCAGTTGGAACTGACATTTTTAAACCGGAAAATGTTTCTGCAGGTGCATTTGTTGTTTCACAAACAGAGGCACTTTGTTCAGGAGATTCCAAGTTGTTGGTTGCATTATCCCTCTTTTTAGGTGATATCGTAGCCACATCTGAAGTGGCTTGTTCACCCACAGAAACCATTGATGAAGAACACAACGGAGAAGATGGCACTTTAACATCAGCAGCTGGTTCGGCTGACTCCTGCTTTGTTGTGAGAACAATTGTCTGTGGCTGATGTGTCCTTGATGCCACGGCTGACACCTGTCTTGGAATAATAATTGTTATTTTTGGGGGTGGCAGAATCCCTGACTGCTGGTCTGTGGATTTGTTTGACAACTGTCTATGGACAACTGGAAATGATTTCCTGGAAGTAACATATATTGTTTTCTGAGGGACAGACGAAGATGAAGGCATTCCAAGAGGTAAGCCTGCAGCTGTAGAAGCTGGAAGTAAACTATTACTCTGCGCAGCAGCAACTGTTGACACAAAAGTAGAAAGCTGGGTTTGGGACAGTGCCGCAATTTTATGAGTCTTGAATGAGGGTACAGATCTTGGCACTACACTGATTTTGGGAGGTACGGCGTTAGTTGGTTTGCTTGGTGCTACCGACGTTATCAGAGGTTGGGGAAGGCGCAGCTGCGACTGTGCACTTGTTTGAGTTGTAGCAGCTGATAATGGCATTGGTGGTGTAACAGTATTGGATGGAGTGACTGCATATTGCCGTTTTGGTATGACAACTTTAATGAGAGCCTGAGCTTCTTTGGTTGAAGTGGAATCTGGAACCTGAGGACTGGCACCAAGTGTCTTTACTGTCAATTGTGTTGTGGACAGCTCTGTTATGGGTGGACTGCCTGCAGCTTCAAGAGTTTCAGTAGGAAGCTGCAGAGTCTGTGGCTTGGTTGGGACCTCATCCACAATTTTCAAGGCGCCCACAGGGGGAGCACACTGGTTTTGTGATGGTGCTGCCATTCTTTTTGGAGTGGAGACTGTATTTTCCCCTGTTGACTGATTCATGGCTTCAACCATTAGCATTGCATTCTGAAGAGTTACAAAAGTGTTGTGTGCTCTGAGTTGAACTGGTGGTGCTTGTGGTGACTCTGCTGGTGGAGAGTTTGGCATTGTAGTTGCAGATGAAACTTCAGTGGATGGAGCTTCCATTTCCGTGGAAAGCTGTTTGGATTCAGATGATTTTTCATTCATCGAGGAGCAACTTCTAGTCAAAGATGCTACAGAAACAAGCGAGGAACCAACTTCACAGTTCTCCACATCTCCTAAAGCAGTGCTTGTGCTCTCCTGGACTGATGGAATGATAATAGATGAAATCTTTTTACACTCAACAGGAAATGCTTGTGAAGACTCAGATGCAGTGGTATTCACTGTATTAACTGCAGAAGAGACAACAACCTCTTCCACTTCTTCTACTGAAGGGGAATTTACCATCTCTTGCTCAGCTGTAACATCAGTAGATGATGTCTCAAGTATTTCTTTCACTGGCTTCTTTAGACGTTTCCCTTTCTTTGGTGGCCTTCCTCTTTTACGGCGTGTTGGCTGGAAACTAGCCTCACCTTCTGTGGTGCCATTTTTAAGTTCTACATGTGCTACTTCTTTGTTTTGTGGTGTGGGGTCTGCTAGTTGTTCTTCTGTACAGTGCACATCTGCATATTGTTGCAGAGTAACAACAGTTTGTTCATTTACTGATGCTACACCCTCTCTTTGACGTTGCTGGGGGACCACTGATGGTTGCTCTTTGGTTGTTGGTTGTTCTTCAGATGTTACAAGTTCTCCCTTTGTTTCTTTGGTGTCATCTTTTATTGCACTGAATGAGATGACCAGTGAATGTTCCGGTTCAGATGACTGGTTCTGGGCTCCTTGTAAATCACTCTCCATTCCCAAATAGGGTTGTTCTATGGCCACTCTAGTCTCTCCGTCTTTCTCAGGCATTTCACCAGGTAAAGATTCCTGGTTAATGAGAGGCAAACCATACTCCATCGCCTCATAATGGCATTGTTGCTGTTGGTTTTGCGGTAATGAATTTTTTAGTGGCTGACACTGTCCTACCAGCACAGCGTGAAAAGGAGCAAGGTCTGTAAACATAAACAAACAAAAAAACATGAGAACTTGATAACGTGATTTTTAAAAATCAGATCCTGAATCCTCAAGCCTATACAGTAATTTAAGCTACAAATCATCCCAAAATGCTTTGCTATGACTCCTGGTAAATGCATTCAAAAGAAGCCTGCAAGTCTACAAAGAACTAGCTTGCATGAATCTTATGTGAAAGCTCATTACAGAATTGAAGGGTTTATTAAAAACAAGGTGTTAAGATAGTATGTATACTGTACATACTGTTTGTGTATACTGTTTTCATTCCATCATTTAGCATTTAAGTAGTCAATTAATTCAATTCAATTCAATTTTATTTATATAGCGCCTTCCATAATCAACATTGTCTCAAAGCGCTGTACAGAGACCCAGAGTCTGACCCCAGAGCAAGCACTTAAGGCGACAGTGGCAAGGAAAAACTCCCTTTTAACAGGAAGAAACCTTGAGCAGAACCTGGCTCAAATGGGGGACCCTCCTGCTGATGGCAGGGCTGGGTGAAAGGAGGAAAAGGAGGAAAATAGGACAGCTAGGAATGGAGGAGAGGAGGAGAAGGACATGCAGCATAATACAAACAGGGTTGGCAATGGACAATGTTAGAGGGCCAACATTTAGATTACAGTTAGTAAACAGTTAGTGGATAATGTGTGCTCTGCAGATTCCAGTTATGATAGGAAACAGAGCACAGAAGCAAAAATTTGTCATGATTGGTAATTATTTACATTACAGTCTGCATAGAATATTAATCTGCAGCAGAGTGGAACATTAAACATGCGTTAGAAATGGATCATTGTAGACAATAAACAGCAGCAGGTCGGTGGAGCCAAGATCACAATTACATGTTCTAAGGCTGTTTGGGGTTTATCCTTGAAAGTCGAAAGGTTTTCAGCAGTGCATTATCTCTGAATGGACAGAGGAGAATGTCAGTGTTGCGTGGATCTAAGAACCATGTTGATGGGACATTGCTTCTGCAATAATGTAACTGTGGACTGCCCATAGACCTGGTTGGCACTTTATTGTTTTGTTGCTCTTATTGTATTTCAGTCAAAATCTGCAAGCCTTAATGCAATCTGAAGATTTTGTTGACATTTTATAACCCAGAGAAATAATCAGTTGGTCAAATAAATAATCAGATTAATTGATACTGAAAATAATCGTTAGTTGCTGGCCTATTTGAGTCTATTTTCTTAAAATATATACTCATAGCTACATTTGTTGTATCACACTGTTAAAACACGTTTGAATGCAGAGCAGTACAGTGGCTGAACAGATTTCATCTGCTGCTGTGTTATTTTGATGCACAGCTGATGTAGAGGGGATAGTCTCAATAGAGCTGTGTAACATTAACTAAAAAACTTGTAAAAAACTTTCATTAGTTCTTGCGTGATCAGGCTCTCAAAACTTTATTTAAAAGGCAACCAGGATAGGGTTGGGTGATGAGCAGAAGTAATTTGGTTCAAAATTAATATTTTGCACACTTTCAAACATTTCTATCATGGAAATCGAGTCATTACAACAATCACTAAATATTATTTTCTGATGATATTTGGCTACATTAGATATCCATGACTGCCATATGTTATGGCAGTCATGTGAACTATGATGAGAACAGTAAATCTGCCAGCACGCTTCAACAGAGGTGCTTGTCTCATGTTCAAACAACTTTGGAAACTTCATCCCAACATATTTTTCCATGGCACCACATCAGACAATTTTTTAACTTTCAGATACTGACAATTTGACATTCACACCCACTTCATCCAGCTATTTGGCAGGTGTGACGGGGTGAGAAGGTAAACAGGGGTTTAGCATCTCCCTCAAGCTGTCTTTTTTCATTCTTTACGCAACCATTTCTGTCACTATTTGTGCGTACAGGAGAGTACATTATAAATGTCATCCAGGAAAGACTTTGACTTTGGCCCTGTATGAAAAACCTAGTGCCTTTATTCTTCCGAATGATGCCAGTCTTGCAGTGCACTGTGTCTGCCAAAGCAAAGGGCTTGAGTTTAAAAAAAAAAAAAAAAAGAAAAAAAAAAGTTGACTCTGGTTTAGTTTTTGTTTGACTGCAACCTCATGTTATCTGGTATGGAAGTAATGTGCCACAGCTACCACAGCCTATTGCATGGTTTTAATGCAGCTGTGTTTTTGGTCCTAATGCCCACTTACATCGCATCTCGCCACTCTCTATGATGGCCGGCTTTTCACTCTGCCTTTGAAACCCCATAATGACAAAACAGAATTTAAGAAGTTTTTGCAAAGTTAATGAAAAAAACAAATTTAAATATCACATTGACATAAGTATTTAGACGCTTTGTAATGGTACTTGAAATTTAGCTCAGATGCCTCCAGGTGATACTGATCATTTTTGAGAAACATTTTCAGAAATGCAGCCACTGTGATTGGTCCTGAGTAGCATCTTAGACTTAGACTTGTTTTTATTGTCATTCAAAAACACACCGTCAGTGCACATATTAAACAAAAATCCTTTTCCTTGGCTCACAGTGGAGTTGCTACATAAATTATCTAAAATACAAATATTCACAGAATATAAATGCTAGTATGACTTCAAAAAAAGTTAAGATTACTAAGTGTAAAAAAAGGATGAAGTGACAAGTGACCATGGTGATATTGCACTATCAGAGGTAGCAGCATGTTATAGTCCAGTGAGGGATTCCATGGAGGGTGGAGGGTGGTTCCTGAACAGAAGTATACACTGGCCTTTACTAACCTCTTCCGCTAGCCAAGATAGCATAGTATGGTTTCCCTCCTAGTTTGGATCCCACGCTTCAGCTAAGACCAGGCTGGGCTAAGCTACTGATAATCCATCGACAGGAGCTGCTATATGTATTACATGTAACGCGCATACACTCCAACAGCACATAGCATCGAAAGACAATTATGGTGTTTAAAATGATTTGTATTTTGTAACATTATTAATAACAGACATCCCAACTCACCACACTGAACAGCTGTGTCACGTTTCCCAGAGCCGTTACTCGGTGGTGGCAGAGGCTCACTCTCTCCGGGGGAAGCAGTAGGTTGGCTTTTCCCATTCTCAAACTGGCTGCACCTTGTTCTGAGGTCCTCGTTCTCCTTTTTGATTCTGGATATTTCTGCCTTCAGGTCATCGACCATAGTTTCGAAAAGTTTGGTGGTCTCTGCGATAGCACTCTTGAGCATGCTCTCCATGACAGAAGCGTACTTGGTCTGAAAGTCGTCCGCTGACATTTTTGTTATGGTTTACCGTCCGTCCGAGTGTCAAAATGAGTCTGCTTTTGAGAATAGATTTACTGTAGCGCTATTTTAAAACATGGTATTAGGAGCTGGTTCAACATGGCTCCTTCCTATAGACGCGGTCTCAGCTTAGTGTGACGCACAACGACTGAACTGAAGGAGGGAGTTGAGCAAAACATCCGGTGATCCACTAAAATCCTAATCTGTTTTTTATGTATGCAATTGCTAAGAACACAATAACTTAGGTCAGTGACTAATTATCACTAATACTCAATGCGCCAATCTTGACTAAGAAGCGTTAGTCTTCAACAGAGACCCATTGAGCTGAAATGATTAAGATTGTCCCTACGCACGACCCGTATTCTAAATCTCGGAAGTGCGGTTGTTTACGGAATCAAGAGGAAATGCGATAGCTCAACGGAAAACAATTTGTGACGTTAGATTACAACCAAACCACTGGGTTACTTGTGCTACAGAACCCATCTTGCACTAAGCCTAAACTCCGTGTACGTTAAATGTGTCAACGTACGTTGACGTACGTTAAGTGTGTCTTCGATAACTGCTTTTCAGATGGTGGTCGTAATCAAAACTAGTGCAGCAGGCTAGTTAGCTAACACTAACGTTACAAACGACGCTGCAGTTTGTTCAACATTAGGTTTGGTGTGATGGAAATAACTAAACGGTAAATGTGGACCAAGAAATATAGGTCTACAGCTTGTTAAGCACTGAGAGCCGAGTTTAAGACACTGGCGTATTCACTCTAAAGAGACAGACGTTGGCTGTAGCCCACATACGGCACTCCAAGAAAGGCTTTAAAGTGCCGGTCGAAAGCTGCCGTCTCTTTAGTTCACTGGAAATAAACGTCTGTCCAGAGTTATCGCACATTATTGACATAATGGCCGAGACCATAGTAACGTTTCAGTCCCAACTTTCTGGTGTAATGGAAACGGTATTCAAAGCTGCCATGTATGAGATCACTCGGCTGGTGGAGGATAGTTTTTTGGAAGAGGTGACACGGTGCAGGGAGCAGGTCGAGTCCCTGAAGAGGCGACTGAAGTGGTCGGAGGGTCGACGCAAGGAACGAGAAGGAGACAGGAGGGGGAGGTGCACTGAATGCGGGAGAGCCGGGGTGTCCGGTGAGGAGAAAGCTAGATCTGCAGGTGAGTCTTACATCCACATTCAGCCACTATTCATTTTGTCACATCGGTGACTCAATACACATCTGCTTTCTTATGATTTACATACAAATTGATGTTACTCTGTGGCATGTGGATTTGTAAACAGGTAATTGATTATTAACAAACTGGCCATAGAATAATGAAAGCTGTTTTCAGTGTTGTTTCTGTTAGCCAGAAGTGACCAAAAACACAATCAGTGCAGCTTTATTATCTCAAACTGATACTCCACCGAACTGTCTCCCATAATGAGTATGAAGCACTTCCCTCTTGTAGAGGCAGGTGCTCTAACATTCACAAATCAGATTGAAGCAGTGTATTAAATTTGCCATGTGACAGTTTGGAACAGACCATACAACACGTGCCTTCCTAAATCCATGAATCCTAAATCCTTGAATTTGAAAACATGCTTCTTTGCTGTCACAGAAAAAAATCTGAAACAAGAGAGTGTGCTGCAAGAAGAGGTAAATAGCTTCCAGGGCACTGACGAAGAGGCACCTGATCATGAAGAGGAAGAGGCAAAACCAGAGGCCCACAGTACCACAAGGGCAACACAGGTAGAAGACAGCTTATTAGATTAAGTAAGCTTCATTTATTGAAGTTACAATGTTTAAAATAAAAAGCGAGCAGGGCTAGTGGCTTTTTCGGTGTTGTCTTTTTAACTTTATATCTGTAATTTTTTTCTTTTAAAAGCTATGACATTAAATGAAATCTGCTTGTTGATTAAATGCCAAGCTCATGGTGTCTCTTGAGGTGTTAAACAACCTGTGTTAATGCTATCATTCTGCTCATCTGCCAGTTTCCAGGTGTACAGGGTGAAAAGTTGGATAGACTGCTCAAGGACGAAGCCCTTCGCATCACGCCAGAAACCAATGAGTCCCAAGAGAGATGGGACGTCAATTTGGATGGTCAGTCTACACACAGATATGCAAGATGATTCACATTTTCAACACTGGCTTTAAAATCATTACTTTCTGTGTTCATATGATTGTGTCACTGTAGTCCCTGTACTCATATACCCATAATCTTTCTTTCTTTCCTTTGCTTGGTCAAAAACAGAAACATCTGGTCTGCCGGGGCCCAGTAAACGTTTCACAGACCAGAAGATCCCAAAGGGTGATGTGAACTGGGAAGCTGGCTTTGACCAGAGGCCAGAATCAGGCCAACACGGACACTCAGGTGACCCATCTGAACAGCTTTTCCAGAACAGGTATGGCATGGAAGACTTGGGTGGTTTTGACAAGACTGGCTATGGCGATGCCAGCATGATCGAAATGGGTAACTTAGATGGCTTACAAGGATCACCATCCCACCTGGGTGAGGATCTGAGTTACATGGGGCACTACGAGGGCGATGTTGAAGCACCTGAAGGAGCTGAGCATCAAACGTACCAAACAGGTGCCCCACGGAACAGGAGGGGTACGGTCGGTTCACCTGCAGGCTCACCCTCAAGGACTAACATTGACGTAAGTGGTGAGTTCAGCTGTTTATTGATTAATGAGGAAGGGTATCTACAGGACCAGAGTATCTTGTACCCTGAACAGGTTTCTGGTGACTCAGGAGGGAGATTGAGTTTTCGGGGCCAGGGCATTCGACTTGAACCATCTTTAGACAGCACAGAGGATATGTATGAGGCCTCAGGTACATATAGTGATACCTTAAATCTGGGAGAGAGGTTGCAGCATCAGGCAGCAGGGAGAGGAGGGAGGAGACACACTTGTAACCAGTGCTCCATGTCATTCCCTGATTCTGCCTCTCTCAAAGCTCATAAGCAGACACATAAAGGCACCGGACAAGGGCCACCATACACCTGTACCCAGTGTGGAAAGAGCTTCACTCAAGCGTGTAACCTCAAAGTCCACCAGAGGATTCACTCTGGGCAGGGGCTCCACCTCTGCAGCCATTGTGGAAAAGGTTTCCCTTCTTTCTCCGATCTAAAGACACATAAATGTGGCCAAACAGGTGACAAACCTTACTGCTGCACTGTATGTGGGAACAAGTTCAGCCGCCTCTGGAATCTGAAGTTGCACCGGAGAATTCACACACAGGAAAAACCTCATCGGTGCACCATGTGTGATAAGAGCTTCACACGAGCGGACATATTGAAGGTTCACCAGCGTACTCACACAGGGGAAAGACCATACTGCTGCGCTGTCTGTGGCCTCAGCTTCAAACGCCTGGATCATCTGAAATCACACCAGCGCAAACACATGACAGACCTATAAAGCTAGAGACGTTTGGGGAAAGTATCAGATCATTAAAGATTGTTTGTGGTATGGAAGGTTGTTAAATGAATATTTTTATTTGTGAGTCATGGTTGTTTTCCCATCAACATTAAAACAACCCAAAGTCATGTTGTCCGGTCAGATCTTTTTTTTTCTTCTTTTCAGGTCCATGTCCATACCAGCTTTTTTGTTGGTATGAATAATATAAAACAAAAATAACATCAAATACCCATTTATTGCTGCATATTTTGTTACTGAAAATTGACTCAATTTAAGAAAAATTGGCTAAAACAGAGTAACATCATCCTTGTGATTACATTACAGATTCAAAATGAAACTCAAAATGAGCCACAGCTGGATTCTTTTTTCATTTTCATTTCTCTCTACCATGTCTGTAAATGTTTTCTGTAAATAAAACGAATGAAGCCAAATTCGTGGAATAAGTTTATTTTCTTGGAATAAACTTTATTAGAAAAATGCATTTTAGTCCATCAGACTTTATCGGGAAAAAACTTTTTTTTAACATCATTTTCTTTTGGCACTGTAAGATAAAGAACTGATTGTAAATGTAAGTCACACACACTAATATTCAGGTTTTTAAAAAGTCACATAATATATATTGAGTTCACTGAAATTTAATAGGCCAAATTCAAATCCCAAAATTTAGGTTAAAAAAGTCAAATTAAATATGCAGAATACCAAGGACAAGCAACTGATTCTGTCTCAAATCGAAGTATCCAACTTACTGTCACCAACATTGCATGTACATATATAATTATAGTTTGGGTACGTGGTGAACAGGGGGCACAAAATGTGGACATTGCATGTCTCATGTTTACAGTCCATGGCAATGGAGGGAGCAATGTTCATGAAATAAAATCTAACTTTAAAGATAGTGAATTATGCAAATATTATGTGATTTTTAATGAATAATGTGACATGTTTAAGCAATTAAATGCCAAGAGCACATAGTATTTGAAAGTGTACAAACTGTTTATATATTCAAATAATTAGTACTGCATACATTTTTAAAATATATTTTTAGGGTATGGAAATAACTTGACACAAACCAGATTTTTATGTGAAAGCTGAGGCTGACAAATGTTTTTTAGTACTGCAAAGACTTTCATCCCCTGCAGCTGTAACAGTCTGTAAAAATAAAACAAGTACGGTCACATTCACGTTTAACTCCTACTTGAACTGTTTATTTGTGTGCAGAGGTTTTTTAACAAGGAACATGTTGAACTTCAGATGTGTCAAACTTGCCAAAAACGTCATGTAACTTCATGGACACCAGATTTTTATGTGAAAGCTGGAATTGACAGATGTTATGTAACACTACAAAGGGCTTTCATCCCCCTCAGCTGTAACAGTCTGAGAAAAGTACATCAAATTAAATCTTGTCTGTAGCTAGCTACGGCCAGTCACCAGAAACCAAGATTATCAACAATGCACAAATGTCCATAAAATGCTGCTTCCCCCAGCCTTTGTCAACAGGACATGGCTACGTCCACGAAAATAACAGAAATGATAGATGCAACGGATGTTAGTCAACCTAGCTTCCGGAGACAACAGCCAACTATGGCCACAAGAGGAAGTCAATTACAAGTTGAATGCAAACAGGCAATATCAGATCCTTTATGGGCCAAACGGCTGTTCTGAGATGTTGGAGAGATATTGCTTCCACTTCAGTATTTTTCTAATTGATGTCTTTTTAGCTTTAACTGGTCAAGCACTGCTTGCCTTGCTTGTCCTGACAGCACACTACTGATATGAAGAGTAATTACATTACTGGCCATCCTTTTGTGCTTTTCATAAACTGTTTTGGGTAAAATGAAACAGCTAGTTAGTTAAGTGTCAGATCAGTCAGATGTTTTTTCGTTTTGGTCAGTCAGATAATAATAACCACCTCAGAACTGAAAGTAACATTAGCAACAATAAACCATGGTGGCATAACTTTAGTTATGCTAACAAAATTTTGATCCAAAAAAGTCTGTAAATGTGCAACGTGTCATGTATTTCCTGTTCCTAAAGTGCCATCGTTTGGATTTGTTGCCATAGCTGACTGCTGTCCTGTAATTTCAAGCACTGAGCACATCAAGCAATGGAGCGTAACGATAAACTGGATATTAAGTTTGATTTTGGAAAGAATGGATTGCTTATCTGTATCCCGCATATTTAGTCTGTCTGTGTTTGAAGAGTTAAATTAATAGGCAAAAAAATCAATTTCAATGAAAAAAAAAATCAGTGCTAGAATTTTAAAGACTTTTACATTTCCAAATTTCGTTCCATAAGGAGGATAATTAAGTATAAACATATTATAAGTATAAACATATTTACACATAGTGGTGACCTGACAACAAAACAGGTTTGTGATGTGAAAAGTATCACATACTTTCAGTATCAAAAACCTTGTAGGAAATGATGAAGAATAATATTTGATGTCATGTCATTGGGTTTCGATTCACTGCAGGACAGAATGGTCCTGTGGGAACATAGTGTCGCATAGTGCCTAAGATGCATACCTATACTGCTTGGCGCAGCCTATGGGTTTCACTGTATTAAAACGCGTTTCGTTATTCACACACTTCACACAAGGCCACCGTACTACGCCGCGTATGACGTCGCGAGCAAAAACAAGGACCACAAACGATTGTTGAAAAGCTAGCTAGCTCGGTGAAATTTTAAGTACAGTTGAATTTGCTTTGCTAAACAGTCGTTACCTGTGAAAGCCACACACTCACGCTGAAATAGATCGACACGCTAGATTCGACCATGGTTTATATAATTCGTAGTTGTGTACGATCTGTTCACTGTTTAATGCCGTCAGCGTCAGTTAGCAGACGAATGCTGCCGTTAAACTAAGCAGTCACGTTATCTGGCTAGTTGACAGTCGGAGCTGACATGAAGGTAATTTCGTGTCAGTAAACACCAGGCTGGGTTCCGTTAGGTCAACCTTTCCAACTTTCACAATTTGAAGAATTTATGTGTATATTTCAGCACATGAATCACCCCCACAACTACTCGCGCAGTTGAATAGAGACTGCTCAGCGATAATGGCGTTCAACCTAAACAACATGTGGTAGAATTTTTTTTTCCTGACGAAAACTTTGTCTCTTTCCTTTCTTTTCCTACTCAAACACGCGGGATTCCGTCGTGTAACAGTTATCAGACACGGGACTCTGACAGAGTCTGCCATGTCGGACCTGGACACTCTCATAGTCACCTTTCAGACCCAGCTCTCGGATGTGATGGAGACTGTGGTGAAGACAGCCATGTACGAGGTCACCAGGCTGGTGGAAGACGGTTTCTTGGAGGAGGTGAAGCTCAGGAGACAGGAGGTGGAGTCTCTGAAGATGCAGCTGCAGTGGACTGAAAAGAAATTAAGTGACCAAGGCGGGAAAGAAGGAGGAAAGACAGGAAAGTGTGTTGACTGTGCTAAGAAGGATGTGGAACTGTCCACGGACACTGCAGAAGAAAGGACTAAAGACCAACACGAAGGTAAGAGCAAACACGTTAGACAGTGTTGAA
Organism: Toxotes jaculatrix; assembly: GCF_017976425.1. Classification (NCBI taxonomy): domain Eukaryota; kingdom Metazoa; phylum Chordata; class Actinopteri; family Toxotidae; genus Toxotes; species Toxotes jaculatrix. Next base: position 23,837,907 of record NC_054397.1, on the reverse strand, counting down.
ATAGGTCAGGGGATATGTAATGTTATAACAGTGTTTATTTTTCTAGATGTGTTGAGGGGCTGTGCTGTGAAAAAAGAGAGCAATTCTCTTGAAAGATGGACGAGAGGCCACAGACAAGAAGTCATATCAGAGTTACCACAGGAGGCAGACAGTCCTACAGCGGCTCACAGTCCTGAGAGGGAATCACAGGTGGGTCATCATCATGTGACTATGTGAAAACAGAGGTACAGTGTGCAGGTACAAGATAAGAATTGCTTTCACGTATTCATAAATTCTATGATGTTCAGGCTGTTCAGGCAACAGAAGAAAAGGATGTGATGCCTGCTGTGGATGTGAAGGAAGAAGAACTTAATAAGCCGTCTTGTTCATCTGTACATTTGGGAGGCTGGAGCAGCACTCTCGATGGTGAGTGTTGTCATTTGGGTCCATTATGTTGCACAGTGCACATTATTTTTGGACTTTTTAGGCTGATTCTGATATAGATATTTGTATGAATCTCTAAATGTGTACTGACATCTGTGAATGTGTACAGGAGTCAAAGGTGTATTCAAAATCTGTGTGTGCAAAATCAGATTGTAAATGTGTTGGGGGAAAAAAAACAACTAATTGAGACTCGCAAGTACATTGAGATTTGAAATGTGGTAAAACCGTAAATGCATGTGTAGATCTGTTTAGAAATATGTAGACAAAAGTATAAATGAGTACATAGATATTAATGGCTCAAAAGTATTTTGCTCTAAGAGCTGGAGATACAGACACGTCCTTCGTTACTGTTCAGACAAGACTCTCAATTGGCTGTCTTTTTACAAATTATTTTTGCTACACTTGTCTGTGTGCCTCAGTAGCTTTTCAGCCTACAGGCCACCAGTCGGCGGTGGCACCCTGTGATTTAAAGTGTGACCTTGCTGAGCTGGGAAGTGGTTGTCGCTGCAGTTGTGTTGATGCAAGGCAGACTGGAACAGAATGTACACGTTTACAGACTTGTCTGCATGTTTACAGAAAAAGGACAAATCTAAACAAATGAGTGGAGAAACATAATAAATGTAGATACTTCATCATGGATGAACTGTATGGTACAATTACACTGTTAACATCCAGTCAGCTCTGTGGCATGTATAAAAATGCTGAACAGGATTTTGTATCAAAATGGAAAGAGGAAAAGATCTAGGTGACTCTGAAAGAGGGATCATTGTTGGGGAACCGATGGAAGGAGCTTCGGTCACAGAGATGGTTCAATGTACATATATAAAGGAACCTATACTATACTACACTATATACCACTTTCATAAATATATATGAAAAAAGTTAAAGAAAAAAAGAGGGGAAAAAAAACAGTTGAAAACAGGATTAATGTGGTTTAATGAGCTTTGAATTCAAAAAGGACCCTTGTTAAGCTCTTCATTTTGCCCCAAGGTAACATAGAAATAATTACATACAAATAATTAAAAACATTTTGTTCACTTAGTATCTATTTACTACAATACAGCCTAATAGCAGAAATATCATTTTTTAAATTCAAAAAGAACTAAACCACATTAACCCCCGCCTTGTGACAGTTTTCTCAGTAATTCCTACAAAATTGAACTTTCATACCACTGTTATAAAAGTTCCATTGTGCCTGTTGTCCCCTGCATGTGGAAATAATTTCATGTTTTCTCTTTAGCTCATAGACCTTAGAATCCATTTGCCACTGTGGCTTGAGGATAGAAGGGTTAAAATCTTCTCATGCAGGCAATTTCTCGAATTTCTGTTACAGCAGTACACTTACAGTTAACTACTGAAACAGATAAACAGGATTAGTTCATCCATCCTCTGACACAGGAAGGGCTTATTTAGTTCAAAAACAATTTCAGTGGATGCAATATTATGTATTCTGATATTTATTGGGCTGACTTCATTAGCCATGACAGCAACCAACTTTCTCTTTTGGTAACAGTCTACCTTTTGAGAATAAACCCCGATTCCACTTATTTTCTAGGCAAAGCAGGACTTGAATCACACAGCGCTACTGAGATGGCTGAGGCACAACCAAAACAGACTCAAGAAAACGGTGAGGAATTACTGAGGAATATCATTAGGCAAGGCCCACAGATATCTGCTGCATATGGCTTTCCTGAAGAACAGGAGGAAACAACACACATGGCTACAGATCCATCTCACGTCTCATCTTTGGAAGTGGTCACTCGTTGGACTGGACTTCTGCAGAACCACAGACTCGGGACTGAAAAGGATCACGATCCAGCCAAAAGTAGAGGTTCTCTAAAGTGTGCAGAACATGAGCCGTCTGACTCTGACACAGCAGATGTTCACGCTGAGGTTACCCCAGGCAGAGATCTGATTTCAACCTCAGGACCTCCTAAGACAAGACTGCAAAACAGCGAAGCGTTGGGTGTGACAATAAAGCAGGAAGTTAATGTTGATTCTGACGGATGTGAGGAAAGTGAGCATATGGAAAAGAAAGAAATGCCAAAGTCTGGGATGGCTTCTTTCTCATGCTCAGTGAAACACCACAGGCTGAGTGCAGAAGCACACAAACAGAACCACATTTCCCATAAAGCCACAGTGCAGGAGGTTATGAAGCTGCATTCCAAAGTGGGTGCAGGTCTCAGATTGCAAGCCGCTATACAGCACCTTCACCGGCCGATGAAAAAAACCCCTCACGCGCTCTCGAACAGTGCCACGGCAGCACTGTCTATAGCTCATTCTCAGGCTGTGAACTTAAACCCCCTCAACAGAACTCCCTCCACATCCAAAGCCACTGCTCCGCTCTCAGTCCAGCGAGTTCACCTGGGCGACAAACAAGGACTTAACCGAACAGGTGCCCCGTGGGTCAGCATCAGATCCCAGCATCAGTCTGCAAACTCCCATCACGCCAACCCCGTACCCCATCCAGACTCTCACACTGGCCCCAGGCATCTCCTGCGTTGTGGCCAGTGCGGAAAGTGCTTTCCCCACCCCAGCAACCTGAAAGCTCACCTGCAGACTCACACAGGTGAGCGGCCTTTCTGCTGCTCCCTCTGCGGTCGCAGCTTCACCAAGCTGAGCAACCTCAAAGCCCACCGACGGGTCCACACCGGAGAGAGACCGTACTGCTGCTTGGCTTGTGGCAAACGCTTCACCCAGAAATGTAACCTCAAACGTCACCAGAGGATCCATTTGGATGTATGATGGTGGACAGCCGGAGACAAAAAAGACACATTTTGTGTGTTTGTTTCGTTTAGATTAAGATGCTACAGTGTTTCCTTTGCAATGTCATACACTTGTTGTGACGCATTGCAGAAAAATGCTCGTTGTGTACTTGTCTCTTGAAGTGATTGTCCCTAGTTCTTCTGTGCATTCCAGAAAGGTTCATCGAGTAACTTCTGAAGGTGGTTTAATGTTAGTAAAGGAAACAAATCAGTGTGTTGTGAAGTGTATCATGCGCAGAGATAGGTCAGTTGTCACTTTTGGTCAATAAAAAACTATTTATTCTGTGAACAGTAATATTCTTTCATTATATCTATTTCACCAAACCTGGCAGCACAAAATCACTTACTAACCGTAGATCAAGCCCTTTATTTGTTCAACTGCTAAAAGTGAAAATGTGAACTTAAGTGACACGTAAAAAAAAAATATTAATCAAATTTCTCATCAAGATTAAAATGCTCTTAAGTTGGTTAAGAATTGATCCCAGATCAGTGAAATACAGGACCAGAGGTGAGCACACACCTTCTGAGACATGTTTATTAATGGTCATGATAAATGATGCATTAGTGGAAGCATTATAATTCAGAATAGTGTAGTTTTAGCCTAAATGCATTTAATTTTGAATTTTAATTTGGTTTTCCACACCCTTTTTTGTGTCTATATCTGACTTTTTAAAATTATTTAATTCCTATTTATTTATTTATAAAAACAAATGAACATGAATTACTATTCCTGCCCTGAGCAGACATATGATTGTTCTTGTGAACTCTTACACTGTAAGAAGGAGTAAGTAGCTTGATAAATGTGTCTTACTCTTCACTCTTTAATGAGCTCTTTTAATTATACTTCTTCAGAGTATAGGAAATGCAGCTCCAGGTCCAGTTTACAAAACATAATTTTAATTTTAAGGAGTTTTTAATTTTTTTTTTTTTTTTTTTCATTTGATGGTCTGTGATTTTATTATAACTTGAGTTATAATTTGTCACTTCTGAGATTTCTGTACTAAAATACTGTAAATGTCACCTTTTGAGCAACTGAAAGTACTTGGATGATGTATCATGATGAAGACTGAATTTATACTGTGACGGACAAAAATAATTGTTAAAGTACACTTCTTTAAGCAAAGAAAAAAAAAACACGTAAGTTACAACAGTATTGTAGCATCTTAACTGACCACTTGGTGTCAGCCTTTCACCAAACTTTGTGCAAATACCTGGACCTTAGCAGAGATGTCTAGTCCTCTCATCTGGCTACTAATGTATTAATGGAATAGAGGAGAATTGTTAAAGAAAACCACTCCATTAGAGAAACAGCTTCATTTTTACAAATGTCTGTAGATACTGTTTTATTCGATCTGTGTGTCTGAGCCTGTGTGTGTGTGTTACATATCTCACGTTCAGGATTAAGCTTGATGTGTTGTATTTGTAGTTCGAGTCAGTGCAGGACTCAGCAGGTGGTACAGCCGATAACATTTTAATCTTATTTTAAAGGTGAGATAAAGGTAACAGAGTCTGTCTCTCTCTCTCTCTGTCTCTCTAACACACACACACACACACAGGATGTGGATTAAAGCAGTGCTGCTGTTCTAGATAATATCTTTTTGATGTTTGAACCTAATAACAAGAGATGTTATCTATGAAGAGCAATTGAGAAATACCTACTTAGTTGAATCTGAAGATGTTTAATTACGTTTAAAAAAAAAAGCCATTTCCTCTCTCTTTAGTCTTCTCATTTGGTCACATTTTCTGTTCCATATACAGACGCTCTCTCTTGCCCTTCAGAGAACAGCAAGTCGCCCTGAGACGGTGGCATTGTGTTGAACAAGAGATTGTGTTCCTGTGTGAAGGGTAGGTGTGTTTGGCTTTTCTTTTTAGCCAGATCTAAAAGCCACTTTGCACTGAGCTGCTGTTAAGTTGGATTTGGTTAAAAAAAGACTATGGATCTGGGCAGTCATGGAACACTTAGAGATACTGATACAAGCTTGAACAAACTACCAATCTCTTCTTAAAGCAAGGTACTGAACCTCCACCTGCCTCCTTAGCATCATACTGCACATTACATCAGCTAAGGAGCTGTGAGAAAACTAAGAAAATTATTAGCATTGGGGGGATTGTTGAATGTACTATTTTGTTTCATAAAAGACATTACGTGCATGTGCAGTATAAATGGAAAACATGACATTATGGTAAGAAGGACAGAAACAGCCGTAGCAGCAGGTTTTCCCAAAACAACAGGCAAAAAACATGTTTATGTTAAAGCAACAAAATCCTCTAGTGGCTGTAGTAAGCATGACAGGAGGAAAAGAGGAAGTCAGGTGACAGTCGAATACAATAAAGTTCTATAAGCTTGAGGTGGATGGATGGGCTGACAAAATGTTGGACTTTAACATTGGAGACTGGTGTTTGTTTCCCATTTCCAACTAAGTCACTTTGTTTTTATTCGCAGTGATTTGTAACAGTTTTGAAAGGCGCTGATATCATTCTGCTGACAAAATGCTTCTGTCTGACGTTCTGGAGGGGATGGACAAACTCAGTATTTTGTCATTTAATTGGGAGGGCTTATGGGAAATTCCAGTAACTCTTGTTGTTACAACCATCAAAAGAGTGAGTCGGCAACAGGCTTGTGCTGAAGGCCTTGTGCACTGTTGAATTTTTTTCCCCAGCCTATATCCTGTACATGTGGCAAAATGAACCCCCCCCCCCCCCCCCCCCATATAAATGAAATAAAATAAAAACATGGGGTAAAAAACAAAAACAAAACATAAATAACACTCCTGTTCCCCCCAAAATGTCAGATTACATTGGCCTCCCCCTTTTCTTCAAACCCCTCCTCCCCTAATAATTTACAGTAATGTACAGTCCCTAAATGACCTGAAGGCAGTGCATGTTAATTCACCCCTCACACAAAAGCCTCTAGTGTACAATTAAGGTTTATCTTGGCTTTGCCTTCAGATCTCCCACTGTTTTTTAATATGTTCACAATCGTAACATGTGCAGCTCAGCATTGTTTGGTGTTTTTTAGTCAGTGCCTTTCGTTATGAGACTGTTAACGTCTCCCAGAGATGGGAGAGACAAAGGAAAATGAGAAAACAGGCAGACAAGAAAGAAAGCAGAAAAAAGGTATCAAAGGATAATGCTGCTTTGAATAAGAAGACAGAGAATCACAGTTTCTGATTTGACACTGAACTGTCACCCTCTTTACCTCCTGTTTTTTGAATTTACAATCAGTAGTATTGGTGCCTGACTGGACTTGGGAAATAATGTCTCTTCCTTGAATTGATAGCGATTCTGTAAAAGAAACTTCTTCTTTTCTCTTCTGTGTCAAATCATTCCAATATTAAATTCAGTGCTTAACAGGCTACGGAGTGCACTGTGGAAGATTTATGCCAAGTGTTGCAAGAGTAGTGTGCCTTATTCATAACACCTTCATATTTCATAAAAGCAGCTCAGGCAGAAGAAATTGAACTTTGATGTGTACTTCATTCTAACTTTTATTCCCATTTGTTGTAAGTCCACTAAATCCATTAAGGGAGGGGGGGGGGTTAAGTCCTTGAGCTTCACCTTCTTTTTATTGTGTGCAAAAGAATAAGTGTGGCTATGCAGTTCGCACTACTTTCCTTGTTTCTTCTAAGATACCATGAACGGGGACGGTATTCACAAACGTTTAGAGAATCCTCTCAGAGCTTGTCACTGAGAATTTCTGCTTTATGAAACTTTTCATAGGGACTTAAATCTTAGAGGAGCTGGAGTTGATGCTGTTGCTAGGTGTGATGCTGTCTTTTAGATGCTGTGATCAGTTTTAAAAAAAAAACAGCACCCTCTCTTTAGTCTTTCAGAGCGCTCACTGAAATTGACATAGACAATTTTCAGTTTGATGTTAAAATGGATTAAGATGTCAGCTGGTTGGCATGACTGCAGATCTGCTGTTTTTTTTTTCAGAAAGGTTTTAGGATTATAGTCGTATTGGCCTGTAAGATCCACGTGTAGAGGATAAAGTTGCATTATTATATCATATTATAATAAGATCCCAAATTTGACTTTCTGCTCTTTTTAATTTGTCTGTTTTAATTAATTTAAAGCCACTGTAACTTTCTGAATTATTACCAACCTTATTCCCTCAAGATCTACTCTGTAGCATTTTGAACCCTTATTCAACTTATTTATTTATAGTATAATTCTCTTTCACTGTCACCACATGGACCAGTTGTATATACTGAAGATCAAACTAGTCATGCCGCTGCCCAAGGAGCAACAAGGTCAGCTCCATGACTTATTTTAACCTGACACTTCTTCCTAGCATACAGCGAGCGGGTGAACTCTAGTGGATGGAGAAATTTGTCCAGATACATTACAAGCGATGTAGCACAATGAAGGGATGCGAGAGGGAGATTTCTCCCTTTGAAAATGAGTAAGTTTTAATCCTTTCCTCAGCTAGAATGATTAGTTTTTGTGTCAGGTTTATATTCAGGTTTATACAGGTTCATGTATTTAAATTTAAAATACGGGGCATGTGTGCAAAACTCGGGAGTCAGGGCCAAGCACGGAGCTGGTTAGGGCATCTTCACTGGGAAACACTGAAACAATCGCTCTTTAGCTCGTCCCCATTGTGTCCAGTTAGGGTTAGGGTTACTGGGGTCATTGTTTTCTTCATTCTTTGGTAGATATTGCTCTCAGCTGCCTCTTGAATGGGTTTCAATAGAAAACTCTTAGCTCTAAACATTTAGTGCAATTCAGGAGAGCTCCTTGGTAAGATAAAATACATTGTGAATGTTGTTCTTGGACATAAATAAGCAATTCTGTACTCAAAGAACAGGAGTGACAACGCCCACCCGGCAATGGGACTCATTTCTGAGACTTACAGTGCATCTCGAAAGTATTCACAGCGCTTCACTTTTTCCACATTTCCAAAACTGATTCAATTCATTTTTTCCCCCTCACAATTCTACACACCAAACCCCATAATGACAATGTGAAAACAGTTTTTTTGAAATGTTTGCAAATTTATTAAAAATCAAAAATCAAGAAATGACATGTACATAAGTATTCACAGCTTTTGCTCAATACTTTGTTGATGCACTTTTGGCAGCAATTAAAGCCTCAAGTCTTCTTGAATATGATGCCACAAGCTTGGCATCTATCTTTGGGCAGTTTCGCCCATTCCTCTTTGAAAGAACCTCTCAAGCTCTATCAGGTTGGATGGGCAGCGTCAGTACACAGCCATTTTCAGATCTCTCCAGAGATGTTGAATCGGATTCAAGTCTGGGCTCTGGCTGGGCCACTCAAGGACATTCACAGAGTTGGCCTGAAGCCACTCCTTTGTTATCTTGGCTGTATGCTTAGGGTCGTTGTCCTGCTGAAAGATGAACGGCTGCCCCAGTCTGAGGTCAAGAGCGCTTTGGAGCAGGTTTTCATCCAGGATGTCTCTGTACATTGCTGTATTCATCTTTCCCTCTATCCAGACTGGTCTCCCAGTTCCTGTCACTGAGAAACATCCCCACAGCATGATGCTGCCACCACCATGCTTCACTGTAGGGATGGTATTGTCCAGGTGATGAGCGGTGCCTGGTTTCCTCCAAACATGACCATTTTTCTGTACCCTTTCCCAGATTAGTGCCTCGAGACAATCCTGTCTCAGAGGTCTACAGACAGTTCCTTAGACTTCATGCTTGGTTTGTGCTCTGGCATGCACTGCCAACTGTGGGACCTTAAATAGACAGGTGTGTGCCATTCCAAATCATGTCCAATCAACTGAATTTACCACAGGTGGACTCCAGTTAAGCCACAGAAACATCTCAAGGATGATCAGTGGAAACAGGATGCACCTGAGCTCAATTCTGAGCTTCATGGCAAAGGCTGTGAATACTTATGTACATGTGATTTCTTGATTTTTAATAAATTTGCAAACATTTAAAAAAAACTGTTTTCACATTGTCATTATGGGGTGTTGTGTGTAGAATTTTGAGGGAAAAATAAGGCTGTAACATAACGAAATGTGGAAAAAGTGAAGCGCTGTGAATACTTTCCGGATGCACTGTATTTACTTGTATTTATCTACCTGTCTTTGCACATACAGTTAGTTTGTGTATTGAGAAAGAGGGGGAAAGAGAGTCAAACATACCAGTGGGCTTCACACCATCATTGTCAATGGACAGCCATGCACATCTTTCATCACCGTGTGTGTGTGTAATAATAGCTGTGCTGGACTCTTCCCCCTGCCAGTCTCACAGTTTGATGCTTGTTTGTCCTTCAAGTCTGGCAGAAGCTTCTGAAAACACATAACCTGTCCTGCTGTGTGTGTAAGTGCACCTACAGTGGACAGACAAAGTAACAGGAAAATTTACTTTTCATACAAGAGGAAACCTTAAACCCCAAATATTCCTACTCTGCTCACATACTGCCTAAGAGTGTATTGTACTACTAATTTTAAGTGTCCCACGTGTCTTATTTATAATATACCTCTCCATAGAGAACCTTTTGGTGTGGACCAGAGCAGCACAGGGTCAGGCCAGATCCTTGTTAACAAGGCCTTTGAAATGAATGTGAGAGTGTGCTGTGTTTTCTCTCAGTAATAATGTGACTTCAATTTGTCCTTGAATATGTTAGCCAATGTAACGAAGAACTGAGTATAAATTTCTATTTAGACGAGTTGCCTGTTATTGAGTACATGGCCAGTTTGATGTGTTGGATGGGGGGGGGTGGGGGGTTGGGTGCAAAACATTCACAAACTATCTAATCACCTCTCTGCATTATGTATACACCCTGTTCTTCATACAGCAACCTATACATGACAGCTCAAATAATTTGCCAAGACACAGCCAGAAACTAACCAGTACTCCGCTGGAATACTAACTTACCTCATAAAGTGCAACTTTATTTTGAATTTAAGAAAACACAGGTTAGAGGAGGCTGGTCTTCTATATTTTCTTACTGTCAACAAATCCCACAGGCTGAAATACTTTATTCCTCTGTGTCATCAAGCTCTTTGATTGACCCAAAACTATTGAAAACCCATAGATGAGCTACACCATTGCAGTGAGTGACACATTCCTTCATTATGATGAACTTTATCAACACTTTATTTTGAGTCATTCCCACATATCCACATACGCAATCCTGTTGTCACAAATGCTTAATAGTGCACCAAGTGTTCATTAATTCACAGAGGTTAAAAATAGTCTCCAACAAATGTACTGTTTACTTCTTTTCGAAATGTAATAATTAATAAAAAACACTATGCCCAGTTGTTTTAGGAAATGATTTATTTATCATTTTCTTTAAAAAATAAACTGACCTGTTCTTATATATTTATGTCTTCAGTTGGACTGAATGAGCTAAGTATTGTTAGATGGACTAACACATTGATTTTGGCCTTTTCTTGGGATCTGTTGACAGTTCTAGCCTTATTCTTTAAAACTGCACAGAAGGGACATTATATTCTGCAGTCCCCTTCAGTACTAAGACATTTTACCATCTTTCAGTTCTTTGTTTTAGCTCTCTGGCCCACAGCTTTTTATGGTTCACTTTCATTACTCTCATCAACCTTGTTTCCAGCCACAGAGCTCTGATGAACCCACTATACACTACGACTCGATTTTGGCAAAGGGCCACAAGATTTGGTAATAAATAATGCAGGACCCATCATAAGTGATACTGATAAAAATTCCTAAACAGTTTTGCAACTCATCAAATTACGTAAAACAAATTGATATGCAGTGAATCATTTAGGATTCTAAGAGTCTGACACTGCACAAGTTTCCAGCTTTGCAGGGTTGGTAAGTCGGCCTTGATTGGTAATGTTTACCTGAGGCAATATTTGACCAGTGTTGTAATTTAGAAGCAGCACCGCGACCATTGAATACTATTACTTGACAATAACAGAAGAGCTTTCGTAAACCTTGGATTGGTATCATAACTCTTTGACCATAAAGATCACACTAAAGGCTTTGTCCAGTGTTTTTTACTCTTACTTTCTAAAGGGCATCATATGTTTTTAAATTTCTCTATTATTACTTTTCGTGTATGCATTTGTGCTCTGGGTTTGGACACCAGTACAGCACTGGTTCACCCTGCTAAAGAGGTCGTGGATCAATTTTGCAGTCCTGAGGCTGCAATTTTATCACTGACCATTGTTCCTCTTTGCTGATGCCATTTCTTTATGTTGTCATGGACACAGTATTTGTGCATTTGAAAAGTTGAGACAGTCCTTCCTCCACACTGAATATTTATGTGGTTTCACTAATCAATCCCTGTCAATTTGGGCATTGACTGCTTTTGCTCTTTGAAACTCTGTTAATTGTCTGATGTTGTTTTTGAAAACCTCCTCTGTTCAAACAGTGATCGCTAGTGTTTGCCAAGCTCATCAGCAGTTAAGTTGCATGTTTCATGTCTCATCATGTGTTATGCCTGTTAGATTTCATCTCAAGATCTTTCTTGTTTTTCTGTCTTTGTCTTCATTTTTCCGCCCCCACCCTACCACCTCTCAGCCTCCCTTGTTTCACACAACCTGTTTTCCTACTCTCCCCTCCTTGCTCCTTGACCCTCCCTCTCCCCTCCCATCTGCCCCTCCACATGTTTCTCCTCCACCCGCATCACACCATTGCTCCAGAGATCCTTGGTGTGAGCAATTGTTATAACAATTGTATAGTGGGGGGCGAGCGAGGGCTGTACATGTTGATCGATGCATTCATTGTCACTGAGTTGCAATACGCAAGCGCGCTCTTTTCCTGTGGTGCAACATTTTCAGCATAGCATAGGATTACTCATGTTGAGCTGGTAGCAGCAGCACTACAAGAGTCCACGACATTGAAAAGTGCCATTTTGACTTGTTATTTCCCCTCGTTTAGCTGTAGGCACATTCCCACCCACACTCCCAAAACACAGTGGTTCCTGTCGTCGCTGTCATCAGGCAGCAGTTTTATTATTCTGTTTAACTACTTTCTCTGTCTCCTTGTCAAGAAGCTGAAATGCCACTTGTGTGTCTGCATTTACAGAACGCTTAGTGATTTTTAAATACATTAACACTTACAGAGAGTCAATTTAAGTCGTGTCCTTTCTCCCCTTTGCTTGTGGACTAAACGTGTGTGTGTGTGTGTGTGTCTGTGTGAATGCGTATATTTGAATATTTATGCAAATTTCCACAAGTTATTTAGTTCACCCTTTAAGAGTCTCACCAAGCCTCCAAGCAATTGAGATGTCCATTTGTCAAAGTGAGCATGCTAACGTTTGCTAATTAATCATAAACATTTAGTACAATGGATGATGGAAATGTCATTAGTTTTGCAGGTGTCTGGTTCGAAGCAAAAGTATAGGCCAAAATGAAATTGATGGCATTATATGAGAAGTCAGGGGATCACCAAAAGTGATTACACTAGTTGTTGAGATATTTCAGTCTGGACCACAGTAGAGGTCTGACTGACTGACTAACATGTCTCTAGAGCCCCACCATAAAACGCATCAAGAACTGTGAAACTAAACTGAATTAATGAAATGTAATTACTCACAAACACACACACACACACACACACACACACACACACACACACACACACACACACACACACACACACACACACACACACACACAAACAAGACACATGCTAGGACAGATTTTTCTGCTGCTAACCTCCTGGAGGGACACCACCTGAAAAAGTCTGGTTCTGAAAACCACAGAGCGTGAACCTTGGGAATTTTTTTGACCTACAGGAACATACCAAGTGCTACAAATGGTTCAGTCAGGTTGAGACGTGTGTCACTGCTCAGACTGTGCTCCATCCATGGGTGCCACCTCCAACCTTTTCAAAATCCTCTCTTTGTTACCCTCTCTTTTATTGTTTCTGGTTGATTTTCTACCTAAACTCTTTAAACATTGTCTTCTTACTTCCGTGCTGCCAAAATCCAAGAGAGGAAGACAAGAGGAGCTCATAAAAATATTGATACGTTCATCCATGCCGCTTTCACTTATTATGTTACACTCAGAGCAATAAAGTAATAAAGCAACAAGTAAATAAAGCAAAAAAGTTGCTGAAGTAGTGATTTTCAGACTTTCCCTGAGTATTGACTTTTTTTTTACTTGAAGTTGTTGAAGCCTTATAAAGCCTGAGAGAAGGACTGCAGCCACAACTCATAGAAAAAAAGGCACCTGATTCTTAGCATTTTTTGGAGGGGGTGATAAAATAATTGAGTCATATTTTTAATTACAGTTAATGTTCTCCTAGAAACACTCAAGGACATGGCATCAGTGAAATCCTTAAAGCAGTCTTTGTAGTAGAGATGAAAGATTATTATTGTTGGACTGTATTAACTAAACTGAAACATTTCAAGCAGTGGTTGACCCATGCACTATTCATTTTTATTGGTATTTTAGCAAACCCGTCTTCCTGTCAGACTCGGCCTTGTGCACACGTGGCACCACAAATCAAAAACAGACTGGCATTAGAGATTCAATCAGCCGAGAGATTGCCGCTGAATCCCCAAACTGCCATTTGAAAATGTCGTCAGTGCTCCTTGAGTGCAGCATGAGAACCACACCGGCTCACGCTCCTGAACAATCATTACTTTTGAAGAGAGTGGGGACGGAGGTCATTAAAAGTTTATACCACTGAAACCAAACGTGATAAATGTGGCTTTTAACAGTTTTGGTGAGAGAACGAAGAGGAGAACAAAAGAGAAAAGACCAGAGAGTGAAGGCACAATCGTCAAAGACAATCATTTACATTTCCTGTAGTGGTCCATTTAAACCCACTCTAATTGTTATTATGGCGTCACTGTAATACATTTGTAAGAATTAAGCATCAACAGTCAGTGTGAATATGCTGGATTTTTTCGGATAGGAGAGAAACTGATTGTACATGAAAATACTGCACATCACACCTCTGCTTTCCACAACCAAACCGGCCTGTAACATTAGCCTCTATTTCTAGCGGCACTCAGTGCCTTGTTCTTCAAAACCTATTATTCCTTGAGTCTCGGTTTCAACAGGCTTGGTATGAAATGCTGTGATTAGGAGCATCATACTGATACAGACACAGTACATTTGGAAAATGGCTACAGTCTGTAGGGGTCAGTGTTGCTCCGTGAAAATTCTGGAGACCACCAGCTTCCTCTGCTGCATGTTGATTGAGCTGTGTGTGTGTGTGTGTGTGTGTGTGTGTGTGTGTGTGTGTGTGTGTGTGTGTGTGTGTGTGTGTGTGTGTGTGTGTGTGTGTGTGTGTGCGTGAATATTATTTGGAGCAAACCTTGTCAACATAAATTGACTCCACACACACACACGCACACACACGCACTCAGACACACTCAGACCTCAGACACACACAAACTAAAATGCACTCACTAATCTTGTGTCCGGCTCTGATCTCTACAACATCAAGCAGATGACACATTTTTCTTGACTGTGACTGCTTCCTCTCTTGCTTTCCTCTTTTCTAACTTATTGGTCTTTTTCTGCTTTGTGGAGTGTTCTACCCTCTGGCCACATACACACACGCACACACTGTAACACACATATGGGATAGTAAAGCAAAGTGAGGGAGAAGAGGCAAGACAGAGTGTGAGTGTGGGTGAGAGTGGAGAAGGATGATAGCTATGGTTTGTGTTTTCCCACTTTTTTCTCTTGGTAAAGTGAGCCACCCAGAGCAAAAGGACACACACACACACACACCTAGAAACACGCCTCAGCTTTTTTTCTTTCTTTCCCCTACAAGGGACAACAAGAAGGAAGAGAGGCTGAAGAAATGTCAGACACACTTCCCTGTGAGCTTTTCTCTTTGTGGACAGAAAGTGGGGTCATTTTGAAGGGATTTTTTCACTCTCAGTTTTACAGAGTCTTACAGTGTGTGTGTGTGTGTGCAAGTGGCAATTTGTAGGAGACACAAATACGACGAACTGTGTGTGTTATCAGTGTCAGCCAGGATGATTTAGACTGCTTTAGCTGCGTAATGTTCATCAGGTTAAAGTTACTCTCTCTCCTTCCTCCTTACCAAAACCTATTAGATGGCTTGTTGTGGAAGCCAAGAAGGAAAAAAAAAATCCAAGGCTATATTTCCTGTCCCTGGCTAAGCCTGCTGCCACTATCTGGACAAACTATTGACGGTCTGTGAGCCAGCAGACAGGGGTCTGTCTCTCGATGTACTGAGAGCGTGCGATAGAGAGAGCAAGACAGGGGCTGGAGATGGAGAAGGAGAGACAGATCGGATTAGCTGCAGTTGAGTCACAGTTATTCCATTACCTCTCAGCCACACATACACGAGCGTCTGTGTACACACACACACACACACACATGGTTTCCCACATGATAGTGTTTGGCCAGAGACTGCAAATTTTCCTTGCTGGGCACAAATGAAAAGGAGAGGAAGAGGAGTACAAAAGTGAAATGGTTAGAAAAATGACTGAGCAGCCGTTCCTTTAATTGCATTCAGAGCGCTTTTTCTGGAAGCTCTGCGAGTTCTGTGAGCTCTGGAATTAAAAGTATCCCAGGATGTCCTCTGACGATTCTGTCTTTTGAGTAGCTTAGCAACATAATATTTAATAACCCCTGAGTAAACACTGGGAGGAATTGCTCAATAAATAATTGAAGGGGAATTTATAAATAATTTTCCCTCTTAATCTACTCCAGTGCACTGCCGCCAGGTCCCCGAAGTGATGCTCATCCCTCTGGACAGTCGGCGGTTCTGGTTGCCCGCCTCATGGGGGCGCTCTTGTTATATCGGAAAAACCACCACCTCAGGACTAACAAATGAAAAAAAAAAAAAAAAAAAAAAAAGAAATAAATGGGTTATTCACAAAAAATAGTACATGCTTCTAAGAAACAGGCCCTAACCCTCTATTAAAATCCTGTTTTTGAGAAGACTGCTTTTGTTATCGGTGCTGTCTCAGATTTCTGGGCGTTTTCAGGAAATGAGAGAGGTTTTGTGCTCCGCGAGCAGCTGCAGAGTTCTCCAACCTGCTCCTGGGTCTATACAAAATGTCAGGAAGTATATTGAGGCAGGCCTGTTTCACGTTGGACTTGGATTGAGGTGTCTATCGTGTGTTAATCCAAAAATCACAATTAAGTAGTAACGTTGTACGCATTGTGCTTTTCCTTCCGCCAGTCCCTCACCTTTTTCTTGCTTGCTCTCTCTTTCCTTTTTTTCTCCCAATTTTCCTTCCTCCCTTCTTTCCCCCATTCCCTCCCTGCTTCGGCTGGTAGTAGCCTCGTATACAATTAACAACTGTTTGCTAATGAGAATGAGTGGGGGCTCATTATTCATTACATCATTAACATTTAATTGCTCTGTGCTAATCCTAATAACCATCTCACACAGTTTAATAGGTTGTCACTTTGTGGTCCGACTGCAATGTCAGTGTTGTCTGACATCAAGCCTCCCATGTGGTCAGTTTTAGGTTTATGCTAATGACGAAAGCTTTTAGGTTCAAACTGTGGCTTTAGGGATCATTAACTTGAAGAATCCCAGGTATAAGTTGTAAGGATGTCAGAGTCAGAGTCTAAGTTCCTCCTCAGAAACAGTTTCATACCTTTCTATCCATCTGTGTGTCTCCATCTCCTCCTTCCTCACCCTCATCTGTCCCACAGTGGTTCTGTAGATTGTATGGGGCCCAAACAGCGGAGAATGCGGGAGATGCTGATGCAATGAGTGGCAGGGAGGAAGAGCAGAGGCAGGACAGATCCTCCTTCCATCACTCATCAGAAGAGAAAAGGAGGGAGACTTGGACATGGACATGTAAGGAGGAAGGGACAGAGAGAGAGAGAGAGAGAGAGAGAGAGAGGGAGGGAAATATGGGCAGAGAGACAAGGAGAGAGAGAGACACTGTGGGGAGGGGTGAGAAGGGAAAAGAAAAGGAGTGAGCAGCCACCCAACACAGTCATCAACTCTCTTCCATCCATCATCTGTCTCAGCCCAAAGGCTGCCACTGCTTCATCAGCATCACCTCCTTGTACATTACGTGCGTGTGTGTGTGCGTGTGCGCAAACACAGGGAGGTTTATGAATATTTGTTTGTAGAAATGTGTGCAAGATTGATTGTGTAGATGCGTATTGTGTGTATGTGTGCTTGACTGGACGGCTCTTTTTTATATACATACTTCAATGTCAGTTCAGTACAAATTATATGAGTAGTGCAAGACTGCAGTCCACGGTCCATATTCCTCTCAGCAGACTGTAGTTTTGTTCTGCTGTAAATACAAGTCATTAGAAAAAAAAATATAAAAGACCATTAAATCTTCACTGAAAATACACACAAATTATACAGATACACCAAGGTCTGGTCTTGTTTCTGAATTTGAACAGAATTAAGACTCTTTATTTAGCGACTGCTGTAAAATTTGTTGCTGTTTTTAGGGAGATTTTATATGGAAATAAAGAAAAGAGTTTCACTGGCATAGAGACATTTCTATATCTAACACACACACACACACACACACAAAGTGACATGCATGCTTGGCGGGAACTGGAGCCTATCCCAGAATGCAGTGAACAAAGGGCAAGAAAACAGTTCCTGCAGTTGTAGAAACAGTTCTAGTGCAACCGAGTTTCAGGCTGTTGGAGGAAACTAGAGCACCCAAAGAAAAGTGATGTGAACTGCTGCAGAGACGACCAGCACCAGGCTGAAATGGCCCTTTTACAACCTTTTATTTTGTTTTTAAGAAAGATTTGTATTAATTTAAAATCCTTTCAGTCTAACAAAGACTACAATCAAATGTTGCATGTTGGTGCCACCTGTCTGTGCTGCATCATACGTGAGGGCAATTTATAGCATGATACGGCTCAGTCTGCAGCACGGTGACTAACACTAGTTGTATATTTAGTGTATAGATAAGAGTCAGCTCTCTTGAGTAATCCTCAACAAGTAGCCGACAACTATGACAGATTAGCTCCTAAAATTCTCAAGGTGCATGTTTTGTGGCTCCTTAGTCCTACTCCCTTTATCAAATACACTTTTGTTTGGAAGACTTTAGGTTTGACTGTCTTACACTTGCATTGTGAAATTTATTTTAATTAAAGTGTGCTTTAATTAAGGTTTACTATATTTTCTTAAACCATCATAATTAAACTGTTCTAAACAGCTCATTTTAAAGATAATATTAGAATGTCATTGGGATAAAGTACCAATTTGCAATTTGGAAAGCAACACCCACCCAGGCACAATAAATGTTTTAAAAACATCCTGACATTTTCATACAAACTGTGCTCCACTCAACTTAACCTTTCTGTTTCTTTTTATTGCTTCCCCAAGCTCCGCCACCTCTCTCCCATTGCCTTTGGCACCATATTGCTAATTGTGCTTTAAGAGCAAAATCTAATTGTGCAGAAAGAAATCTGGGCTGGAGGAATTATCCCAAGCTTTTAGTACTTGTTTATTATTCAGCCAAATGCCAAACCCAGTGGCTAATGCTTTCATTCACACCCCAACATAGGTGGCATTCGTTTTAAGGGTTGATAAATATGAGACTTCGCACTTGTTGGCTTACTTTTATTTATTTATTTTTTTTCTGGGTGCAAGTGACCTCAGATGATTTTCAGTTGGCTTAATAAGGCCTCTCAGTTTTACCAGTGAGAAATATTTATTTTCTCTACGAGCCTCATGGCTGATATTCTGTGTGAATGCCCTTTTGCAAGTCTTTTCTCCACTTCATGATTTGCTGCCTGCTCCAACCTCTCCTCCACCTTGCTCAGACAGCCAACAAAGCCACACAGCCAAACTTTCCATAACACTCTCCCTGCTCCATCTCCATCCCTCCGCCCTCCTTCCTCCTTCTCTTCTGAGGAAAGGACAAATGAATGATGCTCACTGTATCGACACAAAATTTTTGCCTCGGCCTCCCCCCTACCTCTCCTCCCTCTTTACTAATGAGCATTGCTAGCTCTATTGACCTACTTGCGGACTTAAAGGAAATCCAATCACAAATGCCTCAGGTCGCTTTCTTCCCACTTTGGGAGATTAAAAGATTCAATTCTCCCTGCCTATCCACCCTCATCATCATCATTTCTCCTTCCTCTCCTTTCGTCTGTCTGCTCCGCCGTCTGCTCCTCCCCTGAACACCCCCCCCGACCGTTGCCCCCCCCCCCCCCCTTTACTCCCTAACTAAGTTTTCAGGCTCTTTTACAAACTTGTTCTTTGTCTTTCTGATTCAGATGCAGAGTAACAGCAGAGTACAGGAGAGCAGCTGTGCAGATAATTATCAGCGGGAGACAAGGGTGTTATTGGGACACAATAGAGCTGACGGACAGTGTCTGATGTAGTCGACTGCAGAAGGACAATGACTCATTGGCCACAGCACATCTGCAGTGTGCACAGGAACACACACGCCTATGCACATAGCATCCCAAATGCTCATAAAGTCACAATTTTCCCTCATATTCGCACACTCAGTCAAGCTCACCTGTCTGACACACACGTCTCAACTTCATCAAGTCACTGGAAAAATAGTCTGCTAACCTCCATTATCCCAGTCCCCCCAAAACATACACACACACATACACGCCACACAGACCCCTTACTGTGCCTTAAATGGCAGCAGGGTTCTGAACTACTGTTTGCTTTGCCTATTGCCATGGTGTTTGTTTGGCTTCATGCATACTGTGCAGTAATAGAACACAGTGACCCAGACTCCAAAGGAGGTCTGCTAACAAACAGACTGCAGTGTGAAAACACAGGCTCTCTGTGGGGTACATATGATATTCAGATGATAGACTGTACATGCAGCTTATATGGTTGCGTAAGTAGGATGTGTGTGTGTGCACAGACAAGATGAAAGTGTGCTTTATGTCATCAAGTCGCCCCATTAGATATTTTGGCTTGTTGAATTAGTTTTGAAACCAGTGACCTCAAAGAAATATCCTCTTTGACTGCGGTGGTCACAACGGGAGATTTATTGTTCCGTAACATACACAGAAAATACTTGCTTCTGATTGGCTATCAGGTGCCCATTAAAGCTGTATAGCAGAAGAGCTCAAACATAGTTTCTCTTAGTGTACACAGTATATAAACACTATGTAACCATTGCATACTTCATGCTACATTACCAGTTACCTGTTAACTTTGGTAAAACTTGTGAAACTGACCTAACAAACCTTAGGAATATAACAGCTGGAACACAACTTCCCCTTTTTTTTTGTTTCTTTGGTAAGTAGCCATGACTCAAATCTGATAATTCGTGTTAAGGTGTCCTGTTACACAGTACTCCAGGACATTCTCAACAGATCAAACCCCCACAACATTCACCCATTAGTCTCAGACCAGGAGACCTTGGGTGTATTGACAGGCTGATCTGCAGTCAGGCATCCGGAGTCTGGTTGTCTTTTTCAAGGGATAGTTCCATTTCCATTTTGGGAAATAAACCTATTCACTCTCTTGCTGAGTGGTATAATGATACCATACCATATCTGTCTGTTCATTAGTAAAATAGAGCCAGTAGCCAGTTCACTTAGCATGGAAAATGGAAGCAAACAGCTAGTCTAGCTCTGTCCTAGGGCAAAGAAATAAGCTCTAAAGATCACAGATTTGCACACTGGAACTCCTTTGTTTAATCTGTTCCCAAACCTAAATGTAAAATTGTAAATTTATGGAGGTGTTACATCCTCAAGGCTAGTCTAGCTCTGTCCTAGGGCAAAGAAATAAGCTCTAAAGATCACAGATTTGCACACTGGAACTCCTTTGTTTAATCTGTTCCCAAACCTAAATGTAAAATTGTAAATTTATGGAGGTGTTACATCCTCAACATGCTGGAGAGCACGTAACCACCATACAAGCACAACCTGTCGTTAAGAAAGTGAATAATTATGTTGAACATTTCCTTTAAAGAGAAAATTCTGATATTTCAAATCTGGGATTACTGGTTATGAGACACCTCTAAAGTACAGAACGATTTCAGTCAAGGAGCACATGCCTCCTATAGCTTTTAATTAAACTTTAACCTAGCAGAAAACATTTCAGACCACCAGAAGAAAACACAGTAAGTAGACCCATGAAGTTGCTCTGGCTGTTGTAGAAAACCATGTATACAAATTTACAAAACTAGCAGGCACCAATTATCTTCACACATTTACTACTATTTCTCTAGAATGTACACAAGTTAAGTTGAGAAAAAAAAAAAAAGAGGGACAAACGTTGCAAACACACTCAGACTGAATAAGATGAAGCATTTGTCTGTTCAGTGAATATTCTGTGTCTATATATCTGTCTCCATGAAAATAAACGAGAATAACATTCATGATTTATTAAAGGCTTTTGAATTTATTATTTTTTTTTCACATGCAGTGTTATATAAGAAAGGGAAAATATTGCATAATCTTTTTTTTCCCTTTTTTTTTTTTTTTTGACACCGGCACTGTAAAAACCAGCCTTTAACTTCGAAGATTTCGGTGAGTCAGAGTTGGATGCGAAAGGAAGAGGGGAGAAAGAGACAGATATGAGAAATGAAATACGAAGGGCAAAGCTTCTCTGACTTTTTTATTTGATGCTGCTGTTTTGTTTTTCTCATCCACATTTGTCTGACTGCTCATGTAAGACAGCTGCAATAATGAATGAACTTCTAAACACGAGACACATCACAATAACCCTTTAGCAAGATGAGTAAGACAACAATAGCGGGAGGGTGAGATGGTTAAACACAAAGAAAACTAAGGGAATTTGGGATTTTCACAAGGGTGAAGTGTTTATCTACAGACTGCAAGTCTGGACCTGAAAGAAAGTCTGTGGATGAGTGTGCAGCAAACATACTCCTGATTATTCAGCATAATAGAGCAACTACAACTGATCTGCATTAAAAAAAAAGATCAAAACTTTGTCTACAGGTAAGAAACTCTCAGATGACAGAAAAGGCACAAAGTTGTTTTCACCTCACCTAACCCTCTCAATTTGCTCAGACTTGCACTGGGCCCACTTATTTTTATAGCTGGACTCAAAAAGTGAATACCATCAATTGCCCGTGTCAGAGCGAGGGCTTCACGTCTCACCCTTTTGACAAGAATCCTTCCCATGACAAATTAGTGGCAGGAGACAGCAAAATAAATTTAATTTATGTGGAACATCCCACCATGTCTCTGCTCTCTGCAGCTCTCTCTGGGTGAAAGAAAAAAAAGAGCAAGTAAGAGTAAGCTCTCTTTTTAATCATCTTCTTTTTTTTCCACTGCTGGACTGAAAGATTGTACAGTTTAAGTGCATTTGTGCTCCCCAATTGAACTGCTTGTTCTCAAATGTTGTGGCTTTTTAGTTTTTTTTTCTTTTTCCTTCCCCTCACTTGCCTTTGTCTTCTGTTTTGTTTTCTGATTGATCCCTGGACCACCCCTCATTTATGGTAAGAGCAAGAATATTCTTAGTTTGAGTGTGTGCATGCACGTTTCTTTCTGTACTGTTAGACATAATGGTTTGACCATAGGACCACACTTTGGAGTTGTTCTATTTTTTTTTTACTAGTAAAAAAAAATCAATATCAGCGAGTGCCTTAAATGCATGTTTGTTCTAATGGCCTGTCTGTGTCTTAGTGAATCTAGTTGCACTCGGATGAGTGTGAAGGAGATGATTTAAGAATGCTGCCAACTTGAACATCATGTTCAGCACTACCATCAGCATCGATTCATGTGCACTCATTGTCCTCTTCACTAGGTACACTTTGCTGGTGCCTAGTACAACTTCTTTGTCCCTCAAGAACAGCCTGAAATCTTCAAGGAAAATATGCTGGCAAAAGCAACACAAGCCCCACAGTTCCTCATCTGGATGATTTTTAAACTTGCTGTGAACATCCTTTTCCACCTCATTCCCAAAATCAAATACATTTGATTAAATTCAAAAGCAGCTCACTAGTAGAATAAAATTAAGTGACAGTTCCTCGAACCATTTCGAGGTGTTGTGTGCTTCATGACACATTATTCTGCAGGACACTTCCACTGTAACCACAGTGTGCCCATTTAGCTTCATTTTCATGTTCTTCTCTGACAGGAAGAGAACCCAGAATGATTTGATAATGCTCTGGTCCATTCAACTGTAAATTTTTGCTTTCTCATGAATTCTGTTAGTGATTTTCATGAATAGAGTCCCAAAGTGATGTCCAGTTTTTCAGAGTGTTCATTTTGGTGTTTTCAGGATTACATCTCTGTTCTTTGCTGATGATGTACCCCTGTGGACATAATCAAGCTCTGACCTCCAGTGCACACAGGGGACGTTTAATCAAAACCACAAAACAGGACATCTTGACTTCTTAAACTTTTTAATTTAACTAACTTGTCTTACCTTAACCAAAATGTTTTTCTTTTCGAAACCTAACCACGTCAGCATCCAGATTTGTATTTTCAGTATCAAAGTCCTTTGTTTTGTGTGCCCACCATCCACCCACAAACAGAGTAGAACAGGCAGACTTATATATCCATTTTAGTGGTGTTGACTATGGTAATGAAGAAATCTCACAAATGTGTATCTCCTCATGAACAGGAGGCATTTATCGGGCTGAAATAAACCACGTTTGTGAAGTTAACAGAGTTTGATGAATTGGAACACTCGAACAGCAGCCACAGAAAAAAGTAAGAAAGATTTTTCATAAAGAGACAAAAATGTTCTTGCGTGAGGCCCAGTGATATTGTGGGTAGATAGATGGAAAACTGTGTCAATGGTTTCTTCAGCAAGAAACCCTAGTAGAGGGTCGGACCAAAACCAAGGATGAAATAAAATTCTATAGGGAAGACAGGAATGACAATAAAACAAACAGTTGAAAAATGTTTTCTATTTGGTGTCTTATCCTGAGTAGGTGAGAGAAGCAGGCTGCTGCTCACTCTGCCTCATTCTGTCCTCTCTGTGGTTTCTGCTTCACGAGAGTAGGCAACAGGTGAGCTACGTAAAATATTAATTTCCTTTCCTTCCTAAACAAAATAAATGGACAGAGCAGATAAAAAACAATTACTCTCTTTACACAAACTCCAATGCCTTTTGACTGCAACCACATTCCACTCACAGGCACAGTGGATTAAGTGAACACAGCAAAGGTCTGCAACAGGTAAGAAGTCAGATCTGACAACCAAGTCCAAAGGGACATAAACAGGCAGGCAAAATAAAGGTAGGGAAGTGTCAAAATACAGGCAGAAAAAGACAAGAGACAGACAAAGGCTGGGAGGTTATGGCTGATGGATATACAATTGAGCAGGGACAAGATGGAAATGGACAGCTGTATACAGTGAGAAGATGATAAGGGAATGAGAAATAGGTGCATGGATGGGTGTGGGAACACACTGTGAGTAACTGCTGGTGATACTGGGAATGACAAGATCTGATGGGTTAGTGACTGACAGGCAAAAAGGCACATGCCAAGACATGTTCATACCTGTCTTGGCATGTGCCTGACTATGATGCCACTAAGATACCTGTGATACCAAGCCTTGCATTGTAACAGCGCTATCATGTCAAAATTAAAGCATGCTAAGCATATGTTCTGTGTGCAGTAAATATAGTGGAATGCATAGTTTTATACCTGAATTAACTATGAGGTAGCATTAAGTTTTCTTATGCTCATGTACCTTTCTTGGTCTTATGCACCTGTTGAAAATGTGCAACCATGTGATCAACAACATTATTCAAGGATTTATCTTGCAAGGTTTCACTTTTAACAAAATTATTTGTTAAAATTTAGAATCAAGCCATGGCTTATTTTTTTATTTATTTCCACTCCATCTCCTCTTAACCTTCAGAACAATATTATAAAGAACTGCAGGACCTTGGATAGCTGTAATCAGCTTGCATTCCATTTTGGTTAAGGCTGTGTGGTGTAAGGGTTTCTCTGAATTAAAATTTTTCCATTCATGCTGTGCAAAAAAGAGAAATGCAGGCAAGTGTGCTTGTCTTTTGATGACCAATGTCTCTGTCCATTAGCTGAGCTGAACATTTCTCCAGCTGCACTCTCAACAACTGCACCACGTCAGCGGAGTTTCTTAAAGTTACTAACTTCACAGAAGCAGAGTCGATACCCAGTGATAAGTTGATAGTGTGTACTGTCCCATTCGCAAGAAAGTATGCTGCCTTCCATTATTTTAATTGCCTCCCATGTGATGAAGTTTCACTAAACTGAACTGAAGTGAAGATGAATTGAACTGAAAATGCAATCCGTTTCTGAGGGACAGTACATTTTTTCAAATTTCGAATGCGGAAACTCAAAAGAGCCTTATTAGTGAGATTGCCAATGTCCCATTTGAATCCTTGATCTGTAATTGCAGCATTAGCCCCGGTGCTGATTCAAGGTTGCCTCACAGTTTTTAAGTGGTATAAAGTATTGATTCAGTGGGCTGGACATTCTTTCACTCACAGTCTGACTTACTGAACTGATTGTAGAAATATTTACTAAACAATATTATACAAAACAGAAGCTCAAAAGATTATGAATACTATAATTAAATTGAACTGAGCTGGCTATGCTCCACTGGCCAAAACTTTAGTATAATTAATATTTATGAGTAATAAGGGAAAATGGAAAGAAGTTTTAAGCGTTGAGTGTTGAACAAACACTTGCAGAATAGACTTTTAGCCACAGAGGCCTCTAGGGATGGTGTTGGTCTGGTGTTGAATGTCCAATAGTTGAATGTCCATCCAACTATTGGATGGACATTCATGTTCCCCAGACGATGAGGCCTACTGACTTTGGTGATCCCCTAGCACCATCTGGTGATGGAGACTGATCCAGTAAAATATCACTACATCTTTAAGATGCATTGCCACAACTGTTCATTTCATGTTCCCCACAAGATGAGTTGTAATAAATTTGGTGATCCAATGACTTTTCATCACCATCCATCGACTTTGACGTGTACAGTCTGTGGTGTTTCTGTTTAAGAAGAAAGAGATGATTGGAGAGTCAAAACTAGTTGGCATTAACATGTAGCAGCTGAGCTGTTAGGTCCAACTCAGCTCTGTAAAAACAAATAAACAAATGTGGGAACACCTGATCGTCATGGTACACGGCTTCCATATTCAGCATGGTGTAATTTTAACGAGGTACCAGGACCTGAAAATCATGTGTGGAAACACATCGCTCGGGAAATGAACTACCTCATTGTGCTCCAGTATAGCAGCGATGGGAAGAAATAATTGTCCAATCAGAGACCTGAGAATTTAAATTACATGCTCAACACAATCTCAAGCGTCAGACTTGAGAGAGGGAGGAGGAAAAGAATCAGTGTGAGTTAAGACATTCATGATTAATAGCAAAGAAATTACTGATTCACACACTGTAAATTTATCCAAGACGTACTGGTATGACTGTCACAGTGATCACACTGTCGTTATGACCGTTCAGTCAGCTGTAGAAACATGTCAGAGGCATTTGTAGCATGGCCTCTTAAAGGCGCTCAATCATTTGTAATTGCGAGATGATAAATTTCACAGGAAACAGAGGTGAAATCACACATCTCCTTGTGTGAAAACCATGCATTTCACTTTGATGGCAGGTTTTTAATGAAGGCTTTTCCCTCCCTGTAATACCCTGTAATACTGAATTTTGCATTCATGCTAGGTACCATTTAGACGGAAGTCAAGGAACATTTCAAATGGTAGATGAATCACTGTGGACTACAACAGCTCCAGTGCAGATGGAGAGAGATGGAGAGGAAAGGAAGAGAGGCAGAGGAAAACGGTGAGAGAACAGGGGGATTCTCAGATGCAGGTGTTATTTATAGCTGGAAAAAGGAGAGTCACACACACACACACACACACACACACACACACACACTGGAGGCTATCCTAGTCCTGCTGTTAAATAATGCAAGTGCTTTGAGATCTGAGGGACTCCTATTATATTAAGCTTTTGTGTGTCTGTATGTGTGTAAAGGGAAGCTTACACATGTGCATGTGTCACTGATAGACACAGACCCTGCATCTCCCTGCTTGGTAACAGTCTTTGCTCTTTGTCAGTAGGTGTGTGTATGTGTGTGTGTATGTGTGTGTGTGTGTTCCTGACAGAATTCATTAGATCCAAGTCTATGACTCCATCATCTCTTTTTGCATTTGTAAGTGTGTGTGTTCGCAATCGTGTGTAATTATCTGTGCCCCTTTGTGTGCCTCTCCTCGATGTGTTTATATTAGAAAAGTGTTTTTGAAGTGTACCGCCACCAAACTTGTGAGGCCTCTTGTGCCCAATTAGGCAGCTTGTTTGAGCCGCCGTCATCACATGGTTCACTCTCTTGGCATCTCTCTTCTCCTTCATCACTCCATCCCACCGTCCCTTCATCTGTCCACCCTGCAGTCTGAGAGTAAGGAAGGAAAATAAATGACTGTCAGTCTTGAAGCATCACAGTAAATGTATGCTTTGGTCCCTCTGTAGACATGCCTCAGGTTACAGGCGTGCAAACTGTTGGATTTTAGGTATGAAACGGCTGATCGCACAGGATGCAGAGCCGACCACATACACACGTTGTTTCGCTTTGCCCTGACATTTTAGAGAGTGACAGAAGGACGAGAAGAGTGAGTGATGAAGACAAGACAGAGGGAGAGGAGGAGGAGGGTCGAGAGGGAGAGAGAGAGAGAGAGGGAGTCAGATTCTCTGCTTACCTTCTTAACTTGTCAGTGGATCTGTCTCCAGGAGAAGGGGTGACACCGAGAGCAGGCTGGGTCCCTGCCAGCTGGCACACACACACACACACACACACACACACACACACACACACACACATACACACACACACACACACACACACACACACACACACACACACACACACACACACACACAGGTCTGCTCTTTCTCCCAGGGTGCAGTGAGACATTCTGTGACCTTGGTAGGGGCAGCAAACTGTGCAGCCCTAACAAGGACACACACACATTCACACACACGCACGCACACATGCAAAGCTCACACACATACACACACTGACAAGCCACCTGCTCTCATCTAAATGGTACTCCATGTTGTCACTGACCTGTTAAGAATTCAGCAGGTTGGTTTGTCTATGTGTGTGTTTTGCTGTGTGTTAAAAGGGAAAAGGAACAGTGTACAACTCTGCTGGTTCCACTTTTCTTCTTCACTGCAGAGATAAACAACTGGAAGAATTTTGTCTCCTGTATGTGTGTGTGTGTGTGTGTGTGTGTGTGTAAGCCACAGAAATGTCTAAAATGCTAATTAATGCCGCTATGTGAAGCTGAATGTTATGCAGACATTTCTGTAATTACAGATGTTAAGGTTTTGTTTTTTTTTTTTTGGATGGATTCATTCTTTCAGGTGTATAACATTTACATTCTTTACAAAGATTCAAACACACACATTGTTGATTGGATTTCAGACTGCATGAGGTGTGTGTTTCCATGGAAGAGAGAGCGAGAGAGGCAGAGACAGAGAGTATGTGCTGAGTTTCCTGCCAAACAGATGTTCATCAGCATTTCAGAGTGTTCCTGTGAAGCCATTAGACTACATTACCAAGAACACACTAATTACGTAGGGGCATGGGGAACCGAGGGGAAGCAGACCACACACACACAGACTCGCACGCACAATCTCTCTCTCTCTCTCTCTCTCTCACACACACACACACACACATTCAGATAATACTTCATACAAATACTGTCACTGTCAAAAAAAATATCCAGGGTCAGGCACACCCAGTGAAAAAAGAACAACCAAAAACTCACATTAAAAACAAACATTGCAATTTTAGGATCTGACCAACCAAAAAAATCCACTATGTACTCACTACATGCAAAATAGGTATTTACTGATCTTTTTTAAGGTGAGCAGGTATTTTAAGGTTGAGTAAATAAAATACCTACACACTCTTCAACAATAAAAAAAAGATCAATTTACTTGATTTTTAAAGATGCCCCCAAGGAAACGGAGATAGTAGCAAATGCACCTGTGAGGCTTGAATGTAAGATGGGCACAGGGGTGGAGTGGGAATAAAAATCGACCAGGGACTTTTGACTTAGACAGCCCATATAACAATTTACAAGAATCATGCAGTAAGTAGAGGTTAAATTAACTATGATGATTTTTAGAACGGTACATGAAATAGAAACACTTGCACATGAATTATGTTTATGTAATTTTGTAATGTTATAATCTTAATTCAGCAATTATATTGCTGTAGTTTGTGAAGAAAAACTGTATCAGAAACACCTTTCCATGCAACTAAGTAACTACAGTCTCAAAAATGATCGTGTAACTGCAGGTTAGTACAGAGAGTGAGAGATTAAAATTCAGATGTACAGCAGTAAACACAGCACCAGACATCAGACATCAGAATTTTAGTGGTTTTCCTTCCTTCACCGGATATTTCTGTAATAAAACTTTATCTGAGCTGATCAGACAGACTTTGAGTACTTAAATCAAAATATTAGACAAGCTTCCTGTTGTCTTCTGCCTACTGCTTATGCTGTAAAGCTTGATGGATGTTTGTACTGGACTCACTGGGAGCTGTGGTCATGAACCCACTCTGCTGCTCTGCTCCTTCTCTCTATTGTCTGCAGAGTTTCTACTACTAGATGCACAACTACTTTAAGCAATTTAGATTTCTCTGGATTTTAATATCTTTTTTTTCAGAGCTTTTCAGCCAGACCTTCATTTTTTTTTTCTCATGTAAAATGAGTCAGTAACAGTCCACTGCTGGCTGCCTCGTTGTTTAAACAATGCTAAAGATACCAACACGTAAATGGTAAGCTGGGGAGGGTGACTGATGTGAGGGAGACAACGGCCACATAGAACCAAAGAGGGCCTGCTCCACTGGGCCGATCAACACAGCCACATCTTTCTCTAAGGATTGTTCTCTCTTCCTCTCTCTTTCTCTGTCTCTCTGACATTTTTTTAACACTGAGTCACAAGCTCAATTTGCTGTTACAGACATATTAGAAGTAAGTATAAACAGTCTGTCTTCTGACGTAGACATACCCGAGATTCCTTAAACCTGCTATAACTGCTTTTTTGGCAACACAGCACACAACGTAGACAAAAATGTTCCAGGTAATATCCTCATATATATTATCGTGTCTCGTTCCTCTCCGTCACGACCAGCTTTTCACCTCAACTTTGAGAGTGGATATAAACACTTTTGCCCTCTGGTGTGGTTGGTTGACACGCCATACAAACTGTTACCTTTAGAGCACAACCGAAGCTTAAAGTTTATATAGCAAGCTTGTTACCAAGAAGATGCTTACTTACAGATGCAGCAGACATGGAGCATTATTCATTCATCTGGAGTTGTGAATGTACTGTGAGTCAAACACTCGTTTTTCTTTTCACTCTGTCAAAGTACTGCAGAATTTCCAAGGTCAAGAATGAACATGAACAGGATGCATACTGCCTTAATTTTCAATGTATACACCACCAGTGTGCACGGTCTGACTCCTGGACCTCTTTTGCATGGCAAAAAACAAACAAACAAAAAAAGCCTTTCACATTCAAGGTTGAATTTGAAGCACAGAGCTTTTCAGTCCTAGATTTCTATTCCTACATTAGATACGATGAGAATGAAAATGAGATGAAAGAATTTGAGGGGTTGAGGCTAAGTCAAGACCGAGACAAAGGCAGGGTGAAACCGAGCCAAGACCAGGACTGGACCATTGTGATTCAGAGGTAAATTTTCTGTGTGGGAATTTTAGTTTGTTTTCTTTGAGTAAACAAATACAAACCAAATACTTAGGAGCTGAAATCAGCTTAACCTTCTTTATTCAACACTCTTTTTCCATGTTTTACCATCCACTTAACACAAGATAGTTTTTTTGTGCAAGCATCAGCAGGCAGGTTTTCTGGGTGGGAAATGAGTTTAAGTAAAGTTTGGCAGTATTTTGGTTGTACAGTCTTTGACCTATTATTATGCCCCCCTCAACTAACAGCCCTCTCCACTGGTGCCAAGGAGGCAGGGACTGATGGCACCTTCCCTGCCAAATTATGGGGTTGTGAGAATCTGTCATGGTTTTTGGCTCAGAAGACAAGTGCATTGTCAGTGTCAGAGTCCTGGATGACATCAGTGTATTTGCTAATCTGTGTTACAATACTTGAATCCTGATCTAAGCTGTGCTTCTTGTGAGTTTTATAGCGGGATAAAAGGTATGGGTAAACACTGGGTGGATCCACTGAGTCAGCTGCATGTTCTTCACTGTCCATCATGTTCTCTGCAACTAAAATGTCTGAATGAACAAAAATACACCAACACAATGCGTGGGTTACATTTAAAGGGATAGCATGTTAAATTAATAATTTCTAAGAACCGTTATTTCTTTAGGTTAGACAACACAGTGCTACTGTAAATCAAGCCAATGGCCTGCTTAGGTGAGGATGACCAGATCCACCCAACTTAGGCTAAACTGTGGATCCAGCATGAATCTTTTCATCAGATACTGCTGGAGGGCCTTGACTAATGGCCCAGCCCCACATCTGGGTCTCCTCCATCTTGAGGAGGTGTGTATTCAAGTCCAGGACAGCTGGAACCATCATTCTAATGGTAAGTGATTTTTCTCCTTCTGTCAGTTCTGTTACCTCAGAGAATGGTGTATTCAGTTCCTTCGGCTGCCGAAGGAACTGAACCTGCACATTTCACTCAGAGCCTTGTGGTCCACAGCTTTGAGGGCCTGTACTTGTTTGAAAGTGCTCTTCCAGTAAGTAGTGCTTGCTGCTGTGTCAAACATAGCTTCAAAATTGTTTTTGAATTGTGAGTTGCTACGTAACTGAGCTGCGAACTGTGCTGTTTTGGCTATGGTATGGGAGATGGCCCAATCTTCCTTCATGCTGTCATTCACAACTAACTTCACAGAGTGGGCAAAGCAGGAAAGGCGTTTACTTGATGACCAGAGTAATTCTGTGTCTTTCTCTGAATTCATGTCCTCCCACAAGTGCTCATTATCTAGATTCTCCTCCTCACTCTCATTGTCATCAGACTGCTGTTGTGGCATGTGACCTTTGAGAGTGCATTTCATACTGGCAGCATTGTCTGTGATGATGTAACTTGTCTTCTGATGGATACCATATTCCTCTGTGATCTCCTCAAAAGCAGAAGCAATTCTCTCCCCACTATGTGTGCCGTGTGTAAAACGCCTACAGTCCAGCAAGTAGGATTCGAGTGCACACACGAATCCTTTGATTTGTAGCACACATGGGCAGTCACTCCTAGGAAGGAGCATAGCCTGTGATTGGACTGAGATGAGATGAGCATGAGAGCAGTTGTTAATGACACGGACAACTGAGTCCCAAGCTTGTCCTAAACACTTTCCTTGACCTTCCTTATCAACACAGGTATCTGTTTCTCAGAAATTATTCTTCCAGACACTGGTGTGTACCTACTATCCATAATGTCAAGGAAGCATTTAAAAGAGGAGGAATCAGGAAGATATCTGACCTTTAATCACATCAGAAGTGCAATCTTAGAAATAATGGTGTAAGCTGAACAGAGCAAAAGTATCAAGATTTCATAAACTTGTTTAAAATCTGTGTACACAATCAACGCAATGCATACACAGCAAGGAGCTTTTGGCAGCGTCATTGTTCAAATAGTTATATGAGAATATGATTGATGTGGTATGGCCAAACCAGTTAATTTTCGTGGTATAACACTTAAATGACAAACATCTTTAATGTGATTAGACTTCCACGAAAAGGGGTGAAGATGTGTATATTTCTTTTAAGTATCTAACTCTCATTGTGGGAGAGACTGAGTGAGGCAGAGAGGAGCTCATGACACTCGAAACACACAAGCAACTGTGTATTTGAACTCAAAATAGCACTTTTAAAGTAAAGAGTGCTTATAGCCAGGCAAAGCAACCTATTTAAAATGTAAATTTTTCATTGCTGAGAGTGCTTTCTCTGCTCTCACGTCTGTAACTTTCTCATCCAAGTGAAGGAGCGCCACTGCATTGAGCAGCGTTTAAAGTTTATATCAGGTCTGACACTGGCTAACTGATGCAGCATGACTTCATATACATTAGCTACATAGCTTTCTGTGGTCTGTCTTCTCACTGTTTTTCATAAACAAAAACGTGACTTAGGAACAGCAGTTTGTCACCGCATGCCCTGTCCCCTCAGTCTCTCACAAAGTTAAGACTGCATTAGCTACATATATGTTGATGTATTAAATTAGGTATTTTTCCCACCTAGCTATGTGGAGATTTCTGAGGATTTTTTTGTACAGAGGCACACCGCTAACATTAATAGTGCCACTTACACTTAGCTGCCTTTCTTAGCGCCAATAAAAATTTGACATTGTCCCAGCCATCTCAGTGAGTGTTGCAGTGCAGAATTTATGTACTGCTGTGTGTTTTCTTTTGCATGTTGTTTTGCAGATGAACTCTTTGTGGCTGCAAGAAACTCAAAAAGCATATTTTATAAAATTGTCAAACCACTTCCTTTAACAGATTATATTTATGATTCTAGGTTGAATCACTATGTTATGATCATACAGTTGGCAGTTATGTTGGCATTAGAGGTGAAAAAATAGGAGCTTTAACCTGATGAGATAAATTGTAGTTGCTGGCCTTTGTCTGCTCAAGTGGTCTATCTATTTAGCTCCCACTCCTTACTGGATGATGGCTGTCATGCACAATTTTGTGGTTCACCAAAGCAAAGAGCAGCAACAGGAAGACATTTAAAAGTTTTCACTTTGTTTTTGTTGCTGAAACGTGAACAGACAACTTTCAAAACGGATCTAAAAAAACGGATATGGAGTCCAGTTTGACACATTAACAGTTTTCAAATTTATCTGCATTATTATTCACTAAGATGGCACACAAACACACATTTGCATGCAGTTTGGCAAACACTGCGTTGACTCCATGCATTTCCAAAGGGGTTCACCTGACCTTAAATACAATCTTAAGTAATTTCGTGACCTCTCTTCTTGCATTGTATAAAGTCAGAATGCCAGTCAAAATGCTGTTAAATTAAACATATTTGGGACACATATTTTGTCTCTGGTTTGACAAGCCATCCCCAGTCAACTGGTGTGTCCAGATTTTCTTCCCAGATGTGGCCTATGACAGAAAAACATGCACAAGTTCCTGCAAGGTGGCCAGCAGCCAGCAAGAGAGAAATTAAAAGTGACGAAGGGAGTGCAGAGGTCTGCTGTCCTGCTCTGTGATCTGACTGATCAGAGAGAGAGAGACAGCTGTGGATCCCTTTATACCTCACTCTGTCTCACCCACTCCCTCTTTTTCTTCCCCTCTTTCCTCTGCACCCCTGCTCACCTATTCCCTTCTTGTCTCTGTATTTCCTCCCTCTCTCTCCCTCCTCCTCTCCAGCTCCTCTGCCCTCTCTCATCTACTCTTTCTTTCAGACACACACACACTGCACCGACCTCCCCCTTCTCTCTTTTTTCTTCTCTCCCCATCTCACCCAGCATCTGTCTAATTCAGTGGTTGGGCCTGTGGTTAGCAGCAGTATGGTTTTTATGATCACCCTCTGAGTACACAGTGACCTTG
Organism: Toxotes jaculatrix; assembly: GCF_017976425.1. Taxonomy (NCBI): domain Eukaryota; kingdom Metazoa; phylum Chordata; class Actinopteri; family Toxotidae; genus Toxotes; species Toxotes jaculatrix. The sequence continues at coordinate 23,803,364 of NC_054397.1, read as the reverse complement.
GACATTATTCACACACAATGGATGGAGCTGTCCACACTGCAACTGCTGTGGGCCGTTGCAAGTGTGTGCCTACGTGTGTGTGTATGTGAGGCAGTGAAAGAGAGAGTGGGAGGGAAGCAGAAAGAGTGAGTGTACCAATTTAAAATGTGAGCAAAGGAGAGAGGATATGAACTAGAGAGAGCATTGTTCCACTTGTGGTGGGATAATGAATGTAAAAGTGTGTGTGTGTGTGTGTGTGTGTGTGTGTGTGTGTGTGTGTGTGTGTGTGTCCTTTTTTGGTTCTTGAAAAAGGGTGTGAAGATAACTGGTAAAACATTGCTCAATAAAATATCAAACTACAACAATGTTAGTTTTTCTTTTTACCATAAATATCATATCAGTAGCCCATTTTAAGCTGTATGGCCAAAAGTGTTGTGGACACCTCTGTGCACAGTCTATCGAAATCACGTTCACTCATCCATTTTTGCAGCCACAAAGTAACAAAGTGATTTTCATTTTTTTTAAGGCTAGTTTTTCCATTATTGACAGGTTGATCTGATTGACAGCATCGGGCAGACTGAGAAACAAATGAACAAATTTGCATTGCTGCTTGCAACTGTTTTGTAATCAGTGGTACTGAAGAGTGAGGACCATGCCAGCATTTAAACCGAATCAAGTGACATTTGCAGGGACTGCACTGAAAAGAGTTAAGTCCACTGAGAATAGTCTGTGTGCATACTAACTTCCACACCAAGTGCTCAAGCTGGAAAGACGATTGAACCTTGAGGTAGATGGGCAGTACATGCAAACTTTCTTTGTCTGTAAACAGCACCACCGCTTTTGTACCTTAGATTCATTGCTGCAAACTTGGCACAGCACTTTTCCACTGTGAATGTTTGTTTGGTTCAACAAGCTTAGTTGCAGGACGTGTTCACATTCATAAGTGACGTAACAAGTAGATTTTTAGCATGACAGCTAATGTGGGTACTATTTAAAGCAGGGGTGTCCAAACTGTTCCACAAAGGGCCGTGTGGCTGCAGGTTTTTGTTCCAACCAAGCAGCAGCACACCAGACTTGACTCATTTAATCAACTGATCTCAGTCTTCAGACAGCTGATTGGTCAAACTGTGTGCTCTTCATTGGTTGGAACAAAAACCTGCAGCCACACGGCCCTTTGTGGAACATTTTGGACACCTCTGATTTAAAGTCTCTTACGTTCTGTGTCTGTTCTCTGGCCTTGTGCCTGTTTTCAGTCTACTTCCTCTGTTAAAAATCTCATCTTTTTCGTTCATTTGAATGGAGCCAGTCCAGCTGAACCAGGATTCACTTTTGCTTCAGGGCAAAGCAATGTCACCTGGTGACATGGTGCTGTGTTGGCCAGTCAAATACATGCACACATTTCTGGTAGATTATTTTGTGAAAAATGAATGCTGTATTTCTGCAGTTTTCCTCTTAATCATCATGACAAAATATAAAACTGCAGCTGTGACAGATTTTCTGAGTTATAAAATCCTGTCTGTGAGCATTACATACAGTATTTTGGTGTCTGATAGGCATTTAAATGCATTAGTCTGTTTTTGGTATGAATCTCCACCTAGTCGATGTGACCGTCTGCCTGTGATAGAGTGCTGACATTACCGCTTTATGTAAATGTAGTTTAAAATGAAATGTTTTGATTGGTTATATAAAATCAACTTTCCATCCGTGTTGACAGAGAAGTTACAGCTTTTCAATTTGTTGATGCAGAAACAGGGTAAACTCATTCAGCAAAAAATTTTAATTTCTCGCTTTGAAGCAGTGACTTTTCCTCAGAGGAGAACACAGGACATTTGCATTTTATTTACAGAGCAGGTATGTACACTGTGGCAGAAAACAAGCAAGCAGTCTAATTTAAGTTGGACAGCCTACCATGATATTTTAGACAACAGTGCTATTCCAACTTTGCAGTAACAGTTTTGGGGAAGGCTCTGCTCTATTTCAACACATGTCAAACCCATGCACAAACTGGGGTCCATAAAGAGAATGGTTCTCTGGGCGTCCCAGTGACCGAGGGGCTAAGACACATACTATGCGACCTCAGCACCCCCCGCAAGGCACAGGTCAGGAACAAACACAGGGGACTTGACAAGGCAGAAGCACACACAGGAAACAACACAGGTCAAGACATAGGCAAATGGTACAGACAAAGACAAACGAACAAGGACACAGGGCAACAACAAGACTTAAATACACAAGGCAATGGGCAACAGGTGACACCAATTAGGGCGGGGCAGACAATCACACATGGTGGGAAACTAGACAAAGACGGGAAGTAGAATAAGACAAGATACACAAGAGCTATGACTTCAAAATAAAACAGGAACTACTAGCAAAACATAAGAAACTAAACAACAGTCCAAAAAGGTCCAAAAGTCCACAAAAGAGTTCAAAACAAAACAAAAGGGTTCAGAAAACAGCCCCTCAGGGGCTAGTCATGACAAAAGACAAAGATGCACAAAACATGTTCTTTAAAAAAAAAAAAGGTTTTATAAATTTTAATTTGGTTTGGAAGAACATGACCGGTCTGCACGAAGCCATGACCTCAACCCCATCCATCATCTTTGGGATGAATGCCAACTGAAGACTTGCCAGCTGAAAGCCGGGCCTTATCACTCGCCATCGGTGTCTGACCTCAGTATGCTCTTGTGGCTGAATGGTAGCAAAGCCAGGTTCCACCATCTTCATATACATGAACGGAGCAAATGCATATTTATAATGGAGGAAGGTGAAGAAAGCAATGCTTTATCTGCAGTAACAGAAATGGAGACTTTGCTGCCTTATCACCCTCTGAAAAGGATTTGGTCTGAAGTATGGATATTTCAATTACCGTGAGGACAAGTATTGGGATCTCTGGAAAATATTTTACGAGTGACAGCCAAAGCCAGTAACACCGCAGTTTTAATGACACATACCCATGACCACCACCTGTCATTGTATATGGTTCCCTGAAACTGAGACTATTCATCTTAGATCAATAATTATGAAGATAGTACTGTTTACTGGTGTCTGTTTGCCCAAGATAATTGTGCTCTGAAACTTTCATATTAAGACTTTTCTATTTTGTTACATCCACCATTGGCAGAACGAGTTGTTTGTCCACCTCAGTGCATACACACATACACACATAAGCCACCATATCCACACACATACCTACCTTGTTATAACACCAATCAGTCAACTGTCAGAGGCGGAGAAGGTTTATGGCAGCTTTATGGGAGGTGAAGCAGCACTCCGTAGTCCATTTGGCTGCCCATATAAATGACTCATCTGTGTGTGTGTGTGTGTGTGTGTGTGTGTGTGTGTCTGTGTGTGTGTGTGGTCAATGCATACATGTGTGTGACATGCTGAGTGACTATGTAGCTTACCACTGGGCGTGTGTGTGTGTGTTGTGGAGTTACACATAAGTGCTCTTCCATAACTGTGTGTTGTGAGGGCACATAACTGTCTGTTCTGTCGGGAAGTGGAGTAGATGAAATGAACTGTGAGTCTGTCTCTGCACCATTTGAGGCGTAAGATACCAAGTAAGAGTTAGAGACACAGAGAGCTGGGCAGAGGGGAAGAATGGAGGGAGGAGAGGGGTGTTAAATACAGATAAGAAAGAAAAAAGAAAGTAAGAAGGAAAGAAAGAAAGAAAGAAAGCATCTAACTATTGAATCTTCATCATGCATTTTTCTCTACGTGTATTTTTTGCCTGGAGGCAGCAGTAAATCATGTCATCCTCCCCCTCAGTCGGTCAAGTTCGCGCCCCTCTCATCGGATGAGCCTTTTTCTTTGAAATGGACTGGAGAAACTGGCCCCTCAAAGGACCCCACAGGCCGCGAAGAATCACATCTCAAAAACGCGAGTAACTACATCAAAATAAAAGAGCCGATGTCAATGCTTACTTGTGTTGTTAAACTGCGTCTCACTGTTTTTCCATCATACTTTTTGCTTTTGTTAAGCTTGTCAGCCACAAGCACCACGAACATCCATCCCTCCATCCATTTATTGCTGCGGTCTTATTTGTCAAGCTTAGCTTTATGTAACCACACTATGAATCACTTTTGTTTAAATAACGGTGTCAAAATTATGTTTGAATTAAAGAGTTTCAGTTTAATAAAGTCTTTTTTATTATTCACATGGTAAGTTCATTAGACTCAGTTTCAGCACTGAGACCTGTCCACTGTCTGACCTGTTAGACAGGACAAGGTCCAGTACCTGTGTGTCTGCCACCGTCCACATGGAAGGTTATGTTTACCTAATTTTTGATACTATTTATGACGGGTGTGTTTTTTCAGCAATACACATATATTGTTTTGCATTCAGTTATTGCCTCTCCATAAAATAATTTTCATTATTACTGGCAGAGCCCTCCTCTCCAGCATGGGATTTAAATTACATACACACACACAGACACAAGGGATTCTGAATTCAGTATTACTGTGTTGGGACAATGCTGTTGACAGTCTTCTTTAATTTTCTTTATTGCAATGATTTATTGCAATGAATCCTCTCAGCCCACGGTTTACTTGGGTGCCTTGTAAACAGACACGCAAGTTCCTCCTACTCTGTTTTATTGCTGACAGAATAGCCACTCAAGGCTTGTTTGCTGGCCACTGTGGTCGACAGATGCATCGTTTTGAACTTAAGCCTGAAACCTACACTTACAAAATGCACTTGCAGTTACCATCACTAACAACCGTCATTGTGTTAATCTCTGTTGTGGTTTAGATGGGCCTTATATTTATTAGGGGTGGTTAATCGGTCCAGTTTCCTGATTCAATTCGATTACGATTAATGAGGTCTCGATTCAATTACCAATCGATTTTCGATTATTGCAGATTATTGAGTTTCCATTTGACAACAGTAACCCAAAATACGCCATAAACGTATTCAGTCAGCTGCTGAATTACTCAACTTCTCTTTTATTGAGAAACATCTCAAAGCACCTTCAGTATTGTATTGTATAGTTGTAACTTCCAAATTATTTTTTGAGCTTTTGTTTTAGATGTAGTCTTTCACCGGGGCTAATTTTGTCACCTCATGGAGAGTACGTTGATTCGGTGGAATGAGGCTTCAGGCAGTTGTCTTTAGCCCATGCAGCCTCCTCTGGATCGAAGCGCAACATGTGAGCCCTAACCCATCCATCCATTTTCTATACCACTTGATCCGTCAGGGTTGTGGGGGAACTGGAGCCTATCCCAGCTGACTACAGGTGAGAGGCGGGGTACACCCTGGACTGGTCACCAGTCAATCGCAGGGCTGACACACAAAGGGGAGTCACTGCAGTGTATTACCATAAAAAAAAAAGCAAAAATAATCGATCTTTGGAAATGTATTTATCGACTTGTAATCTAAAAAAGAAATTCTCACATTGCATTATGGGCCAAAATAGTTTTGGCAAAGTCTCAATATACTGTATATTGACCCTTGAATGTCCTTTGAATTGCAATGACCACATGGCATTTTGCTGCCCTTAGGACAACCTTTATATTCTTTGCATTACAACTAGTAAATCTCTAAAACATGCAGACATGTCTGAGTGTTGTTCAGCTCATCAGTCCAATACTTTGGTGTCGTATGGTGTAAAGAACACTGCTTCCTCCAGGGGATGCTAGTGGAGTTTTAGATATTTAGGTTTGTTAAAAACACAGTTTCATCTATAAAGCCCAACAGAGGAATTACATTTTAAGTGAAATTCACAATTTGTGCTTCACCTCAGTGCAAATAAAGGAGTTTTTTCTCAAGTGTCACAATAGGTAATGAATGCACAGACAGGAGAAGCTGCGTTTGAAGTCACTGTCCCCACAGATTTTCATTTGCATATGGTGGGTGAGAAAGGATAGGGGTTGCTGCAGCATAAATACGAGATCAAACAGGAATATTTGGTAAAATCTGAGACACAGGGCTCTGAGTGTCTCATCTTCAGTGTGCTAGAACAAAGAGTACACAAGGTAAGAAAACAGAAGACTAACTTTCACTCAGACGACTCCCTGTAATCACTGCTTAAATGTTCCTGATACCATTTAATTGTACACTGATGGTCTCTTTGCTTTCATTTCACAGCCTCCAATTAAAACTGCAAATGTTCTTTTGAGCTAAGTCAGGGGAACAAGTATTTTTTCTTTCAACTCTTAAGACAGCTGCAAGGTCTTTCTTTTGTCTTTTTTTTGTTGAAGATACTAAACTTTAACTTTAAAGGGACAAAAATCCCTTATCTTACATTTGTACAATATAAGTGTATTTTTATGCTTTTTTTTGTCTGTTCTGAGCACAAACCTAAACTCTGTGGACAGTGTTTTAACCTTTGCTGGCTGCTGGTTACTACAGAGTGTGTGTCTCATTAGAAATAAATGGTGTAAAGTTGTGTCAACTGATCAGTGATCTTGCTGTCCAATTAGAAGTGTAGAACAAGAAGCCAGCAAGGCCCAAGTCAGAGTTGACCCCTGAGAGGTAGAGAAACAGGACACACAGAGGTCTGCTGTTTACCTTTTTGTGCTGTGATAGCAAATAAGACATAGGGTTGCTCTTGTTGATTGGTTAGAATGAATCTCCAGGACAGCCAGGTAGAACAGTGAGCTTACAAAGCCCCACACTGGTTGCTTTTGCAAGGAATCGTGTTAGCTGATAGGCAGAGAGATACGAAGGGAACAGAAAGGGCCCCCGTGGAGGCTTTGATGAGATAGAAATAAAGGCATTTTTTTTTTGGTCTTTTTTTGCCTTTCTGCCTCGTAAATGGTTCCCTGGGTGGGCTCAGGAGTGTCGGAGTCAAAACTAAAAGTAGACCAAAGAAAGGCCCCACTTATCCAGACGAGAGGTAAGGTAATAGGTGGGTAGTTGAACCCACCGTGCTTACGGCACTTTCCAATCAAGAAAAGAAACTTTGCAGAAAGAACCTGACTATACACACACACACAAACACAAACACACACATACACACAAACATATCCTCTCACACTCTCATTATTGCACTCTCAGGTGTGTATTTATTTAGCAAGGTGCTTATATGTACTATACGATACTTGCCTGGCTCTGACTCACTGACAGTACAGTTGTGACACACTTGTGATCTTGATTGCTCATAGTGAACATGCTGGCTAATAACAGTGCGAGCATTATAACAGGGCTCAATGTGAACTGAATTAGCTTTAATCCTCTCCTACCCCCCTGTAGCCACGGAGACTTAAATCCCAAAAAGATGAAGATGTGGAATGGAGAAAAATGTCAAATGGGAACAATTTGTAGTTGTTCCTACCTGAAGCATTTTACCACCTGTGGCCCAGCGACGCTTTTTCTGTCTCCTTTTGGCTGCAGCAGAGAAAACAAAGGGTTTTTTCTTTCTTCTGTTTTTCACTTGTGTTCCAGGGTGGGATTTCTACCACACCTCCATCTATCTGTCTGTGGGTATGTTTTTCAGTGTGTCCTGTAAGTTACATTTTTCATGAAATTTTTATTTAGCCATTGAATGTATTTACTCTGAGTGATTACTTCATGTAATGTGAAAACTCCATGTAGCAGAGTTAGTGGCGGAGGCTGCCTTTCATGTGATAAAAATGCTTTCACAGACACAAGAGACTTACAGAAAAGAAAGCATGTGTGTAACCTAATTGATAACATCCTCACTGTTTATTGTTCACTCTCTTTACACCAAATCAGAGTTATATGAAGTTACTGCAAACAACAATCCAACATTTCCTACTGCTGCTGCTTCAAAATAAGAGTGTTTAACTGCTGAACCACACCTTCTTTATTAAAACAATTCAAGTTGTTTTGGCTGCTATTAACAGATTTACCAGTTAAACCTCTGTTGTTTTTTCTGACAGAGCTGCTGCTCAAGTAGTGTTTTCTGTAGTATTAAACCACAATTGCTGTTCCCACAGTAACCACTGAACCTAGCCAAGGCTGAAATCTTGACGATTACATCTTTAAAATGTGAGATAAATTAGTAATTAATTAATAAGAAAATCTTAACTGAAGTAATAGTTTTAGAAATTCACTTTCAGTTACATGTGGTTACATAATAATGATCGGTGAATCTGACTGATTACATAAATGCCAAAAATAAAATTTACAAAAAGCCTTTAATTAAAAAGAATTCTACATAATGCAGCCACAGGTGCTCCTGAAAAATCACTTGCTGAACATCTAGCCTTCACTTATCCATCATGGCATCTGCTCCATCTCTTCTTCACCAGCTTATCTGTCTTCTTCTTGTTCTTCGTAAACAGTCTTGCCTGTTTTTCTTTTATTCTCATGTCTTTTATCGTATTCATTTATTCACTCGGATCCATCATTCCTGGCAGGCTCCGAGGAGCTCAGCTGGGGTGGAGCAGCAGCCATTTTCTCCAACGAGTCGTCGCCATGCCAGCAGTGAGGTAATTTAGCCTGTCCTTGTGGGTGCTGCAGCTACTGCTCCACCTGGACCAAGTCCGTTGTGTGTGTGTGTGTGTGTGTGTGTGTGTGTGTCTTTGTGAATTATTAAATCCTGCAAGAGATGATTGTAATTTGACAAATATTAACATCTGCTCATAAACAGGCCAGGTCACACCATCTTACCACACACTTTGTTATCTCTGATGGAGGTTTGTGTGTGTGTAGCCTAATATTTAGATTAAGAATTATGAGGAAGACACAGCGGCCGGTCTGTGTGGGGAGATGTGATTATACAGTGAGATATGAATTCAGTGCAGCCATCCCTTACGTGAACAGATGAACTGCTAGCTGCCTGCAGAGATGAGGATCCAGCACTGAGCTTTGGGTTGTCTTCCTTTGTTTTTTATATTGTTCCTTTTTTTCCTCTGGAAGTAATTTCATCCTTCTCTTACAGCCATATACACAGAAACAGAAATCACCTCGAACATAATTTTGTATTGCATGTTTGTGACTTCAATGAAAGGGAGGAAAGACAACACATCAAGTACTTTATACCTAGCCTCCTGGTTTTTTAAGACACAGTACATGAGACACAGTACATTTAATAGAATATTCTGTCTGATGTATATAACAATATATTAATCATGCAGGAGGAGGTGGGAGGTGGTAATGCAGTGGAAAGGCTGAAGACGCCATTCTGTCATATTTACATGTGATCAGTAGACAAAACACATGCACAACACTCTACATCCTCCACCTGTGTTTATTTCCTTACTTTATTACATTTAGAAAAAGTATGTTTTGAGCCCAAATTGGCTTTACACCGGATACACAGGTATATAAGGAAGTTTGATACCATTTGGACCTAAAACATTGTACAGTTTCAAACTGTATCAAAGTAAAATTAGTTCAACTGGTCAGAGTTGTCAGCTGCTTGGAAGCTGAAATCATATTTAGATGTGGACAAGGAAAACACCATGATGGACAATTCTCCCCCTACACTGAAGTTTGTATCATTTTTCCATGATGGTGAAAAAGATCCCACTCAGGCATTTCATCTCTGTAAATCTGTAAATCTTTTTAAGGTTAAAAGTTATCTCAGAATTGTGGCTACTGTATGTGTATGCCTGTCACACAACTAATTAGATGAGATGGATGGCCCAAGTAAGAGTTATGGTGGTATTAGTGCGCTGCCCATTTTAACAGTTTTGTCCCACAAGAACATTGTGGAAATGCTATCAATCAAAACTACAATGCATGATATCACATAATATCACTCATCAAAAAATGAAAGCATTTGTTGAAACAGTTTAAAACATCCCAGGTTTGTTGTGAGCAGCAACAAAATGAATCAGGGAATGCTGGTAGCTCCGTGAGACTGTGCTTAGGAACAGTATTACTTTCAGTTAAGGGCTAACATCAGCATGCTAACATGCTCACAGTGCTGATATGCTAATATTAGCAGGTGTAATGTTTAACAAGTTCATTGTCATAGTTCAGCACCTTAGCGTGCTAACTGAGGTTTATGGGAATGTAATTAGTTTTGAAGTAACCTGCTCATAAGCAGGATCACCAAAGTTATTATAGTTTACCCTGAGGGAAGCAGTTTTTGTACCAAATTTAATAAAAATCCATCCAGTAGTTGCCAAGATATTCCCACTGAAAACCTCAAATGTCAACCTCATGCTGGTTCTAGATAAAGTAAGGGGATCACTAATATCAGTAAGATTCATTATCTGGACACCACAAATATCTTGATAAGTAAAAAAAAAATTGACCTGCTGGTGGCATGAGAAGAAAATTCAGTGGATCACCAAAATCATTAAGATTAACTGTCTCTGGGCTGTGAATGTCTGTACAAAATTTTATGACAATCCATCCAATAGTTGTTGCGCTATCTCAGTGTGGACTGAAGTGGTGGAGTGACTGTCAGACTGACATTACCATCCTCGCTGCTGGTGAGGCTTAAAAACAGTATGATGTTACAGATTTCCAGGCCATTTTCCCTGTTTATACATTTTAATTTCTGGGGAAACAAGGTTTTGGAAATCAATCATAAACTTTAATTTGCTAAAGCTGATCCCTTTACATTTAGAACACTTGTAAAAGTAAAAAGTAGTTGGTCACATTTTAAGAGCAGCTACCTTCAACACCACACAAATGTGATTTCACTCAGCAAAGCCTGAGTAGAATTTTTAGAATCTCTATATTCACATTTTACACAAACACTTAAAAGGTATTAACATCGTATTGTCACACAGACCATTAATTGATATGATTCTAAACATCAGACCACTCATTAAAGTCAGTGTCACTTGTTAAATTCAAATATTTAATGATTCATTTTAGCTTGCACAGTATTTGAAATGAACAGTTACCTGTATTTGGCACCTACGAAACCACCACTTCAAGACATTTTATCTCTTGTGGCCTCAGCCTTAAAATAGAGCCTGCTAATGATGGCTATGTTGATGTGCCTGCAGGCAGCCCATGGAGCGAGTTCAAGCAGTTGGTTAGTGTACAGGGCATGTGTGAGTGTATATGTGCTCATGAGTGTGTCTGGGTGTGCAGGTGTTCTTGTGTACGAATGGTACACCTATTTTTGATCCTGTCATCCCTCTCCAAAACCACCCACAAGCTTCCCCAAAGGGTGGCGGTTTAAACACACAGTGAGCAACACACTCCGGAGCACCGGGTGCACAGACACGCTGAAGACTTTCTCCAAAGGAGCAAACACTTTACTCTCTTCAAATCCCAAATCCCTTCATCTTTGTGTGTATATATGTGTGTATGCATGCACATGTGTGTGTGATCTCTACTGTATAACAGTAGCTAACAGCCAACCACCAAAACTCCCCACTGTTTACACTGTGTTGTCAGAAATATCAGCCATACAACGACTGAACTAAGTTTGAAACCCAACAGAGATGCAGTTAAGGCATGTTTCTGTCTTTCACTCTGTCCGTCTCTTCCTGTTTTGAACCCTGTCTGCTGGATCCAGCTCAGACTGTACCTACAGATGATGACCCCTGTGATTTCTTCGTTCTCTGAGGGAAACAAAAGTGAAGGATGGCAAGAAACTTCTTGTTTCTCTTGTATGCTAAAGAATGGTAGACAACCCCCGTGTAAACCAAACAAACCTTGTTTGTTCGATGAACCCTTAGAGACCAAACCACCTAGCTACATAGGTTTTCTTTCTTTCTCATTCCCTCTCACCCTGGTTCATTCTGTTTGCCAAATTGATTCCAAAAGTTTTTGTACACACAGAATCAGCATTCATTTCTGCTGACGTTGACACACTGACATGCGCCAGACCAGTCAAATGTTCAGGGATCATTAATCTAGCTTGTGTGTGAATGTGAACAATCCAAAACTAAAACTCCAACAGCAGAATGGAGAATGGTTAAATGAGACTTTCCTGTGCGCTCAGCTGGCTCACAATCCTTAATGGGTAGGGAGTCAGAACTTGTAAACTGATCCAAAGGTGCAGGCCAGGCAGCTAATCAAAGACACAAGGATGGTCAGAGCAGGAGCAGGTTGTAAAGCAGGAACAAAGGCCAGAGCACTGAAGCAACACAAACACAGTGGTGAACTCTTCTGTAATGGCTGATTGGAAAGCAGCAGGGGAGGAAGGTGACAAATGTCAGGTGGTCATTAGAAGGAAGGGAACACAATAGAAGCAACTAACAAACAGATTAGACACGACACAGAAGAGCAGGAGATGTTAAATAAACACATAACACTGGCGCTAATATGCAGGTGAGGAGGAGACAGAAGGATCAGGAGTCGCCACGACAGACATTCGCCCCCAGGGATGGCTCCAAGCATCCCTGCTGGGTTACTGATGTGGTGACTGTAAGTCAAGGAGGATAGGAACACAGTCAAAACCAAAGCACTTTCTTTTTTTTCTTCAGGTGCACATATTTCAAAGATGGTCCCGGATACTGAAAGCCTCTTCCCCCAAGAGTGATACGTGACCAAGAAAGCTGGCTGCTCTTTGATGAGGTGGAAGGGTGATCAGGATCTGGAAGTGGGCGACTGGAGAGACTGAAGGGATGAAAACACATGAAATATCCGAGGCAAAGCTTCAGAACAGCAGAATTGGCCATCTTGGCAAAAGGAAAAAGAGCAACAAACTAGGTATCTAGCTTGCAAAACACTGAAGGGCAGGTTGAGGGTTAACAGACAGTGTCAGTTGGCCTGCCACTGGTACCATGCAGAGACACAAGACATGGATGCACAGAACGTGCAAGATGCATTTACATCTGCAGATGTAGACCTGGACAACGAGGACTCAAGAGTGCTCTCTATATAGGGATTCTCTCTCTCTCTCTGACAAAGAGCTTCCTCTTTGTCTGACAAAGAGCTTCCTCTTTGTCAGATCCTCTATTGATCCTCTATTGTTTTCCCACCTTAGCATTCCAGCCTTTCACTCTGCCTTCAGGTCTGCCTATTTTTGCCCCAGCCTTTATCCAGTTTGTGACTTGTAACTGCTCCCTTTGGATTTGCTTGCCTTTGTGTCTCACACCAACTGTGTAGTTTGGGCAGAGAGTTTGGTGAGCTGCTCCATGACAGCTCCGCCTGTGCGCCAAAAGCAGCTGATGAAGTCCTCAAGTCTTTCAATTATTCAGCTATGGATAGTTGTTGTTCTTGATGCCCTGTGATGGCAGGGGGAACACTTTACAGACATTCTGTGTCTGCTCCATCAGTGATTGTGTGGTTTTGGACCCAAAGGCCAACTTCCATCACAAGGGTTAAAGGACATTTGGTGATCAGGCAGTCTTTCAGAGTCTTTCAGTTGTTAATGGACAGGAAATTTAAAAAAAGGCCAGAGAGATCTAAAGGGGCAAAGCAGGCTGGCAGGTATAAAAGCAGATTGTCCAGTGGGCGAAGCAGGTACACTGTGAAGGCAACTAGACAACACAATCCATTTAGCAAATAATAGTGCTGGACTCTCTTCTTCCTATACAGTTCTTTGCAATAGCTTGTCCACCCCTGGGCGAATTACATATTTTGATGATTTTTGATGTGAAAAGAAGTGAAAAGAAAATACAACTCCTGCAGCAAACAGACATTAAAATAAGTCTTTCTTCAAATGTTAAAACACTTACTTTTTATTTTATGGACTTACAAAAAACAGAAAAAAAAATCAATAAATATTTAAAAGTAATTATGGAATGTGTTAAAACACCGTACAATCAGGAACACGAGGGAGAGGACCCAAATGCAGACACCCATGACAGACAGATACTGACAGTGTCATTTATTAAACTCAAAATTGCTGGATAAAGTTCAGGAAACAAAACTAAAACAACTCAAATAAATAAAAATCATCCACAATGGAGAAAACTTTAGAAACAGAAACTGAGCCCAAAACTCAAAGTTCTTACTGGTGGATGAACAACAAAGTAACAGGGGATATCAAAAGGGAAACCAAAGACTAATCCAGGAGGTAACACAGGCAGAGAAACAGGGAAGACAGAGACCCCAGACAAACTGATAAGGAGACAGGGGAACAACAAGACTTATATACACAGGGGTAATGGGCAACAGGTGAATCCAATTTGGGGAGGGGCAGACAATCACAAAGGAGGGAAACTAGACAAGTAGTAGACAAAGACCAGATACACTAGGGACAGGGCTTCAAAGTAAAATAGGAAATACTAAACCTAATCAAGAACAGATGCACAAGAATCAGGATTTCAAACAAAAACAAGAAATGCTAAATAAAACTCAAGAACCAAAACAAGAGAGACATGATTACCAAATAAAATAATAATTACAGTGCAAAACTCAGGAAACCAAATGAGAGTGCTCAAAAGTTCAAATACTAGAACCAACCAAGGGGTTAAACCAACAAAGAGTCCACAACAGTCCAAAAGAAGTCACTGAGTCCAGACAGTCCAGAAGGAGTTCCAAAACAAACCAAAAGAGTTCAGAAAACAGCCCTCTGAGGGGTAGATTGACAGAATCTACAAAGGTTTGGCTGCCATACCAAGTCAGGATGTAGTAATCCCCCCTTTTGGCATATATCACTGCTTGCAAACTTTTTGTAGCAGCTAAGAGTCTTTCTATTCTTGATTTAGGAATTTACATCATGCACTCTTGCAAATCACTTCAAGTCCTTAGATATTTTTAGGCTGTCTTCCACACATAGCATGTTTAAGATCTACCCACAGATTTTCTGTGATGTTCAGGTTAAGGGCCTGTGAGAGTTGTTCCCAACCAGCAGCTTGTGTTTGGTGAAGTAGTCCAGGTTGGATTTTGAGGTCTGATTTGGATTATTGTCATGTTGCTGAAGCCAGCCTCTTTTTAGATTCTCTTTTTTGACTGACTGCATTTGAATCCAGCATCTGCTGATATTTAGTGGAATCCATTCTTCCCCCTATCCATTTAATGTTTCCTGTGCCAATGGCTGCCACACAACCAGAAAGCTGGATGTCTGTCAGCTGGAGGGGGTGTACTTACTACTTTTCACTACAAAAATCAACAGAATACATAATTTGCCCAAGCTTTTGCATACAGTTATATGGGGGAAACAAATTATTTCCCTATGGGGAAAAAAGGTGGTAGAAGGAGTCTCCATGTGTACTCATCTAAGAACACATTTATTTTTAAATGCACTGTCAGTTTGTACTAGTTTGTTTGCAGCTTTTTTTCTCCTACATAGCCTAACTTCTTTGCTTGTCAGTTCTTGGTAATATCTTGTTTAAACATGCACATCAGAGGCTCAAGTGTCAATTTGTCTCCTGTGCCAACCTTCATTGTTTTTTTGTCTTTGTTTTTTTTTTTGGCAACTAAGCCAAACTGCATGAATCATTATTCAATCTTCTATTTAAATATTTTGCATAATTTATTTTAGATCTTATTTGTTGAGCTATTATTTGAATGCTTTCTCTCTAGTGTACATCTCCTCAACTCATTCTTGGCCTTTTCCTCTCCATTTCCAAGCCTTTCTCCCAACTCTCCCTCCCCTTTCTCCCCTCTGACTCACCTGTCTGCTCCACCATAATTCCTGTCACCCTTGCCACAGTAACTGCATAGATCAGGGGGACAGCAGCTGTCACATGTAATTGAAAAGAGAGTTACACCCTGTGTGTGCATATGTGTGTGTATGTGTGTGTAGTGTGCATACGGTTGTGAGTTTGTGAAAGCATCGCCAAGCAAATCTTCTCTGATTTTAACGCCACTTTCCCCCTCCACCGTTTTATTTCCCCACCCTCCCCAGCCATCGTAGACTTCCTTCTTTCATCCCTCCATCCTCCATCAGTCATATCTACAGTATCTCCTCTCTCCTCTTACCTCACCTCCTACCCTCCTGTTTCTATCGTCAGTCCGATTCTGCTCTTCCTCCACCAATCTCTCTTTGCCCCCCCCCCACCTGTTATGTCCTGCTCTTGCTCTATTGCTTGATTCCTCTTGGTTTATCTCTCCTCCATTTCTGAATCCCTCTATTTCTCCATTTCTCCTTCACAGTATTTTTGCTCTTCTCCTCTTGCATCTTCTCCTGCCCTTCTTCTTTCCTTTTCTATCGTCTTTCTCTCTCTCTCTCTCTCTCTCTCTCTCTCTCTCTCTCTCTCTCTTATCCCTTCTTTTTTTACAGTTACTCCTCCGTTCCTCCCTCCCTCCCACTTGCCCTGCATCCTCTCCTAGCTGCTGTGATATGATAACCCCCTTGTCATGGACTCCCAGTCTCTGTGTCATCTGGCATGACAGATAGCACCTTTAGCCTTGGGCTGGGGGCCTTCTGACAGATGGACTAAGCTCACCAGCTATAGCCAATCCCTGCTGTCAAAACACACACATACACATACGCGCGCACACACACACACACACATTAAGGTGGTGTATGGCAGTGTGGTATATATCACCTTTGCTGTTACTCCCATTCCCCTCCCACCCTCTAGCTGCGCCCACAGTGCCAATTTGGGTGATTTAATTGGTGGATTTAGTGTCCCGATCAAGGTGAAAGGCTGTCTGGGAAACAATTTAAAGGCCTGTCAGAAAAGAGTGAAGCAAGGGTGGAGAGGGAGTGGGCAAGAGTTTTCATAATGACAATTACTTCTGCCTTCATTTGGATCTGAGAAACAACCACGGAGAGGAAAATGGTAGGGGAGATGGAAAGTTGGAAGATAAAAGAGAAAACTAGGGTTGGGCAGAGTTAAATAAAAAAAATGAAAGTGGGAGACAAACAGTAAACAAGAAAGAAAGAGAGAGACAGCTGAGAAAAAAGAACATCAGATTTGTATTATTCTCCCCCCGTCGTCTCTCGCTTTCCTTTTTTTTGCAGCAGCCAAATAAAATCAGGCACTAGCCCCATCTGACAGGGAAGAGACTAGATGAGGGACAGAGCTCAACGCAGACAGGATAACATGCCAAAACTGAGGGATTTGTGCACAAAAACAACTTGTCAATCGCTTTAAAGTCAAGATATTGACTTGCACAGAGGCTGTGAGAGCGCTCTCACCTTATTTCTAGACTTTGAGAGACAACAGCCTCTCAGCATCTATCAATAAAAATAACACAATTGGAGCTTTCAAACATGTGTCCTTCAGATGGACCTGAGACAAAAATACACCTTGTTTTCTCAGACTTTTCAAACAGGAAGTCACGCAAGGTTCAGCCTTTAATGCAGTGAGTAGAAACCAGAGGTTGGACTCAAACTGTTGATGAGGCATGGATGTCCCCTGTAATTTCATCACTGAAGATCGATGGCTTAATGTAGAAGCCCCTCTGAGGCAACTGAGTGACAGCTGTCATTTACTAGTTTAAGCAGACACACACACACACAGCTCTTGAGTCAAACTAAAGCTGTTTTCACATATGAACTGGAGAATCAGGTCTGGACATTGTCCAGAGTTGCCCTTTTACACATGAAACAAGCAAGAGTGTCTGTGTCAGATGGGTTTACAACTAAAGGAAATAGACAAGTTTAGGTAAGGGGTGGCTCCTGGGTAAAGCAGGCAGGCGGCAGGACTACAGCACAGCACATTGAAGATGGTGGATGAAGCTGTTACAAATTCTCAGGACGATGACTTACTCTATTCACACATTAGCTCCTCAAGCCTTTATGTGTTTTCCATGCCGGCCTCTCTCCATGTTGTCCCCCTGTGTATTCCAATTAAAATGGTTTCCTTTAAACAATAACCTCATTGTTATGCAACACAAAGAAATGTTGCTCCTTGATACTGTAGAGTTTTTACAGGTTTATGCTGTGTCTACCAGTTCGAATGATTTCAGCTTCATGTCATGTCCATCACTTTTTCGTGGCAAATGACTCAGAGTACTACAATGCCCATGATCCTTGGCTATCATTGCTGTGAAGTAGACGCCTGTCCAAGGGGTGAAACAGAGCGGTAGCATGTTGAAACACGCCTCGTTACAACAGCTAACAATGCCCCCCCCCCCCCCTCCCCAAACTTGTAAAATGCCTGTAATTTTCACTGCTCACTCACACTGATATTTAACCAATTAAATTACCAGTGCAGACATCATCAGTTGGGACCAAAAGTTCACGCCCGCTGGAGAGCACTAATAGAAGTAGTAGCAGACGCTGTCACAGCAGGGAAATGAATGAAACTTTTCTTTCTTCTTTTTGATAATTGCAGTTTTGACCATCAGACCAAACACCGTGGACACATACATAGATTTCTTTGCTAATTTAATTTCGACTTGAAATGTAGAGCTGACAGCGTTGATGGCCAGTCTTTCTTTCTTTTGCCTTTCAACTTGTCTTTTCTTCTTCCTCCTCCTCTTGGTTTGCAATGAATCTCATTTATTGTTCTCCACCTGTGTCTCTTATTCCCCTATGTCCTGTTTTTTTGTCTGATGTTTCCTCTTCTGATCCATCTGGTTTCACCTCCATCTATGTGTTCTCATTCTCCCTACACTTTTGCTTTCTCATTTACGTCCTCTCCTTTTTCTCTGTTCTCTGTTCAGATTCATTCACTGTGTTTCTCCTAAGCTATGTCCCAAAGACAAGTGGCTGTTTATCAAATACTGTGGCAAAACTAGGGAATTAATCTTAGCCCCTTATCCTTCTTGCCAAGAGAACGAGAGAGAAAGGAGGAGGGAGGGGGCTTACTCGGTTAAAGAAGCGAAACATCCCTCAGCTTTTAATTCTATGAATTGGATTAATGCAGAACTGTGTGGGAGGCAGCAGATGTGCATGTGTCTGTGAGAATGTGTGTGCATGAGCGTGTGTGTGTGTGTGTGTGGATGAACATGTTTGCATCATGTCAGACCAGTCGCTGTTTAATATCAACAACCCATTCTGAGTTCCACCTCTCCCCTTTTCTCCTCCTCCTTCTTCTTCTTCCTCTCTTCATCTCTCATCGAGTATTTGGCCTGTTTTCAAACGGCTGCAGGCCCCGATGAAATTAGACTGAGTGCAGTGTAATGAAGAGCATGCCAGAGAGAGCTATGATATTAAATGTCACACAAACATACCCATGCACGCACACACACTCTCCACACACACATCCAGAGTCACCACACTCACAAAGAGCTACATAATAACACCGACAGGACTCGTGAAAGTTATGGGAGGATGACAAAAGCTTGTTTGTGCGTTCACTGTGTTCCCCAAATGGAAACGCACTGATTGTACAAGAGAGGCTGTGCTCCTGAATACTCGCTCCATTAAACTGATCCAGGAGAATCCAGGTGAAAGCCCAGGTCCAGTATTGATTTACCCACTTAAATCCATATCAAATCCAGATGAACTGGAGACAGGTTCATCATGAATTCTGAAGCATTAAAACAGCTGAAACATGATGTGCACCAAAATGAGTCGAACTCAATATAAAGTAGGTGTTTGAATTCTGAAAATAATCAGAACTTTGGCTAAAATACATCTCAGCAGGAATGTGGTATGATCCAGGTCTGACATCCAGGACATGATCACATCACAAAACGGCTGTAAGAGGGACAGGTGCGGAAAAATAGCTGACACAGATGAAGGAGAAAGAAGTAATAAGATTCAAAGCAACATGCTGGAAAAGGGTAGAAAGTGTTCAATGAGGGAGAAACTCAGCAATACTTGATGAGAAGCAGGCTTAGAGAAAGATAAATGGAGAGGACAGTGAAGCAAGCAGACGGACACGCAGAAGGAAATTTTAGGTAGATGGAGAAGATTGGGAGGGAAAGCAGAGGGGAGAGACGAGGCGAAGATGGATAGAGAGCACAGCGCTCAAAGGCAGAGGTTGGCTTAAAGGTTAGAGGGAAAGAGACGAGCAAGACCATAAAAGAGAGAGGTGGAGGAGATGACAGGGGGAGAGGGAGGAGGAGGAGGAAGGTAGTGAAGGGTTGAGGCAGAATAAGAAAGCAAGAGAGAGAGAGAGAGAGGGAGAGAATGATGGATGGATAGGCGGTGGCAAAATGGAGAGGTGGGCTTAGTGGTGATGGATGAAGCCGCAGCTTGCATACCCTGTACATTTCCCTGGCTCCCCTTGGAGCCTAGTGTGTGTGTGGGTGTGTGGTCAATCCAAATGCATGTGTATATACAGTATGCAGTGTGTGTATGCACATGTACAGACCTGAGCGATGAATAACATCAAAGAAGCGTCTGTGTGTGTGTGTGTGTGTGTGTGTGTGTGTGTGTGTGTGTGTGTGCGTGCGTCTGTGTGTGTGTGGATGGGGGGTGGGAGCATTAACACTGTGTGAGGTGGTCAGTGGATAGTAAAGGATCTAAGTGGTCTAACCATTGTCTAAGCTGACCATGCTGTGGAAGGGCTGCCTGTCTCTCTGTGACAGGTCCATGAAGTGTGGAGGTCAAATGCCACTGGGGTCAATGCTGAGGGAACTAAACTGAATGAAGTTCCTCTGTACCCCAAATGCAGACACTCAGGCAGACAGGTGCTGTTAAATGACTTTTAATGAAAGGTGAAAGTTGGTCCAGGTAGTCAGGTCAAAAAACAGGCGGTGGTCCAAAACACGGGTAAAGATGACTTTAAGAGAAAAAAGAAAACAGGGAAAAAAAGAACAGGAGTGGCAAGAGTATTACAGAAAGCTTGCGGCATGAGCACGTAAATGATTGGGCAAATGACAGGTGGATTTACTGGCAGGGCTAATAAGGAAATGGGAACAGGTGTGTAAGGGTGGGGAAGATAAAGTGATCAGGAGTTACTGCAGGGCAGGTGGATGTGTGAGTCAGGTAGGAAAGTTAGAGGGCATCTGGTGGACGCACAGAGCATAGCAATGACTGCTAAACCTCAGATAAATGTAGGGGCTTGGGAAAGTGGGAATGTGACTGAAGGAAGGGACACATAGGCAAAATGAAGACAACAGGACTGAGCCAGTCATTGTGATATTGTTCAGGTGTAGAACAGGTGCAGGATATCACTGCACCCGGCCAAAAAACCCAGCACATAACTCCCCCTCTACAATGATTATGGATTAACCCTTTTAAACCTGCCATAGAACCAAATCCTCCAGAACATATTTTACATTTTTACCTGCTGTGGTGCCACATATTTTTCTAAATACAGAGATGTCTTAGCTGTATCCCTCAAAATTAGAAATATAAAAAAGTTGCACAAAATAACTTTAAACCACAATAAATTTGAGTGTATTCACTGGCTAGTCTTTGAGATACACTCAAATTTATAAACTAAGACAAAAACAAAACGAACACCCGCTATCTGGATTATACTACTTTTATTGTGTGCGCTGTTTATGGATTTTTTGCGACTTTTTACTGGTTTTCTGCACACCCAATCGTGGAAAAGAATAGCTCTCTGAGACATGTTTAAAGTTTGATATGTAAGTGTTACTCCTCCGGTTTAATATGCAAAAAGAATTATTGCTCTATCTTATGTGGTTGCAGTTTTACCGGCATTTAAAAATTGATATGCAAAAGAGATCGCCGGCGCTCCCGTCGGTTTAAACCCCTTAAAGATCGCCGGCGCTCCCGTAGGTTTAACAGGGTTAAACAAATGAGATGTGTATATGTGCATATATATGCTCACCTTAATTAGTGAGTTTTAGAGGTAAGGCTAGGATTTTGTTGCCTTTGAACAGAGCCAGGCTAGCTGTTTGCCTCTATTCCTGTCTTTATGCTAAACTAAGCTAACAAGCTGCTGGCAGGAGCTTCGCATTTAACTCACAGACATAAATGTCTTACCAGTGTTCTCACCTAACTCAAGAGAGTGAATGAGCATATTTCCCCACATGTGAAAGGATTCTTTTATGGATCCTTTTAATACACAAGCTACCTTCTAAATTTCGTGTTACAGTGCTTTTATCACAAAATGTTCCCTCAAATGAACATATTTTATGTATATTTATTCCTCTGTTTATATTTTGGTATCATTACCATATGATGTCAGGGCATTTTATCAAGGATGCGTCATGTCTTTGCTTTGACTCTGCTGTGTGCATCTACAATCACGGCATGAACGGTGAGTGTGGCACAGAAGGATTTTTGTGTTTGTGTGTGAAGTGTGTAATTGAGTGATTGAAAGTGTGCAGTCACACATCATGTGTTGACAGTATAATTGACAACATAATATTTTGTGGCCAAGAGAGTACAAGCTGGGGAACAAGTACAAAACTGACAGCAGACACTTGGCAGCGAGAGAGAGAGACTGTACTGAAGGGAAGATTTCAAAGGAGTTGGGGAAAGAGGGTAAAGACCATGGCTGTACACAGCAAATGCATTTTCAAGGGCTATTTTCTAATTTATGTTGTCAAAGCCATGCTTTTCATTGTTTTGAGTGCAGTGTTAGATTCTTTAAATGTTCATTTTAGATTAAGAAAATCCTCCAGGGGTGTTTAGGTTGAACCATTATTGTGTTACTTCAATTGGAAATTAATGGAAGTAGAAAAAATAATTAATATTTATGTGAAGCTTAGTAAAAGACTACTCTTTATACATTTGCCTTGTACTATTTACACTTTTTAACAATCTCCATCTCAATCATCCAAACTTTAAACACATTACAGAAGTAGAGCCTCACAATTTAAGAGCCAAAACTAAGTGTTGTTTGGTATTTGTGCCGGAATTATGACTTAACAGTTATATTATAATCAAAAAATAGTTGCAGATTAATCATCTTTTGATAGACTCACATACCTCCACCAAGCAAAATTTAAACATGTACTTGTATATGATGGTTTTAGAAGAAGAAAATAACAGAGATGACAGAAGCAGTGGGGTAGAAAGAAAAGGAGAGGGGAAAGGGTTACAAATAGTAGAGGAAAAGGATGTAAAATTAGAGGGAGTATGGGTAGGTAGTTCCATCAAATGAATACCATTACATAGGTGGAGCAGGCACCGAATTATGGGGTCAGCTAGAAAGCTGCAGAGAGAGAAAAAAGAGAAAGAGAGGGGAGACAGAAAACACTGAGGACAAAGACACAGAGCAAAGAGAGTAGCCTGCTTCTTGTCTAGCTTACTCAGTGTGGACAGCTGATAGAGATTAATGTCTTGAGTGGGTGGGCGGAGGGGAGAGAGAGGTCCAGACTGGCAGTGCGTGAGTTGGATGCATGATTGATGGAGGGAGCAACTCAGGGCAGGGGACGACAAAAGACGATGAGAGAAGGGGTAGTCAGGGGTGAGACGAAGAGTTGAGAAGTTCAACATGAAGAGAGGTAGAGCCGGCTGGGAGAGTAAGACATGAGTGAAGCGGAGGGATCGGCGAAAGGAACGCCGCGCTCATAATGAAATGTTCAAGCTTCTCACGACAAATCCAGATTTCCATTTTCATACGGAGTGTGCCAATAACTCACCGCTAAGTGCATTCTGGGATATGAATTTACTTAGTTTGGAAGAAGCCTTAACACCACACCCACTTCTACACTCTTATGATTCCTCTCATATTATGGTTGGTGAAATGTAAATTTTGTGTGTATCTGAGTGTGTGCTCACACACACACACACACACACACACACTATTTTCCCCACCATGGAGATAAGCAGTAATGAGCTCTGCCGGCACCTTCTACACACCTTTCACAGTCCTGCAGCTGTGTATCTCTCCATTGCCACATTCTGTCCATTCTCTTATCTTCTGGCCTCTCACCTCTATTACTCTTAACTATTCCTCTCCTCCTCGTCTTTTTCCGCCCCTCCCTTCCCCCGCCTTTGCTCCTTCCACCTTCTCATCAACTCTTACTCTCTTTTCCTTTTATTCTTTCCTCTGCTCTTTATCTCCAGTTCAGTCTTCTTTGCCTTAATATGCATTCCTTTAATCATCCAGGACTCAAACTGAAGAAGACACTGCTCCATTCAGCGTACACCCATCACTAAAATGTGTGAGAGTTTGACTTTAAAGTGAAAAGTAAGAAACAAACTTAGATGCAATATCAGGTTTCAAAGAGATAGTTTGGCAAAATTTTCAACAAAGAGCTTACCAATTATTATGGTGTTGGTTTAAATTTAAAATAGCAAAACTGAATTTAAAATAGCAAAACTGATGAACTTGAATCCCTGTTTACAGTCTTTGTACTAAGCTAAGCTAAGCCAAGCTAACCATCTCTTGGCTGTAGCTTCACATTTACCACAGACTTGAGAGTGTTATTGATCTTCTTACCTAACTCTTGTCAAGAAAGGCAATAAGTATTTTTCCTCAAACTATTCTGTTGACATTTTAAAATTTAAAACTTAGAACAACATGATAAAGCATCAAATATTTGTGGTAAAAACCATACACGGAGGGCTGCGTGTGTCACTTATTACCACTAACATTTGTGGATGCTGAGTTTTTACTGTACTGGGCCTCTTTTGTTATTTTCGTTCATGGAAAATAGTTTCTCAGAAATTTCTCATATCCGATCTAAATGTGACCAGATTTAGATGGGATTGCGTTGGCAATGACAAAGGTTGCAAGGACCAGAATGAGAGGAGAGGAAATAAATTAGTTCCATGAGGGAGAAACATTTCTGCCTGAGTCACCATCTGTCCCATTTTACTGGATGCTATTACTATTAATTTCTACAGTTTTTTTTTTTTTTTTTTTAATGTAGATTAGTTTAAAATGTTTTTCATCTATATTTTATTTCCCCATACATCAAATGTTTTTTGTGTCTTCTGCTGCAAGAAGACACTGTTGACTGCAGCTTACAACAAACAGGCTCCTGAGTTGAGGAGGATTATGAAAATGTTTCCGTCAACAGGAAGTGAAGAGAAAAATGGGGATAAAACAAAGCAGAGCTGCTGCTTATGCTTCACACAATGAAACTACAGACTAATGTTTTTACAATTTGATTTTCATCTGCGTACGTGCAACGATCTGTTTATATCAATAATGTTCAGTTCATTAGAAAGTTGAACCTCTCAAAGGCTAACACTGTGTATCTGCAGGAAAGTCTGAGCTGTGAACAAGAGCACAGCAGTATGGCTTGCCCTGACATTTGCTAATGTTAATGTTAGTTAACACTGGTCCCATAACATCCTGTATGAGTAAAGTCTGCCATTTGATATTTAGACTTATTTGGTGTTTGGGGAGAAGTAGAGTGTGTTTATATTGTGTGTCTGGGAAAGGGCAAAAGAGAAAGACAACTGAAGGATTTTCTTGCAGCTGGTGAGAGTGTTGAAGGGTAAAATGAAAATAATGTGGTTATTTTTCCAGCCTCTGTTTTCTCTGTTTATCTCAGACATGTATGTTATTTTTCAATAGACTAATGAAGTTTGGGGCACAAACAAGGGAGCAGGTCACCGATTTGTGTATGAGTGAAATGTTGTGAATTTCAGTCGCTATCAGGGGTATATTGTCGTGACTGAAATTTGTACAAATTTCATTTCTACAGCTCACAGCATTAAAAAATTATGTTTAGAAAATTCGATGCCAACATTGATTTTCCAAAACAATTTCCTGGTTCCTGGTTACTCAGGGTGATTCAAGGCCTGGCTGTGAATAGTTTTCACTGGAACTGCAGTCTATCAAAAAAGAGTCCCTTAAAAAGCCTGTCCATATTCTGTATATACTGTGTATATACTGTGTATATATATACACAGTATATACACAGTATATAAACAGTAGTTTGCTGATCATGTAGGGGTTGGGGTGGATTGGGTGGCCTTGTTTAATAGATAATTTAACATCACATTAAGGTTTGGGTTTTTACCATTTTTCTAAAACCTTCCCCAACACTGGAAAAAAAAAGAGAGCAAAAACTAAATTTATGTTCCACCGTATAAAAAGTCTTGTAAAAGAGATAAAATCACCATCTTCATTAATAATTCTGTATTCAGGTAATTCAAGGTTGAGACCAGTGTCATGAATCAATCAGTCATTAAAAGCAGCCTGGTTTTTGCCTGAACCTGCCCCCTTCACAGATTCAAAAACTGTACCAATGTGTTTGAGCTGTTTTCAGCCATTTTACTGCTCACATATAACATCTGACGGTCACGTAGAAGTCATACAAACCTGGATACTAACAGTGCAGGTCAAAAGTTTTATAACATCTCCAATTCTTCCAGTTTTTATTGAGATTTCAGCAGCTCAAATGCAGTGAAAAACCATAACTGGTTCAAAGGTCTGCAATAAACTGCCTAAAGAACAAACAGCAGTTCAGATCACCAAAATGGAAAACTTATGTAAATTTCATAGGAAACAGGCCTTTCTCAGATTAAGAAACTGGTAAACTTACAGCTTTACTGCAACAATGGAAGTAAATGAAGCCTTGAAAGTTAATGCAAACAGTCCTACAGATCCCCTGATTTTGCTGTTGACTTACAAACTCAGCAGTGTTGGAACAAACTGTGTCAGTACACCCTCTGATGAATTATTAGGACAATACTGTACCGCAGGAAGTAGAACTGTTTACTAAAGTAACACAGGAAGGCAGACTGGTTGGTCAGGGCTTTATCCTACAGCAAGGTAAGGAAGAAAAGAACCAGACGGTGGCTTCACATGATGAAGACCAGCACAGCACCTTCCAGTGTGTTCAGCTGCTGGATAAACCAAAAAAAAAAAATTAGATGAAATTAAAGATTTAAGATTCCACAATGAGATCTTTACTGTTTATTTGTTCTGTGCTTTAATTTCAGAAACACAGATACAATACAATGTGAAGCAATTAGAATCAGATTTTCTCTGGGAAAATCCAGTTAACGGCTGTTAGTTAACACTATGAAATGGGACCAAGATCAATTAATTGTGTAATAAAGCAGCTATATGTGTGATTTACTAACTGAAGACTGTGGATTTAGTGTTAAGTTGCCCCCAAAAATATTTTTTTTGGAATTCAGGTGAATTGAGGCTTTAACGCTAAAGCAGATATAGGAAAACAGAGACAGCTGTAGTTGCCGCTCTCTGTTTCCATGGTGTCAGAAATACATATCTCACTTTTCCATGGACATTGTGTCCACAGCCTGTCCTGAGACTGTGGTCATTATGACCTGCACTTTGGCTAAATCACTCACACAGTTTAAGACCTCAAGCATAACTTTATTTCACACTGTCTGAGCTATGCTATTTTTGCCGTCCTGTTGTCCAGGTCTGCTGTGTAAAAGAGATTTTCAACCTAAATGAGACCAGGCCTGGGAAATAATATAAATAATGTAAACATTTAAGACACAAGCTGTAGCAACAATATTTTGAGAGATGGTGCTGTACCTCAGGGTGAGATTGGGCCTTTAAGTCCAAGTAATCCTCCTCCGCTTCTGTTTGTACCCCACTCTGCCCCTTTTATTCTTTTCTATCATTATTTTTCCATCTGCTACTTCCACAAAGCCTCCTATCAAACTCACACTTCAACTGCTTTTTATGCTCTCATCAATCCCGCTTACAGTTCTGCTCTCGTTTCACTTCAGCCTTTTCTGCATACATCCATACCCTTCTTTCATTTCCATTGCCTCTCACTTTTTCTCTTTAGTCTGGCCCCTCATTTCTCTACATTCCACTTTATCCCCATCTCCCTCTGCTTGTGTTTGTATGTGTGTGTGTGTGTGTGTTTGTGTGTGTGTGTGTGTGTGGCAGCAGGGTGCTTGTGGTTATTTTTCAGGCAGCAGCCCAGAAGATTGGACTGTCATAATCTATGGTCCTGAGTTATAAGTGTTTCTAACCCAAACCTGGGGACAGGACCATTTTTCCTCCCTTCCTCTTCTCCACCACCTCCTCCACTTCTCTCTCTCTCTCTCTCTCTCTCTCTCTCTCTCTTCTCCCTCCCTCCCTTCTGTGCTTCTTCTCACATCATCTCTCACTCTTCCTCCTATTCCCTGTCACCATGCGTCGCCATCCATTTTCTGCAGTGGCCACAACTCAAACTCTTGCTATTGATCACCACCCATGGGTTCACATCATCTCACTAAATTTGGAGCTGGTGATGTTTCAGTGTTTGATTGGATGGCACGCTGTACATTCATATTGTTGTAATCGTTGAGTAAATTCATTCCCCCACAGTTCTGATGTGTTTGGTATAATTTTTCAAAAATATGCTCCACCAAATGGGAGAAATGTCCTTTTATGGCAAAGCTAATATTGCTAACTCTTTTTTAAAAATTGAATAATCTTTTTTATTACACAATTTCTTGTTGTATTTAATGACTTATTTTTTTTAATGACATTTTCAGTGAAAAGAGAGAGTCACTAATTAAGTCATTAAAGGGTGATACTGACTATATTGGTATTAATGATTCAGCAAAGACTAATGTAATCACATTAACAGGCAGTAGCATCTCTGCCTAAACGATGTCCTAAATTGAAATGTGTAGGAAAACAAGTTAAGCCACAAAAAGAAGATGAATCACCCAAAATCTGTTTTTACTTTATTCAAAAAGTGTTTCATGGAGTTTTACACATTGCTCATCTATAAAAAGCTAAAAAAATAAATGTTAGTTACACTTTAATGCAGACAATTTATGCAACCAATTACAGTAAAAGTTTACTTTTACTGGAACTGGACATCATACCCTTTGTTAGAAACTCATAATTTATGGTCTAATTTATAGTCAGTTAAAATAAAACTACATCCTTTCTTTTCTGTGGATGGGACCATTAAACAGTTAATGTCAAATCACAGAAATGACTGAAGCATTTATCCATATTTATTTTGTAATTCTAGCAACATGACGTCATGTCTGGGCTGTCCTCTGTGATTCTGTGCAGTCTCTCATTCAGCATTTATTTCATCTGCCTTTAGGAGAGAATGAAACTTGTTCCTGGAATTTACTTTTCATATTGTAAAACAAATCAGCATCTACCTCAGCAGTCGCTATTAGAAACCAAAGCCTTTGTGATTTTAACCAGATTAAACAACGATTAGCACAGGGATTTGGTTTCTCTAACTTGGTTTCGTCGATATCCATAACATTCACCAAAGCTCTGTTTAAAGCCTTTTGTCCAGGGTTTAAAATGTCATCTCTCCTGTCTAACTGCTGCAGTGTTCAGTCCTGTCTGTCCTGCTGTTATCTCACTAACTAACTAAACCACGACCCCCTTAATGTACTCATGGACTCATTAAAGGTTGCCAAAAACCTAAAGATCAAGCAAGCAAAAAAATTGATCTTTTTTTTTCCCAGGAAATTTCCATCCTTACCTAAACATGTGAAGCAAGTCACATGACATACTGTTGAGAATGAGGTTTTCTTACTCTTACTTCTCTTCTTAGAAGTAAAAGAACAGGAGCGCTGGAGCATACTTCTTGTGTTTGAGAATGGGAAAGAAATAGAAAGAGTCTGAACCTGATGGTGGCAACTGCTCAGTTCTCACAGCCACTTGTCTCTTTTTACTCTTTTATTCTAATGAATTCCTTCATTCCTGTTTTTGTCCCCTAAATCCCCTTCATCCCTACCTGCCACCCCCATCCCACCCACACACACATACATGAGCGAAGCCAGAGAGCTTTCTACTCATTTAAGGTGATCAGTTCATTAGAAAGATGAAGCGCATTCCCACTAATGGGCACTTGAGCAGCAACAACGGGGGAGCAGATTGCCTCCCTCGCTTGCTAAATAATTAGACTGAGGGGAAAAAGGGTAGGGACACACGGAGGGGGAGAGGTGTGAGGGGGGAAAAAGAGGAAAGGGAAAACATGAGAAAACAATTTCTTCAGTCCAGGGGGATGCGATGAGGACATGGAGATGGCATGGAGACAGCTGGTAAGTGTGTGTGTGTGAGAGTGTGTACGCACCTCTGAAATTGCCCAAACACGGGGTAAGTGCATCTTTTAAAGCCCAGCCATTCACTCAAGTATGTCAAGGTCATTTTCCACTCAAGAAAAAAAAGAAAAAAAGAAAGAGAAGGTAAAATAAATAAAAAAGACACTTGTTGGATCTATCAGGAGAAAGAGAGGAGAAGAGGAGAAGGAAAGAGTTTAAAAGCATCTCCTTCCCTTTTTCGTCTGTTCTGCTATTCTGTCAAGATCCTTCTCTCTGTCTCCATTATTGAGTGGTGAATTTAAAGCTCTATTAAATCTTCGTCATTATTTACATAACCTTGGGCTCTGTCTTTGCCAGGAGATATTGGCAAAGCAGACATTCTTCAGACCTCAGGCAGGAGGGAGAGAAAAGAAAATCAAAATTCCTCAGGATTCAATTTTGGGAGTTTATTCTGGCGACTCACCTCGAGGGAGATAGCCATGAAGATAGATCCATGCTTAGGGAACAAACCTGTTTTTCTAAGAAAACGTGAGGAACAAAACAGGAATAAGATAATAGGAGGAATCGGAAATCACATGGCCCGGAGAGCACTGCATGAACACACAAACACACACTCCCATTCACCTTTTCTTGTTGTGTCTTTGCCTTCTTCTCTCTCTCAGTCTCTCATCTATCAAACCCAGAGTGATAGCGATAATGACAGGAATGTCATAACTCCACTGCACTTGGACATTTAAAGCCCCTGCCCCCTATTAAACCCTGTCACTGTGACATGATTCTGGAGGGTCCAAATCCTGATAAACACCGCCACAACCAAGAACCCTTATCTTACACAAATCAGAACAAGGAGTAGATTGGATTTAACTGTGTTTGTCTGGATTCTGAGCCTCTACTCACTCCCGTTCTGAGAAAATCTATTCCGTCTTATTAATCAAATGCAGAAATGTCAACAGCAGTAGAGGGACGAGTGGAGAGACAGTTGTTCTTAAAACTTAAAAGTGGGCAACAGGGAAGCCAGGAAAGTGATTTTTTTCGAAGCCCTTGTATGCTCTTTCAGGTAAGAGTTAGAGATGATATCAGCTAAACTCAAGCACTAATCCCTCCACCTTCATAACAAAAGTGCATTGTGCTTGAAAAAAATCCTGGTGGCCACGACTTATCTAGACAATAAAGATCCAAAACGAGGGAGGGGGGTCACAAAGATAGAAAGCAAAGAATGAAAGGATAAAAGAGACAAAAAAACAGATTTATGAAAGGTTAGGAGAGGTTTATGAGATTTGGGAGGCACATTTGTTGGGAGAGAGAATATCATTTGCTTTATCAGTGGCAAACAAGATGTTATTTATGAAATAAGGTGTTGTTTTGCTTTGTTATGAGGGCAAGGAGAAACATACGTCTGTGCCCCACTTTTTCTTTTTTCCTTTCTCTTTTTGCTAAATTGTTTTTATTTTGGTTGCTTGGATGCAATACAGTTCAAGGTGAATGGCAAGTTCTGCTTTTAATTCTAAAAGCAAAGATGTTACAAGTGTTTTTAGCCATGTGTGCAGGTGTGTGTTCTTATGCATCTATGGGAGTATATGTGTGTGAACGTATGTGTGTGTTTGTTTGTGTGTGTGTGTGTGTGTGTGTGTGTGTGTGTGTGTGTGTGTGTGTGTGTGTGTGTGCACGGGAGTTATCCTTGCATTACTTCAAGGAAATTATTTGTATTTCTATGAGAATCATTTGGGAAGTGTGTGGAGAGAAGAACTGAAGTAGAGCCTGTGAGCTACACTGGGCAGCCATCTCAAGTCCTCTGTGGGTGGTCAAAGATGGGATGGGACTTAAGACTCATTTCAGTGTTGATGAATCAAATTTCCGGGGACCTGTCTCAAAAAAATTGTCTTAACTTCAAAGGAACATTACTTGAGCAAGCTTATAAAAATGAGCAGCGAATGTCATCAAAATTAAATATTACAGCTTTTAAATTGTGTGTGACTTATATTGGTATACTGACTGTTGTTCTGTAATAATTAGCATTCATAGCATTCATTTCTCTTGCATTGTCACATCCAGATCCATACTTGTAGATTGGACAGTCCTAAACACCAGGGAATGTGCCTGCAAGTGCAGTGAAATCTGGACATTTGGATTCACCCTGCGAGTCTATTATTACTCCCCCCACCCCCCACCCGTGGTTTCTCGGGGGAGTGATGAGTTCAGCTGGGCTGTTTTTCACACTTTGGGCTAGGCCCTTTCATTTCCACTCGAGGCAAATGCTGCAGCATACAATTATATTTTAGACAACAGTTTGGGGAAGGACCTTTTCCATTTCACTGTGACAGAGTCCTGTGCACAAAGCCAAGTCCGTGAAGAAATGGTTTTCTCAGATTGGTGTAGAGCCCTGACCTCAACCTCATCCAATGGCGACTGCGAGCTAGACCTTATCACCCAGCATCAGTGCTCTACCTCGCTAATGCTCTGGTGGCTGATGCAACCAGTCTCCATAGCTTTGTGGAAAGTCTTCCCAGAGGAGCTGAAGCTGTCATAGCATAATATTAATTCTAATTATCTTTACTGTATTGATGTTTGTACTCTGTGTTGTTGCTGTATGTGCTTTCCTGCTGACTTGTGTGTGTATTTATAACAGTCCATCTGGAGATGCGTGTTGCAAACTATCTAAGGCTATAAATGTTGTGGCATGTGGTATTGGACCTTACGTGTCCCTATAAAAACCAATACATAAATAAAGAATGCCCTTGGTTTTGGAATAACATGTTCAGCAGCAGTCACATATGGGTGTAATATTTGGCTGTCCACATACTTTTCTACTATTTGCTTATCCACCAATGCTTGCATTGGCTGGACACTGTGTACCGCAGTGCTCTGAGGTTTGTCACAGACTGTAAAGCTCTCACTCACGACTGCACCTTATATGCCAGAGTTCAGTGGCCTTCTCTGGCCTTAAGCAGACTCCCTCATTGGTACATATTTATTTATAAATCCATCCTTGGTCTGCTCCCCTCCTACATTTATGGGTCTATATCAAAACCAGTAAATATTGTTTGCTCTCCACTTGCACCCTTTTATTGACTGTCCCTAAGGTTTGCACTGAACTTATATGCCCTTACAGCCTTGAAGCATTTGCAGACTGAATTACAGCAAAATGAGCTGATCCTGATTAGGACTTTTAAAAATGTAATGAAGGATTTGGAGTCAGATTATATCAGAGTTTGAAATTGTTTTCTTCCTTAGCTAGTTCTGTTTTTGTGAGTTGTTGTTGTATATTTTATTTTAAAACTGTATGTTGTTTGGAACACTGTATCGCTGCTGCCTTGGCCAGGATTCCCTTGAAAAAGCAATCTTGTAATCTCAATGTGACTCAACTGGTTAAATAAAGGTTAAAAAATACCCATATACCTGTGGCCATGAATTGTGTTCATCTGAGATTTAAACATTTACCTTGAAAATTGTTTAGCTTTCAAATCCCCTATTCCCCTGGTTCATGAAAAAACAACCGTGTCCATAAAGGATAAAAAACAGGAAAGATGTCTACTAAGTTCGTATGAACCAAAAATATGATTCTCACTTTGAACTACTTTATGCAGCTCCATGAACCCGGTAAGAACTTACTGATGCTAAACAGTCAGTTTTCTGTATAGTTTCAGTATAATCCACGCTTAGAGCTATGCTATCAAAACATCCTCATAACAGTGGAAAAAAATCAATAAAAATGGTTGTGTTACTGCATTGCTGATTGTGGTATTCGGATTCGAGAGCATCCTTGTGTGCACCCAAGCAGGAAAGATGTGATCCTTCCTCTCACATTACTGACGTCTGTCTAGTCTCTCTACCTCTCACTCTCTTTCTCCCACAATCCCTTTCTTTTCCAATGTCTCTTGTCTAGCAAACAACAAAACCAGTCCTGCTTGTGTAAGAGAGACATGTCCGTTGTCTCCCTGATTACTGCACTCTGCCAGACAGCCTCACCAGGCAGACTGTCAGTCAGAGACTGAATGGGTGGGGGGCGAATGCTACCAAAGCTGATGGTAGCATAATATTGAAACTGGCAGAAAATAAAGTGGAACAAAACTCCAGTTTGAAAAAGAGCCCAAGGAACAGAGGTGCTTGTCATTTAGTGCGTGTGAGTGGATGTGTGGGCGCATTGTTCGTGTGTAAAGTCACAGAAATAGAAAATGCTGACCTCTGTGCTCATTACTGCGCTTTGTCTCCTACCAGCAGGATCAGGCCACACTGACAAAGAGTTTCCACATATTTTTCTGTTTGGTCCTACATTCACCTGGAAAACATGCTGACAGACAGGAAAGTCTGGGAACTTTTTTGATGAAAAATAAAATATCTGTGCAAAAAAGTTAACGGCATCATGACAGTGCAGATAAAATAATGCAGCTATACAAGGCCATTTTATTCAACTGAAGCATGTGTAAACAGCATTTAAAGCTGCTTTAATTACTATTATTATGTTAACAATGGGAAAATTGATTATGTGTAATGTGAAAGAGGTGGATCTCAGTGATAAACCCACAGAGAATTATTACCTGATTCTGCTATGTGGAGATTTTAGCACCTTCTAGCTCATTGTTTTGGTTTAAAGGCAATAATTTTACTGTTTTCATTCAGACTTATCATTCACATCCACCTTGTTTCCAACAAACCACAGAGCTATTTTCATCTGAAACGCTAGAGAGTGTATGCAAGCTGCCCAGCACCAAATAGATTGAAAACAAAGTCACAGCCAGCTGGTAAAGAAAGTGGAGCCTTTAGCAGCTAAAGAGCCAAATGTTTCCCTCAGGAGTTGGTGGAGACCAAAAACTGAGCTAAAAGGAACATGATTATTGGACTATTCATTTGGTGGTCAGAAACACTCAACATTGTTTCAAAAGTATTGGTCAACTTTGGCTGCAATCAATGCACCTACGAATCAAATCTGAATGAGTTTCTTAGATTTAAAGCACTTTTGTTTTACTTCTGAACAGAGATGTACTTTGAATTTCGCTTGCTGAAAACATCCCTTAGGCATTATGTTAAAACATTAACAAATACTGTTTAACATTTTCCTCTTTTTATAAAGAAGTATTAATGTGAGGGTCTGTTATTAATTCATGTACACCAGTTAATTAAACCAACTGCATGTATTAAACACAACAATTTACTTTGATACCTACCAGCCCTCCAAAGGCCCCATGTGCAGAACTTGAACATTTCAGACTTTGGTGACGCTTGGTGGTAGCAACAAAAAAGACTATGTGGCAGACAGACATGCTGTCTCACTTTCCTACAGATAAAAACTCAGGCCATCAGAATAAAAAGAAAGAAATGATGCTGTAATCACATCACAGTTCTGCACCTCAGGGCTTTAATCAGAGCTTATGCCACTAGTACTATAACTATTAATAATAAAAGGGCCAAGAAATTAAAATTTTGATGCATACAGTCAAGAAATCACATTTCCTTTTCTCATTCTCTTACTGTCTTTTGTTCTGTTTCAGTAAAATAGCTTAATCATTTACCTTTTACAGTTGAACAAGGTAGAGAAACTTCAGTGGATAGATAATGTGTCGGAAAGCTCCAGTGTTGATTTTGCACAAATCTCAACGCAGCTGTTGTAGATGGCACGCATTCACGTGTGTGTGTGTCTTCTTAGTGCGTAAGTGTGCATGTGTGTGTTTAAAAGGCATGGAAGCCAGCCAGTTGAGTCACAGTGTTAAAAGCTTGTACACATTTGGCAGCTGGTGCTGGCAGGTAATCCAGTCGAGTGAAGCATGGACTGCGTGCCAGAAACAGATTTGCTTAGAATAGAAAGGTGAAGAGGGAAGGAGAAAGAGAGAGAGAAAAGGTGAGTGACACAAGTGTTTGTCTAGGCTGGAGGAGCCATTATGTTATTCTGCATACAATGCTGTAACATGTCACGTGATTTCATACAATACCACAAGTGCTGTAAGGTACAAATGAGAATTGCTGCAATTCCAAAGACACGACATCATAGTAAACACCAGGCATAATTGCATTATACTGTATCATCTGATATCTAACATACTATGCGTGACATATCATGACTAAGAGTCTACAGTTATGCGAGTGGCTCTATGAAACTGTACCATGGATATATTGAGGGAGCTGAATAAAGCACTGCCACTCAGCCTTGCTGCTAATTTGTCCCAGGGGATACTCCCGACGCAGCTACAAAAAAAATCTGCTACCCAAAAAGCATTTTGCCACTATAAAAGAAGCATCTGCAAAGACAAGACACCTTCATCTGCAAACAAGGTGAATTATTATTCCTTCTGTTATGATTTTTTTTTAATCCATGGAGGTTTTGTGAAACCTTCCCAGAGTCTAGACAAGCAACTTTCATTTGCGTGTCTTCATCCCAATGTAAAGTCTGTGGATCAGTGAGAACATGCAGGTGGAGCCAGCAGGAGAAACACTGTGTGTGTGTGCAGTGGGCCTCAGAATGTGAATGTAGTGTGGGGAAGCTAGAAACTTTTCAGGCTTATGTCCTTGGTGAGTAATTTACATTCGGATAAATGTGTGTCACAATCCAGTCCCTATAATGCATCCATGGGCGGTATTTAGGCACGTTGCTCTGAACTGAATGCTGACATCAGAATGCGTCTAGCTGTTCCTGAGCATGAATTTCTTTTGCTGATCACAGCTTGTCATATACTTAAACACAGGGCCAAACTTCACAGGAATGCATTAACCAGGGGTTCAAACTTGTTGCCTTTCAGCAAAAATTGCCATTTTGAATCCTAAATAGGGCATTTATGTGATTCGTGTAGACCCAACGAGTTGTCAGGAAAAAGAAAAGAAAAGCTCCTGGCTTCTGTGTTTGTCACTCACATTGCACTTGAAGAGTGAAGGCTGGAGAGAGCCATCTCTGGGAGGTCAGTTTGTGACTGCCTGCGTGCGTTTAGATAAGAACGGAGCTTTATGATAACCTTGATTGGCTTATATGACAATGTGTTAAACCTGAGACTGTTTGATGTTACTTACCATGTAAACAGAATGCTTGTTACGGTAGGCTTATTATTCGCTTGAGAATGGGCGAAATGCAAAGCTCACTGAATACAACACAAGCTGAACTGAATTTACCTTGTGAGTTGTTTTTTTTTTCAGTGGCTGTGAAATTAATTTATAAATACATCATACCTAAGCCCCATTGACCAAACAGCAGTTGCAAGAGGTGTAAAGAGCAAAAACCCACTGATTCCTTTTTCACCCCTGTTGAGTTTGCACCCCTGTATTAAGTCAAGTGCTTTCCTGATGGACAATAGTTAATAGCTATTTGGTGTAACAATGGTGGCTCACAGTTTCTTTTACATGCTGATACATAATGTGACAAATGCAAACGTGGCCATAAAGCCTCCATTACTTTACCACTCAGCTGTTTCAATCTCTCATTCTCTCAGTCAGTGCTCATGTGCTTCCTCGTTCACATTTGCTTTTGGCGGTTTCTTTCTTTCTTTCTTTCTTTCTTTCTTTCTTTCTTTCTTTCTTTCTTTCTTTCTTTCTTTCTTTCTTTCTCTCCTTGTAGGCCACAGCAGTTGCCCTCTTGTGTTCATGTTTTATGTTTAAATTTTGTATGTGTGCCCATGTGCGCAGAGTGAAAATAAAAATGCATTCATCCTGGCCCAAGTACATATATACATAAGTATTAGCCTCCTACTCAAACATGGGGGTGGAAGTTTTTTTTCAGTGTGTCTCTTCATGTAACTCTTCATGTCTACAGTGTCCCTGGGAGAAAATAGGGGTATTTATGTTGAAGCCTCTTTAATCGTCTTAGCTTCTGAGACCGTTGTGACTGAATATGAATTACAAGTCTCTGGTCTAAGTTGCAGAGGCAAGAGTTTTGATTTTTTTTCTTTTTCTTTTTTTGTTACAGAAAAAAATGTATTAAACAGAACAACAAAGTTGAAATAATCTGACTGAATATTTATGGAGGATAAGGTCAAGTACATAACTTTACTTTTAAATCTTGAATTATCATAAATAGCGTTTTCTTCTCTCTTTTATCATTACACCTCTTCCTTAACCTCTTCCCACTAAAATGTCATTTGCAACTTGGCAACATTGTCATTTCACGTCTTTAAAGTTTAAGTTTAGTTTTAGTGCATACTTCTTGCTTTGAAGACACAATGAGGGGCTAAAAGTCTCTTGTCTTTTGAATAAGATTCCTCTTCCCTGTCTTCATTTTCCTTTGTACCTCACAAATGACAAATTCCATAAGAGTTATAGATAGATTGTGAATCTGGACCACAACTAATGAAGCAAAGAAATCACACAGATCATTCAGACTGCGTTGTTGGCAACCATCTTGGAAAAAAAAATGCTGACTGGCTTGCCCATATTTTTACTGTGAGACTCTACATAAATGCATGCATGTAATCGAATTATTAACATTGTTTGCTTTATTAATGTTGTTGCATTATGACAATGCTTTTCCTCTGAAATAAAATTATGTTAAAGTAAATGTCCATTTGTTTGTTTGGAAAAGTTCTAGGAAGACTAAGGTTGCTCTTTCACTACAGTAACTGTCAGTAGATAAAAAAGAAAGAGCTGTGTGTGAACGTTTAACATGTGTGTTACAAGCCTCTTGAAGAAATTCTCTGCCTTTTCTCCATTAGTTATCACAGTATCCACAGGGAGAAGTTATACTGCTCACGCTGTAAATACAGTCAAATACTTGCAGATACATGGCAAACTGTGATCACAAACACCACTAAATAATGAAACTAAAACTCACTGTATAGCTCTATAAAACTGAGCAGAGCTGCAGATACAAATGATAACTCTCTGTAGACCACTTTCTCATTCACATGCTCGCTGTCATTTGGTTTGTTGATAGAATAAAATTATTGATTATAGAAATTTTAGCCATACTGTTGTTGCCATGCGTAGATATCATAGATATCAACTAAATATCTGTAGTTAACACTGTTCAGATGTAGTTTTTGTTTGATCCTCTGAAGCAGCTTGTGGTGATGTTACATTTTTCTACCAAAATCTATTGTGCTACTGTAAAATGGTTCTATATTTATGTAATTTGCAAACAATATGGTGTAGGCTTTTTTGTGTGTGTTTGATAGCGTGGAACAGGGTTGGAACAGTCGATTCTTGGCCTGGTATTAAAGCAATCTGACACGATGCCATCTGACACAGATTGGAACTGTATCTGCGAGATCAACTCTGCTATCCAGAGAGAAACACTGGCTCTGGTACATACTGCTTTTGTAATAGCCTATCATCACTTAAGTTTTTTTTTTTTTTTTTTTTATCTGGAAGCTGATTGTGATCTCACAGAAATAGGATATATTCAATACAACAGGCGATTTTTTTGTTGGCTCAGGTATGTGGAAAAATGAAAATCATGATAATAAAGTACATTTTTCATTTCAGTCCAGCCTTAAATGACCCCAGCACCATGTTTTTCTCTTCTCCTCTCTTTCTCTGTCTCTCTCTCTCTCTCCCACACACACAGCTCTTCTTTTTTGATTTGTATTACATGAGATCAAAAAGACATAAATACAGGAGAAGCAAGAGTCCTAAAAGTTCTTTAGACAGCCCGATGATAAATGTGTGTTACTGTGGCTTTCTTCTTGCTGTATCTCAGGTAAAAAGGCACCTTAACTCAGTGGCTAGAGTCATTACTTTCAAACTGTACTGCTGTATGTCAAACTGCATTGTATTACACTTCTATTAATTTACTTGCTGTCGGTAAGGTAATCAATTGGATTATCCACGTCTGACAGAAATAGATCTCTTAGATCTAAAGTCAGTGTGATAACCACTGCCAGAACACTGGGTTGCAGGCTTGTATAAAGCTATAACTTTCTTATTTTCTTTTATATTTGCCAGCAGTACTCAGTGCTTAAATTTCAACTCATCTTCTTGGATTTCAATAAATGGATTGCTCAGCTTGATTCTGCTGTAGCTTGACTTTGTAAAACAAACTGTTCAAACTTCTCTGTTTAAACATGCAGCCTCAGCACTCAGGTGCCACTTCACAACTGGAAGTAGAATTGATGTGTGTCTCTCTGCCTCTTTTGCTTGTATTTTAAAACTTGTTTCTGAACACTATCTACAGGAGTCAAAGGGCACGTGTGGCCATCACAACTCACTCTTTGTAAAATCAGAAGTAGGATGCACCAAATTCAAATCTAGTCACATGTCATAGGCCTTCAAAGTTAAAATCTGCAAAATTGCCAGACAAGTCCCCTGAATTTATTCTTCACTGAACAAAATATTCTCATCATACAAATGCTGGTGTTTGATTTACCTTTTTGTTTTACTGTAATGGCATAATTTGTTCTGCATCCATCTGTCTTCCATCTGACAGGGATTTATTTTTAACAGTGAGATACATAATTTAGCTGCTGAGGCAAGGTAAAGTGAAATGATCAGAATGGGACTAGCATTAAGACAGATAAGTTCCTCCAAAAGGCAAACACCTGCTGAAGTGGCCAAAGATGGGTTCAGCTGAAATGATGCATGTAAGGCCAGAAGTAAGCATCATACAAATATGCCATATATGTCCAGATGGCTTCAGTGCAACAAGGAGAAAAGGAAAAAAACAACCATCAAGACTTTCTATAATGAGAGTCTTAAGCCATCTAAGCTGTTTTGACACATTCAAGCAGCAAATGGCCATTCCTGAGCGAGCACTCAACGTGTCCTTTTAGCCTCTTGTCACACTGTCTGCTCAAAGAAACAACACACACTCAGTGAACGTCTCCTGCTGCCAAAGCCATTGTTCAGTAAATCCTGCCTGATGAGGCTGCTAGTGAAGCTGATAAAATACAGGTCTCTGACAACACAGCAGTTCGGTGTTAAAAAGTCAAATGGTCCAGGATGAGTCGTTTAACTTCTTGGAACAGGTGAGAGCCAGACCATGCATTGCCGATCATGTGCAACTGGTTGCTTATGCTGTTTATAATGGGAGCTGATAAGCACATGGGGAACAGGTGAGGCAGGCAGCTGGGAAAGTCAGATGACGAGCAGGAGTGGGAAACTTTGAATAAGCTGTTTTATATTTGGATCTATTAATGTATTAATGATGTTTACCATTTTAAATGAATAGTGGAAAAAAAAACAGGCATGTCGTGTACTCTCATGTGTAAATATGTTGTGTTACAGAAGATAATTTTTAATAATAAAAGAATGATCTGTTTATGTTTTAATTACTACTGGCATGATTGTTGTATTGGACTATTCTATATTATATATTAAAGAACAAAACACATTGGAAACAGCTTACTCACACTGTAATGCAGCCCAATATAGTAGCACCATAAAGTCCAACCTAAAAAATGACAATAGCACTGAATCATCTCCTCTTTGACAGAGCAATTAAACTGGCAGCTCTCACAAAGGCAGTATTTAGTACATGTGTATGTTAACTATTGTTGCGGTTACTGCAGAGTAATGGCTGCTGTGGCCGTCGACCTCTGTGCTGTTTACTGCTGATGGGCTGGTTGGGTTGCTGTCCATGGTGCTGCTTCTGACTGGGCCCGCAGTTATTGTTGGCTGTAACAATGCAGCTCACATGAGAAAGGAACCTTCTAATTATTCAATCACAGTCTCCACCATAGTTTCCTATCTGTGCGCTCAGCAGCAGGCTCTGCATAAGACTGTGTGTGATCTTTTTTCACAGTGTGTGCCTCCCTTCAGTATGGAGCTTATATCTACAGTGTATGAATATTGCACAGTTATTTGCCCACTGTCGGTCTAGTCTAGTAAATCAGTTACACTGGCCCCACACTGGAGGATAATAGGAGAGATTTGGGGTACGACTCACCCCTCACAGCAATTGCAAGGAATCGCCACTCTGAGTTTAGTATAAATACAAGTGTGTGGTCAGGTGTCTTGGCTGAATTGTCCTTTGTGTGTGTTCTTACGAAAGTTTACCAGAATTTCGTACTGACATTCATGGTTTCCAGAGAATAAATTTTAATAACTTTGGTGATCACCTCATGTTTAATCTAGTGCCTTCATCAGGTCAAAATATTATTAAATCAAGTGCTTTGTTTTGTGACCTAATTCAGCACTAATTAATAATGTTAGCATACTGACACACTGAACTGTGATGGTGAAAATGGCAAATGTTATACCTGCTAAATATCAGCACTGTCTGTCAGGCACATGGGAGTAGTGAAGAGGACACAGGCGCAGAGTCAGAGTATATGGAATCAAAGCGGTTTAATCAGTCCAGGTTCGTTACACAGTGAATCAGTCCAAGGAAGCAGAGGTGCCACAGGGAAAAGGCTAGCTCGAAATCCAGAAATCCAGGCGGGGGTCATACACAAACACTCAAAACAAACTAGAACTCGAAATGGTAAGGAACGCTGGAAAGCTTGGTCAAAACACACAAGACAATCTGGCGACGAGTGCAGGGGAGACGGGGGCTAAATACATCAGGGGGAGGTGCGACAATTACAAACAGGTGAAACACATTAGGGGAGGAAGGGTAATCAGGAAGTGGGAGGAGCACACAGGGAGGGGAAAGTCAAGACACCTAAAACGAGAGGGAGAACAGTGAACAACCGGAAACTAAGGTATTGTCAAAATAAAACAGGAAACCCTAAATAAGCAAAACAAAATAAGAGCACCCTGGCTCCCAGGGCGAAACCTGACACTGTCACTGTGATCTTGATGTAAAGCTGACTTTAGCATTTAGCTCAGAGCTCTGCAGTGCCTAAGTACAGACTCACATAGCTGGTAGCATTGCCATAGACTCAGTTGTTGTCACGGAGTCACGACTGAAACAACCAGGAACACGAGGGAAGACAGGACCCAAATGCAAAAACCCCCAGGACAGGCAAATGAGTAAACTAAAAGTCTTTTAATCTCAACTCAAAATCACTGGAAGAGTCCAGGGCCAGGGAACAAAACTTAAACAACTAAAAATCATCTATGAAGGAGTGAAAAAAAATTGAAAACATGAAACACAAAACAAACTCCAAAAGTCATTACTTGAAAGCAAAAGGCAACCAAGGTAAGGTAAGGGGGAAGATGCAAGGGACAGGTACTTGAGCGAACACGGGGAAGACACAGAAGACTGTGGCACAGACACAGACAAACTGAAAAGGACACAGGGAAACAACCAGACTTAAATACATGAGGTAATGGACAAGCAGGTGATACCAATTAGGGCGGGGCAGACAATCACACATGGCGGGAAACGAGACAAAGACAGGAAGTAGAATAAGACAAGATACACAAGGGCTATGACTTCAAAATAAAACAGGTACTACTAACAAAACTTAAACTAAAGGGTCCAAAAAAGTCCAAATGTCTACAAAAGAGTTCAAAACAAAACAAAATGGTTCAGTGAGTTATGACAGTTGTGTTAATATTGTCATACGGACCTAAATAATTGTTGGTAGATAAATGTGACAATTTCTGTGAGAATAAAAGTATCCAGTACGTAGTACCTTCATGAAGAGAAGCGGCAGGGACATTATATTCCAGTAAAATGCAAATTTATCTATTTCAACTTCCATTTCAGTTCATGTGTAATTTACTCTGTTCTGTCCCTTGAGTCCTAAAATCCTAATCATGTTCCAGAGGTAAAATAGAGTTTGATTTTGACTAATAGATAAAGTATGAAAAAAAATTCTTAACGTTCATTTTCTCTCTTGCCAACTTTTAAGGCTTTGCTTGCTGTCTCCTATGGTGTTAAACAGATGCAGGTGCATACATAGAAGCATGAATTCAAGCTCATGCTCACACAGACAACACTGAGGAATGGACATATGAAAACACACACTATTCAGATTCACATTTTTAATTAGAGGCAGAGCTGCCTCTCTCCCACTCCCTCTCTTTGTTTTGTCTCGCGCGGCCTCCACTTGCGACTCATGGCAATCTGTTCATTGTGCCATGATATTAGGTGATTAAAAATCACCATATTGGAAGATGAGGAGAGGAGAATGAAAAGGCATGAAAGAGAAAGAAATGCTGTGGTTGTTCCACCGGCACCTGAAGAGAATTCGGAATGTGCCAGATGCATCTGGCCTGCTTTTGATATTCTAAGCAGCTTGCATGTGGTGAAAAACCCTCCATAAAATAAAGAGAACAAATAGATAAATAACTTGCTCTAATCTACGTTGCTGGTAACTACTTAGAAGGCTGGTGAATGGGCATTTCTCCAGTGTGTGGTGGCAATGACAAAGAAAACCTCTGCTATTCCCAGCGCACAAATAACAATGGTGATTCAAAGGATATCAAGAGTCAGACTTTCATGCCAAAGTAAGGGAGGCGAAGTGTGTAAATTGATAGGATTCAGCAGGTGTTGCTTCAAAATTGGCAAAGGAAGAAATAATTTATTTCCTGTGGTCGAAGGATAATGAATTCGCTATCATCCATGGCAGCAACGTGTAGCCTAATGGACAAAGCAGAAACAAGTCACAGCGGTACGCCTGCATCTGTACAAGACAACAAACACACCAGACCCTGCACAGTGGGGACAGTAAGTGCTTGTTAGCTTTCACATAAACACACTGCTCATCTTACATGATGATGATGGCGATTCCGAGTCAATTATCCCAAGTTTGTTTCACGCGAGGATGGCAGGTAGGAATTTGATGAAAGGCAAAACTCAACCTAACCCCCCCTAACTCCTCTGAGCTCTTTGCATTGCCTTGATCACAGTGGTCGGCGACGCAAATATAAATCACATCAC
This sequence comes from Toxotes jaculatrix, assembly GCF_017976425.1. Taxonomy (NCBI): domain Eukaryota; kingdom Metazoa; phylum Chordata; class Actinopteri; family Toxotidae; genus Toxotes; species Toxotes jaculatrix. The sequence continues at coordinate 23,759,271 of NC_054397.1, read as the reverse complement.
AAAAGAATTTGCTCTTCCAAAATGGAGGCGATGCACTCTGCATTGCAGCACTGTCAGATGACACACATACCCTTTCCAGTGGTTTCAATCAACAAACACACTATTCATCACTGATTATCAGATTGTGAAATTGTTGACTTGTCACATACCAACAGAGCTTTGTTGATGGAGAAAAACTGTGCCTTGACTGACTGTTGGGAGGAATGAAGAGCTTTATCCCTCTCCACAATATGTATCCTTATAATCAAGTTTACTTATCTGAACTGAGACATTTTTTTTCTTTTGTGAGACTTTGACTTTGTGAATTTATTTAGATTTGATTAATTAATCTAGATTTAGATTTGATGGAAGGATGGTATTTGATTCAACAAATAACTATACAAAGCTGCACACAGTGCCGTCAGCTGTAGACACATATTATTATCTTATAAAACTGTCAAGTGTTTGCAGCTGCCCATTTTTTTTCACCCAACAGACATGGAGCAACATTAGCAGAGTTGTATCAGTTATTCAGGCGTTAGACTTGTATTTGTGACAGCTCTCTTTTGAGATTTGCTGTTGGTCTCTACCAACTCCTGAGAGGCCAAATGCTCCTTTCTGTTCAGCAGCTAGGCTAGTTAGCTAGTTATTCAAGTTTTATGGCAAGTTGAACTAAAGAAGCTTTCCCCATACTTTATCCACAACCTGAAAATATTGTAGTTGTAATGCACAAACTAGTTATTTGTTAAATGCTACCCAATGTTGCAGTTAAATAGCTTAAAATATTAAGTTTTTTAACTCAGGGCTTTAATTCCATTTTCAGGACAGACATGTAATTAGCTCATTGTTTTGTTTTTCTGGTTCACAAATTTTCTGTTGTGGCTCAGTGTCACTCTCTCAATCTTCCATCCATCTATCCATTTTCTATACCGCTTAATCCGTCAGGGTCGCGGGGGAGCTGGAGCCTATCCCACCTGACTACGGGCAAGAGGCGGGGTACACCCTGGACTGGTCGCCAGCCAATCACAGGGCTGATACACATAGACTCTCTCTCTCTCTCAATCTTATCAATCCCATTTTCATCAGCAGCAGGTGGATGTTTTCAATGAAAAAGATCCGATAAGTCCACTGTACACAGAGACTTAATGTTTAGTTGGTGGAGACAGTGCCTGGAACACTACATGTTAAATTATGAGAAAAGGAGAGAAGAACAGAAGAGACGTAGAGACACAAGACAGGACAGAAAAAAAAAACGAAATCAAAATAGAAACAACAGTAAACTTGTCTGTTCGTGTGTGTGTGTGTGTGTGGTGGGGGTGTGGTGGTATTACATTAACAAGAACAAAGAACAAAGACAGTGTGGAAATATGCCTTTTCCTCTGACAGCCATGTTCCCATGACAACTGTTGTTCTGGGTGACATAGGCGGAGACATGCTCACAAGTCATACTGGAATTGCAAGGATGCATATAAACACACACATGCACACACGTACAATCCCTCCGTCTCAGCTTGATTCTCCACTTTTTTTGCACCAAAAAGTATTTCAGTCCTCCCCTGCAGCCCCTCCTCTTGTGTTTGTTCCTTCCCTTTCAACTTTTTTTTTTTTCTCGAGGTGGGGGGGTGGTGGGGGTTTGTCATTTCTAAAATTCCCACAAGTCAAATGACAACCAACATCTAGGCCTTTGTGATGTTTCAGAAAGCTTTTGTCTCATAGCCAGCCTCCTTCTGTCTCCCACTTTGCTCTTTCATGCCCCTTTTTGTCAGTTGTTCGCTTTCTTTCTTTCTTTCCTTCTCTTTCTTTTCTCCGTCCTCTGTGTTACTTTTCTGCACAGCAAACACTGAAAGGGATTTAATCGACAAGTGGTGCTCAATCAGCCAACAAATCAGCTCATTTGTCTGTTTGTGACTTTGCCCTGAGTCTTTTTCCGCGGCTGCCTCTAACTCAACGTGGTGCTTTTCTGAAGCCCATCGCTGAGACCCCTTCACACAAACACACACACTCACATGTTCCATAAACACCTTGCAGGCAGATGAGAGAGACAGTTTATAAAGTCAGTGATCTGCTACTTTTCTTTTTTTTTTTTTTTTTCAAAAGGATTATGATAGCTTTCAAATCTGTGCCCATTAGCACTGTAAGCATATGAACTACCATTAGGGGATTCACAAAAGACTGGAGAAGGTTTTCTTTTCAAAGAATTCATCAGGTAGAAAAAAGGGCTGTCGGCACATCTGAAACCAGCTTACTGCAGGTGCAAAAGTGAATATGTATATGAATATGTATCTTGGGGAGAAAAAAGAAAAGTGTCTCCAGACTGCTTAGTAAATAAATCACTGTGTATTCTCTGGCATCTCTACCCCAGAGTCTCATCAAAGTACAGTACTTTTTCCTGTTTAGTTTTTGCGATGAGCAACACTGTGCTGAGACTTTCCCTTCAGTTAGTGTAAAAGTTTTGTCTGGCTTTAGTGACTGTATGTATTATTGCTGGATTAACTGCAGCAAAGTAAGTAGTTGTTTTTGTTGTTCTTGTTTTTGTTTTTTTGTGCGCTCTCTCTCTCTCTCTCTCTCTTTTTTTTTTTTTTGTTTCTTGGTTCATATTTTCATTACACAAGTTCCAAGGCTGAGAGACCACAGCTTTGTGGGGAGAAAACCAATTGTAAGAAGGATAAAAGTTAAGGTCCAAACTTTGTTTTCCTCAGCTGTTGTGGTGATGTAAGTTTGAAAATTGTAGCAAAATAAAACATTTTCAAGATCTCAGTTTGGTGTGTTAGCAATACTAGCATTTGCTGACAAACAATTTAGCTGTAAACACAAAACCTTTCGGCTCATTAGTTTTCCAGCTACTTGGAGATAAACCACAGAACTGGACAAAGTAAACATTTCACATTTTATATGTTTTATTTATTTATTTCTTTTCATTCATTTCAGAACAAAATTGATTTATAAAGCTGTTTGAAACTGTGACCTGCTGTTCTCTGCATCATATTATGGCTGACTGGAGGGATTGTTATTGACACAACTCTGTTATGATCAAATAGGCCCAAAGATATTGTTTACCTGCGTTATTCATCTTACACATGCATTAGACTTAGCATTTCAGCACCATGTGTTCTTCAAATAACATGCCTGTCTTTGTTTAGGGTCATTGATTATTGTTAGATATTACAAGATCATATGTATTGGGATTTGCAGTGTTTTTGCATTTAAGTTATCAATCAACATTTATTTACGAATAATCATGTAGATTTTTTAAAAACATAAACTGAGAAAAAGAAAACTTAAGGTTTTGTTGGAGGGTGGATTTGGCTTATTTAGCTACCACTGTCCCACAGCCACACTAGCAGCCATGACAATGATAACATGCTGATGTTTTGCAGGTAACGTTTACCATGTTTACCATGAAAGTGAACCCAAAATGTCAGCCTGCTGGCAGCGTGACATGAAGTCACACATTCACCAAATCGTGACACTACACTGTTAGCAGCCGTCACGCATTGATGTTGCATGACAATATAGCGTCTCCTGTCAAACTAAACGCAGAACATGAACAGTGTTTTAGTGAACAGGTGAGTGAACCCAGCTTTTGAGCGACCCACTGCAGTGAACAGCACAAGTAGATGCAGAAATGCTCGGTTAGCGAGAACAACTGTGCTAGATGAGATTAGATAGAGCGGCTCTGTTCAAACTGACAGAGTTTGGAAATGCTAACTGGATTTACTGGAGAGCAGAGTGACATGGACACCCTTGTGAGAGACACCTGTCACCATGGTAACTGCCTGCGCAGATGGGACCTCAAAATGCATTGCAGACACAAAATTTTAAATGTATGATGAAAAGGAGACACACTAAAATCTGACTGAAACTAATGCACATTTTCGTCAAAAAAACCTGACACTAAAACTAAATCAAAACCAGCTGCAAAAATGAACACTGAGGAACCATGTGTATGTATGAACCAAATTCTGTGCCAGTCTGTTGAGATACTTCACTGGGTAAGTGAGAACTTGTGGCACTAGATGAAAAGTCAAAGACTCATCAGAGAAGTCATCAGGATTCTTCCTCTGAGTACTGTCAGTGTCTGTACAAAGTGCAGTGGCAAACCATCTGATAGCTGTCAACATACTTCACTCTGAGCCAAAGTGGTGGACTAACTGACCACCATAACCATCCACAGCTGCTTGAGTGGCTATAAACAGAGCATGGTGTCGTCCAGCGCCTCCATTTGAATGTGCCCTTATGGCTGAAGTGTTTATGGTGAATTTGAGCATCTGTTTCCTTTTCTCCTCCTCTCCTCTGGCTGTGCCTTTCACATGCTGACACCAAGAAAAACAACAAATCTGGTTGAAGAGCCAGTTTGTTTTATAGCTGTGCACGAACCCTACCCAGGACCAGGAAGTCGTTCTAACAGATAATCCAATAAACCGGTGCCATCCTGTTCCTGGCAGGGCTGCGTGGCAGTGCAGCCCGGTGAGTGAGAATAGTAGCTGGGGGGTGACAGGAAGAGTGTCTCCTCACCTCTCTGAGCCCTACTGGCTCCCCCACAGCCGCTGCTACCGCCTCCTGCCAAGTCATTCATTAACCCCAGCGGAGGGACTGCGGGAGGAGAGAGGAAGATGGGGAGCGGAAGATGAGGAGAGCGGTGTCTCAGTGGGAGAGAATGAATAAACAGATAGAGGAGATAAAGAGAGCGAGAAAGACAGAAGCAGCTAGTGAAGAAGCGTAAGCAATTCTGTCCAAACACAGTGATCCAAATGCTATTCTTATTCATACATCTTGTTGCCACTGTCATCAATCACCTTTTTCACTGTTCTTCCTTAAACCAACTAATATTTGAATCACATCGCAAACAGACTGGTGCGCGATGTCAGGCCAGGAAAGCACTGACAGCACCGCAGTGAAGAGAATTCAAATGAATGGTGAACATATCAAAGTTTCTCCATGGAAGGGCTGTATTTATGTTGGTGAGTCTGGGAGGAAGCGGCATCTTATAATTCAAGCAAACAGTACAGATAAGATAAGAGCCGGAGCAAAGTGAGAGCGCAATTCTGAGAGAGCGGGAGAGAGCAGAGAGGCGGAGTGTCATTCTTAAGTAGAGAAGCTGAGGATGATGTTAAAGTGCCAGAGAAGAACAAAACTTCTGGAGCGGCGGTGAGTTTGGACGTGAGACTAGAGAAGGGGGAGTCGTGGAGGCGGGGGAGTTGAGGAGAAAGAGGGAAAAAAGGCTGGAGGGGAAAAGAAAAGGCCATGTCTGTGAGACGGGAGCAGTATGGTATTTTAGTTGTCAGCCAGAGAAGTGAAAAGCCACACGAACACACACACACATGCAGACGCACAAACACAAGGCTATTTCCTCCCCCTGCATTCTCTCACCTTTATGGTGTGTCTGTGGCACACACACACATACACACACTGAAATACATACACACACACATACACACACACCCACTCGCTCAGAGGAAACACTCTCTTATCCCATGGTGAGAGTGAAGGGAAGGCCACTGCTTGTGTATGGCCACTGGCTCTTTGCTGCTTCTGCTCCCGAGTGAGAGCCGGCTGTAGATGGCACTGTAGCACTGCAGAAAAGCACTGCGTTCTCATACAAACACACACATACAAACACAAGTACACACACAAACATACTATGTACGGATATGTGCACACATGGACATGCATATATGTGAAAGACGCAGTTTCAGTTGCAGACATAAGATATTTCAGTACTAGAGAGATAGTAGTGTGTGCGATCAAACCTTGCATGTGTGTGTCTGTCTGTGTGTGTTTGTGTGTGTGTGAGTGGGTTTCATGTATCATGTCTGTACTGTTCCATAGAGATACAGAAAATGTACTGTATACATGCTCCTTGACAGTTTTGCAATGTCACTGGATAGTGATGCAGGGATGATTTTCTTTGTTTCTCTCTGTGTGTTCTGACAGCACACACACACACACACACACACACACACACACACACACACACACACACGCACATACACACACACACAGATTTCATCCATCCACATGCATGAGAAACACATGCTAGTATTACAGGATTCAGTTTCTGATCGTTATCATGAGTCTTGTATCAAATGACACATTATCTGTCGATAGTGTTACTGTCTGTGAAATGTCACTCATGCTGTTGGACGCAGACACACAGTCAGCGTCTCGCCTTCTGTCTCACGAGCAGGCATGCTCAACACTCGCATTGATACAATATTGAGATTAACAGAAAAAAAAGGAAAAAAACCCTAAGGGAAAGACAGACAGATTCCGAGAACGAGAGTAAGAAAGTGTGAAATGCAGATAATGAGAGAGAGAAGCCGACATCGAGACATGCTGAACTACAGGGTCTGTCCCTCTCAAGCTTGGAGAGTTGTGTTCAGAGGCGCTGAGTGTTCTGTTGCGTTGACTAGAGGAGAGGGGAAGGTTGCTGGAATAGATGACTCGCTCAGGGCTGTACACACACTCAGAACAGATGCAACCACAGCACTTCCTTAATAGTGTTCCTCGCACAGTAATAGTGGGAATACATCTGCAGGGTGAACGTGTGTGTGTGTGTTTGGGTGAGTGACTGCATATGTGGATTTCAATCTCTTTGAACTCTTAACTTCTAAGCTCAAAATGAAGTTTGAGTTCTCTGATGTGCAGGTTAAAGGAAATTTGGGAAAATGTGCGCACGGTGTGCGTGACCGTGTGTGTGTGCGCGTGCAAACTTGCACTTTCATATTAAAAGAAGGTCTGGAATTGAAGAGGGATAATTGAAAATCTCTTTTCTATGTGATGAGGGATAAAGTACCTCAAAGCCTGTTGGGTAGTTCCTCTCTACCTTTGATACATTAATACCTGATTGAGCATATAACAGTTATACACATATAAATGCGCACACACACAGAGATTGTTGCAGTATTTGGTATGCCATGATTTTTTTTCAGAATGAGATGAGAAGACTGATATTAGTCTCATGAATATGTTAAATGCAGAGCTGGAGTCAGCGTGTGTTTAGCTTAACTTAGCATAAAAGCTGGAGGCAGGGGGCGAAACTGCAAACTTGCCTCTGTCCAGAGTTTAAAAAATGCCTGCCAGCGAAGTGCTTGCAAGTCTAGCTAGCTGCCTGGCAACTCACATTAGCTAGAGCACTTTACTGAAGCAACTGGTGTATGTGTGTGTGATTGTGTACTTTTTTGATTAACTCTTTTTTATTAAAAAAAATACCTTCAGTGTGTATAATAACAAATGGCCATTTTTACATCCCTGTCCATAAACGAACAAGCCAGGTAAATCCTAAAGTCAGCAAGCTAACGTTCTCATGATGCCAGTGTATAGCCTACGTGGTGATTTTACAGAGATGTATCTCCCATGTTCACCATATTAGTTTGGCGTGTTAGCATGGTATTTAGTTACCGTTAACTAACCAGCCCTGTTTAACAGTACAGCTAAAAGCCGCAATAGTCATTTGTGGACCAAAAGTGACTTACAGTGCCATCCCTAAAGCCACACAGCTAGTGTGGCTAAAAAAAATACACAACACACCCACTGTTCCTGACTACAGCTCCATACTGAACACACAGACAATGAATAGACAATCATACCCTTCTTCTCATCTAAATCAGAGACAGAAGCAAATATTTTCAAATTTTCCAAATGTTGAACTATTCCTTTCAGTGCACCAAGTCTTAATTTTGTAATACATTATTACCTGTAGAGATCTGGCTATGAATTGTTTTGTAGAATCCTGTTTTTCTGTGTGTCAAGGCTACCGTATGCTTTTGAAATAATCATATACTATAGCACGGTGCCAAATGAGGGTCCTTTACTCACAATGACCCATTAGTTAAAGTCTCTGACTTGAAAAAGGATGCATGATTCATAAGCGAGCTGGAGAGCCAATCCTATTTTTAAGTCCACACTGGACCAGCCATTTCCATAAATTTCCCTGGTTTGCATATGAGTACAGACTGTTGTGAGGCTCAGCCAAAGGGCCAGGGGTGGAAGTGGTCCACTTGTGTTGAAAGACTCTTGATGTGAAATGGCTCTTTTCTTTTTTTTTTTTCCCCATTTCTCCATCACATCCATTTCTTCCATTCCAAACCTTGGCCCCGCTTTGCCCTTCCACCTGCACATTCTCCACCTGCCCCTCTTACCTACCTCATGCTGTTATACCTCTATCAAACACCACTCTCCTATTTAACCTCCCTCCACCCTTCAATCTGTCCATCCTCATTCCACTGCATTTTCTCACTGTCCTCTCTATCTCCCTTCCTTATCCTAATAATTCTCCTTCTTCCTCATCTCCTCTTCCTCACTCGATCCTTCCGTCTATCTCTTATTCCCCTCCATCCCATTTTTCTTTTTAATCCATATTCATGTAATTTCTATATGGCAGCCTGGGGCTGCTGTTAGGGACTGTTACTTTGTGTTAAAGGTCTTGAAAGCCCGCCTGATTTACAGTAATAACTTGGGATATATCCAGAAATACCATTACCGAAGCATGAGCGCACACACAGACACAAACACACAATCACGCAGAGACACACACAGAGCTATTTCCTACCTCCTATAGCTACCTTCTGTCCTCTATCTTGCTTGCAATTTTCAGTGTACTTCTTAGGCTGAGCTGCTGTAACAATCAAGCATACAATCTGACAAAATATGACTTTCAATGTAATCCCATGAGAGTATGTGAGGTCTGTCTGTTTGTGTGTGTGCATGGCTTTGTGTATTTTTCTGTGTATCCATTTCCTTTACACTTGCACGTTTGAAGCTGTGAGGTAAATGGGAAATGTGGATATTAAAGAGCCATCAATTCACGCAGCAACAAGGGAGAATTGATTGAATTTGCTCAGAGTTACAATAACTACACAGGTACTGAGGAAAATCAAAGCTCGCTTGATGCACAGGGTGTCATTGCCTAAGTCGTGTAGTAAGCCTGCGGGATTTGATACAAATGAAGAAATTTGTTCTGAACAGCAGAATTAGCTGTTATCATCAGGGATCTCATGATTTAAGCTCATCATCACCAGTGGCAATCTTGGTTTGAGAATGCCAGTGAGGCCAAACATCTGTCACTCGACAACATGATCAATAATGTAACTACATACACAAACACTGTACGTATAGTTCAGTATGCATGAGACAGAGACTCAGAATGTGACACAAAGAAAGACAGAAATAAACTGAATATGCACATTAATCTGTATGGCAATTTGCCAATCCATAACTTATACATGCAAAAAAATTGCACCCTGTCTCTTCTTCGTGGCTCCATCAGTGATGTGCAGTCATCCCTAACCAACCAGAAACACAGAGAAGCACCCAGGTCATCAGCAAAGTGAAAAGACCAGCGTGCTTGCTCCTGAACAAGTTAGTATTTTATCACGTTTGCATGTGATAAATACATTAATATCCCTTGAACACTACCCCATAGCAAGAAAAGGGCCATTGCATCCAAGAATCATTAGAGACAGACTGAATCCAATTTCTCAAACAGGACAGTTACTGGCCAGATGTGAAAAAGTGGAAAAAAAAAAACTGTTTGTATTCACCTCTTTTGAATCTCCTTCCTTTCCTAAGTGGAAACACCAGAAATTAAAATGAACAAAACATGAGACATGTGTTGAGTGATAAGGAGAATGTAGGTCCTCAAACATGCATCAACACCCTGTTTTGTTTGTTTTTTGTTTTTTGTTTTTTTTGGGCAGAACTTGAAATTTGGTTAAAATCTGTGCAACATTTGGATGAAAATTTATACTTGTAATTCTTGGAAGGCATATTTTGTCACTCTTTAGGGAGCTAAACTAAAATCTTGCTTGTCCCATTCTTTGGGCTAAGCTAGGCTAAACACATCCTATGCATACAGAGATAAAATGGATAGTGATATTACTTTGTGACTTATCCGAAATGTTTGATTGTTGATTTACTATATCTTTCTTTATACTACCTAAAGGCGTCGTGGGAAACGGGTATCAGTCAACAACAGCGTTCTTGCTGTGCTTCAGAATCAAGCTAATGTTCCTCCAGGGATATATCTTACTAATGGCTGCTGTGCTTTGTCTCTTCATAAGCCACCAAGGAAAAGGGCCAAAAAACTTTCACCATGCTTCAGCAAATTTCCTGACCTGATGACACTTTTCGCTGACAGAGATTTTTACTGCAGAGGGCTTTTGAATTCAACAGCAGAGAAAATGCAATACAAATGGGAATGTAGAAGGACATAGAGGAGTCTCTTTCATGGACATCTCCACTACAGATTTGTAAGGAAGGTGAGAGATTATCCCCATGTTTATCTGTATTTTTCAGAAAACTAGTCAGACTTTGAACATACCTCCTGCTGTGCTCGGAGCCAGGAGCACTTTGGTTTTCATGTATTTCCATGCTCGTAGTATCATGTAGCTCTTCTTGTCTCCTGATGTACTCACACTGCTCACTGCTCACATCCTCTGCTGCAAAAAAGTTTGGGATAGCATTTTAGGCTAACGTTAAGCGAGTTCATAGAGCAGTGATTGATAGTGTACGATCTGCTTTCAGTTCTGTTCTGCTTGTGCTTAAACCCTGACATTTTTAGCTTCTCAGTTTGCTTTAGATACATCACAGCAGCTACATGAACGAGGTTAGATTTATTAATGTATTTGTTGTTATTGGACTTTTAACAGACATCAGCAATGTACAAACTGAACTTTCACGTGAAAAATACAACATTACAACCCATCAGCTGCAGAGTCTGGGTGGACCCAAGACATACAGACATTAATGTGAAAAAAGTCTCACTTTATGAGACAAAACTTTTTTTCCCATATTGCTTTAGCTCTGAACTACTGCACATTATATATTTTGTATTTTATTTTATCATTATCTTATTCTTATTTTCTATATTTCCAGATATATATTTTATTTTATTCTTAGCCTGTGTGCTGACAGACATTGTTCTGTGTTTATTTTTCTCACTAATGGTGCAGGTACAAAAACACATTTCACTGTACATTGTACTATGTATAATTGTGCATGTGACAAATAAAGCTTATCTTATCTTATCTTATCTTACAACATAGCCCCAGTCACATATCAACACTCTTCAAGAACACCGAAGCCAGAATGTTCAGATAACAAAAATGACTCACAAAGTTAATTATGATTTTAATTATAGGTGAACTGTACATATGTTATAATGCAAGGCACACTTCTGCCTGTAGCATCCTCAGCTTATGGGCACTTAAAGCAGAAACATGATAAAAAGCTTCTGCTTTCACTGATTTATCATTGGACTGTGTTCATGTTCTAGACTTAGTTATTTCCACAGCAAACAAATGAAAATTCACGCTGGAAATGTCACGCTGAAGGCTTGAACTCTTATCTCGTACTTAGCACTTTCTTACAGAGCGTAATAACTGACCATGATAAAGGATTTGCTTCCTTTCACATACATATAACTGTTTCCATGCATACAATGCATTTTCATACATTTTTTTCATACATTTTTCACTAGGTACTTCTACTCATGCCTGCGACTGACAGTAAATTACTTCTGCTCAAATGGCTTTAAAAAGTAAATGTTTTATGCCATTCTCCACCACACTCAACTCCCCTGAGCAGCCACCACACTATGTGAATTTTTAATGACTGTTGCTTAATTAAAATTTTGTTGAATATACATAAATACTGTGCACTGACCTTTCTGTGAATCTCTGCAATTCACCTTGAGATCCAGCTTTAATGGTGAAATTAATTGGAGAGGTCAAAACAGGACAAGCAGCCAGAGATTCACCCAGACCCGCAACTCTGAATAAAAGTGTGCACACATACACTCACACATCTCAGCATTACACACACACGCGCACACACACACACAACCATGAAGGGATAATCAAATATGATGAAAAACAAAGGTTATTCTTTACACTGAAACAAAAGCAAAGCAAACAAAAACAGGCCAAATGAGATGAGGAAGGAGTTGTCATCTGCTCCCAAACAGTTGAGACTCAATTAAAAGTTTCTTCGCTCTGCTAATGACAAATTACATCAGTGATGGAGGGAGTGATTGAAAGACAGAGAGGAAGACGCAGAGTCCCTGATTGCTTTCTGAATGAGGGGAGCTATCAGGGCCAGTTTGGGGAGATGCCCTCCCTGCAAACATGTGACAGAGATTGTAAGTCTGTGCACAATTTTGCACTCTTTGCCTAACACACATACATGTTCACCCACACACAGATTCATTGACTTGTCACTACAATACAAAGCCTGTCCTGCTAACAGGACGTGGGAGGGAGGGGGGTGAGTGTCGGGGGATGGGGGAATCAAGGGTTGGAAAGAGACAGATAGAAAGACAGCAATCCATTAAGCTGTAATGAGCCCCCACATTGTTTTTTTTTTCCTTTGCTCCTTTGCCTTTGATGAAAAGGGGAAAGGTAGACAATGGAAGCTATCATGAAACACAATGGGAAATCATTATTGTGGTGTCATAAACTCCTGTTGGCTGAGTTGATATTTGAGTGGCAGCGGAGAAAGGCAAAACTTTAATCTATGACTGCTTAAAGGAAAATTACACAACACTTAAGACTTTTCAAAAGAAAGAAGAAAATGGTTGTTGGCAGTGATAGCACAGAGAAAGAGGAAAACTTTATACTATACTAATACACTACTATTATTTCTCAACTACTGTAACTATTACAGCAGGTGACAAGTAGCTATTGAGCTGTCACTTGATTAACTGTTACATCTCTGCATTTCTGTGTTATTTCCTTAACCATTAACCCAAGCCTGAGCCTTAGTCTAACCCCAAAGCTAGACTCAGATTTCAAGATGTTCAGGCTTACTTAAGATTCACCTGTCCTAACCACAGAGGAAGACTGGTGTGGGGTTGTGCTTACTGGGAAGTGGAAGCAGATTAAAGATCAAATTTATAGGCCTCCTGAGCTACTGGTGGACCTTTCACCTATGTGATGTATTTGAGAACTGGGGTAATTATGCTACTGCTTGCTGACAAAACCATAGTGGATCCACATAAGCCAAGAAGAAAAAAAGGGGGAGACTCTATGAAGTTATTGTTGTCCACAGCTGAGGGGAGCAAAGTCTTGTGAAAATGTGGCCAAGCCAGTCAAGGCTAAAGTACTATCTAAACTTGCATTCAGACTGGCAGCAGCCCAGTGTTGTGCTGTGTTTTGGCATCTCGTAAAATTCACAGATCTGTTACTCAAACCAGGCTTCCCGGATTGAATTTTATTATCTCTGCCAGAGGCAACACGCCCCCACCGACATAGCCCCTTGCGTTGTTCTAACACAGAGCTGATTTCAGCCTGAATGCCTGTTAAGATACTAGTTTCCAACCTTGTGCCCTCTTAAAATGAAGCAATGTTGATGTGTGACCCCTTGTTACAGATTTAATGCTTTATGTCTGCGAGTTGTGAGGAATGTTAAAAAAATTATCTTCCCTTCTCCAATTCTTTCATATAAATAATTTCTAGATATCCATGGTAAAAGTATCCAATACAAACTGAATTATTGAAGACAAGTCAGAGAAACAAACCTACTTTTTGTCTTAAACTAACTGTTTTATTCTAATCATTGTATGTCCACTCTGATTCATGTTGTGTCCCCTTTGGGGGGGGGGGCTTCCAAACCCTTAAATGAGTCAAGTCTGCACACCAGACTTGACTCATTTAATCAACTGATCTCTGATCTTTGTGGAACAGTTTGGACACCCCTGGTCTAGGACATACCACATATACACTGTAAAGTCTGATAGCTACTCTGACATACATACATTAGTTAACTTTACTAGGTTATCAATAATGTGCACTTATTACTGGTATTTATTAAGTAACAGTTATTTGCATGGAACACAGCCAACACAGACTCACTCCCACTGCACATTCAAGAAGAGGAAGAAGTGTGCATGTGCAGTAGCTACATTTAGTCTCTCCCGCTCAGCAGGCTGGCACAGGCCCTGACAGAGTTGGTGCAATAAACTGATGCAGGGGTAAGTCTATGAAAGGCTTCTTCTGTCTTTATTTCTCATGGTAAGTTGACTTCAAATAGTGATTGCTGTTTTGCTGCTTTTTTTCAAAACTTCACCTGACTTCTTATTAGCAAGGGGGTGAGTAGATGATGACTGTATTTTCATTTTTGCGTGAACTGTTCCTTTAAGCTTTTGAAAAGATGTTATTAGAATGTCTACACTTCGTGTGTGTTACGTCAAGGCGAGAGTACATCCAAAGTAAGTTATGAAGTACATTCTACTTGATTGTTTTAGTTGCTTAAACTCATTTCTAAATGTACAATCAACTCAAAGAAAACAGAAAATGCTTCTCCATGGACTCCTCATATTGATAGGTCATTAAAAGTCAGACAGAGCTCTATCTAACGTACTCTAAAGAAAAAGTGCGCTCAAAGGAGGTCATACAAAAAAAACCCCTGAAAAATGTAAAGACAGTTGGAAGCCCCTTGATGACAAAAAGAAAATATTTATTGAAGCTTCTGATGTGCACAAATCAGACAGACAGCTAATAAAATGAAGAGACAACAAATTTTCAGTTCAGTGCTCAGAAGATTTTTTTTTTTTTTAAGTTTTCCTTATAGTTGTTGTCTATACATATTGTACACGTATGTACAAGAAGATAAACGGTCATAAAATAACTCCTGGAATGTGAACATCAGAGATTGTTGATGACAACAAGATTTTAAGACTGGAATTTTCTATTTAACATTACCCGCAGTTTCTAAAATGCCTTGATGACTCTGAAAAGTGTTTGTGTTAGAAACAGAAAGAGAGCGAGAGAAGGAATTAGAGGTTGTCAGTCCAAAGAAAGAGCATGAGCATGAACTCTTCAAGAGATTAGTTGAAGCAAAATGAACATTTTTTATCAGTATATGGTTTTACATGTATATATGTTTGTGTGTCCAAATTCGCATATTAATTCTTCTATATTAAGGAAAGATCCATAAGAATTCAGAACACATTTCTCCACACAGCTGTACACACACACACACACACACATGCACACACTTACAGTTACAGATACTACACAAGGATGACCCTCTCAGTGTCAATCCGTCTGATTTCAGCACGAAGTGACGGTGGGAGGGCTGGAGTTATCCTGGCTTCCAATCAGAACCTCAGCACGCTGCAAAGAGAAAACCCTCAGGTCAAACTCCAACCATGAGGGAAAGCGAGATATACGCAGAGAGGGAGAGAGAGGTTGAGACAGATAGAGAGGATGAAGAAGCATTACTGTGTATCAGCAGTAATACAACCTCCAGAGTAAAAGGAACAAATACGTTTGTTCTCAGCGCACGTAAGGTTCAGACTCTAGCAGTGCAGGAAGCACTGCTATAGGGATAGCAACAAAATAAAAGAGCAGGCCTCGGAGCTCACATTGGGTTTTTTTTAGGGTTCAGTCCAGGGTCAAATTGGATTCAAAAAGATATTTATATCATCTCAATATTGCAAACATGAGGCTGCTTCCCTCTTCAGCTAATGCAGAAACACTTTTCCATGAAGGAAATACCAATAAGACTTCCAAAACAAACAATAAGGCAACAACAGTTTACAAAATGCAAGTGCAAATGAATGGAACCAAGGTGGGCTCACTCTATATTATGTACAGTTTGTTGTAGCATAGACAAGATGATTTTACTTTACCCGAAAAATGTAAATGCTGTCAAATTATGGTCCTAGAATAGTCAAACTTTCAAGAATGTACAATGTCGTTCAAACATGTCTAAAGGCAAAGCTGTTTATACCTGGTCCAAATGCTGACATGCAAATGTGTGAAAACCCTGCTGTCAAATTGTGTTGCTGCTGCTCTGCATCCTCACATTGCGGGATAGCTAATGAGAAAGTCCAGCCACACTGTTGTAGTCCTTCTTGGTAATTAGGCCAACCACGGCCAAACCATGATAGTCACCAACCTCTCTGCTAGAGAGTAGAAAGAAACAGAGTCTTTTACTTCTTATTACTTCAGTAGCTTCTAACTGAATCTCTGCCGTTTGGAGCTGAATGTCACTCCTGCAGTCCTGTTTGGTCTTTCAGATATCTGGCTTCATTTACTGTTTACTGATCACTTTCATCCTTATCATAGATGTACTGCTGCTGCTGCTGCTTCACAAGCTTTCTCTTGGTGAAGCAGCGGGAGGCCTTTGTTGTGAAGCAGCTATAGGAAATGCAATGCATTTATCACCAAGTCAGTGGTGATCTTCAGATTTACACAACAAATTCTGGAAATATTTTGCGCTATTTGGTCCACGGATACATTTCATTGCAGGGAGGAAATGTCCAAGCGTAAACAGACACAATGAGATGTTAGATCAAGAGCTTTTTTCCTTGACAGATAAATCTGTTGACTCCACTTGGGCTTCACCATTGGGTTACAGTGGCAGCAGGCTTAGCATGACGTCCCATTCGTCCTTGTCCCTTGTCCCTCTAACTCCTTATGAGAGATCCCAAGACGATCCCAGGCCAGTTGGTATATACATTCCCTCCAGACTGTTCTGGGTCTGCTCTGCTGTCTCCTCCCAGTTGGATGTGCCTACAATACCTCCATGGGCAGGCGTCCAGCAGGCATCTGAATCATATGCCTGAACCGACTCAGCTGATTCCTGTCAATCCAAGGGAGCTACTGTTCTTCTCAACCGTACCTCTACAGGTGAGGCCAGTAATCCTGTGTATCTCTAATCTCATTCAAAGCTCATGACCACAGGTGAGGGTTGGAACAAAGATTCAGTGGTAAATCAAAATCTTCACCTTCAAGCCCAGGGTCCACACATCACTTAAATTTAGATTTTTTTGTCTCCATGAATTGAGACACTTTATAATCATTAACATAAACACCTGGGGGGTGGGGGATTTGTTTAAAGTACTTTGTGTTACATTGTGTTTGTATGAAAAGTACAAGTAGAACTGACTGATTGTTTGATTGACTGATTGATTGAGACCAAATTCCAGATTTGAACTGAAGAGGACAATGTATTCTCAAGAGGTAAAGAGACACGAATGATCTCTGAAGAGTTCAAAGGAAGCTTTACAGAAACTTTCAGGTGTCCTTACACAGGCTATCTCTATGTTGAGATGGCCTGTGTAAGGCTGTCTACGGTGTATCTGAGGTCCCAAGATACGATTCTGCCGTTTGTTGCTGAAGTTTGGGCAGAAATGACCAAAGAAAAAAGCTGCGATGATCTCTGCCCCCTGAGTGTGGAAAAGGCAGCAGCAAGCTTTGAAACTTTTGGAAAGCCAGTCCCTCTCACTGAGTTCAAAGAAGTGGTTTTTGTCATGGAAAAAAAAAAAAGAATGACGGACTATTGATCCACTCAAACTGTTGTTGGATTTTGGATTGAATAGCTGATCATTTTTTACTTTGTGTCTCTTTGTAGATGCAGTTATAGTGTAAATTAGTCTTCATGCAGTATCACTGGACACAATGCTCTATTTATTGAATATTTCAGCAATTTACAGCCCTCTCTCCTAAATCAAAACTTTTACATCAATGCGGCAAGACTCAAAGTGTAACAAAACTGAGGAATAGAAGACTCCTATTTCTTTGAGTGGATTAGATTCGAGTTGAATGTAGAGCTCCATTGATCCACCAGTGCTAGCTTAAGTTGATTGCACCCAAAACTACAGATGTCATCTCAGCTTAGAAAGCACACAAACACTTTATCTCTGTTTCCCCTCAGTCAGTACTGTGGAAATAGTTTACCCAACACTTTTTTTTTTAGCCATTTTAGAGGTGCTTATGGAGGCAGTTTGCAGCTTCAAAGGTTGACTTCTATCTCAAGGGCAACCATAATTCCTAGCAGACACACTTGCACACATGCAGAGACACACAAACAAACACACACACACTCTGAAACACACATAGTCCAGAGTACTATAATGGAACTCTGAGAGCGTTCCCTTTGCCAGATGCATCCTGTTGTTATTGTTTCTCTCCACCTCACTTGCTCATCTCACTTTTCCCCGAGCCTGGGTTGTAGGGCGTCAAACCAAGGACATTACAAGTGAGAAAGAGAGTAAAAAAATAAAGAGAAGAAGCAGCACAGAGAAAAAAGGAATTGAAAAATATCAAAACCCCATTGGGTGTGAAGGTAAGGCGGCAATACAGCTGAGAGTAAAAAGAGCAGAGAGGTGAGAAGTGGAATAAAGGACCAAAGAGAGGGAGGAGGAGGAAGGGAGCTGAAAAGTAACTTAAGTGAAAGAGAAGTTTCATCCAGCAGGTAACAGATTATAGACAGAAGGAGGGACAGAAAGTTGCTGATATGAAGGGAGGAAGTTCCCCTGAGGGCAGCATTTTTTTGGGACAGAAGAATGTGTGGGAATTGAGAAACAGCAGGGGAGGGTAATCAAAATAAAGTGGAAGATGGGTATCTGACAGTTTGCTAAGCTCTGTCCACCTTAGCTACTGTCGAGCCTGGTGTTGTAGGATTGTACATATGCAGTTCACAGTGACAACAGGGGCAGATTTCCTAATATTTCTTCAGGCATCTCATTTCTCAAATGACTACCATCACTGACAGGTTGTATAAGCTGTAACTACCTACTCAAGCTAACTTTTATTTAACATTGATTGAAAACACTGTATCCATCCAACAGTCTTTTTAAAACAGGACTGTTGGATGCACGCCTTCATCTTTTGAACACTTTAATTTGTTTCCTCACCACAATTGCAGAGGCCTACAGAGAGTTTCTTGGACTTCATGGTTTGGTTTTTGTCCTGACATACAGTTTGGATTATGGAATCTTACATATATATACAGGTGTTTCCATGTCCTCAATTTGCCACAGGTGGACTCCAGTTGAGTTCTAGACACATTTTAAGGATATTTAATCAGAATCAGAAAAACTTGAATAAATCAGACAGGATGCACCTGACCTCCTGACCTGACCTGAGTGCCACAGCAAAGGGCCTGAATATGTTTGTAAATAACAGATTTAAATTTTACAATAAAATATATATAAATAAAAAAAAAAAAAAAAAAAAAAAGTAGTAGAAGAAAAGGCAATGCCCACTGGAAAGCACGAAGAATGACAATGAGTATAGCCAATGTGTAGCATTAGCCGGGTGAGCTAGTAAGCAGTAACCTATGAAAATAAATAAATAAATACAAAAAGAAAGCTTTTTAAAATCCTCAGTGATTCGGGGGAAGGCCAGTGTATTGTGGAAAGATGATGACCTTGTTATGGCAGAGAATAACAAAAAACCTCCAACCTTCCTTTACCATTCCTGCTTTTAAAGAGCATCACCATCATGTCTGCACAAAGTTCTGTTCTGAGGTATAACTGTTTGGACTGTTGTCACGTTCAGCTGGGAAGGATGTATTTAGTTTATTTAGTATCTACTAGTAAAAGTTATAAATGTTTCTTTTTATATTTTTTTAGTCATAATGTACAAAATCATTCTGACATGGTTTGTTGTCATGGGCTGAAGCAGTCAACTCCAATAGCCTTGATGAGTTACAGGAGCTACAGCAGAACTGTTTCCTCAGGAAACAGTCACATTAATACTCTAGTTAAGGGGAATGTTCATTTTCAGTCTGAAGACTTAATAGCAGTTGTTGTAAGGGAGAGAGCGTGTGATACGTGCTGAGGATGAACAACAGTGTGACAACAAACCATGCAGACTGGGACTGGGACAGACTGCAAGATTACAAAGAGAATGTAATGACCTCAGGGAGGAAAACCATAGGCTGAAGAACATTATTAAATCAGGAACATCTGATGAACTGACTTTTGAAAAAGATGATGAAAAAGTGAAGGCAATGACTAGAAATCCCACATATTAGTTACAAGTAGTTCAATCGTTTGTGATATCATTTCAACAGACTGGAACAAACCTCTGTCCCTTCCAGAAACTGCTGTTAACTCTTATGAGGCTGAAAAGGAACCTCACCCTTCCAATGTGTGGTTGTGTCATTAAGATCTCAAATCCAATTGCATGTAGAAAATAGAAGCACTGTTGAAGTGTTGAATGCACCTGTGATTTTCCTATGATATCTAGTCATAAGTGTGCTATTGTGTTATTGACCACATTGAGATTTTCATTGAAAAGCCTAAAGGCCTAAGAGCAAGAGCACAAATATACCCAAAATACAAACATCGCCATACCATGAAACATCTAACTGGCATAACACCACAAGGAACAGTTTCTTTTATATCAAAAGGATGAGGCGGCAGAACATTAGAGAAACACTCGACTGAAAGAAGTGGATTTTTGGATCGCCTCATCCCAGGAGATGTGATACTAGCTGATAAAGGGTTTGATGTGGCAGATCCAGTTGGTCTGTCGAATGCTGAGCTTAAGATCCCAGCTTTTACTAAAGGAAAAAAGCAACTGGGTCCAGGAGTCCACACAAGGACTTTCATCAGTTGCAATCCATGTTGAGTTATCAGTGAAGCAAGGCATCAGTGTACCATACTCCAAAGTACAACTGGAATCCAAATGCGTGAAGGTGAGCCTCCTAATGGTATTACACCTCTAGATAAAACAGTCCATGTGACAAATTTGGCTCCCACAATTCTTTCTTTGGTTTGGCTTGGCTTTTTTCAATTAAAAAAGAACAAAAAACAAAAACCATACCCATATATATACTAGATAGTATGTGCCCTGTGTTGAATTTTCGCTTGTTTTGTTTAGCTATTTCCTGCATGCAGTCACTGCATTTCCATCTTGAAATTTTTTAAATGATTCTATGAATAATTCTATGAATCTATTGTCTTTTGAAGAGTCCCGACTTAGACTCAAGTCTGTCTTCGTTGTGCAGGACAGGCACTCCACAGCAACAGCCCTTGCCTTCAGATGGTTTGGTGGTATCATGTGATGTTGCTTGAACAGGAGTCATAAACTGCAACTAGGTCTGGAATGACACATTTCTGGACAAATGTGTGAACCTTTTCACACATAGTTGCAAAAAAGTCAGTATCAGACAGAATTTTCTCAATTTGGTTTTCCCCTTTGCCTCCTGTCTCTGGTCCCCAGACAGCAAAGTCATGTCAGATGAATTTGTGTCTGCATCTGATAGAACTATTTATGGTCCCTCTTCAATGAAAAGTTAGCCTCCACCTCTTGGAGACAAAATGTGCTACCCTGTTTGTTTTTGTCCATCAAAGTGATATTCTAAAAGCTGCTGGGTACCTATACCTCCGTCCACTGGCAGTCACATGTTAATATGTCGTCTTGGGATGCCCCTAGCCTTTAGCAAGGGGCAT
The DNA here is from genome assembly GCF_017976425.1 of Toxotes jaculatrix. Classification (NCBI taxonomy): domain Eukaryota; kingdom Metazoa; phylum Chordata; class Actinopteri; family Toxotidae; genus Toxotes; species Toxotes jaculatrix. Next base: position 23,738,102 of record NC_054397.1, on the reverse strand, counting down.
CTTAAGGTGTACAAAAATTTTGTACAAGGTATGTACCTCTTTGCATGGCCAGGGATAATAAACACAATGGAGCTTTTGACAGGTACCTTTTCAGTCCCTTCTGATACATGTAGCATATTTTAGACTTCTGTGAATTCACCTAGGGTTGGAATCACAAGCACAGGGGAGGTCACCACTCCCAATCATCAGACCTCTTCTCTGTGCCTCTGTGAAATCTATCCGGCTCCCTTCTGAACACTCTACTGTCTTTAAGATTGCCATATTAGGCTTGTTCCAGATACTGCCCTCATCAGAGCATGCAGTGCCACTCAGTTTGTTCAGAGCTACTAGCAATGCATAAAGTATGGCACACACCTATGAACACACTTCTCCTAACCCTGCCATACAAATACAGTGGCCAAATTGCACCAATAACTCCTTCTCTATAGAGAAAGTGGAATTTAGTCTTTCATTTCATAGGAAGAGGTGCAGATCATCAGAACATTATCTCTATCACACCTGTTTTCCTGAGGCAGTGTACCCAACATTATTCAGCCATGTCAAGTTGTGGATGGAGTAAATCTCAGATGGCTGTTTCGAGGGAAAATGTTGTACCTAACCTCTGAATGTGGAGGGCAAGCTTGCTCCTGTTGGCCCTTCATGTGGTGCATGAAGGGGTGAGGTCAGAGGTCACAGCTAAGCTCTCAGGTTGGCAGGGGGAATGAGGCTGTGATTGATGTGGGAATGCAGAGGGGTCAAAGCCCTACCCTCTCAATCATGAGCTTAGACTGGAAGTGTGATACAATATAATATACAGTACATACACACAGTGCATCCACACATGTAACACCTCCACACGCATACATTTTCTTTCTCCAAGGTGAGCACATCTGTGTTAACAAAGGCCTTTCCAACACCCTTCAACTCACACACCTTCTCCCCAAAGTGTCCATCAATCTTCCTGTCTGCTGCTGACACTAATCAAGTCTGACAGCCAAAACTCGCTGCTCTCTCTTCCCTTTCTCTCTCTTCATCCTTCCATCTTACTTAACCTCCACACTCACTTTCTCTCTATTCATCTGCCTCTCTTCTTCCTGTCCTTCTTCCTCTTTGACAGCCAGGCCGTGTCAACGGGTGACATTGAAAAGATTATTGTATTTCTATCTCACTGTCTCACAACAGTGGGTAGGAGACGTCTCAATGACTCAATTAAAACAGAATTACAAGCAGGCTAACAATCCCAGATCTGACACAATAGCTTTCATGTGGTGATTTTATGTAAACTAACGTGTGAGCGCCTCTCTGTTTCACTCATCTCATCCTCTCATCTCCGTCTTTGCTGTGGGCGAGGGAGCCAGTGGGAGGCAAAATCCCACTGATGATCCAAAATGAAGTAAAATTACCACAAACTGCCTGGATATGAACATTCGCAGTTGTGGACCACCATCCAGTGAGAAATGCTACAGTACTGTATTATGCAAATATTCTAGATCAGCTACAGCAGCAGATGTGGAGCAAATGACTGTAAATGGTTTAGAAATATTAATATATTTGATTCAGTAATCAAGGTCTTCTCAAGTCTTTTAAAGTCTTGCGACTTACTCCAGTTGCTTTCATTCATCCACTGCTTCACCTTTTCCTCTTTCATTTCTTTCACCTTCTTTTTCTCCCTTCTCTACCTTTTACGTCTTTCTCACCTCTTTGAAAATTTTTTTGATTGCATTCGACAACCACTCATTAGGAATTACAGCCCTGGTGGCATTGCTGGAAGGGGTTAATAGCCATATAGACCTTGACCACAGAGGCCTTAATGGAATCAGGAACAGGTTCAGCAAAGGTGATGGGACTCAGAAGAAGCCTTGACACCACTTATGGAAGCTCACACAGCAGGAGAAGTGCATGTACAATTAAGACCCATTTTCATTTGTGGACCTCAGTTCACTCAGCCAATAATACTTGATTGAAAAACTCAATTTGTATGAAGCTTCCTGCATATGAAGAGCAGGAAGGAAATTAATGAATTAAATTTTTTTTCTCTTATTTATCTTTTTCCCTTCTTCCATTGCTCTCCCTGCCTCTCCCCTCGCTCCGCCGAGCCTCAGAACTCTTCTCTAAGTCAATCTGAAATGACAAATTTATTTTTCTTATGCCAGTCAATGTAAATGTGCACAAAAGCTCATTTGCATGTATGTGTATGTGCGTGTGCAGCACATGCACATGCACACACAAACACAAGACAGGGCTTCTCTGACTTTCAATCCCCTTTTTCTCCTCCTTCACTTCCCTCTCTGTAATAAAAATGTTAATTGAAACAAAGTCTGCCAGAAGATACGTGATGACGTGTGTGCATGAGTGAATGAGAGTGTGAATTCTGTGTGTGCTTAAGGATTTAAGAGCATTTCCCATCATTCTCCCACACATACTTGCGTCTATCTGCGGATGATTCAGGTTGTTGGTGTATATGTGTGCGTGTGTGTGTCTGTGCGTGCATGTGACTGTCGCAGCTCTCTGTGATGCTGAGGTAGAGAGCTCAGACTCTGCAAGGAAAGTCATTAATTTTTATCTGCTCTGACAATTCAACTGTAACTTCACAAATAAAAGAGCCCACGCTAACCTACACACACACAACTCATAAAGACACAGAGAGAGGTACTACCACACACACACACACACACACACACACTCAAACACATGCAGATGCCTTCCAAAGAAAGGGTCACGATTCAGCGCTATCTCACAAGAGGTTGTAACACTTGATGCAGTGGGTCCACATATGGGGAATTCCTGAGGTTTCTCCTCCTGTACTCCTACTGTACACATTTAAACTAGATTCACTATCAAAAATTAAAATGAGAATAGTATTTAAAACCATTATGTGTTCAGCACTGAGAAACCAGTGTGTTGATTTTTCAAAGTAAAAAGGTGGATTAAAACCTAGAACATAGAATTCAGCATGAAAAGCAAATTGCAAAATAACCATTAGGGTTAGGCCTCTATTTTGGATCCTGTTTGCAACCAGTAATACCCGATTGTTAAGCTGCTAACAAATCTTTAAATACATAAAGTTTTAGTGCTGCTCACTCTTTTTTACTTGCAAAGAACAATGGAAAACACAGATAGTGAGCTTTTCATCTTTAGCCAGCTTTTGCTGTTGCCGGTTAAAATGGCAGCAGATTAAATCAGATGTAGCTAATTAACGTTAATTTTGGAACAGCTAAAATCAGAAGTCTTAATGTGCTCTCTACAGCACTCTATTCTGAAAGCACACATCACCTGTGTCTGTAACACCACAGTGTTATCACGAGCACACTGTCCGTTTCATTTTACAGTGAACATCTGTGATCTTTGTCTTGAGAATGAAAGTTCATTCTTGAACAAATTTGCTTTTAAAACTTTGCCCGTCTTTGTTCATTCAGCCCTCATAAACTTAAAAGTTTTGTAGTCCTTAATGGGGCTTGGTGACAAACTGACATTGTGTTTCTAGACCTGACAGATGCTGGATAATGTACATATTCAACTTAATATGTATTACTGTTTTCCTATTTTTTTTTTTGGCCACCCTGTAGTATAGTTACATCCTCAAACATCTGCTGAGATGACCACGGTAATCTGCCATCCAACACCAAGCCATACAGGAGCATTATGAATGTTAAACAATGACAAGAACACAGTGACATCTGTTAAAACAAGTGGAGGTGTAATTTGTTTCTTCTCTTTCATCTTTGTGGCCAGCCAAGGGATCCAAATATATTGGAGGTGCAGGTAGGTAATGTGTAACTAGAAAATCCACCTGGCTCCAGCTTCGATTGTTTCTTTCACTTTATTTTTGTTGCAGTGTAAATAACTGTGCATGCGTAGACCCTGTACGGAGCCTGTTGTTGTTGCTCCTAACTAAGCGGCAACCTCCCTTCCACAACGGATTCACTTTTTCATTCAGCTGCCTTTTTGAATGCTATCATCCAGCAATGCTACCATTGCATAACAACTCCATGGTGGCATTATTTACACCAGGGATAACCTGATGGTGCTGAAGCTGGACATCCCTACAGAAATCAGGAGGACACACAGAAGATGCAGAGGAGGAGCGGAGCAACGAGGGTGGAGAGCTGGGTTCAGACAACAGAGACTGTTAGAGAAGAGGAGATATGAGTTGTATTTCCCTTCTATCATCATGACTAACATGAGATTGCTGGACAATAAGATAGATGAGCTAGAAGCCCTTGTAAAGAATTGGAGGGACTTGTGTGAGTGTAGTGCTATGAATTTCACAGAGACATGGCAACTGGAAGGTTCTCCAGATCCCACTGCTACCACTGACGGCTTTCGAACGGTTTGTTAACAGGAATTAATGTGAGAGTGGAAAGAAAAAAGTCAGTGGGCTTGCTGCTTTTATAAATAACAGATGGTACCACCCTGGTCAAAGGAACATTTCTACAGCCCAGACACTGAACCGTTAGCCGTGGAGCTACATCCATACTACCTTCCCAGGGAGTTCCCTCTCGCCAGCTTGGTTGTTGGTTACATCCCCACCTTTGCTAACCTGGCAACAGCTTGTGACGTTATTCATGCACCATAACACAGATGATATCAGACTTGTCAGACCAGAACCTGGTACACTTTCAGCCCAAGTGCAGACAACCGGTCATGCTCCAAACCGCTCCCATCAAGACTGTAAGGCGGGGTGTTTTTCTCATGCCATGAAAATGGTGAGTTTCTGTATAGACGCCTCTGTTCCAGACAAAACTGTCCGCTGTGTTCAACAAGCCCTGGGTTACCAAGGACATCAAGGACATCACTCCTGAAGTTGAAAAAGACGGCGCTCATTTAAGGGGATAGAACAGTCCAGAAACAGCAGTAGACCTGGATCATGGTCCACCTTAGCAGACATCCTCAGTATGTAAGCCTTCAGAACTGTGTGTCAGACACAGTGGTGAGCAGTCCTGGTGCAAGGAAACTGCTCTTTCCCCTTTCATTATCAATAATGAATAAAATGTTGGAGAGTAAGAGTATGGGAAAATAATTTCCCCAATTCCAAGGCCATGCATTTGAATTGCTTGTTATATTTAACCACCACTCCAAATGTAAAAATCTGAACTTTTTTACTACACATGACAAAGAAAAACATCAGATCCTCATATTTGAAAAGCTGGAACCATGTTGCATTTGTTGCATTTTTGGAAAAAATACCAAATTGTTTAATTTATTTGTAGTTAGTTTTGTCAGCTGATTATTCAACCAATCATTTCAGCTTTACCACAAAAATAGTATAAAATGTATACAAAGGCAGCATAAAGATGCAGATGGAGGAGATCTGTCGTGATTTGATCATCAGTCAGTCTTTAAACTGACACACACACACACACACACAGGCACATTAGCTGCAAACTGAGAGTGGGTGTCATTACACAATCTGTCTATACTGTCAGTGGGGTCACACATCCATTGTCTGTTTGCAGCCAATAAGCACGCTCTGAAAAATCACTCCAGCAGTCAGATGTGAGTGATAAAAGAGACAAAAATTTGACTTTGTGTTTTATCTGAAGGCATCATTACATCGCCATTTGTTTGTTTGTTTACGGATCCTTGTTACAGTCGCTGAAAGCACAGTAATCACTCAGTCTTCCTGTGGTCTGGATTCTGCAAAACGACATCAAGAAAGAAATGACATGAAGGAAGGAAAGGAGAGTGATTATATGAAAATAGGACATAAATCACACGTCCACAACAAAACCCTCCAAAAGAGTTAGACTTTGTCCCTTGGAAGTACGACAAGTCTTGCAGTTACAGAAAGATGCAACAACAATATACACAAAGATATAACAATGATTTGGATTTTCAAATTGTTAGCTAAGGAAGGATACAGGGATTGATAGCATGTTTGAAGTAACGAGGATAAAACAGGCTGACTTCTTTCAGCTTTACTCTCTACCTTCTAACAGCAGATGAGGTTACAGCTTCACATCTCTCCATCCTTCAAAAACCGGGCTGGAAAAATCTGGCCTGCCTTTGGGTAGGAGAATTTTTAAAGTTCAGATTCAGGAAAATCTCACACTTTCTTTCTTTTTTTTTTTCAGATGTAGAGTCAGGACGTGTTTTACATGTTCAGTGCTGATAAAAATGAGTGATGGGATGATTTCAAAGGCAAAGGGAGGCTCACAGCCCTTTAAAACTCTTTTTAAAAGTCCCCCCCCCCCATCTCTCTGATCTAAGGGGAGATGAAAGCAGTAGCCTAATGCTTGCTAAGTGACATTTCTCCATCTCTGATCTCTGTCGCTCATGCAGACAGACAAGGGAATAAAAAACACGGAGTTAGCATCATGGATTTTCACTCCCTCCCTCCTCCTTCCTTGTATGTTTTGGTCTCCTTTTCGCTCTCTCTCTCTCTCTCTCTCTCTCTCTCTCTGCCTGTGTCTATTGTGCTTTGTCTTTTCACTGTTGACATTTGACTGCATGCAAACCCTCCTATTCCAAATCTGTTACTTCCCCCAAATAATTTTTTTTTTTCTATTTTTTGGGGGGTTTGGGGGGGCTAAAGTGCCGGGTAATTGTTTGCACCGCCTGCTTATCTTCTTTGGTTCATCACTCTGTAACCTTGAGATAAAGATGAGAATGACACTGGATGCTGTCACTGTGCAATTAATCACGAACACACACTCATACACATACAACGATGCAACTGCACACATGCATTCGTGCGTGTACTTTCACATGCTCAAACGCACAATCCTGACACGAAATCTCAGAGGGACATTTTGTTTTGCATCAACAGATTATGACACACCATCGCTGTGTACCGTGCCATCTTATGATGAAATGTTTATTCATGAACTTGACCATAAAGACACATTCACAGGTATACATACACACACACTCACTCACACATACATAAACACACATCCCTACATTTTTTTTTCTACTGCTCATCACCATCTGCATCACATATCACAGCGCTGCCACCTAATCACCAGGAGTCAGCTCCCACAGGGGGAAATAATTATATTGTCAGCTCTCTGTCACTGTAACAGATCTACCAACAACAAAACACTGGAATACTAACCAGGACCCATCAGATTCCCACCTCAGCTCATAACAAGACTGCTGTAACATCTCCAATGTCATAGCTCTCACCATCTACATTAGCCAAGGAGTGATGGATCCAGGAATGCAGAGTTGTCTGTTTGTGTCGCCTGTGTGTCTCTATTAATTTCTGTTTATTTGAAGGGAAGGTTCGGATCCATTTTAAAGGATGTAACTTGTGATGAGCATCAGTGTAATTTAATTATGTATTTTGATGACAGCTGCTGTAATTTGTATTCATGTTAACAGTGCTTTGCACTGATGCTCAGGCTGATTTAATAATGTTGCATAGGTTTGGGTGATAGTTTTCGAGGGGAATAGTTGGCTGTAGCGGTGAAATGAATGCGTTTTGGGTAATTGCTCGGAGAGAGCAGAGTCCGTATGTGTTGATTGAGCTAGCCATGGCATGCAGCCTCTCTGCCTCTCCACTTCCACCCACTCACCCATTAAAACAGCACTCAATCACTTTCACTCAACAGCTGAACTCTACCCAAAGCTAATTTGACTATCTCAGGCCTCTTTCTTATTACACTGTAGGATTTTCTCGTTCCCTGTCTACCCTTACTCTGTCTGCTTTAAAAAAAAAAAAAATCTGTAGCCTGCTTTTTTAATCTGTGCCAATTACAGTGTGTGTGTGTGTGTGTGTGTGTGTGTGTGTGTGTGTGTGTGTGTGTGTGTGTGTGTGTGTGAGTGTTTGCATGTGGGAGGTGACACAAAGTATGGGGAGGAGGCAATGTACAAATTTAAACCATTGACAACTGAGGGTTGTCAGTGATTTGGGAAAATACTGTTGCCGTGCTCCCACACAGGTGAAACTGGCTCCATTTTTTAACAGTGTGTTAAAAATTGCTCATTGACATGTTTGTTACCTGGCTGACACTGATATCTAGATCTGGTACACAGCAGTGATGGTGGTATTTAAAGGTATCATGCTGACAATTTACTGTCAACAAACAACTCATAAAACAGTTCAATTTAATTATTACTGTTTTCATCAGCTCAGAGTCTCCTTTCGCTCCTCTTTAATTGATGCATCATGGCGCATTACCTCCTTTTACAGTGAAGGAGGTATGTGTACCACAACATCACTCTGGGAATGGCATGCATGTGTTTCCTCAGAACATGAGATACAAACAATAAAGCTCATTAAAACATTGCTTGACTGTGCAACTAGTGGAAAACTTTACATGCTATCTTTAAAGCAGATATAATCAGTGTTTTTTATCACAATATATCAAATGACATTGTGAATGGTGTTTGATGAACCTACAGAGAATTATTACCTGAATCAGCAGCTCCCCTGTATTGTGTTCACAACTTGTTTCCACTGCCCTCTTTTTCGTTGGTGATTGAGCCTTGATACACAGTACGTCGCTTACTCATTAAAAGCATATTAAAAGATTGCCGTGTCCATAGAAACAATCATAATCCGATAACTGTAGGAAATGATAGGCTGCCGACCTATTAACATTACGTGCAGTACTTGAAGGCTAGCTTTGTACCTAACTGTGCTGTGTGCTGAGGTACATGTTCACTGATTGATATATGTGCTGAAGTGCATCTTGAGACGCTCATCTATAGCATAAGGTTATAAGAAGATAGCGGTCTTGGTTAAATATTGTTGTGAGCTGAAGTTTTCTCTCACTAGAACTGAGTTGAAGTTTCCAGTTCAGCAGTGTCCTCTATTAGTTTCTCAGAGCAGAGCATAGCATCAGTGCAGCAACAGAGAGCATCTTTGCATTCACATCTGAGCACGGGTCACCAAACCTACACAACAAAACAGTCATGGTCTAACTCTGTCTGCTCCTTTTACTGACTGAAATAACCACACATAAACAGTGAAAACACTATAGAACAAAATGTCAAACTCAGAAATACTGGTAACATTTCAGAAACACGAATTTACAGACAGTGATGTCGATAAACTTGTTGCCTCAGTGGGCTGGGGGCAGGTAGGGGCAAGGGCTACTTGCCCCAAAGCTAAGGGCGGGTATGGTGGGAAGTCTGGGAGGCTGAGCACACAGTGCTGCTCACAATCCTCCCAACAAATCCAGGAACATTACACTTCTAATGTTGGCAGTGAAAATAATCCAGGTAGCAATTATGTTTCCCCTGAAAATGTAATTGGCCAAATACATTAGCAGAATACAAATGTAATTTCTCAGAGACAGTGTAGCTTAGAGTTAGACTAAGCTGACACATATTTCTGGGTCACAGTAAGGCCTCTGTGGGACACTCAGCTGTGATAGCGATTGAACTTTTCACCTATAGGTTACAGCATGACCTCCCCACCCATACAGGTATCCTCTTGGGGGACATTACCCAGTGTTAGTTTTAATTTTTTTCTGATTTGAGTGCAGATACATTTTATAGGACTGGCCACTGCACCAACAAACCACAGGCACAATCACAGTATGTGGAAGCTTTTTTCTTTAATTGGACTTTAGTGCACCTTCAGTTTTCTTTCCTATATTCCCCCTTCCTTTGTTCTCCCTGTCTTTCTGTCTCACTCCTCCTCCCTCCTCTGAAATAGTTAATCAGGGGGCTCTTATCCAAGAATATTACTACCATGTTCAATATGCTTCGGCTCACATAACTTTATGTCCAACAGGGACCAAATGAGCGAACGGAGTGAATCTAGCGAACAATTTGTCCTTTTGGCACAGCACGTATAATCTTTATTAGATTGAGCCGTAACTTGGTATTGGCAGCAATTAGGCCCTGGAAGGATACTGCAGAGGTTAATAACTGCAGTGTGCCTGCGTGTAGCTCTGTTATGATAGAAAGGTTAGCTGTATTAGTGATGGTGGCGGTGGGCCAAGCCAGAGAGAGAGTGGTGGGGTGAAAGAATTCACACAGGAGACTCAGGGTGTAAAAATGTTCCCTTCCCACTGAGACAAATCACTGCTGGTGTGTAACCTATGTTTGGTCTATAATAGGTTGGTCTGCAACACTCATTGAGCAGACTATGTGGCAGGTTTACAGAGAAACTAGAGATGCCTGAACTGAAGTTCTTTTTAAAAAGCTGTCTTTTGATATAGAACATACTTCCTCTATAGGTTGATGGCAACTTTTTGTGCAAAGGCTTGAAAAGCTTTGCTTGTTGAAAAAGGAGTATAAGGTGCTACCGGCTGTTAACCTTATGAAGTAAAAACAGAAATAATACAAAGTTAGGTGATTTTACTTTACATCCCACACGATGTAAACCAACAGCATTATGAAAAGGTTAATATTCAGTTATCTAAACTGAGGTTTGCACTTACGAATATGTAGTTTGCATAAATCATTGTGGATCTTAGTTTTCCATGTGCTGTTTATGTTCTGTAGAGAGTGATTTGAACAGTTTGCAGAGCCCTTTCACAGCCTGTGTGCTCTGTATTTGAAAGCATGTTGGACAAATGTCTTTGCAAAAATGTTGCAGAAACATTCAGCTGACTTTATACAAAAACACTGAACAGACTGAAAAATAAACAGTATCATAAAAAAACAAAACTGGTCATCAGTTATTCCTTAATTTGTCAGCACGGGTCGCCCGACAAACAAAATTCATTTCAGTCAGAAAGTCTCCACATTTCTGTGGTCTGTTCATCCCTCTGACCCTCGATTTAATGTACTGTCATTCTATACTTGTGCACTGTTGGACTTTATAAAATAAGTGGCAGAATTCTCTAATAAATGATGAAATTTAACAGTATTTATTGTGGATTTATCACTGGTTTTAACATTACTATGGTAATAAAGCTTCAGTGGCAAAATACGTTTTTTAACCCATCACTAATACAGTCTGCGAGAGTACAGAAAACACTCTCCTTCCTTCATGCCATTACTTTTCTACTCACGGCTGTGCTCAGCAGTGCTCCCACTCCCACTTGTGCATTAGGTCTCAAATATCGAACTAGTTTTGTGGCTCTTTCCATACCTGTATTGTCATGTCTGAATAAAGCCTTAAATAGTTTGACTTCTGTGTTTGAATGACAATAAGAGTCTAGAGCCGTGCTAGCAGCAGGTGAGGCCATACATACTGCTGTTTTCATGTCATGTGGGATGGATGGTGGAGATGGAAATGATTCCCATGTTTATAACTTGGAAGTGTTCTAGTCATAAAGACGGTTGTATGAGAATTGAATACTGTGCATTGGCAGCGTAACACCATGTCCATAAAATGTGGGTTTAATTACACTGAATGACAGTCCTTGGCTGATGTGAGGTATTCAAACGTGTTTAGTTTTGTGGCACTTCTATATTAAGCTACAAGCCGGATATACCTTCCCAGTAATAATTAATCATGACTTGGAAGTTGATACAAATGCTATTTATGTGTCATAATCTCATTATGATAACTATAATATGGCATGAACACAGCATCAGCACAGCAGCTCTTTGAGCTACATTCTAATGTAAGCATGCTAACATGCCCACAAATGACTATGCTAATGCTGATTATTTAGTAATAATTTTATCATGAACCAAACACAGAGTACAACCGATGTTGATGGAAATATCATTAATTTTGATGGTATGTGGTTCTAAACCAAATAGTTAGACAAATAGAAAAAATGATGGTGCAAGAATAAAAGACAGGAGAGACAGTTAGTAGGACACACTGCACATAAACCATGAATGTCTATATTAAATTTGGACCAGTTCATCTATTGATGAGCAAATATTTTTATGGATAAGTGAAAACTTCGGCCTGCTGTTGCATATTCTCTGTGCAACTTGGGTATCTGTACTAAATTTCTATCATCCGGTACTTGTTGAAATGTTTCTATTCATAGTGTGGGGCTAAAAAAAAAAAAAAAAAAAAACTTTAACCAGCTTAATATTCAGGTAAAGTTTGATAAGGGAGAAAAACAAAGACGCCTAAGTTCAAGGCAAATATCTCTCTTAGAATTGGTACATGGATAAAAAAGCAAAACCAATTTTCAGGAATATGTCACACTGCAATTATGAATCTCGGCATTATTTTAAGAAACATATTCATACCAGACTAAAAAGAAACAAGGGTGGACTATGGAGACTATTGAGTCTATGAGAAGTGTGGAGAGAGAGAGTATTTATACATATCAAAAATGAAGACCTAGGATGTAGTTAAAGCCTATGAACACATCTTCACTGCATAGGTTCAATTTAATTAACAGTCACTGTGTTACATCCCCTCGAGATGTTTTACTGCATCGTTGTGTAAATTAACAGAGCGTGAAAATGCACGAAACAAACGTGACACAAACTCAGAAAACATCTCCATCAGTGCACTCTAATGCTGCGACAAAAAGCAAACAAGCAGCCCCATACAGCGAACACACACGTGCGAACACACACGCTCAGCTTTAGTTCATAAACCCTTTGCCAGAGTCACAGTGAGACGAGACTTAAGTTCTGTGAGATACGGAGACGTGCACCGTGACTGTCAGTCTCGGATGCAAATAGACACTCGGTAGCAGAGCCAGAGACATCTACCTGCCACTGCTGAGGCCATTTGAAGCTGGGGTGTTATTGCCAAAGATGAGATCAAAGGCAAGCTGCCAGGATGGCTCTATCTCTCTGTCTCTCTTTCTCGCTCTCTCAGGCACACACACCATACACACCAAAGATGCACGTATATCATCTGAAAAGAATTAAAAAAAAAAGGGAAGCAAGACGATAAGAGCGAGAGACGTAGAGACAGAGGGAGGGAGCGAGACAGAAGCTGATGCCTCTAGTAATTCTGTTGACTATGTCTTTCTTCATCTGCTTAGCTGTTTGCATATTTATTTAGTCTGACTTGAATAAATATCTTCTTTAGCCTGCCTCAAAAAAATGAAAGGAAGTGGATGATGGGATCTTTAATCCCTCTTTCCCCATCTACTCTATCATATCTCTTTTTTACTTGCTGTCCTCTAACTCCTCTAATTGTACATAAGGATGTGCTGTGTGCTGCATATAATTTACAGCATATTGCCTATTTTACTGATGTACTGGTGCTCTATTTTATCCCTACCCTCTATAACATATTTATTTACTATTTAGATTATGTCTGTTACTGTATAAATTCACTGATGAACTGGAAATTATGCTATTTGATTTATTTTTGACTGTTTAATGTATGATGACACTAAAACTTTTCTTTTTACATTGAGGCTTTTGTCCCTACTTACCTTACAGTTAACTTATTTTTAGAATGGATTAAATATGTTTGATAACACTGTAAGATTCAGTATATATTTGTATGTTCCCTGTTAAATTTACTTGTGTCTATTTTTTGACCTTGAGAGTTTTGAGTTTACATGGATGATGCTTAAGATTTATTGGTATCATTATATATTATATTTGTTTTTGTATCTTTCTAATCTTTCTAATGCTATAAGTAGCTCAAGTAAGTAGTAGGAGTAAGTAGTAAGTGGTCATCAGTCACTGAGACAGTGAGTGGGAGTTTTCAACTTGCACCTTCCTCAGATGCATCTGTGTTGTAACAGGGCCAGTTGCCACAAACTCAAGAGAGGACCCAAATCCAGAAACCCCATGAGAAACAGGTGGTGGAACTAATGTCTTTTATTTAAAACCAAATATCACTGGTATAAGGTCGAGGGCCAAAACCAAACTAATCTTGTGTTTCAGAAAAACACAACTCAAGCCCCCAAAACTCAAAAGTCCTTACTTGAAGTAAACAAGGTGACAGAGGTAATCCAACAGGGGAACTACAGACAAAGTGAGGAGGGGGGAATACTGGCAGGAACACAGGCAAGACTACTAACAAACACAGACTCCACGTACAGACAAAGGTACAGAAATGCAGACTCAGAAACAGATCCAGACTGGGGACATGACAACAGACAAACTGACAAGGACTCAGGGGAACAACGAGACTTATATACCTGAGGCAATGGGCAACAGGTGAAACCAATTAGGGCGGGGCAGACAATCACAAAAAGAGGGAAACTAGACAAAGACAGGAAGTACATTGGGAACTGATACACGAAGGCTAAAACTTCAAAATAAAACAGGAAATGTAAAACCAAAACAGACTAGAGTGATTTTCAAACTAAAACAAGGAACTGCTGAATAATACTTAGAAACCAAAACGAGTACAAAATAAAAACTCAAAACAGGAAACTGGTAAAGTTTACTAATCCAAAAGAGTTCACAGAGCCCCCTTAAGGGCTGACCACAACAACCTGACGCTCACTCAGGTGAGCAGAGGTTTTTTTCAAACAAACTTTTTACTGATGTTGCCATGGACACAGAGTTTAGAAATATGGCTCACAAATACCTTGTGGTGTGTATGTTACGATGTGTACATATTAAATTGTGGTGCAGTTGTTGTGTGGGTGTGTAATCTCGGCTTTCATTATCTAATAATAGCTACATTGGCTTGGATTAAGTTTTTATGCTGTACTAATCAATATTTTTACATAACAATGTGTCAGGTGTGTAATGTGAACTGTGTCATTCATTCAGACAAACCCACACTGAATTATCACCAGACACTGGAGTTACTCTCAGTTCTGTATAGTGTTTTAGTGTCTTTTGGCTCATTGTTTTGATTTTACTGTCTGCAAAATGAGTGTTTTGGTTCACACTTGCAAGTCTCCTCAACCACATTTCCAGGGAGCTGGAAGCTGCTACCTACCCAGCACCAAAAAGAAAACAAAGCAATCAACCACCTGGTGAACATAGTAGAGCATTTATCCATTAAAACTGGTAAATACCTCACACAGACGTAAAGGAGAATGGATATTGTACTTACATCGGTCGTGTGGCTAGAAAAACAGCTCCATTGGTTGGAGTGTTGTAATATAGGACTATGCACAGAAACTGTGTAAAGTCATAATCAGTGTCAGTGCTGTGTTTTCGGCTTGTGCGACTGCCTCCAATTAATTCATTCAGACTTAAAATTACAGATTTACAAGTTTGTTAGTTTAAAATAGTTTAACTTCCTCTTGGTCATGTACTTAAGTTATCTCTGCCTGGTTAATTCCTCTGTCCCCAACAGAAAACAGAGAAATCAGTTAATGCTGCTTTAAAATCTGCTCTTACTTTATTTTCCTTGTTGTACGTGCTTCACTTTTGGATTTAATGATATAAGGAGATCTGGCATGTACAGACCCATCACTCAGAATACCTCCTGCTTACCTCTGACATTATGGTATAACTGATACAGTGTATGGGTGAGCTGAGCTGTCATAAGAGATATAATGGTTTTCTTTCTAAATAGGGCCAGTGTGTGACTGGTACCAAGCTGAAGCATTAGAATAATTGCATATGGTGTTTAGGCTGTTAAACTTATTGTACAAAACAGTGAAATCTGCATTCTTACATCGTTTATAACAATTTCAAAACACCACAGTTATGAGAATTATAACCCGACTCTGCAGCTTCTTTCGACTTTATGGAGCTTTAAGTCGAGTTTCACTTCATTGTTCAGCTGTCCACCCCACAACCTGTTTTAGTTTGCTCTCACTGCTGTCATAGCATCATTTTCAGCTCCACAAGGCAGCTGATTTCAGCGAAAAAGCTCTAAAACCCACTGTACACTACCGGCTCAGCACCAAACAGCAGACAGAGACAGAGAGGAACATCGCACAAAAATCAGACGTTGCAAGTTTAAGTTAAATAATTTTGTCATACTAAAATGAAGTGGCACTTATTTCTTTTTATAAAAAAATATTTCAGTACTTCTCCACCTCTGGGATTGTTCCTATCTTGTGATGCATTTTTAAGAAGACACATCTGTCTTGTTGAGTTAGTGCGCCACCCCTGTTGCCGCCAGTAACAACCTCTCCCCTCCTACAGTGCACCTCTGGGGGGCTCTTGTCCGTTCTGATTGGCCTGATGAGATACTAGGTCAGTATTTCAGGTGTTTGAAAACACTTGCATGCACGCACGCATGCACGCACACACACACACACACACACACACACACACACACACACACACACTGACACTGGCCTGGAGGGAGAAAGACACTGAGGAGGTCAAGTGTTGTGGGAACAGATATAGGGAGGTCAGAAAGTAGAAAGACCAAGAGGAGAGACTAATAAAGAACAGGGAGGAGACATACAGAAAGATGCCCAGTGATAGAAAAGGTGGGAGAGATATTGTGGAATGAAAAGAGTGGTTGGAGATGCATGTGTGGTTCACTGTTTATGCTGCGCTCATCCATCTCTCTCCCTCCGTGTCTCTCTCACCTCTCTGCCTTCCAACTCCAGACTGTCCCCAATGTGGACGTCTACCATAATGAAAAAGGATGTCTTGTGTGCGTGTGCACGCGCCTGCGTATGTGTGTTTGCTGGACTGCGCGCGCACATGCATGTGTGTGACGTGTGTGGTAATGAATAAGGATGTGCTGTGTGTGGAGCTGGTCGTTAATCACTGGCAGTGCTGGCAGCTAACAGATAAGCAGATTGATCCAAGGCCACCGAGGGAACGCCGCCTGGCACTGGCCCATTCATCACACACACACACACACACACACACACTGTACACAAACACATACACAAAGACTATGAAAAGGCTGGCCAAAGTGTTTGAGCTCAGGATCATCTCTGACCATTCATGTTAACATCTGTGAGAGTTACTAGAGTACACAGTGAGCTAAGAAGAAAGAACAGAGAGAGGAAGACAGACTGGGGCAGCTCACATCTGCAACTGCTCCATGACTGCTCACCTGTAAATCCCAACCTGGCATTTGTTACTGTCTCAAAACACGCACACACAAATACATACAAACACACGCTTACATACACACATAGTGAAAGATAAGGGTCTATGCTTTGGTCATCCAGAAACCCCACAGGGGACACAGAGACTTGGGAGCTGGGGGTGGGGGTGGGGGACGGATGGACGGACAGATGGATGGTAGGAAAGAAGACAGGATGACAGGATGACAAAACAGAGTTAAGGACACGCTCCAGTACTATGTGACAGCTCGGTGGGCTCACTAGGGAGTGAGGGAGCCGAGAGGAAGACAGAAGGAAAACAGGGAGAAGAAAGCCGGAGAGGAAGCAAGAGGTCAAACATCTGTGGTTTCTCTTTTCTATGGCTTCCATCACATGGCCAGTGGTGGGAGGAGAGACAGTGAGAATCAGAGATGTAGAAAAGAGTTGACCAGGCAGAACTTTACATTGCACTGTGTTTACAGAAACCTATAAATCTGGACCAGATTTAGCCAGCTGGGAGCAGAAGCACAAGCTAGACACAACACTGACATCTTATCATCAAACAGAGGGGGATTGTCAGATTTTAATTTTCTTACTGTACTCCTGTCACTCATGAAAACACTTATTAGTTAGGTCAAATGTGCCAAAAGCCTCCAGCCAGGAGTCTCATTCGTTTTCAAATTTGGACCAGCCTATGTTTGAACAAGACAGATCAAAAACTGCACTGCAAAGGCTGAATGCTGAAAATATAGCTTCACCAGGGAAAACATTACACAGGAATCATTTGCTGATGGTATATGATCCAAGGTGATGGTGAGGTGAAGGTGAGTGGGAGTGCCTTCAGATGATTTTCACAATGTCACAGGGTCAAAAATGCGAAAGCTACACACTTACTCTTAAAAACATGTTTAGCTGTTGAACTTACGCTGGGTTTATCCTCAGTATGGAAATATAGCAGCAGTAAGGTAAGCAGCCTCTGCTGGATGCAGCTCTGGACAATCCAAACTTTCTATAACCTTTCTAGGTATATAAACATATTACACCTGCTACTGTAAATTCAAATGTGGACAATTTGATGTGTTCCCTGAAATACTGAGAAGCACCTGCTGTGCCTCACTCACGTACAAAATATGGATTCATTCCTCATTCTTTCAATAATATACATTTGGTTGAGGTTTACTTTGCATTGTTCATTACCATGATGGTGCATAAAGAGTGCATTGGTAATATGTTCTGCAGACATTTATTGGATAACTGTGATAGTTGAGCCTATTTTTATTTTGACCATTATATTATTGTTGTAGCAAAAATAAGTTTGATATTAAACCAGAGGCTTTAATTTCTGTTGCCTTGCTGCATGCAAATCACTTTATCTATTGAATTAAAATTGTATTGGGCAAACAGAATCCTCTGTGCTGTGATACAGTCAGCTGCACCAATGACATTTTTGGAAAGTCAATAACTCAGTACAGTTGATCCATGGAACTGACTTGCATACCAGTGCTGGTGTCCTAATACCATTAATAACTGCTCCAGGCACCAGGAAGCTGAGGACTGATATTCCCCCGAAATTCTATATTACATATATTCTAGGTTTTGCGGCACTCTCTGAGAAGTCAGACTGTAGAGCTCATAGTTCTCTTTGTTTGAGGTGAAATGTGTCTGATTTGGAAGTTCAGGGTTGTGTCTAATGCAGCCAGCAAGAAGAGCTTTCAATAATAAAGACAGAGCCGGGAAAAAAATTGAAGATAATGGAGAAAATATTGCCTTTTTGGTCTCAGTGTAATTGTTTGGCAACAAAGCCCTTGAATTATGCTGCAGTTTAGAGAAATTTAATGTTCATTTTATGGTCTATCTACTTTAAACAAGGAGTCCCTCTTCAGTTAAATAGTTCTGGGAAAGGGCTGAGATGGATGTACATAGTGGAATATTTGCAGTTTGGGGGGTTATGAGTATGACTTAAAAAGTGCTAAAATTTGTGGTCAATTGTTTGATTCTTGTAAGATTAAACAGCCTTTCCACAGGGAATAGTCTGAAAAAGTTTGATGAATTGTTATAAATACAGTGATACTTTTCATTGACTTGTCAGAAATGTTAACTTTAAGACACATTTTAGGCTGAGACCAAAAAAAAAAAAAAACCCAACAAAACCAAAACATATTTGCTGTGTTTTCAAAATATTGGTTTGTACGTCCAGATTCCCTGAGGGTTTGTTCTCCTGCTTTAGATGCAGAGGCGGTATGGTGGTGAGGTAGCTTCAGTACAACAATATGTTAATGTACACTAGTGGTATATATTCTGCTTGGCTTTCTCAGTGTGTAGTTTTTCATTTTTTCCCAGAGGATGTCTATGCTTGCTGTAGGTCAGTGGAAAGATTTTAGCGGATGAGACTGACTGAATTTCAACATGTATCAACACAAAAAGGACAGCTTATCACTTTAGTATACAATGATGGGTAATATGTCTCACTCATCAAAGAAGCAGTTTCCTCCTATAGAACCACATGTATCTGTTGTCAATTTGGTTGATTTTAGCTAACAGTTTATTTTAGATTTTTTTTTTTAGAGGTGTACAAACAATGGCATGTGACAAATGCCAAGGGTCACAAGAAAAAAAAACTGTATAGCCCTGTGTCATGAATCTTTTTAATTTAAGAGGGCATCTTAATGAGCAAGTTTTTAAGCTTTGTGCTGCACATTTGTATCTGCAGTAAGTTTTACCAAATTTCATTCACCAGTAAATATCACTCCTAATGGGAAGAGTGATGCTGGTCTATGGTCTGAAGAATTGGAACCGGATCAGGTAAGCCTCAAAGTGGAGATTCAAAGCACATGATGAAGCTGACTGTCAGTCATCTCAGGCCTCAGTCTGCTTTTGTTCAGTGTTGTGAGAGAAAATGTTTGTAGCATCCTTTTAGCATGGCATCTCATCTGGGTAAATGTGGTCCTTTCCCAGCCCCTGGGAGTCAGTGGGAGTTGCTGGTGACTTTGGAGAATATCATCACATTGCACTTTAATAAGCTCCACCTGCATGTACTCCTGTACATCAACAGAGAAAGGGTTTGAGGACAGGTTAATGTCATTGAAATCTTAAAAGCACTGGCCTGTGATCAGTGGTGTTAGCACAGTTGCAGTCCTATATTTACCCTGTTTTATTGAAATTATGCTGTTTGGAAAAGTGAAGATATTTTCCCACAGAGTTGGGAAAAGTGCCGCATTACCATCACTGATTTTCCTCTGAAAAAGCTGAAGTTTCATGTCCAGTGGCTTTGTGTGTTTATACATTTATGGTCTGCCAACCACTTAGGGTTGTTCAGTTCAACAAGGCTCTGACCTTTTTCAAAAAATGGTCTATTGCAGATTTCAAAGAATTGTATTGTGCATCATCATCGGAAACTGATGACGCACAATACAAAACTCCTGGCAATTAAGCACTCTTGAGATTAGGAGCTTTCACCACAGAGCTGTTCACATCATAGAGTGCTTCCTGTATTTTGTATGGGTGGGAAAAGTACTTACTAACATGTCATGCCAGGTAAATCTAGCTAGGAGGCTGTTCTAAAGAATTAACTTCCGGCTAGTCTTTTGAAAATTTGCTGAAAGCACAGAACAACTTAAGAGCACAGTCACTGGACTGTTTTTTATCCACTGAGAGATGAGCAAAATATTTCTACGCTATATACACAAACCATGTATTGAGGAGAGCACAGTTATTTTTCTGATTTCTGTTTCTCTTTTCTCTGTGTCCCTGATTCTTTCATCTCTCTTGCATCAATGTTTACCTGTCCATTAGTTGATATTATGCATACAATGGGAAGAGGACAGTTATAAAAATAAAAGACAGGTGCTAACAACCAGAATGCACTTTATATATGCATAATACATTGGTGAAAACTATTGCTTTTGAACCATCACTGCATCCTGCACGACCATTATTTTCCTTAACAACCAAAATCCTAAACTCCATCAAATGCAGCTAATTTTTATTATCTTTCAGTGCAGTTTATTGTTTAGCAACCTTGTTGCTTACTTGCTTTCTTTCCCCTCTCTAGTCCTGTTTCTCTGTATTTTTCTGTAACCCTCTAGGGTGCAATTTGATGTTGAGATTGAGTACTGCTGTATCAGCGAGACACAAAACTGACATTATCAAAAACTCATCATGTCTCTGACATTGCTCTCTTAACACTGGGCAGCCACATAAAAATTAACAACCAAAAGCACTGTGCGCTTATCGATCAAGGCCTCTTTTCTCAAAAGGCACCATAGCACCATATTCACCTTGGACCATTGCCTTAGAGTACAATGAAACTTAAATCACATTATGTGTTTAAACGCTTTAGGGAATATCAGACTAGTCCACTGCAGACTCTCAGCCTTTTTTTTCTCCCCAATGGTGGTTAAATTATCATTACTCATCTTACACCAAAGCTACAAAGTAGATTCTATATCAAAGTGAAAAGGTCACACAATCCCATTCAGATGGCTGTCGATTGAAAAGGAGCCTGTGAGATCAAGATCTGTGTGAGAGGTTAAACCTTGAAAATCTCAACAATTTCAGCAGTGTTGTAATTGTATCTTCACCTTCTTACAATAAAATACTGCATATTTTAAAATTGTAGCTGTATTCTGTGCATCAGCAGTCATGCTGTTGCCTAACGTTCTGTATTTTTGATATCGAGGGTGAGCTACCTGAAGTTGATAGCTAGATAACTTATTTTGGGAAATACGCTTATTTGTTTTCCTAACAAGAGTAATACATGAAAATAATTCTACCCATGTCTATATAATAAATATGAAAAGTTGATTAGCTTCGCTTAGCACGGAAACGGGGAAACAGTGAACAACAAGACTCCAGGATGTCACTGTGCCTGGCTAAGCTAAAATCTTAAATATAACCCTTGTAAATCCATTTGTAAGGCTTAATGTTTTTGTTTGGACTAAAAAAAAGTCAGATATAATGTGTTGATATGTGAGCTTCGATATGCTAGCTATTTCCCCGTTTCCTGTCTCCATGCTAAGCTGAACTCGCTTTATACTAATACAGACATGAGAGTGATATCCATCTTGTATAACCATCATCAAAAAAGCATGCTGAACTATTCCTTTGCTGACGCTAGTTGAGAATGACATGCATTTTGGTTTTACAAAGCAGCTTCTAATGCATCAGTCTAATTAAACGTGACTATTTTAGGACCCTTAACACTAAATGTGGGTTCTTGTGGCTAGCTTAATTGCCTTAATGTACCAGATAGATTTACCATTGATTTCTTTTTACCCTAAGATGTTATGGGAAGCATACCATTAGCATAATATCTATCTATCTATCTACCTGTCTATCTATCTGACCTACCCACAGATTGATGAATAAGTAAGAAAGATGCATGTAGAGGAAATATGATGCATTGGAGAGATTAAATCTGATAAATGTCTGAATGAGGGGCTTGACTGGGCACAGGATGTATAAAAGAGGACACTACATTGTGTAGCCCAGCAGTCAGGTGATTACTATACATAAATGGCTGTTAGGATGGATGTACAGATAGAATGAATGAAGGGTTAGATGGTGGGAGGTGAGGAGGGATGAGAAAACCCCATGCTAGCAAACCATGAGCTGTAATCATTCAGCAGGAACGCCGGGGTTCTCTTCCATTATTCATTTCTCCCTCGCCTCATCCACCTCTCTATCTCTCGCACATCACACATTGCTATCTTCCCATAAGTTTCTGTCATCACTGTGTTAGAGAGAGCGCAGGAAATGGAAAGGTGTGTGTGTCTGTGAGACAGTATCACACTTAACTTTTGTTCAAAAGTCTGGCTGCACTCAAGCTATATATGTACTATACTGTATTGTATCTCTCTATTTAGCTGTCAAGTCTTTGCATAATGCCTTTGTATTTCTATCTATCTATCTATCTATCTATCTATCTATCTGTCTATCTGTCTGTCTGTCTGTCTCTATGCATGCCTGCCGACAGTGTACTTGATTGCTTTCCTGCTATTATGAGTGGGCAGATGAAGTGCAGCAAACCTACAGGCCAAAATGAATTAGTAAATCAAATTATTGGGCCTTGGGCCTTGTTTTCTGAAAATTTTGTGAGCCAGAAAGAGTAAACAAGTCAGTGTTGTTTACCTCTGTTAAGCCTCATATGATGAAAACATCTTGATGCACTTGTGCTGCTCTGCATGCCTTTTTTGTGCTACAAAGTCCGTGTCAAGTGAAACCTTCATGTGCTGACGCATTTCACAGGCGAGGCCCTGTGGGGTCAAGTTCCTCATGCATTAAATGATCCACATTAGAATTTTAAACATAATCAAGTTGAATCATACAACAGAGCTGTCAAACAGCGCACAATTCTCTGGCTAGCATCAGCATTAAAAAGCTTGGAAAGGTGATGAAAGAGAACATGTAATTAACGTGTGGGTTAGCATGACCTGGATTACTCTGAATAAAACATCTGCGTCAGATTAAGATCAAACGTGTTCTGAGACTATTGTGCGTGTACCTTCAGAAGTATTCTAAGGCTTGAGGAACTCATTCCCTTGTATGTGACCTCATGTTCATTCCCAAGGGTTGGTGGTAGGAGGCTCATAGATTTAGTTTCTTCTCTCATTCTCTCTCTTCTCCTGTCTGTTTCGGTGTGTGAAGACCTCCACAGAGACCTCCGGGATCCAGAATTACAGGCACATGAGCACAAAGAGAGCCTGGGTCAGGGGAGAGAGCCCCTGATGATCACTGGAGGGTGGTGTGGTGGATTAAAGGCCAGTAAAACCAATACAGAGGACTCTTAATAATAGAATGAATGTAGGAGGTACAAGCTGAGTAGAGATGGACTTTGAAAAAAGACTCAAAGATACACTGCATGGTTTCAACAGAATAAAAGACATAATAAGGAAGAACAGAACCTTGTAGTGCACAATCTAAAGTCCAAGCAATTACTTATTCATGCATTGGTAATCCCAAAAGGTTTACCTTCCGTGGCTATAACCACTGCTTTGTACTTAGTGAGAGGTGCCAACTCCCTTAAGTTTCAATATTCGCAACTTAGTTCACACCAAGCAGGAGATCACTAAGGATTTCTCAGCCATCCATACTTCAGCTTTAAGCATAGTCAGCAGAGATGAATCCTAAGGCCTTAGAGTCTCTATTTCTGTGATATCAGCACATGAAGAGAAGATGAACCTTTTCTGAAGATGGATAGATCATCTGTACGGCAGTGTAACAAGTGCTGGGCATGATCAGACTCAAATCAGTCACAAATTAGGAAATACTCTGGTTATACTCCTCTGATCTTAACAAAGTAGCAGTTTTATCCCAAACTGTGATATTTTCCAAACTCTAACCAAGTTGTTTTGGTGCCCAAACCTAACTAAACCTTTTCCATACCAGTGTAAAATAAGAATATTGCAGTCGTCTTGTTGATAGGGCTGTCAGATAAGATTACGCTTACATGTGTCATTCTGAAGGTCATGGACAAACAAATTTTGATGACTTGTTGCCAGAACAGCTCCAGTGCTTGCTTGCATGGATTCATTGAGTTTCTAAAATAGAGGAATGAACAGCATTTTCCCAGTTTATTCTGTGTTCTGATGATGGTGGGGAAGCCGCACTGTCTAAGACATCAGTCTCCCCACAGCCTATCATTTACATCATTTTCATATCTTTATTTAAACATTCAGTTGCAGTCATGATGTTTCTTCACTTGCGCTCATGATGTTTCTTCACATATTTGTTCAAGGGTTTGTCAGCAGTGTGCAAGCTCAGGTAAAGGCTCAAGGAACTTTTTTTATTTTACAGAACTGTTTCCAAGGTCAAGAATGAACTTTGAAAGAAAAACTCCACCAATTTTACACATCAAAGTCTGTTTGCAGGTCTTGGGGAGTACTACTGAATATGAGGGGGAAAAAAAACTTGTATAGAGCCTTGTGTGGCTCTACAGAGAGCGATGTGAAATCTGATAAATTGCCTCAAGTGATGTCACTTGGAGAGTGGGTTGGGGCTGAAAGTTTGAAAATGAGAAAAATGTGGAGTGTGGAGTTAGAAACAAGTAAGCTTACCAGACTGTGCTTCAGGCTAGAAGCTAAAGGCTCCTTTAGTTGATATTAGTGTAACACACCTGAGTCTCAGACAGAAGAATAATTTCAGAAATAAAAAGGACAGTATCTCTGATCTCTTTTTTTGAACTGTCCATTGTGAGTCCGACAATGTTATAGGAATGCAATGCTAAAATAGTTGCGTACTCTTTTAAGCTAATATGGACAAGAATTCATCAATGTCTAGATATTCATTTGGAAATCTGACATGCAATTCTTGCATTTTTTACAACATGGTAAGCATATCATGGGAAAACAACTTAATTAATGAAACCCCTGGTCTTTAAAATCCAGTCTTCAGCACCTTCTGTGGAGATGATCACAGAAACATTTGTCAGAATTCATCATTTAAAATGTAATTCCACTACATCCTAATTTACATTTTGGGGTACACATAAATATAAGTAAAATGTGTTACAAAACAGGTACTGCAGGCAGCATAAAGCAAAAAGTGTAACATACTTTTAAAAAGTGGATTGTGAGAATATTCTGACAATGGGGACAAGGTAAGGTATTACCATCAATTCTAAAGCGCTAAAATACCAGAGTATGAGTGGAGGTGACTTGCATGTCATCAGTGCCTTAGTGGGAAATAGAAAAATTGGATTGCACTGTCTTTGCATCTGAATTGTAAATATAATCCATCTACAGCTGGTCTGAATATGAAAAGCATGATAATGGCAGGTGCAACAGGGGTTTCTAATTTGTATGGTCGCCTCTACCTCATACCTCATACAAATCCACCCTCTGTCTCTTTCCACTCTTTCGCCCAAATCCATTTCACAGGCTGAGGCCTTAGAGTCGCCCTAATCTTGATCACCAAGTCTCTTTTGAAATCCACATTAACACCACATCCGCCCCCATTCTTTTTCCCCTGTCCGCCCCAACTCACCTTGCCTTTCGAGGGTCAAGTCTTCTGACAAGGCATGCTGGAGTGTATTATGTGTGCACTCTTTCA
Source organism: Toxotes jaculatrix (assembly GCF_017976425.1). Classification (NCBI taxonomy): domain Eukaryota; kingdom Metazoa; phylum Chordata; class Actinopteri; family Toxotidae; genus Toxotes; species Toxotes jaculatrix. Next base: position 23,712,360 of record NC_054397.1, on the reverse strand, counting down.
CTCTAATCACATCCTCTTCTTTTCATCACAGATCCCATGTACCCCTCCCCAACCACCACCTACACACACACTGAAGAGGTGTATTAATATATAATTCATTATCCGCGTCTTTGCTCCAAAGCTGCTATTGATGCGCCGACTTGGAGAGACTGGGCTGTAGGAAACAGTCTTGGTAGAATAGAAGGCCACATTCTGCTAATTTAGTTGGAATATGATGCTACTTCACCAATTGTCAGCTGAATTCTCATTATGTATTTATGCACTTTCATGCCGCAAGAGCATAATTCTAATTATAACAATAATAATAATAATAATGATAATGTCAAGTGTCATATATTGTTGTCTTATGTTGTCTTATTTTCAGAGATATTTTTCACACATTTCATTCAAATTTTACAGACCTTGAAGCAAAGTAAAATGACAGTGGATGGAAGACAGGATGGACTGAACATACAGGAAGAAATAACATGGCCAGAATATGAGGAGAATAATAAAATTCCAACCATATCTGCAGCTCTGGGGGTTCAACTCTGTAAATAGCTGATATATGGAGAAAAACAGGAAATAGAGATGAGAGTGATGGGAGGAAGAGATAGGCCGTGTTTCAAATGAGAGAATTACAGTAGATGCACACACACAAACACACACACACACATGGGTAATGATTTAGGGCCATGGCCTGGCATCTCTATGACTTTCAAAGCAGACAAGAAGCGGAAATGAAAAGATGATAATACATAAAATAATACACACGCACAACAATGCACACACAATCACACATGCACTTGTGCTAAATGTCACTCAGCTCTGGTTATATTGAAGTCTGGTTGTGTGTCATTTCCACAGCAGACGGCAGTGATTGACAGTCTGACTTCCGCTGTGATTTACATGACTGAGACAACCCCCCACTGCATGTACACACACTCACACATAACGTTCACTAAAACACACAAACACACACACACACACACAAACAAAAAAGGGCAATCTGCAGTGATTGATGATTATTATTAAATGTGGGCATGTTTGGCTGCTATGGTCATTGTGGTCATCTGTCTGTGTGCTTTGTGTGCATGTGCGTGTGTATGTGTTAATTACATACAGTATGGATGACTTGACATGTGATGACTCATTATCATACATTATCTCTGATTAACATAAGAGTTGCCTTACAGCACTAGCTCTGAACATTGGCAGGTTGTCATTGCCTCAGTTTGATCACAGGCTGTAATAAGGATTTTGTTTTGGTGTCAGGCTGGGACATTACAGCCTAATTTCATGTGAGTCAATGTGTGTGTGTGTGTGTGTGTGTGTGTGTGTGTGTGTGTGTGTGTGTGTGTGTGTGTGTGTGTGTGTGTGTGTGTGTGCGCGCGCGCTCTGGTGGTACCAGACTGGAAGGCACATCAGGTGGGCCAGCAGCATTTCAGGGAGGCATGAACACTGCTAATTACTGTCTGGATCAGTAGTATTGTTGGTTGGCATCTGTGTGTGTGTGTGTGTGTCTGTGTCACCCTGGTGAGAGGAAACAAAGACAAAAACTGGATGCTACTCTCTCTCTTCATTAACACTGTCAGTAACAGCTGATTGACAGTTAATGGTTAAGTCAGAGTTTCTAAGCTCTGGAGTTGGGACTCCATGAGAGGCTGCATGATATTCACACAGAGTCATGGGAGATTTTGTTTTTAAATATATAATTTCTATACTGCCTCCAGTACTGTATAATTTGTAGTTAAATGCTACTAACAAAAACAACACTCTCTCATGATACTGAATGATGCTTGCTTTTTGGGGTCAGCCTCACAGAACATTCTTTATATTGCAGTAGTTAATATGCTGATCATATATGATTATAAACATTTAGACTATAGCAATGACACAGTACCATCATTACCAGCTAGGGCTGTTGCTTCTTATTCAAAAAATGAACCACTGTTTAAAACTGGGCAAAAAAGTAAATATTCAGTTTATTCAAAATCAAAATTCACAGTGTATAAGCACAACAAGCTGTGCCTTGTTTTTCGACATGCACTGTCCATCTCACCCAGTGCATGCCCCGTTGCCCTATCAGTAAACAAAGCTATTGTTCTCATTACTAATGCAAAATGGAGAAACTAGCCAGCCCCGCTGAATGGATAATCAAAGCATCAAACCCTCTGAGAAGTAATGTGAGGAAGCATTTTGGATTTGGAAAAAAAAAACAGTGAATAAATGTAAGTCTGTTCACTGACTTTGTATAATGCAGCTGCTCACTCAAGTAAAAGACAAAAAATTAAATTCTGTTTATTAAGCCATGTTAAAGGACAAATTCTACTTTGTGCACTTGAGTGTTGCACGATATGAGGAAATGAATCTTACTTGAAGAAAAAAACAAAATTAAACTCTGCCTCTGTCATTCATGTTACCATCCAATTTGTTTCTCCAACAAGAGACAGGTGAGAGCATCCCACACAAATGGATAAAAACCTTTGCGCAGTTCAACCTAACCATCCTATCTCTTCACTTTAATGGAGAAAAAGTGAAAAGTTGTTGTAATGTTCAGTATGGGAGAAGGTCAGTTGACCAACACAGGGAGAAGAGGAGTAAGAGAGTAAAGTACGCGAGAAGAAAAGGAAAGAAAAATATCTGATGGCAAGTGAGAGAATAACCTTAAATAGGAGCCTCCACACAGGCTCTCAATTTCATTGTAAAAATATTTTTGTTGAGAATATTTTGAGAACCCTTATCCATTTATCCAAGGCTATTTAAAGTGAAATAAGACCAGGGACGTCCACAGGCAGTAGATGGGGTCAGAGGGGGTAAACGACCAGCCTGGCTCGAGTTAACAGAATCTACCTGCAAGCACTTCTAATCTTCACTAATGAACCCATTATGTCTCATTTGTTCATTTTATTAAAAAAGTGTAAAAACAAATTGTGGTTTCACGCAGTGTTATGTGCAGTAACAGTTTCTTGGCTGAGGGCAGTGGCTTTCTTGAGGTTGGTGGGCAACCAGCACAGACCTCAGGAGGGAGGTCACTATGCCTGGTCATATTATTCATGTTAATTTTTCTATTTCAGTTTTTGTGCGGACTAAACAGATGAAACATAATATGTTTAATAGTACAATTTTCAGATTTTATGTGCTACTGAAATGACATGAACATGTCTTTCACTATTTGCAGTTTCATTATTGTCTTTTTTTCATAGGACTTTCTTTCCATTAAAATATCTCATCTGAGAAACAACTTGACATTTAACACAACTTTCCTGCATTGGAGAAGGTCTCATTTTTCAAGGACAAACAACTTGATTAGTTCTTGTCAAATAGGCAGAATAACACAATAACACAATTTTCAGGAGGAAATGTGCATGCTATTTGTTTTGAGTAGTTAAAGAGCTTAAAGGTTTAGGTATGTTGGAGGAAATGCCCAAGTCCACACCATAACCCTTTACTGAGCTGAAGAGAGATAGGCTGTTATGAACCTACAGATCTTTTTTTTTTTTTTTTGTATTTTCCTTCATTGAAACCTCATAATTTTTACTTTTCCTGCTTCCCCTTTTTCTAGCTGTGCTTCAATGGATTGCTGAGTTTGAATGTGCCCCTTTCATGGTCTTTCTTTGAGGTTACTATTTTGATTTTTTTTTTTGTTTCTCTTCTCTGTTGGATTCTGAATACTTGGTTGTGGTGGCCTTGCAATGATAGGGCAAGAGAAAGACAGCAAGAGTGTTAATGAGAATGGGGATCTGAGGGCAATGGAGAATGTCATTAGATGTTTTGAGGATATAAATGCTTCATAGTTCTTCCGACTGAAAAGGGTTTCCTCTTCAGTTTTTACTACTGTGATCCTTTGAGTGTCCTTGCAACTTTCTCTCTCACAGAAACATGGACAGGTCTTTGTGAATTGATTTATTTCCATTTATTGGTGTGTTTACAATTGGAGTAAACCTGAGTGAAGACTCTAGCAGCATAATTGTAGCTACAACTGTAGCTGCTCCATCTTACTCCCCATTTGCCTACTTCCTGTCAACCAATTTCCAATGAGGGAACAAACGTTAGCGTGACCTTTTTAAACTGATAAAACAGGCTGACACCTTGCCTGTTCATCAGACATGTACTGATTGCCAACTCTAAATCTTTGCTGCCATAAAGAATTTACCACCTCCTCCAGTGCTACCTAACTAGCTGTGAGTGTGTGTATACTGTACAGTATTTAAAGAGCAGGATGACAAACTCAGTCTAGGTGCACACACAAAAATAGCCAAACAGCAAACTCTACTATACTATATATGTGTACATGTACATATGTACAGTATATATCTAGGGGGGATTTGTAGGTTTCAGCAGTGAGGATCACTTCCGCGTTCAAAAAGCTGCAGTTCCTCAGCTGCCGCTGGGGGCTGGCTCCACAAGTGAGCAATTCTCCATTGATCCCCATGTTAAGATCCCCATGTTGCCAACTTTACAGCCAAAAAAAACATATTTACAGCCTGGTACAATTTTTTGTTTTTGGTCTCTATTGATAGTTTCCACCTCCGTGAACACTGTGAATTTTTTTGTACCACAACCGTTTTAGTGTTATTTGGGCTTAAAATTCTTACATAAATTAGGGCGTGGTTACGTTGAGTGACATCTCCATAGACAGACACTGGCAGTTAGCTCTTTGCTAAAGCATCAGTTGGGCTAGTCGACTACATTCACAGGCCTCTGGCTACCTCCAGCGGTTGACAGGGGCGGCAGTGTCCGTGTTTGTTGGCCAATGTTCGGATAGGTTTTTGTGACAGTATGGCTTGTTGTAGTGTAGACTGTACTAACCGACCGTCGAAGGAGTCTGTGTTCCAGTTTTTCGGTAAATAAATTTCTCACTATTTTACCTGGATGTTTGCATTAATTAGCATGTATTAGCATATTTTGCCGCTGGCTTATGACTTAATTGCTGATTTATGGTCGCTGCTGATACAGATAGATGACCGGAGCAGCTAATGTTAGGAACGCTGTTCCGGTGTGTTCCGTGCTCTTAGAGTCTGTTTATTGCGGGAATACTAGGCTACAATTTTATTTCATCTCATTTTTCTGTTTAAAAAGTCCGACACTGCATGGACAGAGCAGCTCCGTCAGTAAGCAGCTGCTGTTGTTTTGTGTGCTGCTGTAAGTGGATAGTGGATGGAGGCAGCGGTGAAAGCCGGTAAATATTAAACATTGCTCCGAGCTAAGTGGCCGGGTTCTCGGCCGGCTGACCCCGGCTGACCCGTAGAGTAACCGCCTCTTCTCCAAATATGGAAAGTACACTCCCACTAAAATCCAAGATGGTGCAGCTCGAATGCCCATGGTTTGGTCACAAAACCGACTCCCTGAAACCAATGGGTGACGTGGAAATATATATATATATATATATGTGTGTGTGTGTGTGTGTGTGTATATGTGTATGTGTATATAGTCTGATCTCATGAAAATCTAAGGCATTCTAACTTTAATGCTGTAAATCACTGCAGAAAGAGCCAGAGGCAAAAGCCTGAGGGATAAAATACAACACTCAGACACCTTTATAAGGTGTTTTTGTTTTTTGTTTTTTTGTCAGAGGAACAGAGCAATTTGTGTCTCTTCATTTTCAAATACATTACTGTTTTTAGGGAGACAAATGATGAATCCTCCGTCTTTATGTGAGCAGTTAAAGTAACAAAATATCATGAGCATATTTATTTACCCCAACTAAAGCCCCACAAAGAACTCCTCATGCATTGAGGGAAAAAAACAAGCATATAAACTGGAAAAAAATTAAATAAATACATAAATAAAATGTTGGCATCACACATAGATAAATACTCACACTACACTCATTAGCCTGTTCGTTTTCTTCAGTCTGTCATTAAGGTCGCTCTGAGAATCATTTCATTGAATTTAAGGAGCACTGGATTGGGTTTTGTAAAAGCTACTCCTACATAATAAATGATTAATTAAAATCACACTTTTTTTTAAAACTAACACATCATGGCTTGATATTATTGTTGTTTTTAATAAACTATGGACATGGAGTTAAACCACCCCCTCAACACCCCACAATATACATCTTTCTTAACCTAAGCTGTTTAAGAAATGGAAAAAATAAATCTGCTCTCATGTTAATATTCTTTTCCTGTAGCTTGGTTTCATGAGTGAATTCAGCTGATGTCTGCAAAAATAATGTAACAAATATTTTTGATTTGATTAATTAAGCAACTGTACATATAGTAAATATTTTCTGTATTAGTAACAGCCGTCCCGTGTCAAAGGCATGTGTAATCCATAGCTTACAGTTCAGAATTACTTCCATCAGTTTTTCATCTACCTGGAAATTTTCTTTGTGCTCCTCTCTCTCTAGCCCCCCTTTTCTCTGTCAGACACACACTTTCTTTTCTTTTGCCCGAAGCCCCACATTTATCTGCCTGTCAATCAAACGCTGACTTGAAAAAAAAAAAAAAAACTAATTAAAACATTTGTGTACCTTGACTTCCAGGCAAATTTAAACAGTATGTATCAAGCTCAGTGTTTAGAGAACCCACCGAAATGAAAGTTCCATTGCAAATAACGCTGTCAGCTCCAGAACAAAAAAAAAAAAAACTACCCACTTATCAGCATGTAGAAGTAGGCCTAGATGGAAGAGGAGTGCTGCAGGCGATGTGAGAAAGTAAACAAGTTTCATACAAGTGCACCCATGGAACTCAAAGTGGGGGAAAGAAATCAAAGAGAGTGGAAATGGATGAAAATAAAACTTCAGATGAAGAAGGGAAACAACAAAACTTTTTCTGATATTTGTTTACTTTGAGCCATACTGCTAATAAATCACTTTGATGTTCCATATCACAGTGCTGTGTGATGGAGTTCAGTTTGTGTTTGTGTTGTGGGATTTAGATGAACACTCTCATATTTAAAATAATACAATGGGTGGATAGATGAATGGATAATAGGTATTTGCCTTTGCTTTGTTTATGTTTCTGAAATTAAGGAGGTATAACACGGGTAAAATTAATCTGTTTTTAATCCTGCCTTCAATTTTTTTTTCTCAGCTTTTGAAATAAAAAACAAAGTCTTGTAGGCTTGTGTTTTACCAAAATCACCACATTATAGTCAGCATCATGTGCTAGAAAAAGACTAGGACTGTTCTCTTTCAAAACCATAATGATCCCCTGTCATTTAACATACTGCAGAGCTGCCTGCAAATTAAGTGAGAACATAAATCACAATTACTCAAGTTGTCTTTAATGTTGTGTAGTGAGCAATCTGATAAACCCAGAATCTCCACATGCATTGAGAGTGTTTTGTCATCGCTGCCTTTCTCAAGTGTGAAATTACTATCAAGTTGCGGATGAGTTGTAAAACGGTCTGCCTGTGTGTGCTGCTTGGCAGTGGTTCCAGTGGCTTCACATTTGTCACATCTCCTGCAGAAATACAAGGGAAGCTTAAGAGATAAACCATCACAATATGAAATCTGTGCTGTAAAGAAAGGAGCAGAGGTAGAGATGCAGTAAAATGGATGTAAAATTAGGAAGTAAGGCTATAGAAGATTTTGATTAGTGCCTGCTTCCAAGTTTCTGCTTTCATGGCAACTGTGATCAATCTCATCTATCTTCATAACGTATTTCGCAGCAGTGGACAAGTGCTCTACGTAGCCAAAAATATGCAGACACCCATGTCAGCATACTTTTTCTTTGATTTGAGCTAGGTCCTTTATTTCAAAGCAAAAGATCTCTTCAGGCTATGGCAAACAAAAATATTTTAGATAGTATATGGTTTCTTAGATATGGTTTCTGAGTTCAGTGTGGAGGAACTTGACTCCAAAGAGCTGCGACCTCAACCCCATCAAACACTGCTGGGGTGAACTGAAATGCCAAATCACCCAGCATCAGTGCCAGACCTCACTAGTGTTACTGAATGAGAGGAAACCCCTACAGCCAGGTTCAGAAATCTTGTGATATACCTTATTAGAGTTGAGGTCATTATAGCAACATTTTAATGTCCATAACTTTGCAATAAGATGTATAATTAGAACATATGGAAGTAATGTAGGGGTGTCTGCACGCCTGTAGGACTGACTAGTATTTTCTCAGTTGAAACTTCAGTTATGACGTCTTAGTCATTAATTTTTTGGATTTTTAACAATCCAAAAATGATCATTCTCCCATTTTACCCATGCAGTTACCACGTATCATACATTTGCAAAGCTCAGACCTATCATTTACAGCAGTATTTAATTTTTTTTGGCCACTTGGGGGCAGCAGAACATGCTCTTAACACAACTTTGACATCACTTATAAAATAGTTTTGGTGTATGCGTTAGCAAACTGTCGCCCTTCTAAACATCCTGCAGATACGGAGCAACATTAGCATTCATTTAGAGTCGTGTTTGGGTTACACATGGTTATTGTTGTTAATATATCAAAAAAAAAAGTGCAGCTTTAAAGTAATACCTACATTATGTGTATTATATGTGTATTATAACATTAGTCTCTAAATGGTTTGTGACTGAACACAAAGTGAATTTTAGAGGTGGTGTGATTTCAGAGAAAAACAATGGACAAAGCAAAAACACACAAGTGGACGTGAAAATATGAATTTGCATTTTAGCACGTATGCTGGGGGTTTATGACTCACTTCATCCAAGCACTGTACATAGACAAAAGGAGAAAAACTGAAGAAAAATATAGGATACGAATACAGCATGGCAGCCATTCCTTTCAGTATGAACACACCATCAGAAATCTGCTTGTTAGTGCTGACGACATTGTAAGACCAAATGTAAAAGGTGGCAAAATGAACCAAAAGAACACTGTAACAATAACATGAGCATAATCTCCCACTGTCATTCACAAACCATCAGTTTCCATGGGGATTTACCAGCCGGTAAAACTAGTGGGACTAACTAACTGAAAACACAGAGTATGTTATTCTGTGTTATTATGTGTGGCAAGAACTGAATGTGTGTGTCTGCAGAAATGTGTGTGTGTTCATACCTGAGAGGGCTGAGCCTGTAATGAAAGGCCTTTGTTTGAGTTAATGAGGACCAAAGTACTTGAACAGATTTAACAGACGTTTGCTTTAATTAATAATTAGCCCATGCTTTAGCAGTTTGGCAGGGAATTTTTAACTCTGTGTGTGTGTGTGTGTGTGTGTGTTTGTGCGTGTGTGTGTGTGTGTGCGTGTGTGTGTATGTGTGTGTGTGTGTGTGTGTGTGTGTGTGTGTGATATAACACTAGGTGTGTCTTCAGTGCATGTGAAAGTCTTAAGCTTTGATCATTCCATCCATAGCAGAGATTGTGACTGTGATGCGCTCGTATCTCATGCTGTGAGGATTACAGTGAAAAGTGTTTTCGGCTCCATCAGTTCCTTTCTTCCTCTGGAAGTTTTTGTTGAGATATTCTTCTTTCAGGTCACACGCTTTACTGTTTGTGATAGGAAAAAACCATAGACATCAATACGCAAATACACACACAGTATACACTCAGACTGTACGTGGATGTGTTTGTGCTTTCACACTTTTCAGTCTGCTGTAGTACAGAACCAAGTCAATAAACCCATCTAAACATCCACTGATATTTCAGCTATGATTAACACTAGCTGCATCCTCTCTCGATCTTCTTTTCAACCTTCTTTCCTATTACCATCGTAAAGCAGCTCATTCATTATTGTAAGAGTAACCACACCTTCGATGCACACTCAACAGATTTATATAGCGAAAATGCCCCTACAAATGAATATACACACACATACAAACACTTCAAAAGACAGACACACTCGTTTGCACAAATACACACTCTGTTAAACATATTTAACTGCATTAATAAGGCCACGGGGCAGTTCCGTCTGTTCACTGTAGGGGGGTGAGGAAATAGAAAAAGGCAGAGAAGGGGAAAGAGTTTTGTGCAAGCAATCTGTGCTGCTGCTTCCATACATTTATTAATGTACTGTATGGGGTTGATTTCACTCATATATCATTTGCTTTCCTAAGCGTGCATTTGCATACAGCCTTGAGCAAAGCAAGGACGTGAATTAAAACAAAGAATGCACTGAATGAGATTAGACCCACAGCACTCACTACCCAAACATTTCTGCCTCTTCGTTCTTTACCACAATCGCACATTCACATAGAAACGCTCGTTCACACGTTCACACATCAGTGCACACAGACACACCTGCCCCAGATATGAGCGATAGGGATGTTCACCTATAGAGTGGCAAATAGTGAAAAATTGATGAATATAAAAAAATGATAACTGAAAAAAATTCTGTTTTCTCTGTAGCTCTTTACCTGCTGTAGTGCTTGTCTGTTATGTAGAGGAATACCAACTACAGTTTTTATCAGAGTGCTGGGGCTCAGGCATCGTCCTTATGTCCTTATTATTCTTTATTTTTTTTTTGTCTAAGTGTATTCTAAAGTTGCAGTTGCCACAGGTTCATGTAATTCAACAAAATGAATGTCTATATACTGTAAGAAATTCACTAACATTTGGGTTTTCAGCAAACTTTTATTAACCCTAATTTGTCTTGTCCTGACTCTCATTTTTATAGATGAAACCACGCTACTGGGCCTGTAAAGTATACAAAAGTAAGACTTTACTGTTTCATTTTTTTCAGTAATTAGACTAAAATGTTGTAAAATCCCACGTATGGTGTAGAACAGGGGTGGGCAAACTGTTCCACAAAGGGCCGGTGTGGCTGCAGGTTTTTGTTCCAACCAAGCAGCAGCACACCAGACTTGACTCATTTAATCAACTGATCTCAGTCTTCAGACAGTTGATTGGTCAAACTGTGTGCTCTTCATTGGTTGGAACAAAAACCTGCAGCCACACCGGCCCTTTGTGGAACAGTTTGCCCAACTGTTCCACAAACTCATTTGTGTGTCTTAGTGTGGCACTTTGAGAACTTACGTCTGGCCTTCGTCTGTTGAGTGTGAGCCAAAACATGTTGAATGGTGCTAGCCATGCACATGCACATGCACACGCACACACACACAAACACACACACACACACACACACACACACACAGATGATGAGATAAGGCCCTGGTCCTGGACTACATTGTGAGGCCTTGTAGAGACAGGAGAGTTCCATTAGCTAAAGCAGCCGAGCATGGCCGCTGCTGGCTCATCACTATCTGCCACCCTATCTAGTCACAAGTCTGGAGAGACGGGGAGAAAGAGAGAGAGAGAGAGAGAGAGAGAGAGAGATTGAGATTGAGGTGCACAGAAAATTAAAGTGAGAGAAGAAAACAGCAGCAATATATGTTCTGAGGAGAGAAAAGAAAAGGGAAAGAGGGAGAGAAAAGAAAGGGAGATGGAAATAAATCAGTGAATATCACTTCACAGCAGTGGATGAGCCATCAGGACAAGCAAGGCAAGCAGTGCTTGACCAGATAAAACGACATCAATTAGAATGATGCTGAAGTGGAAGTAATATCTCTCCAACATCTCAGAACAGCGTTCTGTCCCATAAAGGATCTGATATTGCCTGTTTGCATTCATCTTGTAATTTACTGCCTCTTGTGGCCACAGTAGGCTCCTGTCTCTGGAAGCTAGGTTGACTACCCCGCCGTTGCATCAATCATTTCTGATTTTTGGATTTTGCAGAGTGGGGAGCAGCATTTTTTGGAACGTTTGCGTCTCTTGGATAATCCTGGTTTCTTTGATGGGTGATTGCTGTAGCTAGCTACAGACGAGTGCTTGTCCAGCTGCCCTCGACTCAGCTTCCATCGTTCTGAGATTGGTTATGAAATTTCACACAGTATTGTACAGATGCATAGAGGTGTGTAGAAACTGCACCTACGAGTTAGAAACTTACTTTAACTGTCTTTTACTCATAAGTGTCAATAGGTGGCAGAAGCAATTAACAAGAAAATTACACTGTGATTTATCATCTCCAGTTGGTATAAGTTGTTTTACTACATTGTTGTGATTAGTTAGTTATCACATTAATGTCTTTTCCTTTCTGTTAATCAGGGCGTAGGGTTCTCTGTGCAAGATCTGCAGTGAGTTTGAGAAGTTGGAAACAGCATATTGAGACAGAAAAATACAGGATTCTGCTTTTCTCACTGGAGTGTGTCATTGTCAGTTAATGGTAAATATTTTGAAGATTATCACAAGTGATTTTTTTTTTAGATATTTTTCCTCTATACTGCACATCTGCATATGTTTACTGTCATTTCAAAGTTATAATCTTAAAACTTCTTCAGTCAGTCTTCAGTTTGCTGCTTCTGTTGTCTTGAACATACAGTATATATATCAGTTTGGTCCTCAGTGGTGTAGTGAACAGCTGATTTGCGTGGGGGGGGGGTTCAGTTATACTTGCCCACCCGCAAATGTCATCACATGCCGGTGCTTCACACATCACTGCCTATTTGGTCAGCAGATGATTAGTCAGCATACATGGTACAAAAGAGCTGAGGGACCAATTTATTTACCATTAAAGCAGTGGTTTAATGTTTCACACTGATTTACAAAGGTTTAAATAGCACATCATTCCCCAGTTACTCACCATATTGCTAACAATATATCAATGCTAGTGCACTCTTATTGGAATTTAACTAGACATATAGAACAATTACTCATGACGCTACGGGGCTTATTCTCGGGATGCTCATCATGCTGGAGTTGATTAAGTTAGAGAACGTGTTTGCCTGATTGTTTGTCCATCTGCTTCCGAAACAATTAAGCACATGCCTTGGTTTTCTCTCCTCTCCTCTCCTCTCATGTTTGGTATCCTCCCGGGAGCTAACTTTTCTACCTCCTTCCTCATTTCTCTCCCTCTCCTCTTCTCCTTTAATTCCCTGCCTGCGGAACACTGAGGAAAGTGCTGATGAACAATTAAACATGGTCCTTCCCCAGGGAAGCAAGGTCATTCATTGTGTGTGTGTGTGTGGTGGGGGATTGGCGGTAGGTGTGTGTGTGTGGTTGAGAGGGAGAGAGATAAAGCGAGGGAGAGTCTTGGCAGAGATACAGATATGTGCCAGTCAGAGGGTAAAAAGCTGAATAATGTTATACAGTTTGCGTAGGAGTTAGAGCACTAGTGTTGAGAATAGTTTTTGTCCATAACATCGACCGGGCAGTGAAAGATGCAGAACCATTAATTCATAATGTATAAAGTGTCATTGTCTAAGCATTGAAGGTTAATCACTTATCATTCTTGTGAGGATTACTGTACATCAAGCACAAATGTATAACACTTGCATATTTACTGTACGTGCTATCACCGCTGGATCACATGCTGTTACTTCTTATATGTTCAAAACCTACTCACTTTTTTGTGGCACGGAGATGCAAACTGTCATTAGGCTAAACATCTTTTTGGCTTGAATTGAAGCCCAGGGAGTTGACACCAGAATAAACAGTGCAGACTGTAGTTTAACATGTTTAGCCACTCTAGATTGGACCAGGGCCATCAGCTATTTGATAAATTGCCATGAAATTTTGTAGAGACGTTCATGATCTCTTCAGTTGAATCCTAATGACTTTGCTGAAACTCTGAATTTCCTCTTGTCCCCCTGACCTTGGAGTCCCCCTCACTTTGACCTCTTGTGCCATCAGCAGGCTGACATGTTGGAATTTTAATGAAATGTCTTCACAGCTGTTCAGCTGATTGCCATTCAGTTTCATACAGACATTCATGGTCCCCAGAGGGTGAATCCTAATGACCTTTTTGGTGATCCTCTGACATTTGTAACTTTGAATGAAATATCAGCAACTATTGGAAGAATTGCTATGGAATTTGGAAAACACATTCATTGCCCCTCAAGATGAACAATCACTACTCATCATTACTTTGCGTCATTTTGTAGAAAGGTGTAGACAACATTTACACTCACATAAATTGGGGGACAGTAAATGTAGTGCACTGTATAGAACACAGGGAATGATTTCAGACAGTGTTAGACTTGTTTAAGTATCTTGGCTCTTTACCCCAGCACTCTTAAAATGAAACAGTGGCTGAGGTTAAAGTGTTGACTTACAGCTTTAAAGGTGTTTGCATCCATATCGGGACACTGTGTTAAGAAATGTAGCTCTTCTTTAACACAGAAGAAAAGAGACAATAGTGCTGAGAAACTTTCACTTGCTGAAAACCAGACTGAAGGGATGAAGCCCCTAAAATAAGAAAGTAGTGAAGATGACAGTAGTACAGTCTGTCAGGTGGAGATACAAGAGTTATTTGTGGGCTGTAGATGTTAGACAGACACTGACTGCAAAGGGTTTCTACCCAAATTTCGAACATAATGACTTGCAGTCAGAAGCCAAGGTGGTTGTGACCAGAAAGTACTGGTTTTGATGGTTTAGAGCACAATTGCCACCTCAGCATCACAGCTGATATTTCTTCATTAGCGAAATAGGAACATGGTAGATCTACAGCTACACAAGCAGTCCAGTACGTCTAACACTGTGTCCGAACAGAAGGTGTGACATGACCAGCACCTTAGCAGAGCCGCAGCAGCTCCTGTACTGCATGTGTGTCTACACAGGTGGCATCCAAACACAGCTGTGCTGTAGGTCAAACACACTAAAGTTATGCATGCAAAATGCAAGAAAATAGACTTGGAATATAAAAATCTGCTTTGTGAGTATAGAACATGTGAAATATAAGCCGTTATGCAGCTCCGTTCCATCAAACGCACAAGACGGACAGCTGAAATGCTTTGTTTAGACACATTCATTTTGTACAAAGCTGCATCTTATGAGTTACATCAAATGCCAACATTCAGTGCCAGTGCAGGATATACTGTGACCTTTATGTAGTAAAGAGGATAGTAACCACAGTTTTTCCCAGAGAATGTTTGCCTGAGTGTTTGTCCGGGCAAACATAATCCTGTTAACCATGTTACAATCTTTACCAAGTGTTTTAGTTGCCCAACCCTAAAAATACCATAAACCTGAAATCAGTGATTTTTTTTTCTAAATGTCTAGCTACTTGGCAGCATAGACATTTTTAAAATGAACAAAATACTGAAATATCTTCACCACACATCTAATGGTTACAGAGTAATATTAGTGTACCTTTCATGTTTCTGGCTGTGAGAATGAGCAAACCTGACCAAAACAATGAGCTGAAAAATGCTAAAGTGCTCTGTGCAACTGAAGGGAACTGCATACTTGACACTGTGATAATCCTCTGTGTTTGAAACTATGAGCAACCTCTTTCTACACTAACCATTGCTGCAGCAAGTTTCTTTCTTCTTTATCACAGTAAGTGGAATTTAAAGTTTTTTTTTGTTCCAATAAAAATAGAAACAGATGGATTTGTATTTAAAGACAGAAAGGCTGAATTTTAAAACCACATATGCATTTTATGCCATGGATATGTGCAAACACACACTCAGACACACACTTAACAAATAAACACTTATGACATCGCTCAAAAACTGCGAGGATACAATCATGACCATCTTGTGCTGCCGCTCACCGTCTCTCTTGGGATTCGTCAGCAGCAGGGGAGTGGGTGGAGTTCAAAGCAGAGTAAAAATAAAGAAACAAAATGTAAACTGGAGAACAGGGCATTCTGGCAGTTTCCTCTCAATCACCGTCTGGCAAACCATTATTAGTTGTGTCTGTGTGTGGGAAATCATTAATTTTGGAAAAACAAAATATGTCAAGTTTATCCCTGGGGCCAGCGACTATTTCTGTGTGTTCAAGACAGGAAGTGTTGAATGCAATGATATCCTGAAGGCAATTTGTTATTTATTAATTTTCTCTCATGCATTTTATTTGAGCTGTGGGTTGAAGGGGGAGCTCTAATTTGTACACAAATACATGGTCTATTTACAGCCCAGGCAGGGTAATACAAAATAAAAACGCTAAGGGGTAGGGAAAGATATTTAATATCACTGCTTTTCAAGTATATTAATTATCTGTGTTTTAGCGTGTCACCTCAAATCCAGGATCACTTCACTAAATTTAACATCTACCTCTCTATTTTTATGTGTCTCATAGAGTCGTGTATGTTTGTTTCCTTGACATCTCCAGCTGAATGTCAGCCCACCACCTCAAACTCAGCCTCAACAATGTTCATGTTTCCTCTGTCCTTGGAAGATTTTGCCCTCTACAAGACCTGATCATCACTGCTGACAAGACAATGTTGACTGCCACCCAGAATTTCACAAATTTAGTACAACTCTGAACCACCAACTCAGCCAAAGTCTGGTTCTACAAACACAACATCAGACC
The DNA here is from genome assembly GCF_017976425.1 of Toxotes jaculatrix. Lineage (NCBI taxonomy): Eukaryota > Metazoa > Chordata > Actinopteri > Toxotidae > Toxotes > Toxotes jaculatrix. The sequence goes on along the minus strand of NC_054397.1, from coordinate 23,696,206 downwards.
TTTCCCTGCAGGAGACAGTGTCCAGCTCCTCGCTGAAGTTTAGTCATCTCCTGTCTGGGCTGCCACAACTCCCTCAGTGGCCACACTGCTTCCAGCCTCTACAACTCATCCAGAACGCCACAGCATGCCTTGTCTTCAACCTCCCCAGACCCTTCCATGTTATCCCCCTCATACAGTCCCTCCACTGGCTGCTTGTATTGAATACAAATCCTGCTTCTGGCAAACAAGGCTGCAAAGGGATCCACACATGCACACCACAAGGCCACTGTCCAGGTCTACACACACCAGCCTGCTCTGCTTTTCTGCCACTATTGACCATTCCCAGTCCTGGCTGTGGTTCCAGTAGTTCCCACTCTCCTGCATTCTGCAATCTCTCCTCGAGTATCCTGTCTGTCTTTATTTCATAACTATTTATTGTAATTCTAACCTCTTGGTAGGATTTTGCAAATTCTACTGTAGCACCCCAATTAAGTTGCTTAGAATGAGAGCGTCAGTCAAATTAATGAAATGTAAATGTCAGTCTTTCTGTGTGCCGCTGTTTTTTATTCTCTCTCCTCTTGTTCATGAATGTATGAGTGTGTTGTGGCAGTGCTAAAATTAAATCTGAATGGCAAAACCAGTGTTACATGACCTCCCAAAGCCTTCAAATTGGTAATTGCATGCTTCCTACCTTCAATGTGGCACATGCGTGTGTCCACAGGTGCGTGTACAGTTTTAAGTCGCTTGCATTAACCCTGTGAACCTCAGGCGTGGGGAGCCTACCTACAGGCTCGTTAGGTATGTGAAATGTGGCGCATATGCTCAGATTGGACACACACATCACAGCATGTGTTGAAGTGCTATAAGGTGACCATAAAACTTTGGAAGGCTATTGCTTGATTGCTCGCTACCTGTACAATAACCTTTGGATGGTGCTGGCAGGGAATCATTTGTTTTGTACAGCCATCTGTCCCATTTGCAATTTCTTCTACAAGACGTGAGATTCTTTGTGTTCACAGGCTTTTACAGTAAACCTATCTGTGACCAGTTTCACTTAGTGTTCTCCTTTTTTATTGGTTATGTAATAAACTTAATTAAAATTGGCATGCATGCCCCCGTATGTGCTGTAACATTTTTGCTATTCTAACTCCATGGTTATATGGATACCAATGTCTGTCTATTAGTAAGTCAGCCCACCACTTAGATCTGGACTGAAACGCCTCAACAACAATAAGATGGCTTACTATTCATGGTCCATGGAATTTGGTACAAATTCAATCAATACCCCTAACCCTAACCTAACCTTAATTTTTAACTCTGAGGACAAGAAGAAAAAGTAACAGAAATAACAGCTAAAGCAAAAGGAATAAAGCCTAAGAAACAAAGCATAAGATAAAGCAAAGAAATAAGCCCAAATGAGAGGATAACTAAAGCCAAATAAGGCAAACAATGTCAAGGACTTGGGACTTAGGGCTGGGTTAAGGAAAAGGTTCATTTGATTTAGAAATTAGAAAAACTAAGAAGGGATTTTGAAATAACTAAAAGTAAAAACACAAAGTCTGGGGAACCTAAAAGAAAACAATTGGATTGGGAAAAATTTGAGGGGAAGCCACAGAGCAGAGCAGATAGGGAAAAGGTGCCAGGGCCTGAGGAAGGCTAAGAACAGCCGACACGTTGCCCCTAGGCACCTATAAATAAAAAGAAATAAGACAAAAACAAAAATAAAGCAGAAGTAAAGGGCAAATACACCAAAGAAATAAAGCTAAACTAAGCAAATGAAAATTTTAACTGAAAGAACTAAACCAATAATAATAGCTAACTGTGGCTAAATTTTTGAAACTCTAGCAATTACGATAGCTAACTAAACCTAAACACCCCCCCCCCCCCAAAAAAAAAAATTAAACTAAACTAAGTTAAACTAAAGCTAAGATTTGGCTAATGTTTTAAATTGGGGGCCACTCATAGGGTGGCGGCCGGGACTGAAGTCAAAGGACTGTGCACTTCCTGTCCTCTTAGGAGGGCAGGCTCAGTTTCCCAAACCCACCCCAACTTTTAACTCTAAGGAAAGAACATAAGAAAGAGTCAAAGAAATAAAGGCTAAAGCCAAAGGAAAGAAACTTAAAGAGCAAAGCATAAAGATAAAGCAAAGAAATAAACCCAAACAGAGGTTAACTAAAGCCATATAAGCTAAATAAAACCTAAAATAAGACTTGGGACTTGGGGTTGGGTTAAGGAGAAGGGGAGGGAAGTGTTAATTGGATTTTTGAATTGGAAAACTTCCAAGATAATTTTGAAATAACTAAAACAGAAAATAAGAAGTGGGCAGAGTGTGGGGAACCTAAAAGAAAAGAATTGGCAAGGGAATCATTTGGGGGAAAGCCGGGGCCTGAGGAAGGCTAAATAATGCAGAAATGTTGCCCCTAGGCACCTATAAACAAACATAAACAAGAATAAACAAAAATAAAGCAAAAGTAAAGGGCATATACATCAAATAAATAAAGCTAATCAAAGTTAAAGAAAGAACTTAACTGAAAGAATTAAACTAACTAATAGCTAGCTAATTTTTTGACCAATGGCAATTATACCAAATAATTAAAACTGAGAAATTAAACTAAAAAAAGTTAGAATTAAAACTAAGATTTGGCTAATGTTTTAAATTGGGGGCCTCTCATGGGGTGAGGGCCCGGGCCAGGGTGAAGGACCGTGAACTTTCCCGTCCTCTTCAGAGGGTGGGGCATCAGTCCATCAAACCTAATCCTTACCCTACACTAACCCCAAACCTCCCCCCAACCCTAAACTTAACCCCTAATTGGGATGCTTAACCCTAACCCTTTCAAGGAAATGTTAAAAAACAAATATAAAGCCAAAGAAAAAGCCAAAGAAAAGGCAAAAGCATAACGAAAAAGTTACAGCGGGTACGGAAAGTATTCAGACCCCCTTAAATTTTTCACTCTGTTATATTGCAGCCATTTGCTAAAATCATTTAAGTTAATTTTTTTCCTCATTAATGTATACACAGCACCCCATATTGACAGAGAAACACAAAATTGTTGAAATTTTTGCAGATTTATTAAAAAAGAAAAACTGAAATATCACACGGCCATAAGTATTCAGACCCTTTGCTTTACCAGGAAGGCCCCCCCACAGCCAGAAATAGCCAACGAGTGACTCTATCACGTGAAAGTACACCCCCTACTCTTACGCTTGTCGTTTTCGCCTATCATATCTTACGCTGAATCTGATCTAATGGTCGTGTAGCCAATGAAATTCCAGTCACCAGGACGTGTCACATGTTGGGGTTGCGGAAGGAGGAGGGGCTACAAGACCGTGTGTAAACAAATATACTGGATGTCAGCTAGTCGTGCGTACGTGCGTAAAAACAGCAGTGATTTTCTTATGGCTAGGCTCACTAAAAAGTGCTGGTTCTTTCGGCTCCCAAGGGGCTCCGCAGATTTTTTTTGTTGATTAAATTAATTTACTAACAAAATAATGTAAAATTACGTGTAAAATGAATTCATTTTCCTGCTGTCACTCATTTTGTCACCTTCCCAGCGTGTTGTCTCTTTAGGGTCTGTTCTCTCTCTGTTTCTCTCGTGTCTGTAACCCCCACCTGGCATGCCCAACAGCTATCCAAAGTGGCCATTTTGGATAGCTCTTGAGAACGCCTGGACACACCCACTGAAAAACCTGTGCAAAACAGTAATTTTTTGTACAATTACTATGAAATTTTAACATGGAATGGGTAGGACTTCAGTGTACAGAAATATGTTATCATCTAATCCAAACCTACAAGCCCAGGTTATTAGAAAGATGCATTTTTACAAAAAAAAATCCAGGCAAGGAAAAAAAACTTTTTTAATATTCTCTTACTCCATACCAGTTACAATTACAGCACATCAGACTGCTGAAATAAAAACTTTAGAGTGTTACCTTCACAAAGAGACCAAACTTTTGAATGTCCTCCTAAGGGCTCAAGAACAGCTTTGAATTTAATTTGGGTATGTTTTTGACAGGCGCTTTGGGCAAATTTGGCCGGAATGTTAAGGGGTTAACTCGGTCATTTCTAATGATCATCCTTGAGATGGTTCTACACCTTCATTGGAATCCAGCTGTGTTTGATTATACTGATTGGACTTGATTAGGAAGGCCACACACCTGTCTATATAAGACCTCACAGCTCACAGTGCATGTCAGAGCAAATGAGAATCATGAGGTCAAAGGAACTGCCCAAAGAGCTCAGAGACAGAATTGTGGCAAGGCACAGATCTGGCCAAGGTTACAAAAAAATTTCTGCTGCACTTAAGGTTCCTAAGAACACAGTCGCCTCCATAATCCTTAAATGGAAGACGTTTCGGACGACCAGAACCCTTCCTAGAGCTGGTCAAAGATCACTGTGGCTGAGGTCCAGAGATGCAGTCGGGAGATGAGAGAAAGTTCGAGAAAGTCAACCATCACTGCAGCCCTCCACCAGTCGGGGCTTCATGGCAGAGTGGCCCGACGGAAGCCTCTCCTCAGTGCAAGACACATGAAAGCCCGCATGGAGTTTGCTAAAAAAAAACACCTGAAGGACTCCAAGATGGTGAGAAATAAGATTCTCTGGTCTAATGAGACCAAGATATAACTTTTTGGCCTTAATTCTAAGCGGTGTGTGTGGAGAAAACCAGGCACTACTCATCACCTGTCCAATACAGTCCCAACAGTGAAACATGGTGGTGGCAGCATCATGCTGTGGGTTTTTTTTTCAGCTGCAGGGACAGGACAACTGGTTGCAATTGAAGGAAAGATGAATGTGGCCAAGTACAGGGATATCCTGGACAAAAACCTTCTCCAGAGTGCTCAGGACCTCAGACTGGGCCGAAGGTTCACCTTCCAACAAGACAATGACCCTAAGCACACAGCTAAAATAACGAAGGACTGGCTTCAGGACAACTCTATGACTGTTCTTGAATGGCCCAGCCAGAGGCCTGACGTAAACCCAATTGAGCATCTTTGGAGAGACCTGAAAATGGCTGTCCACCAACGTTCACCATCCAACCTGACATAACTGGAGAGGATCTGCAAGCAGGAATGGCAGAGGATCCCCAAACCCAGGTGTGCATCATTCCAAAAAAGACTCATGGCTGTATTAGCTCAAAAGGGGGCTTCTACTAAATACTGAGCAAAGGGTCTGAATACTTATGGCCATGTGATATTTCAGTTTTTCTTTTTAAATAAATCTGCAAAAATTTCAACAATTTTATGTTTCTCTGTCAATATGGGGTACTGTGTGTACATTAATGAGGAAAAAAATAACTTAAATGATTTTAGCAAATGGCTGCAATATAACAAATTTAAGGGGGTCTGAATACTTTCTGAATACACTGAAAGTCCAAATAAAGGAAGAAAATAAAACCCAAATATGGAAGATTGAGGCATTGGGGTTTGGCTAAGGTAAAGGCATTGGGAAAGGTGAACTGGAAAACTAAAAAGAAAAAACCAAAAGGGCTTCAAACCTAATTCGAATAATAAAGAAAAGGGGTGGAGCAATTGGGATACATAGAGCAAAGTCAGAGTCAGCCTGAGGAAGGCCAAATCAGCCGAAATGTTGCTGTCAAAGCACCTTAAAATTTAAACAAAATTAAAATATAAAATATAAAAACTAAATCTAAATAAAGAAATACAAGCTAAGTAAAGAAACAAAGGGAAGCAAGCCATAGAGGAAACCAAACAAGGGAAAGCAGCTAAGAAACCTAAGCAAAGAAAAACTAACTAAGGCTAATTTTTTGGAAAAGCTGACTAAAGCTAAAATAAAATATAAATAAAACTAATTCCAGGGTGGCGGTGTCGGCCAAGGCGAAAGAGGGTGCATTTTCCTGTTCTCCTAGGAGGATAGACTCAGATCCCCACACCTAACCCCCTAACCCTAACCCTTTTTGGTTTTAGTGATGTATCATGTAAACCAATGGATGGATTGCCATGGAATTTGGTACAAATATTCATGATGTCCAGAGAATAAACCCAAATGATTTTGGTGATCCCCTGACCCTTATTTTAACAACACCAGCAGGTCAGTTCAAGTTTTAACTTGCCCAGTAAAATATCTCCTTGGTAGATGAGTAGATGAGTCCTAATGACTTTGGTGATTTCTTCAAGCACCACTATCAGGTTTAGTTTTTGGTTTTGTTGGTGAAGTGACTTGACAATTATTAACCCCAATTGTACAAATTGAAATTTGGTACATACATTTATGCTGATGTTTCATTATTTTGGCTTTTTACTCCATCATATTGAACTTAAAATGAAACCGTGACTGAGATGCCACCGGCCTCAGTCCTTCGTAATCAGCCTCAATCGCAACAGCATGTTAGCATCGTCATTGTGAGCACATTAGCATGCTTATGTAAGCATTTAGCTAAAATTACTGCTGTTCCCCTCAGAGCTGCTAGCACAGCTATCTCATAGTCCTGTTGAAAATAAGTGAAAGGAGAAAAGACTGTGAGCTCTTCTTTTTCCCTGCGTTTGAAAACCTTACCCTGTTGCTGTGGAGCAAAAAACAGCTCCACATCTTTCACTTTTTCCCCGTCTATTTTCTCTCTGGGCCTGCTGTGTTCTCAGTGAGGGAGTGAAAATACGATATGGATAAATGAGGAAAGAAATAAAGATAGAGACAGGTGTAGACAGAGAGATGGAGAGATGGATCGAAGATGGGGAGTGAGGTGAAAGGGGAAATGGAAAGATGGATAGAAAGATGGATGCATGATTAGGTGGGAGGGTGGGGGAGTTAGTGGCATCTATAAATAGGTGAATGAATGGATGCATGGCTGGTTGCTGGCTGAATGAGTGGATGGATGGATGAATGGATGGATGGTTAAGAGATGAAAAGCCTTGAGGTAAGGAGAGATATTAAAAGATGAATGAATACAGAGCAGCTTCCTCTCTGCACTTTTCCATTTTCTTTCCCATACCCCAGCTCTACCTCTTTCCTCTCTCCCATTTTTGGTCTCTGTCTCACTCTGTCATTGTTCCTCTGTCTCTGTTATGCACTCTCTCCCTCTCTCTCCCCCTCTCTCTCTTATTCTGACCAGATGAGTAATAGCTGTGGCACGGTGGCTTGACTGATTAATGCACTCGAAGAGCCCAGGGAGGTGGAGCACAACAAACAGACAGAGGAGGGAGAAAAAAGAGTGAGAGGAAAGGATTGGAGAGAGAAAAATGAGAGAGACAGTTAGAAAGAACGTGTGTGTGTGTGTGTATGTGTGTGTGTGTGTGTGTCTTTCTATGTTTGTGTGGACAAATTTTGATTCGAATCCAAGGTTGTGAGAACATTTTGGCCGGTCCTCACAACTTGAAAGGGCTGTTTGATGGTTAAGATATGATTTTAAGGTTCATGTTAAAATTGGGTTTAGGTTAAGATCAGGTTAAAGGTCGGGGTCATGCATTTGCTTGTGATGGTTAAGGTTAGGTTAACGGGTTAGAGGAATGCATTATTTCAACCAGTGTCCTCACAACTATAGAAAGACCAGGGTGTGTGTGTGTGTGTGTATCATTCGGAAGCCGCTGCATCAAGTGGTTTGATTCTCAGAGGGAGGTACCCTTCCCCTCATCAGTGGAAGTGTTCTCTCTTTTCCAGTTTAGAACAATCATGCTCACTCATACTGTATGACCAATCAGTCAGCAGTGGGATTCCTGTGAGGGAATAGATGGAGAGACACACAAAGAGGGAAAGTGAGGGAAAAAAAAAGAAAGAAAGGCGGAGAAAGGTAAGACAAAGTGAAGGGGAAGTTAGTGTAGTTTTTCACTCTGGGGTTGATGAGGTCCAAACTAACATTTGAAGTGATTGCAGGGCACATGGTCTCTCTCACTTCTCCCTCTCTGTCACCTCCTTTCTGCATTGTTTTCTCCCCTTCCCTCCATCTCCATCTCATCTCTGTTCGCTCTAATGGCTTTCTTCTGTCTTTCTGCGCGCTGTCTCGTCTTAATGACGCAGTAATGATGCATCACACAGAGAATCAGACCCCCCATTTGTTGATTGTTTTTCCTTTCAGACCATGGAAAGCAAGGCACTTCCCCCTGAGTTTTGACATGAGATCCAGGAATTAACCCAATCAGACCCTCAAGGTTAAACTAAGGATTAATGAACCATGACCGAGATTTATATGTCGCCATTAGTTAGCCTGCTCTAATCCCAGTTTAGTCAAGAAATCCAGTATTTAAATTTATATTTTCCAAAATCCAGCCTGCAATTCTTTTGTGTTTAAAGGTGAACGCCTGTCTGAATCACTTTACACAAAAATAGCATCAATTAAAATCACAGCATATCCCATGTCTCTAACTCATGTGCCTTATCATTTTGCCAGGCTAAGTGGGGTGAGACTTTTTTTTTTCAATATTTCCTCATTTACAACAAAGCTCTGCTTCACAGGCTCCCATATTCCATACTGGAAAACAGGTTACAGTAAGGTGTCTAACTGGCTCTGATTGGCTAATTTTCTCCAACTTGGAAATCCTGTTTAAGAAAGCAACACCAGACCTAGGCAGTAGGCAGTATTTCAGAGATCTGTTTAGTTTTGATATAAAGATTCAAATGACCTCCTGTAAAGTGTTAGCAGCAGTATCAGCTACAGCATTACTGCAGGATGGACTGTTGATATGCATGCTGGAAATTATGGAGAATGGCTACAGAGGGAAGGAAAAAAAACACACTTCAAAATAGCTTCAAAAAGAAAAACTGCATCTTAATCAAACCCTGACGCTCTGAAATAATTTTTTTCTCCCAACCAATACCTGCACCTGCACCTCATTAACACACTTATATGCATTTATTGTACCTTCCTTTGAGTGAAATTTAGGATCAGTTGTGAATCTCTGGTAAGGTGATTGTCACCGCTTCCACACAAAGCTTAAATGCTGTGTTTTTTTATTCCTTCGTTTTATTGCTTCCCTGTTTATCTTCATAACTAATTAAAACATCTTGAGAATCCACTAAGTATCTTTTCTTAGGTTACAATCCACATTGAATGAAATGAAAAGCTTTTGTTTGTTTAAAAAAGAATGAAAGATGGGAGGTTTTAGGAGGAAACAATTCAGAGGAAGAGGTTGTCTAACATCACGAGAGCCTTTCATTTCCTGATTCGAAAATAGAAAAACTGTCTTTAGAGGGTGGCATGTCTGCAAGTTATTGGTGCTTTCATGGTGATATCTCACTTTGAGTCAGCGAGTGATGGATGAGGAGAAAGAAGAGTGAGGAAATGTCAAAACTGTAATGTTGCACTGCGTGGAAAAGAATGACTGAAGTCGAGTAGATTATCTGAAAAGACAGTCATATGTGTTTGTGTGTGTGTGTCTTTTTGTTTTTTTAGTTTTTTTTACCTGATAGTCCTGTGGTGGCCGAGTTAGCAGTGGCGCTGGTGTTTCTGAGCTTTAGCATAGTTACCGGTCACTGCATGCACCAAGTGACAGGGAGCTGAGGATTTCTATCAGTCTTTTAACTTTAATTTTCTTTTGTTACTTTCATTTTTCTTTATTCCACTGTCTCATCGATCCAACACTTGCCCACCTCTCTGTCTTTCACCCGTTTCATCTGAAGAGTCTGTTTCACATGCATTGGTTACACTCAGAGCACCTTTTATCTGTTAACCTTCATTCTGTAACTCCACAGATCCATCACCACTCTGGCTACATGTGAGCATATAGAATATGTGTATACAGCATGTTGTTTTACAGACTGTCATGATGTTGTTGTCCACTTGGTGGCACTGTGGTATTTGGAGTCAGACAATAAGCAATTTTCTCTGCATTCTTTTTTCTTTTCCTATTTTTTTGTAGTTTTAATGAAGGGGCACAAAATGAGAGGAAGGTGTTTGAGGGACGAGAAAAGCAAGGGGGTGAAGAAGACAGGAAAATTGAGGTGGGTGAGGAGGGATGAAACCTAGAGGAATGGGGTATTCCACTATGGGAAGTGCTGACATATCCACAGACACACAAAGAGAGGAAGAAGGGGGAGACATCAGACATTTTGTAACATAGCCTAACCCTCATTTCCATGCCTAAGCCTCACTGCCTTTTTTTTACATTACAAGGAATGCTGAAACCTGGGGTGATATAACATAACAGGAGCACATAACCATGACTACCCGCTTTCAAAATGCCAAGTCTCTAATAAGAGCACGCACTAAAGCTCCCTTTTATGGCAGATATTGCAGAAGCAGTACCTTGCAATTAGCTGTCATTCCTTCTGTCTCAATTCCAAAGAGATTGAAAATGGCGATAATGATCCTCCATTAATACTTATCACATTCGTGATCAGTGAGCAAGATTTCATAAAAAAAAAAGAGTTCAAATTAAACTTTGCCTTTTTAAAAAAATCTGTATCCATCTATAGAAAGTTGAATGAAGATATACTCTCTTGTTCAGTAACACATGTCTTCTAAGTCACACAAGCTGCAGGAGTGTGGATATCATACTCAAACCAATTTAGATCCATCAATATGTAAAGCCACAGTATTCCTAAATAGTCACCAAACAGTGGACCAGTTAACTTAATTAGCTCAGGAAGCAGTTATCATTGTTGTATGAAGGTTGTTGTATTTAACCAATTGCAGACAACAGCCGAAATTCGTCAAAAAATAAAATGAAAAAAAGTTGTATTATCTTATTTTTTGGCCAATCTGAATCTAAGGGAAGACTGTACCTTCTGAAAGAAGAAATAACACATTCTTTGTCTTAAAAATGAAAAGTTGTTTTCTGCTCTGCTGCTTTTGTTCACGTTCCTCTTGCTTTCAGTCAGGTTGCCTGTTGGTGCTGTCTTTAAAGCAGCTGGTTCAAGAGGAAATTGGAAAATTAGGGGAAATTCAGTGTGCCATTATCCTGCAATTACCACTTGTGGCCACAATGCTGTTGTTCGGCAAAAGTTTCATAGTCTTCCTTTAAACAGTAAGAAAGGCTCCAAAATGGTATACAATAGATGTAGATAGATACACCTACATACACATGTACTGTATTCATTCATTCAATCCATTGTTTATGGGAAAAATAGTGATTCATGGAGATTTAAAATGTTTCTTCCATTATGACAAATGTGTCACTGTTGAATTAAGGACAGTGAGAAAGAAAAATATATACCATTTGCACATATTTCAATTTAAGTTTTGAGAATTATGTTTGAGAAAGTAGTATCTTATGGAGCCAAGGACAGATCAACAAAATTATACTGTTGTGAAACATAAATACTGAGGATATCTCTTAAATCAACAAATCAAACCAAAAATGTGGCAAATTTTAATTACTGTTTTTTTTTAAAGAGACGCTGCTACCAAATTCAATTACTTTAAGCTGATTAAAAGCAACAAACCCACATGTTCCAATGATCAGTTGACCCTGTGACCCTGTGGACGGTTGGAATGAATGGTTTTACATTTTTACAGCTGAAGTGGTAACTGTGGTGGTAACAAAAACTATTGTCTTAAATTTGAAACTTAAGTTTGTGTCTCTAATATGTGAGACAAAATGTTGTATTATTACTCAATTGTACATGTAAACTCCTGAAATGACACTTTAAACCTTTTTATGAGCTACACTGCTCACATGCAAAGCTGTGATTATTGCTATTAAAGATACACTTTAGACTCAGGGGTTAGTCGGTAGAGAAATGACGTAGCATGGATTGCCACGCGAAAATCAAAAAATGTGTAGTGATAACACGTGAAATGACTTAACAAATTAGCATGTTATTCATACGTCATTGATACCAGACTGGATACACACAAGCACACTGAGTACATTTCATTCCCAGCTGCACCCATCTAATTTATCCCCCTCGATATACACCAATTACATATAAAACACTGATGAATCACATTAGGGCAACGTACACTGGAGCATTAATCATGTGTTAGGCAATCAGAGATAATTTATGGCTTCTCCTGTGTTTCTAAATGATCTCTCTCCTGTCCCTGATTGATCCATTATTTGGTCGTAAGCAGAAACATGTTTGCCACATCAATCAAATGATTAATCGCAAATAATTGCCTTGACTGCTGAACATAATATACTATGTATGGGGGCTTGTGTGGGGTGCAGTAAAAAGAAGAAGGGGGTTTGTGGTGCACTCTTGTCTCTAACCCACATACACGCCCTGCCGTCGCTAACAGTCCATACTTTCTCCTTTGAGCTCATTCACAGTGCCTGTATGTCTTTGTGGTTTTACAAAATCAGAGATAAATACTGTCAAGTTTTTTTTAAAGCTTCACTAATCAATGTTTTTGCTCCTACAATGGATTAAATGACCGTGTGTAATGTGAAAGGGATCGGTCCTTGTGACAAACCCACAGAGAATTATAACTTGACTCTACTGTAAGTCCACAGAGCACTGTAGTATTTCTTTTCTAGGTCATTGTTTTGGTTTCAAGACCCTTAACTTTGATGCTCTTTCACGTTAACTCACTGCTCTCACAAACCTCGTTTCCACCAGCAGCAGGTAGCAGTTTCCAGCCAAAGAGCTCTGGTCAATGTCACTGACTATTTTCAATAGAAAGTAACTACAATTTGCTCAAAAGTTAATTTGACCGTGTATTTTTAAATGGTTAATTAAATAATTTCAACCAATTTCCTGTATAAACAATGGGGTTTATTGATTGGCCAATAAATGCACACAGTCAGAGCTCTCTGTGTTAATGTCTGATTACTTGACCCCCTCTCCCCTCTTTGTAGTCAGTTTTACATCACTTTATGGTTTTGACATCATTCTGTAGTTGTTGTCTCTTAGTCTGTTTGTGGCTGTTTTGTGTCTCTCCATAGTCATTTTGTGTCTCTTTGTGGTTTTGAATGGAAGCCCATTTCTGCCAATTAAATAAAAAAGAATCCTGTAAGTCATTATAATGAGATGCTTTTTCAATATAACGACCTAGTATCTCAAAATAATAAGAAATCCTTGCTTATTTAGGTTATATACTGTAAATTTAACCTTTATAATAAACAAAACTCACCTCCTTACAGTCATATACCACTCCATTCACAGTAGTTGGCAGTATGCTAACCGATGTGCGTATTCTGAGAAGGGTTCTTATTATTTTGAAATACTAAGTCGTTAATTTGAAGTCTCTCATTTTTTTTCACTTTGAGATACCCATTATTCAAGTCATTCACTCACTTTCAGATTTTGTTTTTGTTTTTTTGTTTTTCTTTCTTCCATATTTCAAGTGTTTTTTTGTAGTCAGTATGTGTCTGTTTCAGTGAAATTTTGCATGTGAAGCCCCTGACCCACTGGCCCCCAGGGCCTGTGCCTAATCCGTAATCCATCCACTACTATCCACTGCCCAGCTCCACAGAGCAGACACACACAGGTACCGACTAGTGTATGTAGCATTTAGAGACAAGAGACAAAGATTAAACTGAGGGGTAATTGGGTCAGGAGTTGAACAAAACAGAGCTAAAAGGAGAGTGAATATTGGACTTTGTGTCCAGAAACACAACAAATGAATGTTGATGTTCAGCAGACACAATGCGACATCAGTATTATAAAAGCCATTAACAGCTTTATATGGTTAGAATTTGACTTGTTGTGTTTACATCTTTTCTCCAGTCATGAAAAATGGTTTAGTAGAGTCAGTGTAAATTAACTGCTCAGAATCAATTAATTGGTTTAGGCTGGAGACCAAAACAGAGCTAACACACAAGCAGGTATTGAACTTACATTTGTCTGGTTGCCTGAAACACATCTTCACTGGGATGATAATATTGCTCTATATGTGCCAAATGATTAAATACGCATATGTTTGCTAACAGGGTAGCTTAAGCAGCTTCATTAGCCAGCCTTGTTTTGATGTTTCTCTGCCCTCTGAATGCAGAAAAACTGATTAATGCAACTTGAAGACCCTCCGTCCTCCTTCTTACTGAGGAAAGAGCCTCACGATTCCTCCGTCTTCCCTGCTTCCCCTCTCACTGCCTTCTCTGCAGATGTCTGTCTCATAGCAAACATGAATAATCTTCATCCCTCGTTTCTGCTGGTTTTTCTCTGTTGCCCCCCCCCCTCCTCCCTTTTCTCTTTCTGCACCTGCCTGCTCACCCTTTTCCCTTCTTCTATCCATTCATGTCTGTCAGGCAATTACCACCTCCAGTCCTCCTCTCCATTGATTTTCTCCTCTCCCTCTGTTCATCTCTTCCCTATTCCATCCCCACTTCTCCCATTATGCCTCACTTTTCTTGGAGCTTTCCCTGTTTGTGTCTTTTGTGGAGTCTGTGTACACAATGACCACCTCTGCTCAGCTGTTCCTTCCTTTTCCATCTCTTCCTCCTTCCCAGTTTCCATTTTTTCACCTCCCACTAGCCCTCCCACCAGCAAATCCACCGAGCCCCACCCTACCCCATGTCTGCTGCAAGGCCTCCGTAGACATTAGCTGTCTCCATTCTGCCTGACTGAGCTAAATTATTCTACAATAAGTCACTGGGCTAATTCACTGGCATAATCACCTCATGCATTTGAAATTTAAATGATTTCATGAGCGCCCGCACCGCTCCTTCATTAAAGAATCCCTCTCAAGACTCAAACAAGCAGGTAAGGGCGCACAGTAAGGCACGGTACAACTTTCACCTGTGGGCGCAAGTGTGTGATGGCATCATGTATTAAGTCTATGTGTGGTGTGTATGGGATGTATAAACTGACAAGCATGTGTATTCCCAGCATCACCGTCACAGCCCACCAATCGATCAGTATACTTCCTCAATTAACTGGCATTGGCTTAAGTATGGTTGACTTTTGACCCTCAAGGTCAGAGTGTGGCTGCATTATAAAGATGTCCTTCAGTAGCCGACACCCTGCAGACCTCCTGGTGACAGCCTGACTGGATGGAGACTCATGGGAGGTGTAGCATTGATTGGTATGTCGATGTGGCACCCAGAAAGCAGGAGACTGGCACACACACACATCCAGATACACACACAAGGAAGTGTTTATACACGTCCAAGCAGACATAAACACATTTGGATCCAACAGATGAATGCTTGATAGAAGTAAATCGCAGAATACTGGAAGTAGAGGCAGCAATCTATTTAGCATCTCTATCATCATTTTTCATTGAGTGTTCATGGGAGAGGTCAGCAGAGGGAAACCAGTGATGCACACAACCAAGAAACATCCAAAAATATACAAAGACTCAGGTTTTACAGGCACACAACACATTGCACATTTACACACACACACACACACTGTCTGCACCAGCTAAACCATTAGTCTGAACAGAAATCTATTTTGGAGGGGATATCAAATTTCTGAACATCAAACAGAGAGTCAGAGAGCATGAAGCCATCAGAGATGGGTTGATGGGTTGAATAGAGGTTGGGGCATATTGACTCTGGCTACACAGTGATACTGCATTTAAATTTATATCCTTATTTGTCAAAAAAAAAAAAGTTTTTGCATTGTGGTAAATCTTTTACCAAAGGACCCTTTAATGCTAATAAACACATTTTAATGTCCAGTATTTTTATGAATAAGTGAATACATTATGTAATTTATTTCAACTAAATGTTTGTACATTTAGTTGTACATAACATGTCTCCTTCTGTATTATTTAAATATATTATTTAAAGCATTAATTAAAGAAATGTTAAGTCAGGGTGGAAAAACTGCTGCTGCAGAAAAGCATTAAACTGCATTCATTTCTTTGTAGACAACATATTTTCCCCATGACCCTTTAAATTAAAACCCACTTGAAGGCATTAAACCAACAAAATCACAATTACACATCAGCTGTGACAACCACTGTATATATAAAGCTCAAAGCAGAAATTATTTGCAGCTCCAACGAACATGGAAACAGCAACTTTTTGATTATGTTTTTACTGCAGAAATCGTTTATTGTATATTTATGTTGGCATTTGCTGGTTGTGCTGTAATTGTATTGTGGTGATTTTTTTTCTTAGAAAGGAGTATAGTGTGTGTTTTAAGTGACATGGTTTTAAGTCCCACCACTTTGGCTTATTGTGTGATTGTGTGGCAGTAAGAAGTTGAATGAAATGTACTTAATGTTATTAATATTGTCATTGATCCTTTTAATTGGCTTACACAAAACGCATCACCCTCCTGGTGAATTTATCAAAATAAAAGGAAAGGTTTCAAGAAAAGTAAGACAAATAATGTATATACATACACGACACTCAATAATAGGATGATAGTAGACAACAGTCAAACAGTCAAATTACAAAGGAAGAATGTATGTTTTATACAAACAAGGGACACATGGAACAGTAACAACAGAATATTTGCTCAGAGCATTTAAGGGTTTACACTCACTCAGTTTTTAACAATTGTTTACAGACATTTTTTGAATTTTAGGCTCATTTTTTCAAAACACTTAACACAAAACCAGAAACACAAAATGCAAAACCCTACAAATCTCCAGCAAAAGCACAACACAAAACATTATTACGAATATCTTCATAGGTTTATGCCTTTTTTAGTGTTACACTTTAGCCAGTTGTAAAGACCTCATGTTCTCTCTGGCTCAGCAGCCGAGAAAGAATCTTCTGGAGTGATGGATCCCCTGCATCATCTTCACCAAATGCATCCTCCATGGCCTGGAGAAGGGGACTGAGTGTGAGGGAATGGTGGTCACACACCTTCCATCGCCACACCAGAAAGAAATCTTCAGCATGGTTTAGGGATGGAGAATGTGGTGGGAGGTGTAGGAGGAGAAATCATGGGTCTTCAAGAACAGCAGCATCGTGTAGTAGTAGGTAATAGGAGGTACATTCTGATACTGTAGATGCAAACTGTGCAGCAGCTCAGGTTGGGCTGAACTCTCTGCCCACTCTCTGCTCCCTCATACTCAGCCCATGGTTGAGCACATGGTCAGCCAGTGTGGTCCTGATCCCATCAGAGACAACTGTCCTTCCCCATCCTCACCCTCCTCTCCCTCCTCTTTCACTCACTCCTTGACCTCTAGCTCTTGCCACACCACTGAGCTCCATTTTAGTGCAGAACATGAAAGCACATCTGTGGCCTTTTTTATTTTATTTTGATTTTATAGCGCTAAAGCTATAATTTCTAAGCAAATAATTAAGCAGCTTGTGTTTACACCTGTGAGGAGTGGGTGTTGTCAATTTGTAAATAAAGCTTGGCACTGATAACTCATGGTGTTCACATTCACAATATCTAGGCCTCCCAGCAGATTTCAGTCAAAGGTAGTTTATTGCCTCAGTCACTGGGAGCTAAATTGACTTACACAAGCATGGTAGCTATCATCTCTTGCCTGGGTTTGTTTCATTTTCATAACGTTACCAGATTTCTATGAACACTGATAGACTAAATATGATTACCTCTATCATATCTCACAAACTGGCTGAATACTGTGTGTAGAACTACAGTACAATGTGGATAATAGACGCTGTCATATGAGGATGAGAGTGTAGTGTTATTTTCTCAAAAGATTACACTTGCCTCACCACCACTAAAGTAAATTAATATATAATACTTTCATTTCATTACTGTCATAATTGCTGCTGTATAACATCACATTGCAATTAAAAACACATTAATTAAAATGTAGTTAATAAACTGCTCAATGCCAGGCATAAACTGTTGGAATTACAGGCTCTGTGTGCAGAAATACAGAAATACAAACGTGTGTGTATATATGTGTATATATATGTGTGTGTGTGTGTGTGTGTGTGTGTGTGTGTGTGTGTGTGTGTGGGAGTACTTTACAGCAGCCTGATGTTGGATATGAATGAGTTAATCATGGTATCCACAATGGGCGGTTATGTGTAATGGTGTGTTGCTTAGATGGAACACACACACACACACACACACACACACACACACAGTATCTGTTCTGCTGCCTTCAGAACACCGCAAGGATTTAATCAGCTGAAGGAGAAGGTCTTTACACAGTGTAAAATCCATTGTGGCTGGCAGATAATGGTAAGAATCATTCATTAATCCACAGCACTGTACAGACTGCTTTCCTGACATTCTTGCTATTATTGCATTGAATTATTTTTAAGACCCCTTCCAGTCAATAGTGAATAAAATTTTATGATTATGTTTCTATGCTGTTTTCAAATTCCTCTCCTGAATGGGGAAAGTGTCTCTGTGTTTAAACCTGAATTGTTGGTGTACACGTACTGTAAAATAGTTTTCATCAATTATGGTCCAAAGTGCAAATATGTGCAAATTATACAAGTGCAATGTGGAAAGTAAGGATGAAGAAAACGGACCTTTCAATAAAATTAGAGTGATAACCTGTGTCAAGTAATTACACTTCAAAACAGAACTAGAGCAAAATGGAAAAAGAAACATGAAGGTTTGTGCAAAACAAGCCAGAACTGGGAGCTTCCTGTTTATCAAGTCATCCTGCGCTACAACAAAAGTAGATGATTTGGTTTACATGGGTTTTGCTAACAAGCTGACTCTAAAACCTGACTCGGTGCCAACTAATTATCCTTGGACCTTAACAACAAGCAGCAAATATGTAGGTAACTACAGTCTCAGAACTTAGCACTCCCTGCTCTTTGCTAACAGCAGTAATGTATGTGTTAATTGCTACATATGTTCACCTGTTACCCTACATTCACACAGTATATAGTTATTTTGCATTACATAAAGAGGTTTAGGGGTAAACACAAAACCACTCAGATTATGTCATTATATCATATTGAGAACATATTTGATTTAAGATTCCTGCAAAATGTTTTTTTTTCTTTTTTGTTTCCTCTCTTTCTGATTAAGTGGCTTCATTTTCTATTTCCTGAAAAAATTCCCCTTTTGGCAACAAAGGTATGAATAGAGTACTGTGAGAAAAGCCTGCAAAGCTCTGGAACAAGGGGTGCCGACATGGTTGTAAGTGTCTGCACTCACTGCATGCCGAGCAGAGACAGAGCAGAGGAGAAATGTCTGGACACTTTCTTTGAGTTTTCCCACCGTCTGCACACAAACAAACATAATACATGTTGTCTTTGTGTTTCCACAGAGTTTTCATTGGGCGCTTACAGTTGTTCTGTGGATGTTTTCTTCAGAGATAAATTGAATTTACCATTGAACTTTAATTGGCTCCACAATTAGCCACTTGGTGTGGAGGGCACCATCTGTTTGCTATTTTATGTTTATGTTATTTGATCTGCAGGCAACAGTTGTAAGCTTTAAATATTTGTGTTGTGTTTTACAAACAGTAGCATTGGGTAATTTGCAGTTATGTGGTCTAATGTGCAGCAGTTCATGTGTAGATATTTCAGTACTTTCAAAGGCAGTTTGTTTTAAATATCTGTAAATATCTTCAGAGCGAGGTATATGCATGCTTGATTACGGATTAAAGGGTTATAGTAAATAGCTGTATTGCTTTAAATGTCATGCTCAGTGCCATGAATACATTTTTTAAATTATAAATCATCTGTTGTTTTTCACAACCAGATTCACCCTCACAGTCATCTGGCTACCGGCACATAATATGTTGGTCCACTACACCTTTTGCAGTAACACTCACAGAGGATCCACTCTCCTGCCCTGATTCTTCGACTGGAATCACAACAACATCTGGCAACACAAACCTGCTAAAATTTCCAAACACCTCATTGTTTATTATAATGACATTTAAGCAGCTAAAACCTGTTGCTGAAGGTTAGAGAAACATCAGGGTGTTTTGGTAAGTTTTGATGATGGTTAGGAGTCGGTAAGTGCTCTGTAACTTTGTTCTTCCAAGACGCTTCCATCCATGTAATTACACCTCCGCTACAACTGTGTTTGGCACCATGCAAAAGCGAAAGGACATCACTAAAGAAGGTAAGTAAGAAACTAAACTCTGCACTGATCCTGGAGGAAAAAAACAATAGGCCCTTGTTTTCCAACAATAAATAAATAAATAAATAAATAAATAAATAAATTACATGACAGCTCTTACATAATCAAAAAAAATGTTATATAGCCATCCCACTTTTTCTGCCCCACCCCAACCCCATGCATTACACACACACACACACAATTGTCGAACAGTCCCTACGAGAATTTGGCCCTGGAAAGTTTAATGCTTTTCTCCTGGAACTGTCACCGGATTTCTGGTCATCTGAGTGACAGCTTGCGTCAGAGGTATTGTCATTCCAACCTATTAGTCTGTCAAGACTCAAAGGCAGTCGTTTCATCCTTTACACCATTACCCATGAAAAACAGAGGCAGCTGTGCAGATAATCCATTTTGTTCTGTGGCACAGAGACAAATGACTGTGGAAATAACAGGCTGTTCATATGGCTGTATATACACATTGAAGCACATGAAAAGGGGTAAAGTTAATGTGAAAAAAAAAAAAAAACTGTGGCACTTCTTTATCATACGTTGTCATATACAGAAGGGGTATTTATTCTATGTTAAAGGGGCATTTTACCCCTGCACCCTTTATGTTGCTATGTTATGTTTTTTGTTTGAGATTGTCCTGAGCTTGTTCTACTTGCAGTCTGTAATAGTATAACACATAAATGACTGCGATTCAGATTGAATGGCCATTTTCACAAGGACACAAACACACTGGTGCATCTCTAAAGGCAATGAAATTACAAAAACACACATATATATGTGTTCACAAAGAAAGGCAGCCAGGGGAGACAGAAAAAGCGAGGCATCGAGAGGAAACAAACAAACACGTCACCTCACTGGATTGCACCCGTCACCGCTGAAGCTTGCTGAAACTGACTGACGTGTGTTTACCTTTTCTGTTCTTTCCTCGATTCTCAAATTGCTCCATGGTTGGAAACAGTAAGAGCTCCCCAAAGCACAGAAGCTGAATATGTGCATTTTTATTTTCCATAACCATCACTCCTGACAGGCAGGAACACACGTATTTCAGAGAGCTTTTTTTTTTTTTTTTTTTTTAGGAGATGTGCTTTATACAGTAGGTTGTGTCAAGTCTTGCCCACCTTGTTGCACTGGATTGACAAAAAGCAGATGTAAAATACAAAACAGTAGGAAGTTCTTTAGCTGCACTTGTTGCTGGTTATGTTTCTTTCTCCTGTTTACAGAGTTTAAAGGTAACCTTTAAGTTACTTTTTATGTTCAGTTAAACTCATTTTGAGCTAAACACATTTATCTTTTTCCCATTTTATATCAAATGCGTGGCTTTCTCAGTCAAAAATAAATAACATTTTCCAAGTTGTTACATCAACTGTGCGCGGGGCCTCAGATAGAAACTTTCCACTGTGTCTCGCCCAATCTAACGCAACCTTGATGAACTTTTACAGGCAAACAGTGACTGAAGGGCCTCAGAAGTTATTAAAAGCCGTTGTCGGCATGGTTAAAGGGGAGTTATGATTCGAAAAAAAAAGCGACTGAAGTCCCTGCGAGAAGAGGAGAGGGGGATGAGAGGAAGAGGAGAAGAAAAGGATGAGAGGAACAGACTGATTCGTGAAACCCTACAGCAGCCCTCAAGCTAAAATCCATAACTGTTCTGCTGTATGCTTGGCTGTCATAGCTCCGCAGTCAGTCACTCATCCAGTCTCACACATGCACACACACACGGATGGGTGGCCACTGCACACAGCACACTCAAACTCGTCGACAAAGCTGCACAGTCACATTTATGTAGATGCAAATATGTTGACAGATACAAAATCACATTCGCAAAAATGTTTAAAAATTTAATAAAAAGCTAAATTTATAATTAATTTAATAAGGTAAAGGAGACTAAAGGCAAAAATAAAATGTTACTAAACACACACTGAACCATCTCTCTCACACACACACACACACACACACACACTAACGCAGGTGCATTAACACATTTAATGGAACTAAAAGCACATATTATATGCAAGCATGCAAATGCTCATAAATACAGTTGAACACTTTTGCATAACATTAACACGAACATAACTGAACTGACGCATGAATAGCAAAGCTATTTTTACTTGTGCGTTAATTTTTTATGTTCAAATCAGTGTATATGTGTGCATGTGTGTGTCTGTGTGAGTGTGTAAATGTGTGTGTGTTGTTGGTCAGTTTCCTGTCACTCAGTGTGCCACAGTCTAGTAGTGGCCTTCCAAATGCTTCAGGCCATGCCTCCAGCCAATCAAAGTTAAAAGTCCTCACCATGACAACTGGAGCAGCAGCCCACTCTTCTGTCTTATCACCCTGGCGACCACCCTGGATTTTGATTTTTTTCATGTAAAAAAGACTTCATCAGCACCTGTCGGACACAGGGCAGCTGCAATGAAAGTATGTTTGGGTTCATATTAATTTCATGGTTTGTGAGTGTGTGTGTGTGTGTGTGTGTGAGAGAGAGAGAGAGAGAGAGAGATAGAATGAAAGAAAAGGGGAGAGTTTGCTTACATGTAGTGAATCAATCAGACGACAGGTAAACTACTTACTGAATACGAAATCAGAGAGAAGTTTGAAGAGAAAACTGAGGAAGAGCACAGTTTGCGGATGACTGTTGGTCTTCCAAACGGCAGAGAAACTCGGGAGATGGAGTGATTAAAGGATGAAGGAAGAGGGGATGAAAGGAAGGATGAGGACTTGTCAGATCAAGGGGATGCTGTGATTGGATAATGAGGCATTAGAAGTCAAGATGAGTGTGATTTTTACCGTGCATGAGTGTTTCTACAACACATTCAGTTTTCACACTCCTATTTAAAGACAGAATTATAGCAAGGACTCACACCTAAATGGGACACACGTTATTCTGTGATTCATTGTTTAGTCTGTAGCATGTGAGAAAATAGTGAAAAATGTGAATCGCAATTTCCTGGAGCCCAAACTTACATCTTTAGATGATTAGCCACAGCATGCAGCTGTTTTGAAAAAGCACCAAAAACCTAATTTGTGAACAAACTGCTCAGAACCAAACAGCAGACAGACACAGTTAAGACACTTGCTGGTGAACATAGATAAACATTTAGGAGCTAAAGAGGCAGATATTTCCTTCAAGAGTTGGTAAGAGACCAAAACCAGAGCTAAAAGAGAGTGAATAATGGACTTACTTGCATCATGTGGACACACACACACACACAACTCTAAATGCTTATTTGTCTGTTTATAGACTTATGCTGGGATCCAGGGCTTCATTTTAAATCAGGAAATCAGTCACTGAATGGTAATGGACTGCATTTATGAAGTGCTTTTCTAGTCTGCAAACACTACTAGCTCTTTACACTCACATTCATCCATTCACACACTCATACTGAGCATTTTACTAACACACACACACTCGTACACTGATCATCGGGAGCAATTTGAGGTTCAGTATCTTGCCCCCAGGACACCTCGACAAGCGGACTGGAGGAGCCAGGGATTGAACCATCAACTTTCTGATTGGATGACCTGCTGCTCTACCACCTGAGGCACAGCTGCCCCTAATAGATGTCATAGTCCGAAAATAATGTCATGTTTTGTTTTTGTCTGTTGCCTTGTGATTTCTGCTTTTATTTTGAAATCTTATCTCCCCTTGTTTCAGGTTGCTTGCCCTTCCTTCATGTTTCCTGCCAGTCTGATTGTCTTCCCTGCCCTGACTGTTTCCACCTGTTCCCCATTCCCCATTATGTGTATATATTGTCTGCAGCTTGTCTCTCGTCAAGTGAACCAGCGTTATTTCCCTCGTCATTGCTCATCTAGTCAGGTCTTGTATTATTTTGTACTTTGTTTCTTTGTTCTTTTCACTGTGCCTTTACTGCCTCGCCTGTTGTGGTCTTTTGTTCTAGTTTGTTAGTTTTCCTCTGTTAAAGTGATTTTGTGTTTTCCTTGTTTAGATCGATTTTATTTTCATCTTTTGTGTTTTTGTTTGCTTGCGTTTTTTTCCCCATTTGGGTGATTATTATTTGTGACTTTGTTAATAAAAACTTTATTTTTGATCCTGCTTCTCGGAGTCGTGCTTTTGGGTTCAGTCTTTTGCTCAGTTGTGACAGTACGAACTGGCCAGCATGAACCCAGCCGACTCGATTATTTAACAGCGGCCATCCGCTCCCAACGCGCCCATCTTAACCAGCAGGAAGATCAGATGTCTTCCCTGCAGTAGCGCATAAAAGAGATGGCGGCCTGTCAGGAGGAGTTTAAGGTGGCCATGTCCTCCCAGGTGAACCAGCTCACTGTCCAGATTCAACAAGCTCTCTCCCTGATCGTCCGTGGTGCTTCCCCCACGGACACGGAAGTGAGCCTAGTGGATCTTTCCCGGTTGCCATGCATCCACAGGCGGTCCACTGGGCTCACACCTCTCTACTCACCTGCCATCCGGGAGTCAAAAGGATGATGCACGTCATCTCACAGAGGTTCTGGTGGCCTTCCATGGAGTGGGAGGTTTGAGAGTACGTGGGAGCCTGTACCATCTGCACCTAAACAAGACCACCTCCAGAGCGCAGATGGGGTTACTGCAGCCACTCCCTGTTGCCTCTCATCCTTGGTTGGACATTTCCTTGGACTTTGTCACAGGGCTCCCAGTCTCTGAATGTAACACCATGATGCTCACAGTGGTGGACAGATTCTCCAAAATGACTCATTTCATTGCATTAACTAAGCTACCTTCAGCGAAAGAGACGGCAGCCTAACATCCGGCTGTGAAAGAAGCAAATGGACAGACAGAGTGCCTGAACCAGGAGCTGGAGACATGCCTCCGGTGTCTGGTGTCCCAGAACCCTGCTTCCCGGAGCAAGCATTTGGTGTGGGTGGAATACACCCACAATTTAAGCAAGCACTTAAGGCGACAGTGGCAAGGAAAAACTCCCTTTTAACAGGAAGAAACCTTGAGCAGAACCTGGCTCAAATGGGGGACCCTCCTGCCGATGGCCGGGCTGGGTGAAAGGAGGAAAAGGAGGAAGATAGGACAGCTAGGAATAGAGGAGAGGAGGAGAAGGACATGCAGCATAATACAAACAGGGCTGGCAATGGACAATGTTAGAGGGCCAGAATTTAGATTACAGTTAGTGAACAGTTAGTGGATAATGTGTGCTCAGCAGATTACAGTTATGATAGGAAACAGAGCACAGAAGCAAAAAGCTGTCATGATTGGTAATTATTTCCGCTTTTATTTTGAAATCTTATCTCCTCTTGTTTCAGGTTGCTTGCCCTTCCTTCATGTTTCCTGCCAGTCTGATTGTCTTCCCCGCCCTGATTGTTTCCACCTGTTCACCATTTCCTTGTGTGTATATATTGTCTGCAGCTCCCTTCTCCCTTCTTGGAGTCATGCTTTTGGGTTCAGTCTTTTCTCAGTTGTGACAATAGAAGCAGCTGTTTAGGGTTTGCGTCTCTCTCTTTCACTGTTGTTGACTGCCCCTTTGTTTCCCTTCTGTTGATTACTACAAAACCAAACTGACATGTTCTATCTGCTTATGGATCTCCTCTGCTCTATTTCAGTACAATCACGGTGTGGCACCTACACACAACATACAGCACTGTCTGTGCTTCTGAAACAACTGCTAAGCGACGGTCACATGTATCTCGGCCAAACATTTTTTTGTTCTTATTGTTTTTCTATAGATATATAAATCTTAATGAGAAGGGAGCAAAAAATACAAGTGTCTGATGCTACAATCGAGCCCAGAGTATACTATACATGCACATTTCACGCTCACAGTGATGGAACTTTCATTAGCTATACTCATTTCACCATTTCACAGCACAAACGCCCACTTGCTCAGCAGTTGGGCTCAGAGTAATCATATGCCAAAATAGTTACACACCAAAAAAGCATTAAACCACTTGCCAGCATACAGCGAATCTACCGTTCCCCCATTCATTGCCCTGATACATTAATCATCATCACCATCACCTTCCTAATCAATCATCAGCACTACACAGCAGAGAATCACACTAAAAAAGTGTGCTTACCTTTCTGTTTATTTGTCCAAAACAGCCCACAAAACATCCATAGGGCCCTCTGCCTCCTTTTCCCTGCCTCTTACTTCAGACCTAGGCAGGGGTGGAAAGACTACAGAAAGATTAGTAAAAGTATTGTTACGAAACAAGGGGTTTCTATCATTTAGCTTACCTTGACTTTTGGTTTGTTATATCCCACCCCACCCCCACCCCCCATGGCATAATCCTGCCACCACCATATTTCACTGAAGAGATGGTATTAGACATGTTACAGGCAGTGCCTGGTGTTCACCAGACGTAGAGTTTTTGTCTCATTAGATCGGAGAATCTTTCTCCTCATGCTCTCAGAGTCCTTTAAATGCTGTTTGGCAAACTCCAAGTGTGCCGTCATATGCTTTTTACTCCAAGTGGCTTCCAGCCACTCTACCGTGAAGGCCTGATTGATGGAGTGCTGCTAAGATGGTCGTGGGTCATGGTATTTTAACCATTTAAAATTAGATCTACAACGCAATAAAAGTGTGCAATAAGTGAAGAGGTCTGAATACTTTCTGAAACCACTGTAAGCTGTGATGTTGCTGGTGCTGCCAGGTGAACAGTGAAGCCGGTTCCTCGTTCCTCCTCCTCCATCACAAATGTACACTATGCAGGTCGTGCAAACTTTGCTTGGTCAAGGCCCCAATTGTAGTGTGTCCTCACATTCACAGTAGGAATTTATGACTCCGTTGCCATCTGATCTCACACAGTGACTATATCTCATACAACATAAATATTAAAAATATAAATATTTTAAGTGGTGTATTTTTTTTTTTATTAAATGAGGTCAGATCAAGGTGTCAAACTTGATGTGGAAAGCTTGCAGCAGTCCAGTAAGAGGCTGTGACACTGTCGCTTCCCTGCTGGAAAGAAATCATTTGGAAACTAAATGTTGTTTACTTTTCATCTTGTGGAAGGTGCGAGCAAAGGTTTAGTAACCAGACATTGAAAAACATGAGTTTTTTGTGTTCCATTTCAGTGCATGCAGCCCATTCAGTGCAACTTGACTACTTCTACAAAGTATAGGCTGCAAAGCCTCAAAAAAGAGAGAGTGAGGGAGGAGGGGAGAAATAGATGATAGCTACCACTGCAGCCAGATCATACCCTCTATCCTCATGTAAACAGGAATAATGAATGAAGCTGTTTTGAGTGTAGAAAAGATGCAGGCCCCAGTCATTCACCCTTCATTCAACTGGAATGAGAAGAACCATGTGAATAATAACAGTTTGGGCCAAAAAGCTGCAGTATAACTTGTTTCTACACCCGCAAAAGCATAACAAAACTAGTGTATTTGGCTCCTGTCAAACAACACCCCCCACCCCATAGGCCCCTGAGCAGCATCTGACACACCCACTGCCTGCCACAGTTTTCAAATTATTTACCACTACAAATGCAATCTCTGGCACTGATTGTCATTTCACCACGGCCCAACAAGAAATTAAATGGAAATGTCAAATGGTAAACAATCGCTGAACAACACTAACACACTTTCTTACACACACACACACACACACACACACACACACACACAGTACAGTATAACCTCATGCATGGTGCCCTCATGCAATATGAATTTCCATTTGTTTAGCTCACTTGGCGGTGTGTCCCAGGAGAAGTTTTGAGCGGCTAATGTTTTATTGATGGAAGGCGTGAATTCACCTGGACTCGGCGGTTTCCTTTGACACAAGCGTGCCTCCTGGACAGATATGCAACAGCGGGATAAATTTTTTTGTTTAACAACAGCAAGAAGGGACGCCTAATTCCTGTTGCTCAGGGTAAATGTATTTGTCTCCGCTTGAAAGAATGCAGTTATTGCTTATTTATTTCTCTATTTTCTCTATCTTTTTGTATTTCTCGCCTCCCTCTTTCGACCCTCTGGCACCTGCAGTCATTTACCTACATTCTGTTTCTCTACCCCCCGCCCCCCCCAACCTCTATCTCTCTCCCTCTGTCTCCAGAAGCCATGCATGCATCCCAGCAATAGGATATTGCTTTTCTAATCTTGCTGACAGGGGACAGTATTTATGTATTGTTTTTCAATATCCATTTCTTATGCTCACACGGGCCCCGGTTGGGCCCGGACACAAAAGCGCGGCACAAACACACATGCTCGTTTTCCCTCCCCCACCGACGCCTGTGTGTTTTTAACGTGCACGCTACATTTTCCGCTCTGCCTCTTCCCCGTATTTTTCTTTTTTTTTTTTCTTGGAGGGCAAATAAGGGACAAGGAGAGAGGCATACACACTCCATGAAATGAAAGTTTGGGTGAAAGAGAAACCTTTTTTTTGGAAGTAGAGCCAAGAGCGCCAATGGTAAAGTCAGTTCACATGGAGGAGCAAGGCCTTAACAACAACATGATTGGAGCTTGGAGACTAGACCAGGGGCCGTGTATATAGACAGCACTGGCTCCCTGCACCATATTCTGCTTCCAGGGTTTGGGT
Organism: Toxotes jaculatrix; assembly: GCF_017976425.1. Taxonomy (NCBI): domain Eukaryota; kingdom Metazoa; phylum Chordata; class Actinopteri; family Toxotidae; genus Toxotes; species Toxotes jaculatrix. The sequence continues at coordinate 23,667,997 of NC_054397.1, read as the reverse complement.
TTCTTTAAAGCTTCTTTCTTTTGCTCTCTCTCCCTCTCTTTCTGTCTGTCTTTCTCGCGCTGCCGAAGGCCATTGTAAGTCCTCTCACAGTGTCTGTCAGTACAGTTCACCAGCGTCCCTCTAGACCTCTCACCCCTCTCTCCCTCTCTCTCCTCCTTCCAAGCAATCCCATACCCCTCCCCTTCCCCCATTTGAGTCCCTGGGGCTCTGACCCTGGCCAAACGTCTGACAGCTCACTAAACAGAATGGCCTCGTGATCCGCATGGAGATAAACATACGTGCACACACATACACACGCATATGCAGACGCTGAATACGGGACGAACAGTACCAGACGAACAGTGTGTGTGCTGGTTAACAATATTGTGGTGTTTACTACAGTGGATTCTCTGTGATTAGGTGCTCGTGAGTTCAGTGTAGTTCTCTAAAGCTACAACATTTGGCAGGTTATTGATCCTATAAAGACACATATTGTGTCTGAAAGACAGAAGTGTTGAAGTGAATGACACCACTCTCTGTGTGTGTGTGTACTTTATCCGTGTTGCATTCTTGCAAGTCTTCTGTGTATCTAATGCCATTCTGTAAACAGCCCAAGCTCCTCCCTGACAAAATGCTTTTTTGTCTCACACACACATAAATAAACACACACACACACACGCACATACAGACGCATACAGCAGGCACAAAGTAAATGATCCATAAACAATGATTTATGAGATGCAGGGAGAATGTCAGAAGTAGGATGTGAAATATTCAGCAGTCATTCCATATTCAAGGCAGACTTAGAGGTGCATGGATCCGCTACAAAGCAGTAGGTTATACACACACTGATGCACTCTATCACCCTGGAGATCGAAGCGTGCATGTTGGCTTGTCAAACACTGGCTGGGAGGAAAGGCTCATATGTTACCACTGCATTATAGGCAGCGTCATCAGTTTTTATACAAGTTTAATGACCCTTGTCCAGGCCCATGTAGGTTTTACAGGTTTTGGGGCAAAACAGGTGAAAAGCAAAACCCACACATGCATACAAAAACACACAAGGATATAACAAACCAAAAGCAGTGCATGTGCTTTACATATGCATATGCAGACTACGCACACACTCACACAGTGACACACATGTTCAGCCATGTCATCTGATGAAATTGAAGTGAAGGCTGGTAACCATGTTTTTAAATTGTATTAAGTATTGAAGAGTTGGGTTCGCTCTCTGGGATTAGAGACCTTCCACAATCTTTTGCTTTTGTATGCTCAACTGCCAAGTCTGATTTTCACCACAGCTCTACACGACTGGCTTGACAAAGATACACCAGCGCACATACTGACACGCTTTCTTTGCCCTTTGCCTGTCAGTTTTTTTTTTCTTATATTAGTTTTCATTCTTGTTGCATTTGTCAAAAATTGAAACCCTAAATGATTTCTGCTTGTTGTTGTGGTTGCAGGAATAAATGTGCAAAGAGTGTTAGATGGATTGCTGTAAAATCTTCTAGGAGCCATGACATTCATTGTTCCTTGAAGATGAATCCTACTGATGTTGGTGATCTTCTAACTTTTCCTTATAAGTTTGACATTTGTGATTTTAAGTGAAATGCCTTGGCAGCAATAGAAAGAATTGCCATGGAATCTGGTACCGACGTTCATGTTCCTAACAGGATGAATTGTAACAACTCTGGTTGCCATCTGTCTATAATATGATAATAATAATAATGATCATCGTTATTTACACTGCACTTTTCAAAACCCATGCTACAAAGTGCTTCACATTGGGCAGCAAATTAAAATCAAATTAAAATAACAAAATCATTAGATTTGCTAATAAGCTAAATGGAGAGAGCGGCGTGGACTCTGCACACATACAGATTCACATACTAGAGGCCACACAGGCTGCAAATGTCCTCTCATGTGCAGGAGTAATAACCTGGAAACAACCAAAACTTGTTTTAATTCCCTCATGAAGCAGAAGAGCAGCTTCAACTCAACCATGTAAAAAAAAAAAAAAAAAAAAAAAAAAATTCAAACAAGTGGGGAAAAAGCCAACGGCAGTTAAGGGCTTCCCTGTTCAGTGTGACATATCTTTAACAAGTTACCAGAATGCAAACATGCCTACTATAAGCTTCAGGCTTGCAAAGAGAGAGGACTGCTGCTTCTGATCCATCATCTGTGAACATATAGTGTCGTCTTTTTATGCTATATTTCCATTATTTTCAATATGAAGTTCACTGGAGGCTTTTTGTAGGAGTTTACCCAAAGTTCCAAAAATGAAGACACAAAAAAACGAGAAACAGCTCTGCAGCTCTGTAGCAAACCAACCATAAGGCCATGTTTAGGCCAGCTACTGTACAGCTCTGACCCGTCTGTGAGTCTGGTTGTTAGATGAACCAGTGGCCTTTGTAGTCTCTGAACAGTGCACTGTGGTGTGTGAGATCCATTCATCACACACCATAATGCAGTGTTAATGGTGTTTTTTTCTGCCTTTGACTGGCTTCTGAAAACAATTAGCAGTCGTTCTTGTTTTTCTCCCTCTTGTAATAATGGTAATAGTAACAATTGATTTATTTTTTTGCAGCAATTTTCTCTAATTTTATATTAACACAAAAATAAGCATCAGTATGAAAACAAGAAAGTAATGATTCTTCCTAATAAACTCAAAGAGGCCCCTGTTTGTCTAATTTAATGGTTTGTCTGAGGCTTAAAGGCGCACACTAACTGTCCATTGTAAAGTGTATTGGAAGAGCCATAAGTGGAAGTCATGTATTGACTGTTGACGTGCCAGGTAATCTGAATTCATGGCCAGTAAGACGAAATCCATCACGAAGCTTAAGAGTGAAAAGCACAAGCGTGACTCAGCTTTTTCATAGAGCATCACATTGCTATGCTGTACACATGTACACACATAAACATAATGCAGAGAAAGTGCCATAAAGTAACTTGTTCAAACTGAACTTTGCTGGAGCAGCTGATGCAACAGCTTCACCATCCAGCTCACATTTGCAAAGCATGTACACCAGCATCTAACGTGACTAAACAGATGTTGTCAGCAAATCGTCCCACAGGTTCCACTTGACCAGTCGCCTTCTGTCTACTCAGAAAGTGACTGCTCGTACTCGGAAGAGAAGCTGCAAGAAGAGGGGTTCAGGTGTCTGATTGGTAAACATGGATCAGGGAACGGTCTAAACAGAATAAATACAACATTATGTCATGTTTAAGTCTATGAGGGTGTGTGAAGTTAAATGCAAACTGTTGGACTGTACTTAAGAAATTCATTATGTTGCTTCATTACAATAGCTGTTTCTCCAAAATACAGTATCTGCTAAATTTGGTAAAGGTTAACAGCTACTAGTTTGTAATACCTGTGTCTTTGTGCTTTATTTTAATAAATAGGTATGAAACATTGAAAATGTGCTTATTAAATTAAAAAAAAGCATGCAAATAAACATGCAGCCCCACAAGTTGACTCTAATTTCTCAATGTCCTTAAATCCTCACTGGTTTACTGTTTACCCTTTGATTAATTATGGAAATTATTAATAAAAGGATGGCACTGCTTTAGGGAAGCAGGTTCTCATTTTTCTACCAATGCCACTTGTAAAGTTTGCTAAGTTTGCTAATTGGTCACCAGGGATATCTCTAGCACTGAAGGTGTCTGAAGGTCTCCGCTGTTTCTTTGCCAAGCCGAATCCGCCCATGTTTATAAGTAAATATTCCAATTATGATGTTGACACAATTAGCAGAAATTCTGACATTTCCATGTTCGCTGTGCCTTGGGTGGCAGTCATATAAATAGAAATTCACAAGTATCAGTCATTTATTTAAAGATTTCACAGTCGACAGTGTTTGGTACGACATATGCAGCTGTGGTGTGATGGTACTGGTCATGCTTATCATTCCAGACAGTCTTTGGAGTCAGCATGGGTCAGACGTGTCCGACATAAAGGCTTAGGATGATCTGTAGAATTTCTGCTGAAGCCTTGACCTGATATCTGCCTCCACTTCTCTTCATTAAACAAAGGATGGTGCAGGTGGGGGCTCCTGGTTTAGTGGGTTTCAGTCTTGGCCTGTACAGCCTCCACCCCCCTCCTATTTCTCAGGTATTGCTGAGGGGAAGGACACACCAGGGTGCTCAGACAATGGCTTCTGAGCTGGCATCTGACTAGATGGTTAAAAGAGTTCATGGTGCCTCAAACCACAATTCACATGTCTGATACAGATCTGATTCAGAATCAGCTGTGGTCCTGCATACTTCAAAACTAAATCATATGTATGAACTTTCACACAAGTTTCACAGGCAGTGTTGAGCAGGTAACTTACAAACATTATGATGCGTAGGTAATTGCTATGTTATTAGGCAATACTTAAGGTTATTAAAGTTGAGGCACTTGGCACAGGAGCCAGTTACAGATTGCAGTCACAGTTACACTTACAGACAGCTACAAGGCCTTATTCATAATATTTGCTCTACTGTATATTTAAATGATCTGGCACCATCATGGAAGTTATCATTATTCAGTGTGTGTAACATTAACATGTCCTGGAAGAGTCTCTTCACTGAATGCACGGAGATATAACCAATAACAGTAATAATGCTGCAAGTCCTAAGACAGTCAGACAACAAGAAAACAAGTCAAACCCCATGCTATCAGAGCATTACTGGAATTGTGCTACCACCATGAGAGTTGAGTCAAGTTCAGTTTCCAGAGCACAGGTCACACCAGATCTGATTGGTTCCACTGCACTGTATCTGTGTTTTTACAGAAGCCTTGAGGGGAAATTCTAAAACGAAGCTGCACTATTACACAAGCATTGATGTACACGGTAAACCATGCAGTACATAGTGAGTTGCAACACTGAATTGAGGTCATCATGCTTTTGCAACCAGTGGCAGTAGGTATTTATCTCAGTAATGTACAGCAGGCATGAATGGGAAGGGGCAGACAACAAGTTAGGACGAGCTGCAGTTTGGAAGCAGTATGTAGAGCACTACAGATTTTTTTTTTCAAATTCAGAACTGAACTGCTGCAGATGACTGTGTTGTGGTATTTGTCCCAGGTCTGGATGTTGAAAGAGATTTAGATTCATAGAAAGTGAGATATTTCAGCATTTCATTAATTTGAGGAGTTGGAAATAGTGAGAGAAAGAGAGAGAAAGGAAATACAGCTGTGGCATGAGCTGATATGAAGCCAGCAGAGGCAGCACATCTGGCTCCAGAGACTGAAGTGCTCTGCCACTTTACTGCTGTTCAGCATTGAATGTCCTTATTAAAATCCCCCACAGAGATTTCATTAAAAGATCCATAACACTGAGATAAACGCAATGGCATATTTTTTCCAGTGGAAATAGGTGGAAAATGGAAACAAAATGACGGTTCTCCATACACAAACATTGTCCCTTTTTGAAAGGAAAGCTGTGATAACATGACAGAGACAAATAACATATGTACTGCACTCTGGCTTCTATCCACTCTCCAACCAACCACCCATCCTTCATATTCCCTCAATACCACAGAGAGCAGGCATTCTCAATTAATCCTCAACCTGCATGAATTATTGAGATGTTTAGTGTCAGCCCCTGCGTTGCCTCAACATGTCATGATTCTGTCATGAGCTCAGCTTTTCAAACCTGAATTAAAAATGTCAGCAGTTGACCTTAATAAAACAAGGTGGGACATTAACTTCTAACCCCTCAGGTACTTATTGTGAATGTGCTGCACAAGGCCATATCTTATTTATGACAGGGAGGAGTGATGAGGAGAGTCTCAGAATAGCTCTGAAGTTTGTTAATTATGATTTAGAAATACAATTGCACTATACGATTTGCATTAGTATAAACAGCTGTGGTGTAGCACAGCATACTTCATAGACTTTAATAGACTTGTAGTTTGTCAAATGGCCAAGAAGGAGGAGGCCGTACAGACCACAGAAAGGGCCTATAATGACTTCTACAATCCTTATAATTATATTAGATATAATATGGGAAAAACTTTTGTGAATAAGATAATAGAATTAGACTTAGGAGGAGGAAACATTTCCTTCGGCAAAGCATAGTCATAATCAAAGTGTATTCAAGAAGATAAAGAAAGATGAGAGGGAACACGAAAATAAAATGATGAGAAAACCTGGAGTGGTTGTTGTGGTGATATACAACATTTTCTGGTTCAAAGCCAGGATGTACTCCTGCTTGTTTACATTCCAGTTAGTTGAGTTACTGCTGTGAGATCCTGCCAAACTCATAAAAGAAAGATGTTGTTGTCTAGAAGGATTTCTTTGCTAAAGCTATAGATTAGTTGTGTAAACTTGTTATATGCATGGCTTATTTTACTGCCAGTAATAAATTTTAAAGAATGCTTTTGAATGTTTATTTATAGTTTTCAACTATGGTTGAAAACTGTAAACTATAAATAAACATTATAAATAACATCATTTAACTGAACCTTTTGCATCTTGTTATCTGGTTACAGGCTCAGACATTATGTGTCAGTATTCTTTCTACTACAAATGAAAGTTATCTAGATTCTGTACTTACATCTTGGATAATATGCTGGGATGTACTTGAGAAAGGTGAGCTGGCTAAATGGGTAAAAGGGCCAGTTCACCCAAATGACAAAAAAAGTGAATGAATTTTGTCTGTGTAGCACACAGCACAGCATTTCCTGTATTAGCATTAACCTTCCAGCATTAACCTTAAGTTCATAATTGAAACCATGATGACAAAGGGTCATAATCTTTCACCAAACCTAACCAAGTTGTTTTTGTGCCTGAACCTAATCAAACCTTTACCATTACATTGGTTAATTATTGGTTAGGCTTAGGGTTATTTCCATCTATCTATTTAATGATTTTCAAGAGTTTATCTGTGGCATATCTCTTTCTGCCATGGGGTTCCTAAACACGTCTATGGGTGATAAGTACAAATGACCTGTATGGTCGTTTGGTTTGGAGGACTTGTTTTTTAATTAGTGAGCCTTGGTGAGGCTTCTCGTTTCTCCTGGTTTTTATTCTTTATGCTAAGCTGTCAGGCTGCTGGCTTTAGCTTCACAGGCAGATTTGTTGAACTATTCCTTTAAGCAAAATTACAAAAGCTCTGCAAAAACTGACAAAGCCTGTGATGGAGCCTGTGATTAGAATGAGAAGCAACAACTACTCTGTGTATCACATCACATCTCAATCCACGACAAAGCAAAATGTTTCTCATTGCCTCCAGATCACCAGGATTTATTATTCATCTTGTGCTTGAATGGTGCTCTTTATCCTTTTTGTTATTTTTGTTTTTGACAATTCCAGATGCCACATAATAAAATGAATTGCTGCTTATTTGCTTTTGCTGGTAACAGTGATGGTGATCACAATGCCCAGATTTTAGTCAGTGTTACAGCCTCAGCATGAACAGAAACAAGCCCTGTGTATTAATACATTAATATATTACATGAAATATGAAACAACAACAATATGTAACAACTGAATTAAGACAGGATATGTCACTTACCCATATTAAAGAAACAACAAAGTACTTAGTAGTAAATAATTAAAAAAACAGCATGTTGTAACATATTGGATTGAAGTTCAGGATTCAAAGGAGGACTGAAATGGGTGTAAGTGAAAAGTTAATCATGTCAGTAATTAGAGATGGTGAAGGGCACTCACTGACCATGCTGCTCACACACAGTGTGAAGTGATTCAGCTCAATTATGTTGAGTTGTTTAACAAACAGCTTTGGGAGGAAGTTTTGTGTTTTTTGCCAGCTTGCCACCCATTTCTAAAAACAGACTGAGGGTGTCATGGCAGAGACTCTAATTAAAGATGAATGCATTCTGCTCCCTTTTGTCAAATGTTCTGGAACTGGATGTTAATGTCAAAGTCCAATATCATAAATTACTGTTGGCAGCAAAAGGAAAATAGCAACAAATATAACTGTTGTCCTCCCTTCGCTCAAACTTTCTTGACTTCCTTTCTTTTCTCCCTCCCCTAACATTCCATCTTTGTCTCCCAATAAGGGGTATATTGTTAAATATTGATTGCTGGAGAGATTGGTGGGCTTAGAGGGAGAAAGAGAGACAGAAACAGAGAGAGAGGGAGACAGCTAGAGACAGCCTGCAGCCAACATAGAAAGGCGCAGCCCTCTATCTGGGCCTGGCCACAAATGTTTGCAACAGAGCACCATTGCAAATAGAGAAAGCTCTCTGCAAGTCACACACACACACGCACACACACACGCACACATGCACGGTTGCACGGTTGCACCCTCCAAACGGTGTGAGAGCTATAGTGAATCAGTCTCTTTCACATTAGGCTGTAATTGGCAGGAGGCTGGACGAGGCTATCACTTATCTTGTCACTGAACAATTGTTATGGGTAATGGTAGCGGTGTGTATGAGTGTGTGTGTATGTGTGTGAGCATGTCTTCACGTCTGTGTGTGTGTGTGTGTGTGTGAAAGAGTATTTGTTGATGTCAGTGTATGTGTGTGTGTGTGTGTGTGTGTGTTTGACTGAGTGTTTGTGTGTCCCTCCAGGCAGCAGATGGAACTCCATGCTAATTGGGTGGAGATCAGTGGGGGAGTTTGGAGCAGACTGACCCGGGGCTGGGCTGCTGCTCTTGGGCTTGGCTCGCTCCCACCCCTGGCTCAGCGGCTGGTTCTGTGGCTGCTGGTACCAGGCTGCTTTCCATCACTTCATCTGCTCATCCATCCACGGATAGCCTCTTCTGACCAATAACCCAAACGACCTGCTTGTTTGTTCATTTGTACTTTTCCTTCCCTCCCTTGTTCATTTGTTTCTTTTAGCCTTGCATCTTCCCATCTGTACTACCTCATATTTACATATTATTCTACCTTCAGCTTTATTGGTCACTCCCTTTAGACTCTTTCTGTGGAGTTGCTACAGTAGTGGTACTCCATGCTATCCACTTGATACACCCCAGAATGCACCACATATTGATGAATTATATACTGTACATATTGCCTATGCTGTATGTATATCTCTATACTCCTCAGAGTTAACCCTGAAAATTGGTTTGTCTGGCAACATGTGTAGTAACTGGTGGTCACATTTTAACATTACAGATGTCAGAATGAAATATAGGAATGGTGCACAGCTACACACCCAAACAAACATGTAACATCATGTACTGAATCATTTTTGGATTGAAAAGTGAATTGCAAAGAGCTTAGCCCTAATAATAATAATAATAATAATAATAATAATAATGCAGGCCAAAGGACTCCAGTTGCTATAAAAATAATACAACTGTATTTTTTAATACGATAATAAAGAACTGATATTTAATGTCAAAGCTAACTTTGTCTCACACAATGTCTGACTTTATTTTCTCTCCCTTCAGTTTGAGTGCTTATGCAAGAAAGTTTGTATGCCATTGTTTGCCCTGTCCATCTTTATTTACTCATAGTTCTTACTAGTTTGTGAGTGCGGTTCACATTTTGACAGAGTTGTTTTTGTTGACAGACCTTCATATGGTTTCCCACATCACCCCACCGACTTACTTTGCGATTAAATAATCCTACAGAAACAGAATTATTCAACTCTGGCATTTTGCACTCATGGTTTCCCCTCCCACATGGCGGGAGTTCATGGCTGGGGGCTCTTATGTGTATGTGTGTGTGGGGGTGGGTGGGTGGTTGTGTGCTTGGGAACGTCTGAGTACTCTGTTATTATTTGATGGCACCCAGTGCGCATTTATCCATTATTCATGCCATGCCGAAGGGGCAACTTTGGGCCAAGGTTTTGGCAAAAGTATGCCTGAACCCTTCATTATGTCTACAGGCTAGTGTGTGTGTGTGTGTGCGCGCGCGCATATGTGCGGAGGTGTGTGTACATGTGTGCATGCGTGTGTGTTTCACTCCAGAAGAGACTAATTTTCTGATACTGCCAATACCAAGCTGGTCACAGTGACACTAGCAGAAAATCACAGAGTGCAAGAGAGCAGCTGGGAAAATAGTATGTGTGTGTCTGTGTGTCTACGAGAGCGTGTGTGTGTGCGCTGTATGTCTGGAGGCCAGAGCTGGATTTTTTTTTTTCAGTCAATGAAGAGGGATTTGAACGTGCACTCTCTGCCTTGGTCCCTCGCAGGCTTCTCTTCTCAGCTGTCTTCCAACAGCGCCATGAAAACATTGGCATGATATGCATAGAATATATTTCATCTGTCGTTTTGTGGAGACACTGGGATAGAGACTTCATCTGAGAGACAAACACAGCTTCATGTTCTTATAAGATTAACTCAGCATGGTGCGCTGCTACTGTGAAATCATATAAAAGCTGACTGACTGACTTGACATAAAAAGCACACACTTAGCACACTGCAAAACATTTGCATCTTAATGAGCGATCTAATCTGCTAATCTGTCGTTAAAATATTTTCTTTTGAACACATCCAGAACAATGGCTTCCGAAAGCTAATGTTTTGGATGTTCTTCCGACACCCACCCCATGTTAGATACTGTGGCCATAACACACATCCTCATTATTTTCCAAATCAACATCTTTCTATTGTGAATTATGCATTCATGGGCTTTCAGCTAAAGGGTGCGATGTGATTATGACTGGGCTCCTTTGCGTAACCTCCGGGGAAATAAGGCTCCAATTTAGATTTTAACAATGTCATTTCTGATCCTCTGCAGAAAATTGCTATGACTTTGACTATGGATTACCTGTACTCAGGGGACACCGTGAAGTCTGGGAGTCTTTTTGAGTAAACATCTGATATTACTTGATGATCTGTTGCTGTCTGTGCTCATTTGCTCCCCTGACTAACTTTGACTGCGTGGCGTTCACTGAGGAGATGAAGAGTCAGGAGCATGGATCAGTTAAAGATGTTATACCTGATATTTACTCATCTTTTCATTAACTGAGGCTCATTATGTTTCAGAAGATGAAGCAGACACACAGCTTAATGACGTACCTTGACTAGCAGGACCATGAAAAGTCCCACTGTAAGTTAATTTATGTTTTGGTTTCAGGACCACAGACACTTTCACCTTCATTTGTTTAATGTGCTGATTTCTAATTCAGGACCAGGGACATTTTCACTATAATGTGTCTCAAGCCCTGTTCAGATGAGATTAACATTACAGGGGGAGATGGAGGATAATATGATTCCCTGTGGTCTCTGGTAATTTAACTCATGAATCTGGACAGGATTTGAAACTTTGTGAAATCACAGGATGTGGACTGTGATGGACTTGGACATTCCACAGGAAAATCATGTAGGCTAAGTGTCCATGCGCAGGACTTTTACTGAAAGAGTATAGCTATGAGGTGTGAGGCGATGATATTAAATACAAGGAGCATAGGCTATTACATTACAACATTACAACAGCCCATTTGATGAGCTTATGGGGTGAAGCTCTCATGATGGCTTTAATTTTTTTTTCCCGTTATCGTATTGGTTCCCAAATTGGTTCCTCCATTTTCACACAAAAGCCAAATTTCACACAGAGCTGATGAAATGCAGGAGAAGGAAAGAAGCTGAAATGTTGAAAAAATGCTGAAAAAAACCCCTCAGAGATCCTCTTTAAAATACAAGGATGTCGCTCCAAACAGGATTTAAATTACAGGAAAGCCTGTTCAAGTTCATTGAAAAACAGTAAGTAATTTTGGCTGTAATTATCAGAGAGGGAAGGGGGGTGAAAAATTACCCGCATGTGCACTTCAGACTGGATTAAAATCACAAACCAGGGCAGGTAATATTAAAATCATGGACAGTTTCACTCTGATGTTTTTAATGTGTTAATTTCTAATCCAGTACAATGGAAAGTTTCAGTTTATGCATAGATTTCTAATTCAGAGCCATGGACAGTTTCATTATAATGTGTCTAACGTGTAGGTTTACCATTCAGGACCATGGAGAGTTTTACTGTAATTTGCTAAATGTGTTGATTTTGTATTCACGACCACTGACGTGCTGATCTTAATGCTTAGCTTCTACAAGCTAATACAGCAGCAGCCCTCCCATGTTTGATCCGCCATAGGATTCGGAGTACACAATGCAATGAAAACGCACCTTAATACACATGCACACAAGTGACCAGAATTATGCAGAGCCACACAAACAAAGAAAAATGCACCCAAAAAGCACACTCAGAAAACAACTAAACCTGCTTCATATGCATGTGCACATTCTCCCAAACAGTCCTTCATGTGCAAGCAACCACACACATTAGTGAGCACACGTTTTGAACATGTCAGCAGAACCTGGCAGGACAGACAGGAGACATATGTAGGTAACAGACTGCGAAGCACCATCTGAGAGCAACACGCTCACGCACACTCAAACACAGCACCGGCTGACATGGGCACAAACAGAGTGTCATTCAAACACATCTGCCTCTACTTAAATGAAGTGCAGCAACAATTTATGAGAACATGTGAAAACCAATTTGGTTCAAGTTCATTGTCTCAGCTTTTCACATGTAAACTGTCTTATACAAAGTACATTTGCGCAGCACATCAAATGAAGTGCAGCGGTACTTCAGAGATAAAATGATAATGATAAATACTTACTGTTTTATTTGTTTACACAATCTGAATATGCCTGACAACAATACACATATGGGTGAAAAAGGTTGAGGCCAATTCACTAAATAGTAAATAAAAACTTAATTACTTCCATCACAACACTCATCCTTCATTTCCGCAGATTTGATTATAGATTATACATGAGAACCGTTTTATAATTAATTTGAACCTGTTTGCCTCAAGAAATGTAATTTAAATTTTTCATTTTACACGTTTATATATACATCACTCTTTCTTTTACTGATATATCTATGAACAAAAGAGCATTTTATGTCTCTACAACAACTTACTTACTCTTTCTGAATGTTATCTGCGCTTCAGCTCCATCTGTTTACATACCACTGGGGGGTGTCAATGGTATGTGTGTATGTGTGTGTCTGTTTATGTGCTATGGATCTTACAACGAGCTCATCTGGTGGCAATGTGTCAGTGCCATTGACCCCTGTGTTCCCCATCTGGTTGGTACACACACTCAGCCAGCAATGACAGCTGTTCAATCAAGGGACCATCACGCACAACAGACACACAAACATACCCCCACACACAAAGCATGAAGCATAATCAAAATACCAACTCCAGTGTGAATACTGACACACACACACACACACTGCTGTACGCACATGAGAAATTTACACTCAGAGTGTGAAAATGGATTCCATTACTCTAACAAGCTTTGCATATTTTAATCATATTCCAGTGTTACTTAGGCGGTCTGTAAGATTACAGTCAAGACAGATTTCTTTAATACAAATTGAAAAATCAGTGCCTACAATGTTTTATTTCACAGGATAGGGCAAAAGATCTGCTTGGGAAATGTTGCACCCTGCGTAGATAAAGCAGCTCAGGCCAGAGATGTAACCTAATCGCAGTTGTTGCTTTTTATCTATTATTGAACTGAGAAGGGAAAAAGGGGGGGTGGGGGGTAAGAGTGGCAGAAGGTGGGTGGATATAAAGCAGACAGGTAAAGGCAACTATCATAACTGTGCTCATTTTCAATGGAAAAGTGAAATCTGTGTGTCATGTTGTGCACTGAATTATTGAAGGGCAGACTTTGTGCGCTGAAGCGGATAGGTCTTGTACAGGGCACCTGGGCCCAAATGAGGATTCTCCCACTCACAAACACACACGCACACATACACATACAAGCACACACAGACCCCACAAATGTACAACGCTGCCCCAAAGGTCTACACCTGCCTTATAAAATATACAAACCCCCCTAAAGGCAGTAAAGTTTAAAATATTAACTGCATCAACAGGACTGTGTCTTATCCACTTTGAAGATTTTGTTGTCGCTCTGTGTGTGTGTGTGTGGTTTAAAGCAATAGTTTCCTTTAAGACAGCCCAGGGGTCGCATGATAATTAATAAAGCTACACAAATTCTATTTGTGTTTTCTGACATTTCTCTGAGCTTTTCTTTTTGCCTTGTGAAATACTGGACTGTTTTCCCTCCTCAGGCCTTTATAAACTATTGAAATAAAATGCCGTTCAGTTACTCTGAGGTTGAATTACTTGCCACTCATAGATGTATGCAACCTGTGACAAGTGTTCTTATGAGAGTATTGCTTTGCTATTACAGGGGCATTCCTCCAGTGTCACACATGAATTGCAGTTTACGGTTTATTCATAGGGAGTGCAAGTCAGCCTGTAAAAACAGATATAATAATGTCACCCGGTGGCTCCGGAGGGAATTTTCTAAAGTGTAAGAAAATTACTATGGCGGTGTCATTGCAACTATCTCGGCTTAGGCTTGGAGACAACAAATGTACAACAAAAAGCTTCTTTTGCAAACTGAGCCATGGACATTTACCACACAGGGGAAGTCTGATGAGAGATATTGCTAAGCTGCAGGATGGGAAATGTCGGACCCAGCGTTTTTTGGAATCTGTCCCAAACAAGGGAATAAAATCAGGATATCTTGGACTCTGCTGCACTAGTTTGTAACTTGTCACACAACTGCTCCAACTGTGGAAGTGTAAAATGAAATGTCTTGATCACCCAAGAAATTTTCTCACATAAATGTACAGTTACATATCTGAATACATATAAAAGGGTATTTATATGTTTTCACACTGTTTTAATAATATTAATCAGCTGAACAATTTCGCTCATCCTCATCATATGAAAGTCAGATGTGGCTAACCCTCTCTGCTGGTTGAATACCAGCAGTCCCTTTCAATCTGTCTCATGGTGCCAGATTATCACTAGCTGTCTCTTTCAGATCTGTGACCTACAGCTACCAAGAGAATTTTCACAGTGCTTATTTGATGCCACCTGCCTAGAGCCAGTGTATGAGCTCATGCCAAGGCAAGGTGCCACTTTTCAACACATGCCAGTGACATGTATCACCACAGTCACAAGTGAGCGGCCGGTACAGTGCACAGTATGTTTGTGAAGGAAGAGAATCACTGGCAGGAGCACATTTCAAGAGGAGATGATGAATTATTTATTTTTTCAGAAGCAGACAGATAATGTTTGTCTGTGCCATGAAAAAATGACATTTGTTATGATATAACCCTGAATCATCATCAGCACTTCTGACATTCTTGCTGTGAAAAGTTGGCAACCTATAAATATGTAGGCTGCAATACATATGTGTGTAAACAAGTCAGGAGGAGACACAGTAGTATCATAGGTAAGCAAGTATGATTCAGGATTATTATTATTTAGTGCAGTGAATGAAACAATTGTATTGGTGATTTTCCTTTTGAGATTAGAGTAATAACTAAGGCATTATGATACAAACACTACAGAAGCCTGTTATTTTATTTTATTGCTCATTATATTTATTTATTCATTATTTTGCACAGATAACAGATATGACACAAATGTGATAGGACAAAGCAAGCAACCACACTGTTACACAATGTACTTCAATTTCAAGCTTATGCCTAAGTCACACACAAATAATTTGCAAGTAATGGCAAAGGCTCTGCTACCAATAGAAACTGTTCTGATTTTACTCTTAAAAAAGCGAAAAACTTTCAATTTTTTTGCTCTAAAATACAGCCTTTGGATTTATCAGTGAATCCTTAGGAGAATGACATTTATTTTGAAAGTATTTGTTTATTCGTGCATCAAAATATCATGGACAAATTAAATTTTGAACTGATAGTGGTGCTAGATGAAACGAATGTATGTGCAAAAGTGCATGGTAATCCATCTAACTGGGACACATTACTTTGAAGGGGATCACCAAAATCAGTTGGATTCATTGTATGGGAAAGTGTATTTTATGTGTATGTGCCAAAATTTGTGTCAGTCCATCTCATTGATATCGAGATACTATAACACGACACGAACACAACACGAAAGTGAAAGCACTAGAGGAGATGTCGGGATCACCAAAGCCTCTCGGATTCATACTCTTGGATATTTGTACCAAATCATAAGGCAAATTTATCTTATGCTTGTTGAGATATTTCAGTCTGGATGAAAGAAAAGGACTGACAAACTGACAGACAGTGCCATCCCTAGAGCCAGGTGGCCATAGTATGGCTAAAAATGAAAAAAGACAGGCAGAGAACATCGAATTTAATAACTGCATGACAAAGATGATTTAGTCATTATAAATTAAAAGCTCTCTATAATATATGAGTTGCCCATCTACGTCTGTGCACCATGATGTCTCAGCAAATACTTGCAGAGACTGGTTTTACAAAAAGAAGGTCCAGTTTGAAAACCTTCACATTAGGTGCAGTGCAGGAAGTAAAACATTAAAAAAACATCCTTTCAATTCACATGCAGTCATATATAGTCCCCCATCCCCTGCAATTCAGACCCTGTGCAAGTTTTGACCACCCTGTCGCACAACCAAAAACATGAATCCTGCTGCTCATCCACACTGTTTCTCCCTTGTTCTCTCTGTGCCTCTCTCTCTACCACTCACTTCCACAAGAGCCCTGACTGGGAGCACAGACGAATGAGAGACTTTTTTTCAGTAAAATATGAATTAATACCTTCTCCTCTGTAAATATTTAACACCACTTAAACTTACAGCTCCCCACCGGGCCTCAGCACGGAACTGTCTAGAGACCATGGGAATGGGGGGGGAACAGAACAGGGGAAAGGCACGGATTAAGCCCAGATTCAATTAACTTAGCACGCTAGCTCTGCGGTGTCCAGGGAAATCATTTTGAGTGAATAAACACATCATGCCGGATGTCTCCATGCGCTGTTTGGTAAATAATATGCAGTATACTACTATATATATATATTAGAGAGAGAGAGTTAGAAAAAGAGCAGGAGCTGAAAAAAAAAGGATCCCCAGGTGAGAGCCTCAGTACGAGGGGCTGTGCTGTGTAGATGGATGAGGGTCACAGCTTCCATCTTCACTTCTCATTACTTGATAATGCTAATTGGAGAGGGAGAGTTGGAGTGTTTTTTACGCTGCTGATTGTTTTGATTATTCATAAGGTGCATATGGAAAAATATGTATTTAAAAATCAGCTTTTGCACCTGTTTCATTTGTATGCTCACGAAGTGCACCATCACACATGCACATGTTCATCTCACTGAGAGCTGTGATGTCAAGTGGATTAAACACTATCACAGCAACACTGAATAGGGAAAAAAAAGCACATAGTCTTATAAGTGCTAATTGATAAGAACTTCCTCTCAGGTTTCTGTGTACCTCTGTGAAGTTGTAAACTGGAGGGAACCAAAAGCAAACAGCAACTTATCTCTAAAAAATATCCTAAAATAACCTATGGGAACAGCACAGAGGGAGAAACACAAATGAGCACAAGTAAAGGGAGGTGACAGCTAGCAAGTAAAGTTGGAAGGATGGTAACTTGCAGCTCACAGTAAAAGAGACCTTGCTGAACCAGCAATATTAATTTTTGTCACTGTCAGTGAATCTTAACAATGTTTTGATACCTGACTTTGTTTCACTCTCATCATTCCACAGAAATAAAAACTCAACTAGCTAAATTGACAAAGTACTCGCGCTGTAGGCTAGTGTCAGTCAGTACACTTGACCAAAGTGTAACATAGTACTTGAAATGCCACTGTGCAGTCAGTTTGGAATATTTGTTTTTGTTATGCAAAAGACCAACAGAGTGACAAGCTAATAATTATTTCATTAATATGATTTTCTAGCCCTGAACCTTGGAGCTAGATAGCAGTGAAGCACTGAGTAACAGCTAACTCTAGCAGAGTAAACAATACTTGTACTTTTAATACATCACATTAATATAAACACGAAAGTAAAATGTTAGCTAACCTTACGTTAGCTCAGCATCCAAAGGAGAGACTTTAAGCTCCCAACAGACTCAATTTAGAAGATATTTGATATTTGAAACCTGTAATTACTGATTCTTTTGGCCACTGGGGAAAGCAGAAACAATTTGCCTGTTATGGCTGAAAACTGTGCTATGAGAGCAGTGACAGTGAACAAAAACTGCAAAGTTGTGGGTCAGACAGCTAAACAATGAGCTAAAACTTGTTATAAAGATGGAAGCTGCAGAATTGGGTGATAATTCTTTGCAGAATTCTTTGTTAGTATAAAATGTCAATTATAGCCACTTTACGATTTGTCAGAGATGACTGCAAGCAGTTAATCATTATTACAATGAATGGAAAACTGCATAGTAATCATCAAATATAATACCACTTCTGAATGTGATAATGAAAGTAATAAAAAGGGAAAAAATAATTTTAGGTAATTTGTGATGTTTACGGACTACGGTAAGTTTGTCTGGGTTTCTGGATACAGATAAACTTTGAAGCTGAATTCAAGAAAAATGCCAACAAAATTGCTACAGTTCTGTCCAGATGAAAGGAGAGTACTTTCCTTCTTCGTATTTCACATTTCCTACTTCAATTTTTTTAAATTTCTTAAAAAATCCAATTTGATTTCTGTAACTGAAAACAAAATTAGCTGTGTCATGTAAGTCTAACACTTCATTCTTGTATTATGTCAATATTATGCTATAACACTGTGTGTAATGCTTTTAGGCGACCCCCTGGAAAAGTATTGGCTCAAGCACTGATATCAGCTCCTATATGGACCACAAATGGTATCATTTGACTTGGAGCACTGTCCCATTGTGATTCGAGTTTTATAATCCACTCCACAAAGGTTGTGCACTCTAACTCAGCACAGCGGGTTTCACTCAGTTTTCCTGGAGGCCTAACGGATCATTTAGGAGAGACAAAAGTAGAATAAAGTGTGAGGGAGCTGGGCAGAAAGCCGCTGGAAGCCATTCTACTGGAGTGGAACTTGAAGAGATCCCATTATCAGAGGCACAATTCAGCTACGTTTCAAAGATCTCTTCTACCCTCTCTTACAATCAATATTTTGTTTTTACGGCCATCCTGCAGTCAAAGAAGCTGAGAAGTTTCACGTGTGTTTCTGTGTTTGCGTGTGTGTGTGTATGTGAAGTGCGTGCTCATACACCTGCCTTCCCATTGATGTGTGAGCATGGTGTTGTACTTCTGAGACCTCATCTTTAATGTATGGCCAATAGTAAGCCTTTAAAATAATGTAAGATTTTAAGGATTGGTGCACAAAACTGCTTACATGCCCCAGGTAGTCACAAAGAACAAAATATGGTTGGGATGTTTTTTGGCTCAAGCCATCTTTGGTATAAACAGACGCTGTAAAGATTAAAGTCAGTCCCTGGGTGATCAGGCGGGCCTCCAACTGTAGCTTGAAGATTCGCTTTTTGATGTTTTGATGTTTCGAAAATCGCAGATCTCAAATGGTATTTGAGGTGATGCTGACATTAAATGCATGAGCCATTGGTATTGAATTTGAGCTTAGTGCCTGCAATGCAACAGGCCAGTTCTTCCATTCCTCTTTTTTTCCTTTTTCTTTTCTTTCTTCTTTCTCAAAACTGCACTGTATTCCTTTGAAATTCTTCTCACTAATGGAAGAATCTCAGGATTACTCTCATTTATAAAGAAATCACCCTCAGAAGATTACAGATCATTAATAAGGCTTTCATTCAGTTCCATTTCATTAACGATACAGTCGCTGGCAGACCTCTACTACCAGGCCACTCTGAATTAACATAAACATCCTTGGACAGATGCCAGACGATTCGTCCCGTCCACCCTCTCCCTCGCTCTCTGTTTTAAACGAGCCTGTGATATTCCAAGAGGAGCTCTGTGCTGTTCCTTCATCGATCGGCTGGGCAGATTAATATCAATCGTTAGTTTTTGCCTTTTATAGTGGCTGCAGGGAGTCAGAGGAAGTTCATGCTGTTTAGTATGCCTTTCATGCTCCCTCTGACTTCTTTGATAAGTCAGGCATTAACAACCCCGGCTGGAGGCTCCTGGTTAAAAAAAAAAAAACAACATTTATTATGAAGCAGCTGCAGGTTCAGATAATGTGTAGTCAGGGACCAAGAACACATAGTGACACAGGTATGAATGGATCCAGAAATTGTGGCCATCTTTTCTTTTTGTATTCTGTTCTGTACAGAGTAAAGTAAGTAAATTTATGCATGGATACAGTGGTTATTTTGTTATTTATTATAATTTATGTCATTTTATTTTTAGCAAGAGAATGGGTTGATGGAGTTGATTTCCAAAAGCTAGGCTGTGAATGATGGTAAAAGCATCACACAAGACGTAGTGAATGAAAACACTTTGTTACAGCTGAGCCAAGCAGTCTCTCTTCCACTGTGACTTGTGGCATTTTTCTTCTGCTGCTGGCAGCGGAGGCTGTGCCAAACTCCTATCAACTGGCACAATTTTTGAAAGTCATCCAGAAGAAAAAGGTGAGCGTGCATCCCACGTACTGTACATTCACACATCACACATATGCAGACACACAGGGTTTCCCCAGCTACACACACATGCCTTAGTGTCCATAGGATACGTACAGGCACGTGCATCACTTTTAAAAGGCCTGGTCACACCAACATTTAAACAGCAACATGGAATTGCTAGATCTGATCTCCTGCAATTAGTGGCCAGTGTTCCAGTGCCAAAGTAATCTGTGGGGATTTTTTCATGTCGAATTCAGCTTTGATGAACTTTGAGCAACAGATTTGCCCTGTCCTGACAGTGAAGAGCTGAAAAATCCAAAATGGAGGGTGATATCGTTGCTTATTAATAAAACCATTTATTGAAAGTAATGATATACATTCCCAAGAACAAAAAGCCAGGATTAAGTGGCCCTCTACTGAGAAAAAAGAAATAAGCTCTGGGAACTGTTTTGACTGACTAGCTGCAGCCACAGCAGTTCACCAACTCGCCCTGCAGATAGTCACTATGTCACCAGACGCTCAGATTAGTTGTTGCTATTCTTCTTTCTGGTGTGTCCAGGCCTTTCCACTGAATGAACCGTTCTGCATAGATGCACGTAAGCTTGTGAAAGCTTTGCACACATAAAACTGACAGAGAGGAAGAAAGAGAGCTGTATGTGTGTGTGTTTGCTTTCAGGTTTACTTGTGTGCATGTGTGTCCACATTGCCAGTGGCTGATGTGAGCTGTATTTTATTAGGTTCATTGCCAGTGTGACCTGGCCTGTCTGTACCAGAAATCACCTGACATGAGTAGAAATATGAGCTGCCTTCTTGACCAAACACACACACACACACACACACACACACACACACACACACACACACACACACACACACACACACACACACTTACACTTGGTCAGCTAAGCTTAGCAAAGAAGTTTTGGATAATACTAATAGCTTAGGGAGTGAGTAGTGGATTTGGGATGGAGAGAACGGGGTGTGTGTAAGGTCCGTAATGATGCAGGGACCCCAGGGAGAGGAGGAAAGATGGAGGAAAGAAGCATTCATATTGGAGAAAATACAGATCTGAGGCACAAGAAAATGACCACAGAGGGAGGGAGGGAGGTAGAGTGAAAGGAGGAGGATAATTGAGGAAATTGAAGTTCAAGTAAGGGGAATGAGGAAAGAAAATAATGAAAAAGGAAGTACAGCATAGATGAAAATTAAGATCAAGATTACTTTTTTTCAGCAATTTGCAGACAGTGGAGGAAATCTGTCTTTCTGCATATCTTTCCGGACATAATGTTATGCATTTAATGGTTTCGGTTCAGTGCTACTGTAAAAGGGTTCACTGCCTTGTTCTGGGTTCTCTTAGTAGGGTTGGTAGATAATGAAATGTATATTTTTGCTGTGGATTCAAACAGTAAATTCTTGTTTAACAGCCTCTCTTGCTTCAGGTCAATCTAAAGATTTTTTCCACAGTCTGAGAAGAATAAGACCACAGGTAAAAAGAGGTTGAATGCAGGGATGTTATAGTTGAGTTGAAAAGGAAGTGAAGACAGAGCACATGACAGTGCAGGTAGTGCTATTTCACCTGCGACTGATCACCTTTAAAACCCCGGCAATGAAATTCTGCCTGTGATGTGCACATGGCCACTGGCCTGCAGCCACTATGCTGCACAAGCACACAAACACACTCACAAAAGTGTAGGTACTATACACCAACGTATACACAGGCACTGATGAACACACACACATTCATGTACACAGAGAGTTGCCAAAGTCCTGCTGGGCAGCTGAAGTTAACACTGCAGAGTCACATGTGAGAGAGCTCACCTGGCAAACAGCCCAGACCTGACATACTGCAGTGAGGCTATCAGTATCACTCCCTCTCTCTCTCCCTCTGTTTGGAGATATGCCAAGTTAGACAGTTAGCCTACACCGCTCCCCTTTGTATCTCTGCTCTCATCCGTTCACCTAAAGATCACCTCGAGTGTGTATGTCTGTGTGTGCACATGACAAAGCGTTCATGTATGTTTGTGCTTGCAGTGTATGTTTTACATACAGTAGACTTCCTCCTTTCCGCTCTCAGAATGGCTCATTTCCAGTTTTGATTTAGCAAATCCATACACATGAGGGTTTCAGATGTAGAATCTCGTGCTGCAGATTGGAAGGCAGCAATTAAAGTGTTGTTAAAGGACAGGTGGTTTTACCCCATTTGGTTTTAGTTATATTATCTTTGTGAGTAATGGTAAAGTTCAGACTTTTAGTTTGTGTTTAAATTGCAGTACCGTGCAATGACCGTGTAAAAATGACAAGAATGATATATGCTCAATGCTTACTGTGATGGATCATTCAACCTGAATAGATTTCAGGAGTATGATAGCAGATTTTAATGCTGCAGCCCTACAGTAATGAGTGGAATCAAATGTCCGCCTGGAAAAATATTTCCAAACATCTAAAACTGTCTCAAATGTGTTCAGAAATGGTAAAATAAAATGCATGTTTGTAGTGAACCTCTTGCCCTTGTGTGTTTTGGAAAATGCACTGAGAGTTTGATGAAAAGATTGATGCCACCATTATGTCATTATGTCTGCGTGCAAAATATTCTGCTAGCACTAGCAGCTAATTAGCGTAGCTTCGCATGAAGACTGATAAATGTGGAATACAATAATCAAAGTGTTAAAACAACAAGCAAAGCGAACTGGCTGCTGGGAATCAACTTCATATTTAACTCCCCCCGAAAAAAAAAGTATTTCCTATGTAAAACTATTCCTTTGATGTATTCAGTTTCATTTCTGTGTTCGAATCCCTGTTAAAGAACCACATTAAAGTCATCTGAAAATGTGAATTTCGCTAGGATGATTAGGAATGAGAAAAATCTAAACCAACAGCAGGAAACTCCATGTGTGGTTTCACTGCTAGAAAGAGACAAATTCTGACATCGCAAACCCTACGGTCATACTCAAGAAGCCTGGACTAGCAAAATAAACTCTTATCAAGCCAGTGCCTGAACTGATGCTGCTCTTCTCGGAGGGGAAATTACGGCAAAAACTACAGACACATCTGTCATTCTTGAATCTGTAGCAATCTTCTTGAATTTACACTGTTTTCACCCCTGAAGCTGCTTAAATCTCCACTGTGGCAGCATGTCAAGTTGCCACAACTGTCTGCAGTACTTGAATCCATGTGACTTTTGTTTACGAGCCTGCAATTAGTTTGTGCAAACTTGATCAAACCAAACACAACAATGCGTAAACTTACCCACGAAGCTGTGGACCAAAGAAAACAAATTCCCTGTGTGACTGTGTCCTCCATTTCAAAAATAAAACCGTGAATGTGCAATTTAATACTCAATACATAATGACGATCAGCATGGATTGAGCCATTTTCTATTTGTTCCCTCGCATTCAGCGGTGACAAGGCAGCCACTGAGAATGTGTGTGTTCCTCCATCGATCCTATAATTCACACTCACCTGTCATATAGATGCATACATTCTTCCGCTGCAGAATGGCTCTATATATAGCCATTTATAACATAATGTCAGGGAGACTGTAAATATCACTGTGCAGCAAAAAAAGTTAAACAATGCAAACAGTAAGATGTGAGTCCTTGGAGGGAGTAGGACAGGGGCAATACCATGTTTTCTGAATAAAATGAGCCCATCTCTTCAGTGGCTGGTGAACAACAATTCTGTTCCTGTACAATATACTGGCTTTTGTCTGCACACAAAGAAATTACTTGTATTAGAAAACAAATCGATGGCATTTAGTCTCTCCAAATGTTGTGTGCTATTGAATGTCTGTGTGCACATGCTGGCAAATGGTTGAGTCCAAGAGCCACAGGACAAAGTTACCTTGTATCATGGAGCTATACTCGCTGCTTTATCCTTGTCTGTGTGTGTGTGTGTGTGTGTGTAGGTGTGTGTGTGTGTGTGCGTGCCTACGCGCTTCCACTCTTATGTGAGTTACTATAATTAATCACAATTATCAGGTTGACTAATGCAGGTGCAGTCTCACTGGGAGAGGCCATTTACAAGCTCAGCAGTACAAAATACAACCCAGAGACAAAATGGTGGAGAACAGAGCACAAATGCATCCAAAACAACACAAAGAGGAGAGTTTAAATGGCAGGTTACCTGCTGCCTCACAATTACAGATTTTAACTTTGCAAAGTGCAAACGGCCAGCATGGAAAATAACCTATTTTAAAAGTGAAACTTTCCAGTGAATTTCCACTGAAATGAAGCTCATGTAGTAAGGGTGCCAAACAAGGACAATTTATTTATGATGCCACATGTTGTTAAAATGAATAAAGCGTTGGAAGATGACAATGTAGGTCCCACTTCAAAGTGACACCATCCAAATCTTTTTTTTTTTTTTTTTTTTTAGTTATTTCTGGCAGTTTATCAAGCACAGGCACAAACTGGCACACGTCCCTTCTTCCTCTGTAGGAAAAAAAAGTCCAACTTTTTATCAAAGAAAAAAGGGAACAAGTTAAAGTTCAGGACAACCAATCAAGGGCCGGCTTATCCTGTCTCCAGAGAGGCAGGAGGAAGAATGGAGGTTGGTGGGGGGTGGAGGAAAAGGAGAAGGAGCAAAAGTGGATGAGGGGGTTGGGGGGCGTACACTGGCAGAATACGAACGAAGGCATCCCTCGCTCCTGTTGAAACGCTAATGAGAGTCCAAATCCACTACTGGCTAATTAACCATGATACCCTGTGACATGGAGGGTGGGTGGAGGGGAGGGAAAGCTGGGGAGGGAGGGACGGAGAGGAGAAGGGCAGCTGTGAAGAAGGGAGCAAGGAAGGTGGGGAGAAAAGGAAGGGAGAAAAGGGGGAGAATGGAGAGGGCAATAAAACTGACAAAAAGAAAGGATGTAGAAAGAGTGGCAAAGAGAAGGAAAAGGGAGGGCAGGAGGAGAGAAATGAGGCCGAGTGGAGAAGAGTGGGGTAAACCGCAGAAGAATGGAGGGAGGAGAGAAAAAGAAAAGAGGTATGGAGGGGAGGAGAGGCCCTGAAACTTTTATCAGGTCAGGGAGACAGCGAGGGCAGAGAAAAAGGAGGGAAAGTGAGGGAAGTGGAAGGGAGGGAACGAGAGGAATCATCTTTTTTCATTTAGAGAATAATGAGGGGTCTATGCATTTATCAGGAGTTGCTGTGTTAACTGCTCCTCTCCGCTTTCATCTCCTCTCTCCCTCACTATCCATCCGTTTACATGTGGAGCATGTTAATCGATTTGCTCACAGTTAGAGTAAACACACACGGCAAAGAAATGGGTGGTGAATGAATCATGCGGCGATGTGGCGAGAGGTTGTGTGTGTTGTTTGTGCATGAGTGTGTGAGAAAAATAAAGAATGTGTGTTGTTTTTCTTTGTCTTGAATACATATTAAAGTGCACACACTGTTCACCCAGTATAGTAAACAGGCATTAAAACTTGTAGGTGTCCACACAGACAAACACACACACACACAGATTGTATGATGGCAGCAGAGGATCTTTGGTATTCTGTAGCGCTGTGGGCTCTATGAGCTTGGCTGTTTTTCTGACAGCTTGACCTTCTGTTGTATATTCGTCCAATCACACAGCCCTAAATACTGTATTCATCACACACGTACTGTACACACTCACATCCTTGTTTTACAATACTAGTGGGGACTCTTCATTGACATAATGTATTTCCTAGCAGCTTATCCTAACCTTAGCCATCACAACTAAATGCCTAACTACAACCCTTAACCTGATCCTTACCTGATTCTGACCTGAGTCCTAGAACCCCGTCTTAACCTTCAAACAGCCACTTCCGTTTTGGTCCCCACAAAGCTGTTAGACACCACAAGTATAGTGGGCTCCTGGTTTTTCGACCCCACAAATATAAAAAGTAAGCCCACATGCACACGTGCACGGAAAAATGCACACAAACACACACAAGCATGTGCAATTGCAAGTAGGCACACAATGTGAAGTTTGGACTGCACAGAAGAAGCCTGGAAGACAACTTCTGACAAGTGATAGTGTAGCCTGACAAAACAGAGAGCTGTGTGTGTGTGTGTGTGTGTGTGTGTGAGCGTGCATGGGTGTATGTCTGCTTTCCTGACAGCCAGCACACAGTTTAATCCAACCAGGTGGCCAGAGGATTGCATGTATGTTGACCATGGAAGAATGCTTTATGGGTTATGGATTCATTTTGTCCTCTTAGTCTGCCTATTTGTCAGCTTGCCTGTCCATCTATCTGTTTGTCAGCCTGTCTGTTCATCTGCCTGTCTTTCTCTGTTTGTTCGTCTTTCTATTGGACTGTCTATCTCCCATCTGGATGTTTGAATTTTTTTTTTTCATATCTGTCTTGTTTTTATCGTTTCCATCTTAATATCTGTCTAACGCTCTGTCCAGTTGTCTTTCTCCCAGTCCCTCAGTTGTCAGTCTTTATTAACTATTTGTCTTTGCTGTCTGTCTTCTTCATTTGTTGTAGTCACTCATGGTCTCTGACATGCACCTCTTTTCCCCTCCCTCTCCTTTTCTCTTCCCGATAGTCCTAGTAACAAACTGCCATTATGTCTGTGAACCGCCTCAGGGGTTCTAGTTGTCGGGCTGATAATGTGTGTAATAATGCCTTTGCGTTTCCTTAGCAACACCATGGAGACGCCTCGCTACATTTGTGGTTTGATTCGTTGCAGAAAAAATGAACTGCTGTCAGTGGGGTGGCTCTAAATTCTGCTGTTTCATCCTTGCAGTTCCAGAAACGGTCAATGGAGGGCGCTAGAATGCAAGGGAAAGGAAGAGAGCGAGGGCTGGTGGCAACAAAACAAACCGAGGATCTCTCACAGTGACTGAGCAACATTACAGCTCTCACACTGGGTTACTGCTGGAATCTGTCGGAGATCGAACTGAACTTCTATAGAATGGATTTCCTTTTTTTTCCCCTCCTCCTCTTTCTCCAACTCTCCAGATATCCATCTATCAGTTCTCTCTGTTCTGTTATTTAGAGCATGTTAGTGCTGACAGAAGTTTGCAACCCATAAGTCAATGCAGGCTCCAGTGAATTGTTGTGATGGAGAGGCCCGTACTACACTGAGAGAATTATGATCAACAATCAATAGCCATTGACTCACACACTTCACACACACACTCACTCAAAATATAAGCCACACATGCACACAAGGCTTCCATCACTTTGATGCGATTGTCACCGCACCTGTTTTTAATCAACTTCCAAGGCCACACACACACTTTCTTCATCCTGTCTTCCGTCTCTCTCTCTCCAGACTCAAAAGCACAGAATATAAAAGAAAAAAAAAGAAAGTTACCAATAAATTATTATTGATCTCCAGTGTTGGCTGCTGAGCTCGGGATGGATCTCACTAGTAATTTTCACAGTCTCACAGTTTATCACCCAAACGGTTTGTGTGTGTTTCAGTGTGTACAGTATATGGCGTCTGTGTGAGTGTTCATCTTTCATCCTGTTCCTCTGTACTGCATGTGTGTGTGTCTTTCTGTGCCCATGTGTATATGTGTGTAGCTATTTCAGATAACCTGATTAGAATGGGTGACAGACACTAGCAGAAGGTTGAGTTAGACTCCTTAGCCTAAACTGAGCTGTAGATTTACATTAATTCTCTGCTGTTGGTCTTAAACTGCCACACTGCCTTCTTAAGGTGCTGCTCACACTCTCCACTTTGATCTCGACGTACCTTACATACAGCCACAAGGTGGATGCAATGACAGCAACACCTACAAAAAATAAAACATTTATTACTAATTAGAATATTCTGTAACAGTGAACTGTTACAGAAAATCATGACAGTGAACTTCACAAATAAACATTCATAGCATGAAAACTAACAAAAGCTTGTGGCTTAATAATTAATTTGCACAGTCTTTCTAAGAATGAAAAACCTAAGTAATTTGCCGTGGTAGAGTGTCATGTCATGTTTTTTTTCTTTTTTTACGTAGTTGTCTGGTAAATTCCTCAAGCTTCTTTGGAGGATTTGCAGCCTATGAGAAAGAAATTTAATGTGTTCAGAGGATTTTCTGTAACCCTTCTTCAGACTTAAGCTACTTTTTTGTGTATTACCTGTCAGGAGCACTTGTCAGATGCGATCCAGTCGAATATCCCTGCAAAACTTACTATCCAAAAATGTAATTCTACTATCATGAAAGTTGGTCGAAGCTCTCTCAAGGTAGTGTCGATTTAAGTGTTTGACAAGGCCATTGTTTTTGGTCCACTTCTGGACAAACCAAGAACACCTGCATACATCTCTACACATTGCACTGTGTACTATAAAAATATATTTAACCCCGTAATGTCTAAGGCCAATTTGACCAATCTTAGCATTTAAGCTCAATTCATTTTCTTAGATGAGCCGTTTCCATTAACATTTTCTTCTCTCACACTTTATACTGGGATGTCAGCACTTATTTTGTACACAAAGTTGATGTCGTAGGTCATTTTGACATTTATTGATTGATTTTATTCAAAGTGCTGCTTCTGCTGCCTCTGGGTTCATGTTGATAGGTTGTACACACCAGGGATAGAAGATATCTGATACTGAGGAGCCAAGCGTGTGTGGTGGGTCAGAATCAGGTCAATTTTTTTATTCAAGTAGG
Source organism: Toxotes jaculatrix (assembly GCF_017976425.1). Taxonomy (NCBI): domain Eukaryota; kingdom Metazoa; phylum Chordata; class Actinopteri; family Toxotidae; genus Toxotes; species Toxotes jaculatrix. The sequence continues at coordinate 23,639,170 of NC_054397.1, read as the reverse complement.
TGCATAAAAAGCCGGTTTCACATTCTCTCATGGGAGAATATGATCAATAAACTGTACTTACTGGCAGACGGGTGATACTTGGTACAGTATTGTGTGGACAGGTGTATTTCCTTTTGCCACAAGTGTATGACTGGCAGTTTACAGTCTAATAGAAGAAAGTGTTTCAGAGCGAGATCCAGGATGTGAAGTTTCTTCAGAAGTGAATTCAGAGGAAGTCTTCCACAGCCTTCACTACAGTCAATACAAATGCAAAAAAAAGAAAAAAAAAAGCATTCACAAGACATGAAAAGCCACAGATATGTAAAAATGGCCAAAACGAGTCACCATCAGCATAACAAAGCCGAGGCAGACTGTCAGCTCTCACTGTAACGTGTAATCAGAATGGATCCTGGACCCAAAAGCTTTGCCACTCAAATCCATGATGTGACATCCACATTTGAACTCTTCATATCTCAACCCACAGAGAAAATTATACTGGACATAACCAATGTGGCAACCCGCCAACCTGCCAAAGTGTTTGCAGGTTGGCGGGTTGAGTCGATGTCAGGTAGAGGAGCTTGACAAAACACTTGTCGGCAAAGTACCTGTTCACTTTCTAGCATCAGATGCTCCTGTGCAAAATGTTCAAACTAGACCATTCACACCAGAAAGACGTTCACCAATGGAACCAGGAAACTCTAAAGATTTGCTTAGTATTTAAACCCACATCATGTGTAAAATGCAGAAATAAGTATAGAAAACACAGTATATGCACTGTGCTCTCTGCTCATCATGTTGCTGCTTGCAACTTGGCCCCATTTGTAACCTCAGTACTTTGTACTTTATCCTGTGATTTGGTGTGTTCCCTTCACAAATCTGCAAGGAAACATAAAACCTTTTTTTTTTCTTTTCCTGTTAGCTAGATGTTGGGTTCACACACAAGTCTACTGTCTAGCAGTGTAACTATCTACTCCTCAGTTCCCTTCACCCTCTGTCTCCAACTTCTGCTCATCTCTCCCTGACCATCTTTATCCCTTCATCTCCCCAGACCTGCCTCTCTCCACCCACCCATCAGATGTCCCTGGGCTTTCTTCCTGTCTCCATATCATTCAGCTCACCTGCTTTCCATCTTCAATCACCTGAGCTTCCCTCCTTATTCACACACCTGCTTCCACTTTCCTCATCACCCGAGCCAGGAAACCTGCCACTGTCACCAGCTCCTTGTCGGTTTGTCTATGTTCACTCGTGTTTTCCTATGTGCCTGCAACCTGAGCTTAGTTACCTGTTGTCTGTACTTGCTTATCTACCTACCTGCCTGCCTGCCTTGTCCACCCACCCATCTGTAAGACTTGTTCTCTTGAGTATATACAATTAAAGTCCCTTCACTAAAGCAGCCTGTGTGTGTGTCTGCGTTTGGGTCCTCTCTACCACTGCTGTCATAAGCAACCATGACAGGCGGGAATGACAGTGTTTGCAAGGGGGATCCAGTGTTTAAAACCAAGATTTCAACAGACTGCACGACTTCATTCTGCGCTTCATCTTTGCTGGAATGTACATCCTGTTTGCTTCACAGGCTGCAGTGGTGGCCAGTGGAAATATGGGATTTAAATGTTCTTTTAACCCTAAGAATCAAAAACAGGGTCAGGGTTAAACTAATCCCTTCATCCTCGACCAAGTAGAGCTCTGGTCCAACTCTTTTTGACTTCACATGGTCCAAAAAAATGGTCATTCCCAGCCAGCATGACAGTGTGGGCCCCACATGGGTTAAGCACGGGTTATATGCGTACTGAGTAGGCATGGGCTTAAACTGGGCAAATGTAGCGGGTCCCCTAGAGTTTTAGTAACATGGGCCCTACATGGTGAGCCCATGTGGGCTGACTACATGGGCCTTTTAGGCCATGTATATGGGCTAAATGGGCATGGACTGGAACTGGGAAACACTGTGTGGCACTCATATGGTTTCAATTATATGGGTGCCACATGGAGAGCCCATGTGGGATGACTATTTGGGCCCCACATTAAATGTAAGTAGGCATGGGGTGTGCCTTGCAAAAGTTTTCATACCCCTTGAACTTTTCCATATTTTGTCACATTACAACCACAAAATTAAATTATTTTATTAGTTAAATGTATTGTATGTATGTATTGGGATTTTATGTGATAGCCCAACACAAAGTGGTGTATAATTGTCAAGTGGAAGAAAAATGAAACTTTGTGTTCAAGATTTTTTACAAATAAAAATCTGAAAAGTGTGGCATGCATATGTATTCAGCTCCCTTTACTCTGATACCCCTAAATAAAATCCAATGCAACCAACTGCCTTCAGAAGTCACCTAATTAGTAAATAGAGTCCACCTGTGTGTACTTCAATATCAGTATAAATACAGCTGTTCTGTGAAGGCCTCAGAGGTTTGTTAGAGAACATTAGTGAATGAACAGCATCATGAAGACTAAGGAACGCACCAGACAGGTCAGGGATAAAGTTGTGGAGAAGTTTAAAGCAGGGTTAGGTTATAAAAGTATATCCCAAGCTTTAAACATCTCACGGAGCACTGTTTAATCCATCATTCAAAAATGGAAAGCATATGGTACAACTGCAAACCTACCAAGACATGGACGTCCGCATAAACTGACAGGCCGGGCAAGGAGACAGTTGGGGCCACTTTGGAAACTGTGTACAAACCCACTTTACTTCTAGCCCAGTTGAGCCTGAAGTAAGGCCCAGTTAAATCTCTCTTCAAGTCCATATGGGGACACACAGGTGGGGCTTACATGGGTTTCATAGAAGTCACTGACTTGGGCTCCACCTAAAGCCCAATCACATCCCTCTTCAAGATGAATAGGTGAGGCCTAAATTGCCCAGTGGGATCCCACTTCAAGCTTACATGGGCACATGTATGGGGCCTAACTGGGTCTTGTCACTCACCCAGTGACACAAGACCTAAATTCCAATGAGTACCAGCTTCAAGCCCATATGGGCAAACACAGGTGGGGGCACCATGGAAACTGCAGACAAACCCACTTGGGACCTTTATTTGCAGCCAAAGTTTAACCCTTATGGGGCCCACATGGAAATGCTGGCTGGGTTGTTTTCAGCTTTTCTTCATTACAGAAACCCGCCCTGAGTGCTACCCTCCTTCATTGTACTTTGATTTAGAGCAACAAACAACCCACTGTAAAGTAATACCTTCCACCCTGTCTTCATTTGATTTCTTCCCATCAATCTTTCTTTGTATTTGCAGCCTGCCCTACTTGCAGTTCTCCTTTCTACCTTCATTGTAGCTTTCCTGGACCTGTACAACGATAAATAATTGTCCTGTTTTTTGTTTTATTTTTTCCCTTGTTCCACTCCCTCTTTCTTTGTCTCGAGTTTGAACAAACAGATAATAAATCTGTCATAAAGCCATGCTTTCTCTCTCTGTTTCTTCATTTACAGTTCTTCTCAGTTGTTTACACTAACACTTGAACTTGAGACACAATAACATGAAACTTGTGTATCTTCTTTTACACCAGTTTTGCACAAACACAAGCACATTTCATGTGTTTTGCAAAACCCGAGACCCAATACTCTACATTTGGCTCAGTCTTCACTGATCAAATCTTGCATGGAAAACACTGCCAGTCAGAATGCTGAACTCACACCACCAGTCACACCACTGACTTCTCATATGGGCAAGCACCTGTTTCTTTTCAATTTGCAATCATAGCTTTAGCAATAAAAGGTTGGAGCACAATGGAGGCCAACTTTGCAGAGAGAGGTGGAGCAAAAGGAGAGCAAGTCAGAGGACGAACAAGACCATGAAGTAGGAGAGCAATTGCCTCTGATGAGAGCAGGGTCACTTTGGTTGATCATGTGATCGGTCAATGGGGAAGGAACATCATCAGCCAGTGTGCCATTGTTCAGGTCACCATTCAACCGTATGCCCCGATAAAACTGCCCATCTCATCAGTTTCTTGGACACACTACACAATATCCTCAATAGCCGAGCAGATAGATGGCCCGAAATGGCATAGATATGTCGTCATCTGGAACAATATAAGTTTCCACAGGGGCGCTCTGGTTTGCAACTGGCTCATCAACCACCCACGTTTTTCTGTTCTTCATCTGCTACCATATGCTCCATTTCTTCATTGAGGAGTTTTTTTCCAGCTTGGCTTTAGAACGTATATGAACGCCGACCCCATGAGCATACACCCCTCCTACAAACCATAGAGGAAGCATGTGGTGATATAGCTGCTGGCTTGATTCTTCTTGCCAGGCAACAGTTTCCCTGCTGCTTGGCCAGGGAGAATATTGCCTGTGATGTCGATGAGGTCCTGTGGCCAGTCTGAAACGAAAGGCAGGATGCAGCCTCATTTTCTTTTTCTGTACAGTATACAGAAGGCTTATTTTCTGTTTTCCTTTTTTTTTTTCTTCTGCATGTAGAACACTTTACAAATTCAACCGCGTTTGCTGAGATGTGTATAAGATTTCAGAATAAAAAGCACTATTTGTGTGTTTTATGTATGTATGAAAACGTGAGTTTTGTACAGGCTACTGTACATACAATTTGCAGTGTAACACTGGAAAAAGAAAAGGCTTTGATAAGATTTTCAAAGAAGTGTTAGTATAGTGTTTTCCATGTGTGTGCAACCATATGTGTAAGCAACTGAGAAAAAACTGTATTTATGTTTCTGTCCTGCTTCTGGACTTTTCTTTTGGTTGAACTGCACCTTTAAGACAATAAAGTCATGGCTCCAATTGTGTTTCCTCATATAGCGTTGCTGCTGGCAGATTTCCTTCCTTTAATATCTGTCAAAGGGCCCGAGCAGCCCTCAGGTAGCCAGCAGCCAATATGAATGGAGACAGATACAGGGGCATGGTCTGAAATAGTCCACCGTGTATTACAACCCTGAGAGGAGTACACACATACACACACACATGCACGCTCAAACACAGGACTGAAGCCAAGACACACAATCACCAACAAAGACAGACACAGGAATTAGAGCCCTGAGAGAAGTCTGTGCTCTCTCCAACCTCATTACATCCACAGGCCACAGGTGCATATAGTGTCTCTTATAGCCGCAGGGACAGGTAGGCCTAAGAATGTGTCAGTATGTGTGTGAAAAAGCATGTATGAGAGCCTGGACTCCACATGCTAGAGCTCATCTACCACATGCATATATGCTACCAACATTTCTAGAACCTGCAAGTCATGAGAGATCCAGGACAAGCTTCAAACCACACATAGCCAACCTTGTTGACATTCTGTATCTGACAGCTACACGTTGACCTCAGCTACTTGATTCTGTCTTTCATTTCTTCCTCTCCACTCTACTTCTCTTAGGTTTGCTTAAGCTGACTCAGGGTCACTTCAATTTAGCTTTTTGCCCTGAGCATCTGAAGGCTACAGTATTAAGGTAAAGCAAGCCAGTGCTTCTACCTCCATATAAGTGTGCGTGTGTGTGTGCACGCGTGCATGCGTGTTTGTGCATGTGGCAGATATTTATAAGGTTATATTGGACTTGGTGGTCGGTGGCCAAATAGAAGTCAAAAGTCAAATGCTCTTTGTTTGAGTTGAGAGTGAGAATATATGAGTGAAGGGTAAAGAAGAAAATAGATGGACAGACAGAGAGAGACAAAGAGTGTGTGTATGTGTGTGTGTTAGGTCCAATCTCAAACCAACTCAGCCTCTCGGCACTTGATTAAGTGCCCACTTAGCTTGTACTTTGAAAAGTGGACACTTGTGCTGCCGTCGTGGTTGGCTATTCACAAGATCTGAAACAAGGTGTGCTTAAATCTCAATTTCGGCACTCTTCCAAATTTGCAACAGTTGCTAAACAACAGTGTTTATATGAACAACTGGTGTTGCTAGGTTACGGTGTTGAGGTGGTAGTCAATAGCTTAGCCTCCTGTGCATCATTTAGCCATTTGGCAACTTGCAATTGAGATGCGCATTGTATTCCTCACCTGGCAACAAAGTCATTGGATAAGCAAAGTAGTCGGTTTCATACTTAACCAGAAGGAGAGAGAGAATGAAGCAGTGTGTGTGCGTGTGTGTGTGTGTTAGAAAAGCAGACTGCAAATAATTTAAGATATTTTTTGCTTGTTTTCCCTTTCTTGACTCTCCAATTTGCCTCAATGAAGAAAAGGCTCTCCTGCCCAAACAAGACCATCAGTGTCTCTCTCTCTGTTTCTTACCCTTTAGCTCTGATATGGTTCTCTGGTTCCCAATCAAACGCTCACTTCATTAGCCCTCTTCTCTTCTCTCCTCACTGGCCCTTGGAAAAGAAGGGCAGAGACACATACACACTCACACCCCATCGCTCAGTCAACCCCAAATACCCACACACTCTCACACTTACACACAGGCAAACACATAGAGTGGGTCTGACTTTAAATAATGAGAGAGCTGTCACATCAGATCAGTGTCTGTGTCGCGGCATGGCCTGGTGGTCAGCAGGACGGATGGGAGTAACCGCTAGCGGCTGACACCCTCTGGACACATAGGGAAGGAAGAGGAGAGGGATGGGGGGGTGGTGTGATGAGGTGGAGTCGTGTCTGGAGAGAGAGAGAATGATGGAGATGGACAGAGCTACGGTGTGCTAAGTCTCCTTAGCCCTCCAGACTTAGCATACAAAGTCTGGAGGGCTAAATGGAGGGAGAAAGAGGAGTGGTAGACAAGGGAGGAAGGTGTTGAGAAAGGACTAAGGCATAAGAGGAGAAGAGAATACAAGACAGGAGTGGAGAGGAGAAGAAAGAAGAGCAGAATGGAAAGATGAGTAAAAGAAAGACACAAGGCAAACACAAGGCAACAAGAGATTAGAAAAGAGGGGGAGAGGAGAGACCAAGAAAGAAAAGGAGAAAGGAAAAAGGAAGAGGAGAGAAAAAGAGGAGTGAAAAGGAAAATAAGGGAAAAGGAGAGGAAAGGAAATGAGATGAGATGATAATGAAGAAGAGTGGAAAGAAAAAAGGAGAGAAAATGCAAAGGAGAGGGAAGGAGACAAGATAAATCTAAAGGAAAGAAAAAAGAAGATGAGGAGAAGGGAGAAAAGAAACAAGAAGAAAGGAAAGGAGAGAGAGAAATGGAAAAGGAAGCAAAATGCAAGAAATAAGAGTAGAGGAGAAAAACAAGAGGAAAGGAAGGAAAGAAGAGGAGAGAGCAGGAGAGGGGAGGAGAAGAGTGGAGAAAAAAGAAAATGAAGGGAGAAAACAAGGACAGGGAGAAGGAGAACAGACAAAAACCAGGAGGTAAGGAACAGATAACAGAAGAGGTGAGAAGAGGCAAATAGAGGCAAGACGGTGGTAAAAGCTAATTCCACCCAAATAATGGCACGAAGCAATACCCTTGAGACAATGGAAGGAGAGGAGATAGAGGAGAGGAACACAGGATCGAAAATCTGGCTGTTTGTCCGGTGCAGGTCAGAAATTATTAGTGTCAGTGCAGCCTACTGAGGCCTCAACTTCCCGTCTCTGTCTCTCACTTCTCCCTACCTCTCTCGCTACTGTGTTTTTGTGCTGATTACGAAGAAGGACAAAAGAATAAATAGATGAATTAAAAGCTGATTTAAATTCGGAATTAAAGTTAATAATACACCTCAGATGATCCTCTTACAGACCGTGCTATCTCCTTCAGTCTAGACAAACTTTTTAAATGAGCATATTATGAGGCCTACTTGTGTTTCTACCTCCCAAGTAAATAAATTCTCTTATATTTCTTAACTGCCTTCAAGAATGCCTGCAGCACAGAGATTTGTATACACCCCACTTCTCTCCTTGTCCCTAGCGTAACCCTTTCCCCACACAGCCTCCAGTTCAGCCCCCCCACCCCCCACCTAGCTAAACCCATCATCTTTATTCAATATGGCCCCTGGTAAGCATTTTAAGTCGGCTTAGCTTGTCAGAAAACTTCCATTTTTTGGAGTGTTGACTCTCTCTCTCTCTCTATCTCGCTCTCTCTCAGTCTCTCTCCCTTCATCCAAAGTCCACCCCCTCATTACACACAAATCAGCAGACACACACACACACACAAACACAGAATTGCTAGCATAATGCTCGGTTACATGAAGAATATCTGAATACCTACACTAATATTCAGCCATGTCAATTTGTCAGGCAAATCAATCTCCATAAATTCAACAGAGAGAGAAGAATTACCTATATCTACCTAACTACAACACAAACACACATACCCACACACACAAACACACACACAGACAAACATGAAGGTATCTATCCCTGTAACCCCAGGGGGCTGTGAGATGGTGCCAATAATGGAAATGGAGGACACCGTTTTCTCCAATAAAATCACAAATAAGCATATTCCCCTGACAGTCTGGATGGGTTCTGAGAGAGATGTTCTGTAACATTACTATGACTGTGTGCACGCACTGTGTGTGTGTGTCAGTGTGTGTATGTGACCATAAATACATTTTGGCTCATGGATGGATGGGGGATCTCCACGGTGATTTGTTTGCTTGGATTAAATGTCAGTTTTGGAAATGTGTTGTTATACCTGAACTCCTGAGAGAGAGAAAGTGCAACAGCAGGTGAGACGGACAGGCTCATCGGAGAGGTGTGTGTGTGTATGTGTGTGTGTGTGTGTGTCTGTGTGTCTGTGTGTGTGTCTTCAGTGATAACAAGTAATAAAAATAGCTACAGTGATGGTGATGCATAGCGTGTGCATATATACTGTATGTTCGTGTGACTGTGCCTGCTGTCTGTACAGTGTTGTTTAAAGATATTTATTTCACACTTGCTTATTTCACTTAATGATCATATTACAGATTTTCAGCCAGTTATGCACTGACATTTGTACTCAGGATTAAAAAGGATAGAATATTTGTTAGAAGTCTATAATTTGCCACATACTTTAATTAAAAGCATTTATTTGTCACTACTGCAGAAGAATTTCTATCAAAAAATATGAATGCTCTTCTTGATACAACAGTACAAAATGGATATTTCAACAACAACTGCATGCAACATAAAATGCAAGCAACAGTAACATGTAGTTACTTAGTAATGAGTTTTGGGTTAATTCCTGGTCCTCTCATGGACTTGAAAAGCATGGAACCTCTGGGTGGTTTTGTCCTTTTGAAACTTTCATTAAATTTTATTCAAACAAGACAACCATGTCCTAAACAATGTTAACAAAATAAAAGAAAGAGGCAGAAATTGCTTGTGTAGTTCTACTGTGAATGAAAAGTTTAAAGAAAGAAGGAAAAACTTGGATCCATTGATAAATGGAAGACGCTGACTGTCTGCTCTGCAGCAAGTTCACTTTTAACCATATCACAGCAGCCTCAGCCAAGACCACAGTTTTAGCCACAACATGTAAATTACTACTACAATAATATTAAAACAAGGCCACTACAGTTTATAACAGATTTTGTGACTGTGGCCTGGTGGGAAATAAGGCTGTTGAATAGTTCAAACAGCTGACTAAAAGGAGGAGGAGAGGTTATTCAGGTTGATCAATCCCACAGTTAATCGGGCATAATGACCCCCCTTCACTTGCACCTCAACTGACAACCCATCTGGCAGAAATTCAGCTTGATTGTATCTGATGTTAAAACAGCATATAGAATGCATACTGTTTGCACAGATTCCCCTTCTGCCCCTCTCAGACCTGCTGAGTGGTCAAAATCATTTGAGCTACATCTCAATGCCACTGGGAACACTGTAAATCAGGAGGTATAAAAATGCCTGACGACCACTGCGTCCTGATCCTGTGAGGCAGTTGCATCACCGCTCCCTGAGATGGAAACGCGCGCAGCAGGCCCCTGGGACACACCAGGTTAGCAAATATGTTAATTCCCAGGAGAGAGGCAGCATTCATCCACCGAAAGAACCTCTTTCACACAAATACCTTTGGTGGTTGAAGTGATGCCAGATCTGTGTCACTACAACCTGGTGAAGTCATGGGCTCTAAGTCAGTTGCAGTGTTAAGAAACCCAGGAATATTTCAGGCCCTCTGGCAGTACAGGCGACACTGGGCTGAAAGGATAATCTCCACAGTCTTCCAGTAAAGACTGGCAGATATTACACAGCACACAGTTTAGATAAGACACAACTGTCCTGTGCTCCGACCTCAGCATTCTGAGGTGAAGCGTGACCTAATTTCCAAATGTATGGTCACATGCAATATTCACAATACAATATAATATTCGCTCTGTTTCCCATTCATTTCCATTGAAGGCTGTACGACTGATGAATCCAAGCATCTGTTTCCAGTTTGTGTGTGAGCCAGCTCCAGCAGATTCACAGGTCAGACATCACCTTTGTTAACACCTTATATGAGCAGATGTGCTCAACTGACCAGTGAACTAATGCACTGTGGTAAGAAATGAAGACATTAGTATTCTAGCCTGTTTCTTCATCTCACTGCCAGATTACAAACTGCTGTGTCGTTCTCATTTGCTGTTTAAAGTTTGTGATCACTCTGATCAGTTTTATTTATTACCTGCACCAGAGCTGTGACATCACTTCCTCAACCGTTAAGTTGGTGTGACAATATGGTGTTAACTACATCCTGTTGATGCAGAGCGGACCTGGTGTCCCAGCCGACCCAGCAGAGAGCATCTGTGTGTTGTGACACCCATCACGCCCCTCCTGAAGGTGGCAGAGGATTACATGCCTATACAGGGCCTGCGGTGCACTGATTGCAGTTTCAGCTGCTCAGACTAACACCAGAGACTCCATGGCGTTCTTGGAGAAGTTTGTCTCAACAAAAAGCGAACTGACTGTGAATACATGCTCCCACAGAATTACATTTGCCTCGTCTTGTATTCCCTCACATTAAGACGTCTGAATTTTTTATGTACTGTGGAGAAGTGAAAGTGGAGTTTTTGTGCACTAGAAGTTAAAACTCAAAGAGTTCCAGCTCACAGAGAGTTGCACTCAAAGACCAACTCAGTGCACTTATCAAAGGTTTTCCTTCTGTTCACCAGTGACTGTCTACAAGAAGCTTTGTTCCTTGAGATTCTCACTTCAAAAGGGCTTGCTAATGTCAGCAAGCTATACATACAACACTGGAGAGGAGTCTCTCTGTTAAGTGGTGGACATATTTCAGTAAGATCCACAGCTGTAACTTTGTGGTTTCTGTAATACTGAACATAGTTGCTGATTAACTTACATACACTTTTGACGTAGTATTCTAATGAATTATTGAAGCTGTGTCAGCTTTCCCAGAATCCAGTGCAGTGTGGTGACCTCCTACTGTGCTCTGAATGAAGGAACAAAATAGATAAACAAGGGAGTAAATGGGAGAAATAAATGCCAGTGCTTTGATTAAATTTCATAAAATTTCATATTTTGTGTGAAGTTATAACATGGGCATATTAAATAATAAAGTACTGCACCAATAAAGTATAATCATTGTTGTAATTACGCTTTCAATGTACAATTGTATTACTGGAGGTGCAAAGGTTGTGTTTTCTTGATTAAGTAATGTTAGTCGTGTTGAAGCCCTCTCATAATTCCCTTGTGTTCCTACAAAATCAAAACTCTGATATGAAACCCTGGCGATAACAGGGTTTCATATCAGAAACAAATGTGATGTAGTATAGTTCAATTGGTATGTGTTGACATAAACAATTTTCTCTCAAAATTGCAAACCAGAGAATCAATACTACGCTGTCATTCCAAATTACAGGTCAGGACAAGTATAGAGACTTTAACTTTGTAGATTCATTAATGGTAATCTCGGCTATTACTCCCAAATGAGCCTTATATTACCATGGCTCATCTGGGATTTAACCAGAAATATCCCCGTCACATTTTCTAGCCATCCCAATTATGTCTGCATGGCTTTACCTCTCTTCAGCTGCAACCTTCCTGCTACAGTATGTTGCTTCAATGCATGTAGTAATTGACCTGAGACTGGTTGACTGACTGACAACTCAGGAATAGTACAACAACTATTGTAAAATATTGTATTAAGCAGAGTGTGGTACGTCAATTAGTCATTGAGGTGCTGTTATCTTTGAACCATGTGTGCTTGAAAGTATAAAAATGCCAAAGCATGTGTATGCATTGATTCACTGACTTACAGTGTTGTAAAGACATAATAATTCTGACTTTGTCTTACACTAAGCATTTTTCTAACATCACTCATTATGGATTGGACAGGCTTTATTCACAATGGTACAACTAGAAATCTACTATCACAGACCAAACTGCCCTGGAGCATATCAATAGCAAATTTAACACATCTTCACTGCTATTCTCCATCAGGAGTCACATTCCTTTTCCTTTTCATTTATTTGGTAAAAAGGTGAGCCGGAGAAAGGCAGTGATGGATGTGATGGCTACAGCATGGTGATATATTTTCCCTGATAACTGTACAACCCAATAAAGTGGCATATACATTTGCGCAACGTGACTGTCTGTGCATCAGGGTTGGGACTCACTCACATGAGCCTTTATAAAAGTAAAGTTTTGGACCAATATCAGTTAATTTCAAGTAGCTAGCCAATGGGGACTGCAGATTGGTGGCATTACTCTACCTGCTAACAACCGAAAACTGTTAGGTCTGTGTCACCACAGAGCTAATCCATATTGGGAAAACAAGTGAAACCCCTTCTGCCAACAACCTAACTCCAACATGCCACCGATTTTTTGCATGTCTCCTATACTGTGTGTGACAGTTTACAGACCACCGAATGATGTGCTTCTTTTATTTCAGATTTTTCAGAGCTTCTCTCCAATATCCAGGCCAACTACAACAGAATTATTATTGAGGTCAATCAATCAGACTCTTTTGCATTGGCATTTTTAAATTTGCTTCACTGCATGATTTCTTGTCTAGCATGTTACTCAGCCTACTCATAATGGACTGCCACATTTTAGCTCTTGTCATAACCTATGGCCTATGTACTAATATTTCTTTAGTTGTGGATACAGGCTTCTCTGATCACCTGTGTTTTTTTACTGCAAATGTTCAACAGGATGTTCCAGAGCTGTAAATGCTATCTGCTAACTAATGAAGTGGCTGCAAATTTTATTGATCTTTTTAGTGACAGTCCTCAAGACATTTTACCTTCCTCCTGTGATTTTACTGAAGATAATTTTAAGAGTAAACTAAGGTCAATGCTTGATACCATGGGTCCACTAAAACCGAGGAAGATTACTGCCAACCCAACACCTCCATGGAGAAATGAGGAAAATTAAACAATTAAAGACAAACTGTAGAATGGCAGAAAGAAGATGGAGAACTTGGAGACAGATATCTAAACTACAACTGCTTCAAAACTCAGCTGCACATGTACTGAAAGAGAACACACTTTACACTGATTTTAAAGTCTCTGCATTGGCTTCCTGTCTGTTTCAGAATTGATTTTAAGATCCTTTTATTGGTTTATAAAGCTCTTAATGGTCTTGGTCCTGCCTACTTATCAGATTTGTTTTTACACTATGAACCTTCTAGAATCCTCAGGTCTTCTGGTAGTGGCCTAATTAAACCTAAAGTCAGAACAAAAACCTACAGTGAGGCCTCCTCACTGCAACTAAAGTCTGACTGATTGATTGATTGATTGATTGATTAAAGGATGGGTTAACAATTTTTAAGTCTGTCTCAGGTTCCAGTGAAATAGTAGTTGTTTTTCTGTAATAATTTCTCCTATTCATATTGCTCATTAAGAGATTCTTTCCTGATGTACTTCCCATGTACAGAGAACAACAACATTGCTTGTTCTGAGCAAAAATGCAATATCTAAAATTAATATCAGGCTTCAGTCGCTTCAGTTAGAAAAATCAAGAGAGTACCTTCCAAAGTTACAATGGAAACACTGTCTGGGATCATACAAAGAGGGATATTTAGTACTAAAGAGGCTGCAACTATGGAAGATAACAATTGCTGAAGCTTCTAATAGCTTTATACTGATCCCTTGAATTTTCTTCTCCAGTAGCGGCATCATCAGTGTGTTCAGCACTTTCATTTATGACTGAATACTGCCCCGTCAGCCTAAGCTTTACTTTGTGTTTATGCTATTTTGGCAGAATGGGAAGAACAACACCCATCATTAGTGTTCACAAATTATCCCAATTGTGATTGGGATAATTAACTATCACCAGTGATTTAGTCCTAAAGTTAAGCTTGTGGGAGACTGTCCTTCTGTAAAAAAAATACACTCTAGGTCATCTGTGCCAGCAGTTACAATTACAACCCATAGTGATGTTTTATTGTAAGGTGATCTCCTGTGTCAGTAGTACTTATGATGGGAGCAAAGGACAAAGTCGGTGGTTTTGTAGTATAGGAAGTCTACAAAGTCTGCATGAGAAGGACCGTGACTGCTCCATAATCTTAACAGCCTTGTAACTATGACAATGAAGTTCTGGTACACCTGCTGCTGGTACACCCCCACAGGTTACATTATTGTTACCATGACGATGAAGGTCTGGTATCCAATTTGGGTATCTAGTATGGGTTCTATCCCAGGGTAGGGCCAAAGGAGGCTGGAGGACTTGTCTTTTAGTCACACCTGATAAAATGCTTATTTTTGTTGTGTTACGTATTTGTAGCAGGCCATTACCAAATGAAACCAGATACCAACAGTGTAAAGCTCCAATGAAATCAGCTGGCTGGATTGTATTATTGTTGGTATTTGACTTAATTTTGATGTAACCTCCAGTGGTGGTGCATTTGCAACAATTCTGCTTACAGTTTGTTGACATAACTAAACAATATGATGTGAATGCAGCATTAGTGCTAATTTCTGTCATGTTTATCACACTATGCCATGGAGGGGTGAAAGGTATGAATTTAAAGACACTGTAAAGTTCCTCTTAAAGCAACACAAACATTCTCTCAAGGTACGTAAAGAGAGACAGCCTCCAGTTCTAATATCTGAGGCCAGTAGCCCGTAGATGTGGAGCACTGGCCTCAGGTGCTCCAACCTCCGCCTGATGAGTAACACACCAGGAACCTATTAGGAAGGCAGAGACAAACAACAACCAAGCCAGAACTGGCAGAGCCAGAGCAACATCACAAGGTTGCCTTGCCAGCCTGTCAGCATAAGCTGGAACGGGCTACAGCTTGTCACATGACACTAAATATGGTTAAAGAAAATGACAGAATGAATAAATGAACACTGTTAATGATGAAACTGCCAACAGAGCCACCTTGACATTTCCTGCACAAAACCTACAATGCTGTCTCACTCACTTACGTTTAAGCACTGTTTAGATGTGTATATGTGTGAAGGGGGTGGGGAGTGCGAGGAAGAAGACACATAAGCACATAATGCTTTATCCTCCTTTCTGGCTTGTTTGGACTCATCATTCATTTTCTTCTTCATGCCCTGACCTCTGATCTTGCCTTTTACCCACCTCTCCTATTGTTACAAGGGCAGAGAGTTTGCTCGCTTCTATTACTGAACAGCCTTCAAATATTTATTTTTTCTCGCCCAAATCACTGCTTTTCCTTGCACCTCTCTGATTTTCTGTTTTCTTCTATTGCTTTCTCCCCTCCATCAACAACTCCATCTGTCTATCAAAACAGACATTACCCAACTCTACAAATCCATTTAAGCATCCAGGGGAGAAGAAATGCAGCAAGGACATTGCTGCTGTTCTGATCCATAACACAGCCACAGATAATCATTTTTCTCAAGAAATGATATACAAATTGTAGTACATTAACCCTAACACAAAGCTGCTTCTAACTTTGCCCTAGGTGAGATGAAATTATCTGCATTTAGTCATTAACACAGGTCTTAAAGCCAGATCATGTAACCTTAACCGAACAGCACAGCTGCACAGTACAATGCATAGTTACTGTGGCCAATTATGGGACATTTAGTATGGAAACCCAAACAGACATTATGAAATATTCATATGCAATTTATAACTGTGTAAAATACATAGGCTTCATGAAACAATAAGTTATTAAATGATTTAAGAAATTATTAAAACTCATCTCATTATAATGAAATGTTACTTCACATTATGCTTATTTTGATAATAATATATCCCATACCCCTCTTTGGCAAACAAGCTCAACAACCACTGCCAAATTTAGCCAGTTAGCTCCTGTTAGCTAAGCAACAATGTCAGTGGAACTGTAGAGGTTGCTGCTGTGAGTACACAGACACAGAAACAAACATGTTTTATTTATCTAGTTCAGCACGGCTGCACGTTACAGCTTAGGGATGTGTGCTTGGTTTATTAGTGAGATGAAACAGCGTTAACATTAGCAGCTGATGTTAGCTGGTTAATTCATGAGTAACTGTCCAAGTAGGGCATGGATAGATGGTTGACTAGGTAGGTAGCATGAGCCTCATTAAGGCAGTACTGGTCTTCTCTATGGAAAGTAGCTAAGGTTTCTCCAAAAAGCAGTTAAGTGCTTTTTTTTTAAATGGAGTTTCTAAAGGAGTCTGAAAAGCCAGCATCTAGTGACAAAGTCACTAATTGGCAATTCTGAACTGGCTAACTTTGACAGCAGTTGTTGAGCTTGCTTTTATAAGAATGGCAGAGTGTATGTGTTTGGCTGAAAGGTGAGAGGAAAGTGTCAGCAAAGTGACACATGAAACTTAAAAAGAATTATTATAGAGAAATTATTATAGAATAAAAACAGCCTTATGAGACATTTCAACAGATGGCTTACCCTTGCATGGATGTAGCAGAGGAAGTGGAGCATAACAAAATAAGGGTTAATATTTGCCACAAACACTATACCACTGATCAGAACTGGAAACTGGTATGCACAAAATGAGACCAGGATCACAGGAACAGATAATGTACTAAAGTGACTGTGCCTGTAATTTACTGTAATTTAGCTGACATTAGCCACTTTAAACTACTGGTCATACCAGACCAAGTAAGGCGTCTACAGCAAAACCCCTGAATGTGTGAAATTGAGCCTACTTGTGTTTTGTGTCAGCAATTCAGCTTTTGTTTAGTGAAAGGGAGAATTTATCAGTTACTCTTTCAGAAGATGCAGTTACGCCAGTTTGAGTAGTTTGGTGCCTCTAAAATTATACTTGCAGAAACGTAGGTACTAATATTGTGTTCTTTTAGAGCAAGAAAAAATGTGTTTTTAAAAAGCTGCATGTAACTGATAAGCAGTTTTTTCCTTTGTTTTGTTTTTGCTCTTTTATTAATATTTGTCATTTGTTTGCTGGCAGTCCAATATAGTTTTTGAATTTTGCCAAGTCAGCTTTAAACATGAATGCAGTCAGCAGTACAGGTATTGCACGGATAATAGCTGACTGTTTTGTTTTGTTCCTTGCATTTTGCAGCATATTTGAACTAATACTATTTCTGCATAGCAAAAAAAGAACGAAAAAAACTGCTGTACAAATTTTGTCATCTTTATTACTAATCGATATAAGACCGAACATGATGACAGAAGTGTGAAATTGCAAACACGGTTTTGAAATCATTTCATTAGTCTCTTTCAATACTGTGAAATTTAAGATGTCTGCTGATATAATTTATGAATTACTCACAGTTGTTCCCTTACATGCCTATTATGTGTTTGTACAGACAGTAAAGCATATCCATTCAGTATATAAATACACTCTACTATTCACATATACATATTGTGCATCTGTGTAGATAATGTGCACAGGTGCTCTAATGGGCAAACAAACACAGCAGTCTTTGTTTTTGTCAACTGCCTCAATCTCTCGGCCACTTTCTCCCTCTCTCACGCCAACATGCCAAGTGCCTTGTCTGCCCATCCATCATGCAGGGAGGCAGATGATTGGCCGCCTCGGACTGCTCCTCATAACAACAGTCTCTGCATGGTAACTGTTACTGAGGAGAGAAAATTACCAAACCCACCGAGATACAACCTGCTAAAAATAGCTGCCATCAAAAATCCCCGCTGCTTGTTACACCCTGTGTGTGTGTGTTTTGAAGTAGTGTGTGTGTGTGTGTGTCTATGCGTGTGTGAGTGGGGAGACAGACAGAAATATGGAGAGAAAGGGAAAGAGAGGTGTAACACATGACAGAGGGAATGATTGACTGACAGACCGACTGACACACTAAATGGCTGACTGATTGTATGATTGATTTACTTACCACCTCCTGTCTTCACTAAGTAAGTAGCATAAATCAGCACTGCAGCGAGGAGCAACACTTTAGAAGACTCTGCCAGGCCTTTGGGTATTTCTCGCTATTTCAAGAGAGATAAAGTTAGTGACACTTTACCTTGACCCAAACACACGAAAGCAACTCAACATCAAAAATACGCCAGCACTCAAAATGGGAGGATGTGAATGGGTGTGTGTGTGTAAGAGAGAGAGAGAGAGAGGAGGAGAGGGAGTCAGAGAATCCAGTGGAGTACTGATGTGTTTAGCAGGATGAATTCCTTTGATGTGCTTGTATTTACAGATATGACCCAGGGGCCAATATTGTATTTAGGTACCTGCAACGATGTTGAGCTGGGAGGAATGCTGAAATATAATATTTCTGTGTGTGTGTATCCATGGGTGTGTTTGACTGTGTCCAAACTCTACAGCCTGGTTTTAAGCTTTCCTTGCTTCAGTTGCTTTTAGTGGCAGATATTGCAGGTACTAAGCTCCAAATACCCAGTTTACTGTTGTAGAAAATAAATTAACAGTCCAACAGGATAAAGTTATGAATTTGGAATGCATACTTGCTTTCAGCTAAAATGTTATTTTACCACGTCATGCTATATTGATAATCAGTATTTTGGATCACAATTGGAGTTTGCTGCATTGCAGCGTGGCCTGATGAAGATAAACCAAAGTGAGGAAAAAAAAAATTGACCCGATGTTATGGGAATGTGGGAGTGCAGTGTAAGAATTGCAAATTATTACATCAGGTTGAAGATATAATTTTTGAGAGTTCAAGTTCACTGTTTTCTTTCTTTTTTCTCCTCTGCATGGCACACAGGGACAAACAGTCATAGCAGCAAACAACCATAGGAAAATCCAAATTCACACACACACACACACACACACACACACACACACACACACACACGCACACAACAGGTCAAAGTAAGAGAGTGTTTTTAGGATAGAGTTTGTTTTCCCTTTTTTGCCTGCAGTTAAGCCCATGGTGTGCACTTGTGCAGTTGGAATGATCTCTTTCACAGTCCAAGGAAGCCTTGAAAACTTCAAAACAAACACGCAGAAACACATTCTGTCAGCACAATATCAATACATATTGGCATGCCGCTGTTGTGTCCTGCCATCCCTGCTATATTCCCTCCTCTCAGAAAAACCGCAGCATATTCTGCCAGCTGGAAGCCTTAGTGATTATTTAACTGCTCTGGGCTTAGCTTGTCAGCCCGCGAAGGGAGGATGAGGGAGGAGAGGAGACGAAAGAGGGAGGAGAAGGGGAGGAATTAGCAAGGGATGAGGTGCTCAGGAGTATGTGTGTGTGGATTTTTGTGAGTTGTGTGTGCCCATGCGTGCATATGTTTGTGGATGCTCTAAAAGCATTAATGTGCGAAAATTCACTAAGAGCATCCCTGAGCCGATTTTAGAGTGTCAGATCCGCTTCCCGGCTGTGTGCATGCAAGTTCCCCTTCAATTGGGAATTCTGTGACAGTGAATCCAGCTATATGGATCAGTCCCTATCATACAGCACCCCCCCCCCCCCCCTCCCTCCAGCTCCCAAACACTGTTCCCCCCCACCTTAGGAAGCTCACACTTCCTTAAGGATAGTACAACAAATAATTAGCAGAGATTCTGTTGTACTGGAGAGAGAGAGAGAGAGAGGGGCTAAGCAAGGAATGCATGGAAGAATCCTCTCAAAACGCTGAGAAGAGTAACAATTGAATTCCTCCAAAGCTAAAATTACATATCATAATCCTGTAATTGATATCCAATTTTGGAGTGCTGGATTCACTGTTAATGTGTTTTTGCTTCACCGCCCTGAAGAATTCTCCGCAAGATAGTTCAACGATTTGGCGTAATGTTTTGATCCAAAAAGCATGTTGCCAAGGCATATACATAAACAGATTAAAAGTGAATAATTAATGTGGTGAAAACATGAAAAGGTAATAAACTACTTACTGATAACACATGTAGATAAAGTAAGACATATCTTCATATCCAGAACAAGAGAGAAGAAACATTCTGTGCATATAAAGAAAAAATGTGTGTATGTGTGTTTTGGAGAAAGAATGTGCTACACAAAAGTCCTGTTTAATGACGAGCAGTAATTTTCTTGCTAGTTCTGCCTCATGCACAGCCTCTCCTCACCACGGAGAATTTGAATTTCGTCTCTTGAAAGCAACGGAGAGATTGGAATTTTAAAGGCAAATTCTATTTTGTTCGTATGAATGGCATTCCACAAGAAAATTGACTTCTGTTACCACTCTGGGTACAAAATAGTTTTTCTCTGACTAACCAATGTTTTCTGTGGTCATCCATTTAGATTTTCATCTCGGCGTGTGTATGTAGTCAACTTTTGTCAGCGTACAGGGAACTTTATACCGATGTAATACAGAGAGAAAACTCCTTGAAATGATTAATGCTGTCAGGGTTTTGACCAGAAATTGCACAAATTCAGTATTTTGCAAATCACATATCTTAGCTATGATATCTAGAGTCCAGTCTAAGCCCTAAACTAAACTAAGCAGTAAACAAGTCATAGTGTGCAAATGCCACAGGAACAGAAGAATTGAGCTGATATGCTGCAGATACTTGTGCAACATCATTTTTAAAACTTGGGGGTTAGGAAGGGATATCAAAAAATTCCATTCAACTCCAGGCAAAGTCATAACTCACCAGCTATAATTAATATGTTTTCTGTGGAAAAACCCACTGTTAACTACTGTGTCGGACTGTACTAACATAGTTAGCAGTTAGCTAGCCAAATATTTCTCTCAGGGGATGGTGGAGACCAAAAACAAAGCTAGTTACATTCACCAGGTGGCCAGAAACATGACTCCAAATCACTGGTAATATTTTTCTGTAAATGCTGGATAGGTAAATAAGCAACTGTTTCTCAAGCAAGTTTGAAATATCGACTTGACTTCAACATGATATGTTAATGCCACATTCATCACTTGTTATGCTTCCCCCAAGTGGCCAAAAACATAATTTGTTTGAGGTTTAAATCAGTCCACACCAACTGAACTGATAATTTGTTATTTCCAAGTTGTGAAATTATTTTATATTGTATGTTTTAAAAAAAGCCTGTAGAAGATGATTTTATTGTTCTACAAATGAAAAAGATGATTTTATAAATGTGACTTTGTGTCAAGTAACTCCAACATTTTACTGTTCTTTGAATGTAAATATAAGGAAAATTGACATATGCACTGTAAAAGAAAGATATTCATATTTGCCACAGCTTTATATGGAGCCCCTCTGGTGACATTGGATAAAAAAAAAAAAAAAAAAAAATGCATGGCCACAAGATAGTTAATGCGTGGCCACGAGATTATTCATTATGATCTCGTGGCCATGTGTTATTACGTATCTAGTGGCCACGCATTTTTTTTTTTATCCAATGTCACCAGAGGGGCTCCGTAGCTTCATCTGAAGGCAAACAATCAGAAGTGAATACATCACATCTGTGTCTCTCACAATGCAAACAACCATCAGTCAGTAGGAATGTCAGTTATTCATTTTGCTTTGTTTTTCTTTAAAGGTCATTATCCTTCAAATCTCTGTATATCACTCACTTAATGAGGCATATTATGAAAATACTGTATTCAGACAAGACATGTTGCAGACAACAAAAGAGTAAGCACTGTGCTCCAAATAAAATGTTGGTAAATTATAGCCTTGTCCCATCAGGAATATGTGTGTGTGTGTGTGTGTGTGTGTGTGTGTGTGTGTGTGTGTGTGTGTGTGTGTGTGTGTGTGTGTGTGTGTGTGTGTATCTGTGTGTGTGCCTGTGTATGTTGGATTGAGCTATACTTATGAGGACTGACTTTTGACATCCCTTTGTTCTTGTGAGGCTATTTTGGATTGTGAGGACTTTATTTTGGCCGGTCCTCACAGTGATCCGTCAGAGCTGATTTTAGGGTTAGTGGTTGAGATGGTGAGCCTCAAAGGAATGAACGGTTCCATTTGGTGTCCTCAAAAGTAACAAAAAAAAGAAAAAAAAAACCTCTGTGTATGTGTGTGTTTATTTTTCCATGCATGGGTGTGTGTGTGTCTGTGTCTGAAGACATAAAACAGTAAATAGAACATTTAACCTCAGTGGGAATGTCTGTAAGTACCTTCTTGCTGATTCAGGACCACTGAGTAAAGATGTTGTGTGTGTGTGTGTGTGTGTTCTGGCACCTGTGCATATGTGTACGTGTTTGTGTCAGAACAGAGTCAGCAGAGCTTGGGCTTTGAACCTTTGTGACACGCATGCATGCATTTCTGTGTATGTGTATACACATGGGGTTGGGGGGGTGACTAAAAGCAATGTGAATATTCCTTTGACTCACATAACTATGTGTGTGTTTATGCTCCAATGAAGCATTTAACAAAGTACATGGGAAAATGTGACTTTGCTGAATCCACAATGTACAAAAAGAAAAGAAAAAAGAAAAAAATTCAAGTCAATTCAATCTCTGTCTCTTTGCTGCCTTTCTTTCCTCTTTCTGCATTTATTCCCCAAATCCTCAAAAGCCCCATTCACATTCAAAATCATTTACAATTGAATTTCCTTCACCACATATTTAAATAACATGCAGCTGTGATAACTGCACTATTTTACAATGTAATGACTTCCTGTCTAAGGTCAATGCTTACCATTATGATTTTATATCATGAAACCAAGAGGATCTTGTATATACAGATCACATACTCATGACCATATTATAGAATATACCCATAACGTTATTATACAATCCATTACAGGACTTCATGACCCCAGGCACTATTACAAACTAAATTGGTCTCAGCAGCAAAAAAGGCCAAGCGGTTAATTCTAACATGAAGTCAGTTTCTGCCGCGACAGGCAGACAGATGAAAAGTTATACAGTCACACAGGAAAGGAGAGATGAATGCACCAACACTTCATTTACATCTGGGCTCTGATTTGATTCCTTTCCGTATGGTCCATTATTTTTTCTTCCTCGCTTCCAGCTTTTTAATGAGTGTCTTCATTCTGCATGTTACTGTCTGAAGCTGTGCTCCAAGTGACAGATATCTTTACACTCCAGTACACATTACGGAGCCAACACCCTCTGTCCTCATTCTCTCTCGTTCCTCACTTTCTCAGACAGTTGCCGAGTCCATGTCCGTCCAATTTGCGAACCACTTTAAGTGATACGTTCCCGCCTCTCGCCAGTGTTCAATATTTCCCTCTCAGCGAGGCCGTCTGCTTCTCTCTTCTGACGCCCACTCCACCTTCTCTCATGTTTCCTCTCTGTCTACATTTTTCATCTTAATTTTACCCTTCTCCATATCTACTCTTAGCCCTTCGTGGGTACATTCTTATAAAACATACTCAGTGTAAATTCATGCTTGGAATATCTGCATAATTGCATAAAACTTCTAAGTTTTTAAGTTTTTTCTATATCTCAGATTTTCCCTACTCGGGCTTTTCAAGGTAGAAAAACACACAGTGCCCTATCACAATCCAGCAGGATTATGGTAAAGATGCTACAGTAGTGGTTCTCCTGTGCAGATTACTCAGATTTTGATTGCATTCCACACCATTATTGTTGTTATAGTTATTTTTCATTCTGCACTCATTAAAAATGTCTGGAAGCATCAGGAGAAAAAGAAACCAGACTTAACTGAGAAGTAGAACGTGTGATGTCAGATCAATCTGCCACAGAAAAACATATATAGCAAAGCAAATGGCATCAAAAATGTGGCAACAAATAAAGGAGAAAATAAAGTATCCATAGGGATTTTTATTATGGCCTCCAAACACTGGTGGTGGCACATATTCATTGTGTTCATCAGTTAGGGAAAATCTGCCTCTTATGGTAAGGTAAGGATTATACGTATGTTTTCTATGGATTCATTTAAATTGGCATTTAAATAGGGTTAGGGTTAGGGTTTAAATGGATTCATTTAAACCCTAACCCTAACCCTAACCCTAACCCCTAACCCTAACCCTAACCCTAACCCTAACCCCTAACCCTAACCCTAACCCTAACACTTTTGTAAAAATAAATCTGAAAGCTGCTACAACAAGTTGTTTTTTTTGTTTTTTTTTTTTATCAACTGCTCTGTACTCTGCTCAATGTGAAAGTGGTCTCATGTAGTGATGAGCCCTTAGAGAATAATCACCTGGCTCTGTACCTCTACAGAGCATTTGAGCATCAGCTTGTTTCTGCTGACCCCAACAATTAATGCAGCTTTGCAGCTGCTCAAGTTGAAAAAAGAAAAAAAAAAAAAAAACATAAAAAAAACAGAAGCTATGTGTGACCTAACTAAAACTGTGTCTGATCACCTTATATAGTTACCTTCTCACATGTCCAGCACAGACCCAGAGGAACATCAGCATTCATTTGGAGTCATGTTTCTTGCTACCTGATGTCTGCACATCCCATTTTCACTATCCTTATAGCTCTGTTTCAATCTCCACCAACCACACTGTGACTGTCTTGTGGTTTGAGGACAGTGTTGTTCTCAGAGTTGTAAACCATGGCGATAATCTAAAATAAGATAAAAAAAAAAACCTCCACAAAGCTGAGGGGAGCTGCAAAGTTGGGTAATTATTTTCTGTGGATTTGTCACTTTTAGTGACCCCTTCCATATTACACATAGTCATAGATACAAAAATATTGACTGGTGCAGCTTTAAGAGAAAACATTTTGTTGAGACTGTGATCCCTTGTCTATTTTATTATTTATTATCATTTCTTTTTCTTTTTTTTAATTTTGCCCCTCTTTTTTTAATAAAAGAGGGGGAAATGTATGGCATCATTTGCCCCTCTTTTATTCTCCACAATATTGTCCTCCCCCTGCCCTTATTCTTCCCCTCTTTCCTTGTTTATTAGTCAGTCTAGGGCCTCAGGCTCAGTTTGGTCTGCCTGTTCTCATTCTTTATTTCATGCTCTCTTGATTGCCCTCACCTGTCATTCTCTTTTTTTTTAAAATCTCTCTCCACTTGGTCATTTCCTTTTCTTCCTCCCCATCTCGTCAGGCGCTCATCTCTTCTTCACTTTCCATAATTACGCATAGTTCTCGGGTCACCATGCTATCGTGACCATCAGGATATTCTCTCAGGATGTTCTCTCTTTGTCTCTGCGTCTTTCTCTCTTCCTGTCTTGCTGAACTCCTTCACCTACACACAATCCTAATTTGTTTCTTCACTTGGTTCGTGCCCTCCGAACAACACACACATAGAGGTGCACACACACTTCTCTCCGTTGTGTCGATTAGTCAGACTTGAAGGCCTGGAGCCTCTGGCTGATGGACACATTTGTCTGCTCAGCAAACTGCTCTATGTGTGTGCTCCTTCACACAGGAGCACACACATACTCGAATCCATGCATGCACACACGCAAGCACACACACACACACACACACACACCATGTCAATGAGGAACCCACCATAACTAATGCCTAAGGTAACCTACTTTTGTTAGCTATATCTGAGCTGTGATTCATATCATTACACATATACGCATGAGCCCACAACAAGCCCACACACACACACGAACACACGCACACAGGATATAGATCAATATACAGTGAGGCTGGCTGCGAGTTCAGACACAGAAGGTCTTATCTCTGAAATGTTGTTCCAAACCATCATCTATGCCAAAAATGTTACTGTAATTGCTGTCTCTAAAAAAGGTAAAGCGTCAGTGTCTGTGTGGTTTAAGATGAAGTGCAGGATGGTCAAAATTAAATTTCATTTTGGAAAAACAGATTTTCTTTGGTCCACAAATATTTGTTGATGTAGAATAATCACTGACAAGAAATGCCAGTCCTTGATTTGAAACACTCATTATAGAGTAAAATGATTAAAAATTCAGAAGCTTCATGTTCAAATTGTTGAAATGAGCCAGTGTGTTCCCTCCAAAACCAGTACAACATGCAATATATAGAACCCCAAAGTGTAATAAAATAATAAACAACTAATTATGAAATAAATATTAAGACTGAAAAGCTGAATAAAAGCATATGAATGCTTCAGTAACTTGTAAAAGAAACTGAAATTGTTGCAAGTTTTTAAATGATTGAAACTAGTTAGAAATTTGTATTTCAAAATGGCCTTTTTCAAATGTCCTAATGTAATTTTTTTTTTTTTTTTAACCAGTCCCTGCCCAACAACCGGTCATACCCCCTGTCACTCTTAAAGGTACCCTGTGTAGTTCGTTGGAACGTGGAATGCTTAGCAAGTTTAGAAAGCAAGTTTAGTTTTGCTTGTAACATGCATGTGTATAGGGATGCACATCCACATGCATGAGCACACGGGTATTCCCGTGGCACATCCTGCCATTGGTTTCATGCTATTCTGCTGATCACCAAGCAGTGGCGGTAACATGCCAACAGATGTAGTAACATGTTGACAAGGGAGATGGGAGGGAAGAAATGACTGTTAGCTGGTAAACACGAAGACAAAGAATGCAACAATTTCAGTATTTTGAAAATGCATTCATTTTTAGAAATTACAATTGCTGCAGGGACACGCACGATGTGTTTTGGGGAGAAATGCTGAATGTAATAAAAAATAACTCCAAAAGGTACCTTTAAGTTTGCAAGCTTTGCAAAGCCAGTTTGCTCATGTTAGCTATAGCAACAATGGTGTCATAATAATTCTGAATCAAGCAACTGCAGAAGCTACTGTAGTAAACAGAAAATTTACTTAGCAAGTGAAGAACTAATTGTAGCTAAAGCTAAACTGGTTTCTACGAGAAAGACACAACTGTCTGAAGGGAAAAAGGACAGACAGTGTTTCTCTGTGGTCACTCCAGGCAACAGGAGCTAGCTAACATCGCAAACACTGATTTTGGAGGATTCTGATTACACAAGCTCTGAAGATTAAAATGCAACTGATGATAAGCACTGTACATCGGTATCAGGTGGCCAGTCAGGTAAAATGTAAGCACAATTGCATGAGTATGAAAGTGTTAGCTCAGAGGTCCTGACCTTGACAACAAAGCATGAAGCCATTGTGCACTGTGAGGACAACCATGTGTTAATGACCTCAAGACAGTGACTAATTTTTTTATTACTGTACTGACCAATTTGTGTTCAATTCAGTTGTTGAGCAGTTACCTACAGTATGTGTAACACAGTGCAAACATTATCAATGTACTGATATCATAAAAAGTGACCTTACGCTTTTATAAAATAAAATGGGACTTGAAATTAAAGTGTCACTGGGGAAAATGTAAAAATAATAAGTTGAGTTTTAATAATCTTCTGCATTATTTCACTGGTTTAAATTTTTTCAATTTAATTTGTTTTCTTAATATTGAACTCTTAGCTCCATAGCAACAGTACACGGCTGTTGGTCTCTCCACTCTCCCCTGAGGACTCTTTTCTGATCGTAAAAAAAAGTACCCTTTTGAATCAGTCCAAACCGCTAAAGGTCTGGCAATAAGTCATTTGAGACACATTTCAGTAGTCCATACCTTCTCAGCTCCACAACATTTGAGAAGGAATCTGCTGCAGCAGCAACTGCAACACTAGTGATTGATAGAAGCAAGCTGGGGTACTTTTTGATGGCTACCACCATGTGTTGGTACACCCACGATATCTCTCGGGAGTCTATATTCACAGTACAGTTGACTAGTTAAAATAACACACAAGAAACAGGCATACTCCAGCTGTTTCCTATTGACAAGTTTCCTTATCGTTTCTCGTGGAAGTCAGTTGGGGGAAGATGATTTGGAATGGTAAAATAAAGCACAAAAAAAAGAAGGGAAGTAAAAAAATCAAACACCCTGGCTGTGGGTGATGAACGTCTGCTGTGGTTGTATGTCTCCTTCAGTCCATCCCAAGAGGAGAGGGGGGATGAGAGGAGCAGTAGAGGAAGAGGAGGTTTGTCTGAATCAACATGTTTTTAGGGGGGATGTGAAAAAGTGGGACAGTGGTGGCATCGCTGATGTCCCTGGGCACAGCACGCTACAAACACAGAAAAAAAACACACATGCACACACACACAAGAAGAGAAATGCAAGCACGAACAAACACACATTTACACACTTGCACCCTTGGGGAGCCCTGCTTTCAAATGCTTTCAAATAGTGCTGTGCCAAATCTCCATACATTATAGTCAGAATTTATATAAAAAGGCTGCATTTGCATAAATGTAGTTGCACAGGGACCAAACAGAGCAGAGAGAATATTCAAGTGGCTTGACTTGTTAGTCCCTCTTACACATACACACACACGCACCTAGACTTACACATACAAACTCACATGTAGAAACACTCTTTGCACATATAATCACATATTCCCTTACTCACAAGAAACAGACCTCAAGCCTATAGGTACAATTTGAGGGAAAATGATAAGATGCTGTAACTCACACATGAACCTGACAGATAAAATAATTTGATTGGCATCTGAATGTTTGGAGAGTGATCACAGGTCAAAATCAGGTCTATTAGGTGCCTGATTGCATTAGATGTGCAAATGAGGCCCAGCTGGAGCCAATCCCATCACACCTGTGGGTCCTCGAGGTCATGCAGTGACAAACCAGAGACTTGTGATTTTAATGATGTTCTCCAATATGAAGGAGACTCTCTATCATTACAGTTAATCTGCAAGTATATGTCCCCCCCCCCCCCCCCCCCCATTTTTTTTTTTTAAATAAATATGTTGGTGTGCTAATTTTAGCCTGAAAATCTTGTGGAGGAATACCTGTGGAGGATAAAGAATGCCTTTTTATCTTTCAAAGTTGTGAACTGAGTTTGACTGATGTTTTTGAGAAAAAAACAAAATGACCGTCATGCATTTTGCTCATACGGTTTTAAAATGGGTATCTTGAGGGATAATGAGTTGTGCATTTAAAAGCATACAGATGAAAACCATAATGACTGAGCTGGGGCCATCTGAGGAAAGTTCAGTTTGGAAATTCAGTGTAGTTGGGTATATTCAGTATAGACAGAAAATATACAAAAATGAGGAAGGGATGATTCATTAGTATTCATCAGCACTACAGTGTTAGTGGTTCCTGTTTGTCCCAAAGCACAGCACTCCAAGTAATAAGTACAGAACAACCATCCTGCCTCTGTGCTGGGCCTCACTCACAATGTACTCTCATATCCTCCTTGACATATGCTTTTTGTAATAATAAATCACAAATGGATTATTCTAGGATAATGACATATTTAGTAGAGGCCTTCAGTTTGAACAAATAAAGGCTTGTCTCAAATGTAATTAATATTTTTGCAGAATTAATTTTGTTTCTCTGAGCTTCTCTTCTTTTAGCTGAAACACTCTTCCTCACTGGTTTATTCACTCTGATCAGCCGTACTTAACTTTAAAAAAGTTATATTTGAATTCTCTGTTTTTCATCCACATGCACTGTATGTATATTTTCCTTCCACATAAAACATTTGAATTGCTGATTTTTTCAAAAGGTTTTAAATCCTTCAATTGTTAGCATCGCAAGCCATCTTCTTCATCACTTCTTTTGCCACCATCAACTGGCGATTATTGGAAAAATGTGAAACTAGTAGCAGGAACATGTATCACTATGCCCGTGAGCTAACTAGCATACTAATAAAACTGGGACCCCCTCTGTGAAAACACTGCCTCATAACACTAGAGGTCAAAAACTGTACAGGGTACCTTCGGTGCTCAGTAAATAACAGCACAGGCTGCTATGTGAGAATTCATGGCCATCTTTATCACAATATCTAATAATGAACAGAGGGGAAACATTATCTTCCTGTTACACAGACAGTGACATTGGTATATGACACTGGCATGGTACACAAAGTACCTGAATACTTGCATTCTGCAATAAATGAATTTATCTGCTTCTATGTCAGATCCCACAGCCAATACTGTTAATGACATGCCCTCAGTAAAAATGCCTGGCGTTTGCAGATGTTTTGCCAGTTATTAATTACTGATTCATTATTGTAATAAAGTTCTATTTTATTTATGAAAACTGAAGTTGTTTTTAATTCTACTTGAAAGATATTCTGTTGTTGTTTACAGCAAAATTCTTGTCTTGTCAGTGTTACCATTACATATACAATCATATCATCAACTTGACACCAGCCAGGCTTGAAATGGAGACCGTTTTCCTCGCTCTTCTCTATTCTTTTAGATGAGTTGCACAGGTCTGCTTATAGTCAGTGGGAAATGAGCTGAGCTAAAGTGGTTTTGCTAGGGCAGTTATGCCTGAACCGGAGAGGGGAAAATGAATGGCTTGGTGTTTTACTTGACTGGCAAATGGAAATACAGTTTGAACATGGAGAGGAGGAGTTGTGTTCAGACAAATGTGTCTGTGTGTGCATGTGTGATTTTGAAGTGAATATGTGATTACAGCAAATAATATGTGACATGTCTCTCTCCCGCTCTGTCCTTTGGGATATCACCATGTGTCTTTATCACCATGTGTCTTTATCACCTCCTAAGGGGGTTGTTTTCTGAAACAAATCTTGTTTCAGGTTTGTTTTTTGAACTCTTTTGTTTAGTGTCTTTAGTTATGTTAGTAGTTCTGGTTGTGTTTCTTTAGTCCAGTAACTCTTGTTTTGGGTGTTTGAGTTTTGGTTGTGTATTTCTTTCTTTATTTTGAAGTCATAGCCCTTGTGTGTCTTTGTCTAGTTTCCCTCCATTTGTGATTGTCTGCTCCACCCTAATTGGTTTCACCTGTTGCCTATTACCTCATGTATATAAGTCTCGTTATCCTCCTGTGTCCTTGTCAGTTCACCTGTGTCTCTCTCTGTGTTGGTTCCCTGTGTTTGTTGTTGTATCTGTGCCTTGCATTTCCCCCCCCCCTCATGAAGATACCCTGGTGGCTTTTTGATCCCAAGTAGCTTGCTTAGTCTTTTATGTTTCCAGCCTTCTTCCCTCCTTCATGGATGATTTTTAGATGTTTAAGTTTTGTTTTCTGGCCCTGGACTCTTCCAGTGATTTTGAGTTTAATTAAAAGACTTTTAGTTTACTCATTGCCTGTCTCGGGGTTTCTGCATTTGGGTCCTCTCTTCCCTCGTGTTCCTGGCAGCCTGGTCGTGAATACAAGCAGCGAAGGGCTTCACATCCTCAGTGACTGCACTGGACCTCATCAGCCACAAGAAGCATTTGACACAGTTCACAGACCAATGTCATGAACTCTATGAATTGGTGACAAAAGACAGTGATTATAATCAGGACAAGATACATGTGAGGTGTAAATGACATAGGCAGCTGTGTTGGTCAAAATAAAAGAAGACTAAAGCTGTGTTCAGACAAAAAGCTAAGTGAATTTTTTGCCTTGAGCTGTACAACAAAACAAATTTGACCACTGAGCCATTCCACCAAACACAGACTGTGCCAACTGTGCAGTTAGCTGTAAGCTAACAATGGAAAAGACAGGGGATCATAAAATTCTCAAGGATTCATCTGTAGGCCATGAATGTCTGCACAAAATTTCGTGGAAATTCATCCAGTGTTGTTGAGATATTTTAGTCTGGACCGAAGTGGTAGACTGACCAACCGACAGACTGGCAATGCCATCCCCCAGAGTCACGCTGCTGGTGTGGCTAAAAATATCATTTTCATCAGATGCTTCTTCAGAGGTTTCTTTCATGCAGTAACATGAAAATTAAAACTAAAATTAATCACAGAAGCTAGTAAATTAACATAGAGTCAAATGAGCATGATTATAGAACATATTGCATCCAAAATAAAAGCACCTCTTGCACTAGCTCAGAGCTGTGCCGTGTGTTTTCAAAGGTCAGACTGATCTGAAAGTACGGTTTCAGCTCAATGATACCAGATGTAAACAAACAATGTATTGGCCATTCATTACAGAGAGCTACTTTGATTTATCTGATGAATATTTTGTGCATGATGTAGATGTACATTGTAAATGCACTACAGTGAATCAGAATGAATGACAATTGAATAAAATTAAGGGTTTTGGTGTTTTTTGTTTTTTTTTTTTAACTCAAATATCCTGCATCAAACAATTGGTATGTGGGAACCAACAACGTAGACTGTGGATGTCTCAGTAAGTGTGCTGAATTTGTAAGAAAGAAAATGACGTACAGCAAGGCAGCAGATTCTGTGCATCACAAACTGTGTACTACCTTTGTCTCTCCTAAACCTGATTTAACAATCATTAGAAAATTAGACAATTCCAGTCAAAATTGAGAGGAAGCTACCCGGATAGGAAATACATTTCATTTAGCCTTTGAAAGTAACAAGGGAACAACTGTCCCAAGCACTAATTCACATACCAACCTTAACTGAATAAATGTTATAAAGACACCACATTCATTCATGCGGCTGCAAACAGTTGAGGCTTCACCAGTAGCCGTAAAGCCTTCACTGACCACAGGGAGTGGAGTTAAAGCACTTGAATATAAAATGGAGATTTAATGGAGTTAGGATAAATAGGTACAGCGTGAGCCATAATGTTCTGAGAATGATACCAAATTATTTTTCATAATGGTGCTAAAGTAAAGCTGTCACAGAACGAGTATTCCCTTTACACATTTCTATGTGTGATTAATGTGGAAAAATAAAACCTGACCAACACAGATGTATATAAATCACTAAATACAAAGGGAAATTCTTTTATTTTTCAACCTGGGTCTTATTCTGGTGGCTGTGGCCATTTGCACTTGCCACCTTTTGTTAAAGAAATTCAGGAAACAAAAGAAGGTATATTGGGGCAAGTAGTTCAAACATCATAAAGCTTTCAAATAAAATTCAGTTTTACTTAAATCATTTCAATTGCTTGTCACCAAGTGCAAATGAAAATACATATGAGAAGTAATTTCCTCTATTAGCTATTGTAGCGAACTGCATATGGATATACTTACGGGGCAACCTGCCAGCTGTGTCGCTCTCTGTTCAGATTCTTCGTACTGGAGAGCCACACAGTCTCCAGTACAGATTTGTTGATCAGAGACACAAACTTGTTGAATTTACATAGCTTGCATCTTTCCACATCCACGGACACATCTAGATATTCCAACTTCTTCTTCAACAAATCCCACTCTTTGCAGAAAACAGAAACACTCTTTCCTTCTTTTCCTATTTGATTTAGCTCTTCGTCTGTGTGCTCTGGTTCTACTAAATATTATTGGCCATCGATGCAAAATGACAAACATTCATCCTCACAAAAGGCAAATGGATATCCTGTCACTTAAGTTTTCTTTAATTTCCTTAATAAAAAGAATCAACATTTTTATACTTACAATGTATGAAAGGAAAATAAAGGAAAATAATTTGATAATGTGAAGGGTGTCCTCCATCCTACTACTATAATTGGAGAGTGGTTAGTGTGTGTGTGTGTGTCCTTGCATGTGTCCATGTAACTGCTCCGTCTAGGGAAGCAGCAAGGTGTGCAAAATTTTGAAAGAACCTATTTCTTAATGAGGCCCTTCAAACAACACCAAGTTTGCGGGGTTCAGTCATTCGTGGTTCTGATTCAGTCGTTCTGTTCTCTTTTTCCTTGCGCATATACTGTGTCATATATGGTAATACTGACAAGAGACAAGATGTTCTGTGCATTGATTCCAATAAAATTCACACTGGCATGAGTTTCACTATCATAGTTCAACCAAAGGTCAACCTCAGGTGTCGCACACCCACTGATGCACATACTGCTTTGTAAAATTAATTAAATCAATGGCCATTGATAATACAATGAGACCTGCAATGGGTAATCGAAAACCACCCTTCCAAATTCATCATCAATACTGCCTCAATGTCTGCCCTTTGCACAAAATATTTATAATGTGCAAGACAATAAATTCAAGAGAAATTAGGGAAAGTGGCCAAAGCAGTAAAAAGGGCCAAAGTCCAAGGCAGTGTAGAACAAAGGGCCCTTTGGGTCTTGCTTCTACACTACGTTGAGTCTTTCCATACTTGCCTCTAGTGATTGTGAACCAACAGAGAATTAGCCCGTAACCTTTCAGCTCCTTTCAGCTTTTTAGAGATTTATAGCTCATTGTTTACCTGTCCTGTCTGTAACTCTACTGTTCTTTACCGTTCTCACCACATTCCCATAGCATTGTTTTAGCCCAGTTTATGACTTGCTAAATATCTGTTAATCGCTAACAGATATTTCCCTTAAGAGCTGGTAGTGAAAACACTGACTTTTACATTCATCAAGTGGCCAGAAGCAAAACTCCAAGTGAAAGATAATAAATTATAAAATGATAAATAAAAAAACACAAACTGCTAAATGTAAATATAGTAGCTGTTTGCTAACGTGTTCATCAACTTAAAAATCAGTCATTTCAGGTTTAAAAGATGACAGTGTAACCAAAAGCTGCTTCAACAGCAACTCATAGCCTCAACAAAAGGGTGTTTGTAGATGATTAGGCAGCTGTCTGTTTAGATGGCTGCTTGTCCCAGAGATTTCCCATGGACTGACCTTCCTTCTAATCCATGGTGTTACTTTATGTGTATAGGTTTAATTGGACTCTGAGAAAAGTGTTTTGAATGATTTTTGTAAAATGAATTTATTTGGAAATGCTTTAGGAAGATGCAAGGTTGCCATGGCCCATAGTGTGAAGAGCCATTATGAGAATTACGCAAAGGTTGAAAAATACTAGGCTGAAAAATTTCCCCTTAATTTTCAAAAGCACTTTCTTTATTTTATTATCAGACTCAGACAACCTTATCCAAAAGGATTGAGCCTGATTTGCTTCTGCCTGGTCCTTCCACACTATAGCAAGGATATTTAATGTCCCATATGTGCTGGCACTCAGCAGATCTGTATGAGTGTGTGTCTGTGTGTGTTTGTGTGTGAGGGTTGGTCAGTGAGGTGATGCAGGGGTCTGTCCTGGAGGTCTAAAGGGGATGCAGGTGGCACGGTCTGCCATCTGCCATGCCACCGTATTAGGACGTTATCTCACCACCTGCTCGGGCGAGTTCAAAACACTCGCACACACACACACACACACACACACACACACACACACACACACACACACACACACACACACACACACACACACATATATACACACATGGTCACACACGGATGTACACAAACACACAGAAGCCTGAAGGTAGAGATGAAATATCCTCCTCATCAGCCTTACACTGAGACCTAAAGACCCAGACCGTGACCATACATCTGACCACATGACCCAGGGATACACATGCACTCCCACCCACGCACATAAATGCACACACATACATACAGACATGTACATGCTGTTCTTTGTGTCTCTGATTTTGTTTCTTCATCCATATATCTAGAACCATGTCGTGGCTTTCGTGTTCTAAATGTGCTTATTTGAATATCACTGCTCTGAAGAAAATACATTTCCCTCTATCTCTAACCACCTCAATCTTGGCCTCCATACCACACGGATAATAGACACCATCAAATCCTGACATGTGGGTGCATGTTTGTGGGTGTATGGTTGTGTGCCACCACAATGTCACCGTATTAACCAGATCAGTAGTACAATGAGTAAATAGGTCAACTAGAAACCCTTTAGTGCCAATTTAGAGACTGATGAAAGGGCGTAGGAAGGCATATATCATTATAAACCTTATTAAATGGGCCAGCGTCTGTCCCAGAGGCTGGAGCAATGATGTTGTAAAAATGTTATCGATGTGGTCGTAATATGAGCTACAGTGCTCATTATGCATGTGATGATAAGTAGCCGAGATGCTGACACATTTAGGTGTGTTTTATGCTCGGTTCCATTATCAAACAGTGTAGTCTGTCTTTAATGGTCCCCCACGGCCCTGCATTTAACACATCACTGTTAGAATATGGATAAACATGCTTAAGGAGAAAAAGTCTGTCTCTGTTGTCCGTTGTGCTGAAATTGTTTTCAGTCCCAAAAAGTAGTTCACTGTTGTGTGCTGCAGACATATAAACTTTAATTTGTGGATACTATTGCAGCATTTATAAAGCATTACAGAAGCCTTTGGGTTATGGTGTATTCTAACTAATATTTTCTTATCCCCTGACTATCTGTATGTCCTTAAAGCTATGACTGACAACTCCAGAGAAGGGGTGCGGACTACCAATCAATAAGTAGCATACTCTATTGGAATATCAATGAAGCAAGAGGAAATCTTTTGTCAACAATAGGGAATGTTTATCAAGCCAAGATGCACACTAATACCAATAGCTGTTTGTGCATGTGTATTTTATATTATGTTGGCTGAAGGTCTGTTTAGTGGGTGAACTGTTGGCACACAAAAAGGCTAGAAAGTTGATAACCAACACTTAAGTACTGGTGTGGTGTAAAAAGCTCTGTGGACTCTGGGGGCTGCTAGTGAGGCTTCAGACCTTCATTCATTTTCATTTATTCTCTTTTCATTTGTTTGATATTAATAATATCCACATATTAGCAGAAGATATTTTAATCATGTTTATAAATATACTGGGCTATTAATCCTTAAGTGCCTTAATCACTGTGGTTATTATTACATATTTTTAAAG
This sequence comes from Toxotes jaculatrix, assembly GCF_017976425.1. Classification (NCBI taxonomy): domain Eukaryota; kingdom Metazoa; phylum Chordata; class Actinopteri; family Toxotidae; genus Toxotes; species Toxotes jaculatrix. The sequence continues at coordinate 23,602,777 of NC_054397.1, read as the reverse complement.
TTTTTTTTTTTTTTCATATAATGTTCCCTTTAGTTGATTAAAAAAATAACAGTAGTAAAGCAGGAACAACCTCAACAAACAGAGGTGGGAACATGTGCTAATAATTTAATAATAGCTAATAGTTTCATTTTATTTTATTTTATTTTATTATTTTTACATCATTTAATCTGACTAACCTTTAAAGTTATTATCCTTAAGATTTCAGTCCACAGTGATTTGGCAACACCCAATGTAACTAATGGTATCAGCAAGTGCTGTTTAATACAACAGGTCCCAGTACTCTACATTCAATGAGTTGCTACTTTGTCAGAAATACAATATGAGATATTTTTACAGCTAAAGAAGCTCATGCTGTGGATAAGTGTAGTTTGGCAGTTTGAATCCAGGGTGGGAATAGTGGCCTTGCCACTAAGAATCAAAACAGCTATATAGAAAGGTATTTCAGAATATAAATTCATTGAAAGGCTGAAAAATAATCCAACCATAAACTGTGTCAAAAATGGGTTTTAGTCTAATGAAAATTTTAAGGATTAACACTTTAATACATGGAGTAAAGGTCTATTGTTCCTGCCCACTAACTTCTAATTGATTATTATGACTAAAAGAACTGATCCAAGCTAAAGATTTGGATCTTATTTTGAAAAATCAGAAAGTCGCCATATAGTCAATCAAGCATATTTGTTCTAGCAATAAACAATTTGATTAATTTAATCAGTTGTTTCATTGACTCTGTTTTGCACAATTTCTTGCTTATGGTGAAGGTGTAGCTTCACATAATAATGAAATCCCAATAAAATCATGGTTTGTTCTCTTGACTCTCTTATGATCAGTAGAACATACATAGGCATGTCTTACTATCACATGCGCTTCCTGTGTTCAAAAATTAGATTTAAACTTATTATCACAGACCTAAATTATTGCCCCACTGGACTGTGTTTAATCCCGCTGAGAAGCTGCAGCAGAGTGGTTAGTTTCTCTCTAATAAAGCCATCAGTGAGTTTGTGCTATGCATGATTGGAAATGATGGTGAAGAACATTTTAATAAGGACTGGGCTAGAAAATAGCATGCCTACAGATTACTCATCACAGTGGTTGTGGGCTACGCTTGGTATTGTCTTGTCTTAATAGAACTATACCAGAAAAAAAAATAGTTAATGTTTTTCACTGTTTAAAAATGAATTGTAGTATTACTGTACAACCATTTTTGTGTCACTGTCCTTATGGACATTGTACTGTTTTTATGACTGAGGTCACTTATCATCATAGAGAAATACATTTTTTTTATCAGTCTAAAAATTCCACACAGATATTTTTAAAAGGCGTCGCCAAAAGCATCTCTTCTGACAATAACATTATTGAGGTTTATGGGGCACACTGGTATTTTGAGTGACAGGATTAAACGTGTGGGTAGAGCTATTTTTAGAAACATGAAGCCACAGCCGATGGCCATGGAGGAAGAGGGAAACTGGGGTGATAATTTCAGCTACCACAGGCTCGCTGTTCCATTTGACTGCAAGGGTGAGCTCAGATACTGTATTTATTTTCAACAGTTGTGTTTTAGCCAGTATAGTGTGGGCTGCGTTGGCTTAGGGATTTCATTAGTTGTTGGAATTGCACATAGTGACACTGCACATTGTCAGAAAGTCAAAAATCTAATATGTGTGGTACTTTCTAGTGGTTATGTGGAGGTGTGTTTATTCAAACCAATGAGAAATGTATCCAGTGCCATATAATTATAGGCTTTTTGGGTCTGACCTGTAACGTGTGTATGTGCTAAGTGGAAAGAAACTCAACACTCATGTATAGTACCTGGCTAAACATATGCAAATATGGTACATTTTATTTCATTACATGACAGCTACAACACTTGGAAGAAACATGTATATTATCATATATGTGACAGCTAAAACTACTGAACTACTTTATACTATAAAATTATATTATAATTATACTATAATAATTCAAATTAGCACCGTGTCCTACCAGCTAAAACATTAGAACACTATTTACTGCGTCAGTACTAGTAATCCAGTAATGTAATAAATAAAATATTACACTCTGAAAAGGATTGCATTCAGCAGTTTATAGTTGAACGTTGTGATTGTTGCTACCTTTAATTAAACCTACATTTATATGTATATAGTATAACTGAACATAGCAAAACATTGTGCAAACACAACATTGACATATCACATGAATTTGTAATGGCTAGTGTGTAAACAATCAGCTGCCAATTTAGAAATATGCCATTCACGGAGCAACATTAGCATTTGTAGTCATGTTTCTTCTATTCACCTGATGAATTTAACTACCTTCTGCCCTTTTTTTGTTCCCCAGAAACTCTTGAGAAAAAAATATCTGGGTACTAAGGTGGGGGCTAATAAACTTCTTTATCACCTAATTGCTAAGGTTGTCTTGTTTTTGGCTCTCGACAGGGGGCTTTATTAGCTTTTTTTACTGAAAATAATTGAAATTATGCCAACTACAGAGATGCAAAAACCAAAACAATGAGTTAAAAGGCAAAATGGCTTTGTGGAGTTGAGGAGAAGTGCAGAGTAAATGATAATCCTTTGTCAGTTTACAACTATGAGTGACCCCTTTTACATTTAACATAGTCATTTGGTCTATTAATCAAAATGATATAAAACATTGATTGGGGTAGCTTTAAAGGATAAGGCTAGAGCTGTTTTACACTTTTGTTATTATCACTAAATCCCATAAAAAGACAAAACCCAGCAATGCATTGGCTCGACTCTAGGTACTCTCCAACTTTCACATAAAAATGTAAATACTGGGAAAACAGGACATGAACACATTCTTTCATTGTCATGAAAAGGCTGAGTCATTTCATAAAACAGGTGGGGACTGTAGGTTTTAGCAAACGTTACGATGGTGTATGTAGAATCAGTTAAAACTACAGTGCCGTTGTTCATGGCAATGGAGGAACATGTCACCCAATTCAATGGTGTAGCTCAGTGATGTGTTTTTAATTCCTTTTGGTAACAGAAGAGACACAGAAGAACAACATACATACAACTATGGTTACACAGGAAATACTTGCTTGTAGGGGCAACTGACTGTGGGTTTTGAGGTTTTCATGGCGTTTGTGGACAATAGGAAAAATATAGAAAATTACCATACTTTCAAGTAAGGGATCTAAACACCAAATCCATTTGATACAATCTGTTGTATGTCTAAATGCAGTATATAGCACTGCAGTTATGGAAATTTTGTTTGTACAGCTGCCTTTATGTGTATCATTTATAAAGTTGTTAAGGCTACTACACTTACAGAAATTATTTCTAGATTTACACACCCTCTAAATCAGTGAGGCATAAATATTCCCCCAGTTTCCTCAACTAAGGTGATTACAGTATATTTTGACTTTATTGAAAGGTCTTTCAACTCAAGAAGCGCAACGCTTGTTTAATATATGTGTAGTACATGTCAAAAGAAAAGTTTGTTCATCATCTCATATGACATGTGTTAGTCTCCTCAATATTCAGTTTGACCCAGGCAGTGAGGGTGTCAAAGCAATATCTCGAAACAGTATTGCAAGTTTGTTTTTTATAAACTTTACAGTATGTGATAAATTATCAGCAGCAAAGTTTTCTTTAAACACGCCCACATACACACCTACACACACACACACAAACACACCTACGCACGCACGCACGCACGCACGCACACACACACACACACACAATGAAGATAAGTTCCTTCCTGATGCGGCAGTGGCCTCCTGCCCGCTCGGTCAGAATTGATGTCAGAGTGGAGCCCTCTCACCGACCCCAACCTTAATTGAAGGACGCTGGTGAACAAGTGAACCGGAAAATTAGTTCTTCTTACCAGCCAAGCCCACAGTCACACAGAGGTACAGTTGGAGACACCCATAAACACAAATGTATTAACCACAAACACACACACACACACAGAGCTCAGGATTTCCCTGCTCCTGATGCAGTGACCGCTTCCTGAACTTTGCTCTATTGGAACATAGTGATTGACATCCTCCGTGTCACATCACCTGAAGCCCATTTAAAACACTCCATACCAGCTCATAGCTTTTAAAGTTTAATTAGACAGGAACAGGCTAATAGAAAAAAATATCACAGAAGTCAACTGTTTTAGTAGGTTTAATGTGTAAGTATTCATGTCACCACAGCTGACTGTTGTGCATTCTGTTCACACAATAACGTCCACGTCTCACTGTGTCTTAAGCTGAACTGAAATCTGAATTCTCCTCACACTTTGTGTAGGGAAACATACGGCTAATGAGCAGTTTTCATAAGAGAATAAAATAGTTTTTGGACATGTTGAAACGTGCTATGTGCACTTATTACAACAGGAAGTCTGGGTTTTGAAAGTTGAAGTTAAACTAGCCTAGCTAGTCTACTAATTAGTCACCTTGTCTCAAGTCTTCAGCTATTAGCCATCATTTGCAGCAGCCACTCAGAGTGACTGCTGAAGTGCTTCTCTGACTGTGTTGAAATATCTGTGGGAAACTTCTCTATTGATCTAAAAAGTCAATAACGGTAATTTCACTTATTCTAATGTGGCAGCAATTTTGTAAATCATTTCATTTACAAGCAATTAAGGCTTAAAGAGAAAAGTGTGTGGTCTTATATTGCTTCCTTATTTTCTCAAATGGTGCTGATCTGGATCACTGGAGTAATTCATTAAAATACTGTAAGATATTTATCCAGGCACTGTGGTGAGTTTTTGATGTTGAGTCATGGTTTGAGTTTGCAGATATCTGTGTGCATGGAATAATTTTAAGTTAATCAGTGCTACCTTCACACAGGCAGTGCTTATTTACTGCAGGAGTGCCCAGAGGAAAAACCTGTTGTTAAAGCTTCTTTATCTCACGGTAAGCAAATGATGTTGGTGTTCTGAGATTAGAGATTTCTGAGCTGTTACTCATAACAGTCCCTACCACCCCAAGAAAAATGACAAGAAAAAGCACACATCAATTACAGACAAATAATTCTGCAATGAATAGAAAGCCGGAGACGGGAGATGTTTCAAGATGTTTTCGGGTATTTTCAAACTTGTGTTGCATAGTCTAGTTGAATAAGACATAAGAGGTTTTTCCTCATTGGTACAGTTTTGAACAACTACTTTCTTTAGAGGAAGTAGTCTTGGTTCAGTCAGAAACTAATTTTGGAGCGGTTTATTTGTGGTGGGAAGGCGATCCAACCTATCTGGCGCAACTACAAGGTGTATTCTGCAAGTTTGAGTGAAACTGCTCCTGTAGCTAAGTATGCTTACATATTAGTATGAGCAAATTCAATAGTTGAAAACAGTTAGCCAGAGAATGGATGAATAAACTGAGGTCTGAACTGGACGAGCAACAAAGTGTGTTGCGCTCTTGATATATGGGCAGATTAGACCTTCTTCAGGACCTTCTCTCTGTGTTAACTTTTTCAGCCCTGCCCAATGAGCAGAATTAACATTTTCACAAGGCTTTTTGTGGTACATCTTCTGTGTGAAAAGAAACCGAACCAGCGGGAAAACGTAACAAGTTTACAAACTACCAATGATTCAAACCAGAACTACAGCTTTGAAACACCCTTAGGATTAAGATTATCTCAAGTTGGAGGGACTGCAAATTGTTAGCTGCAGCATGTTATTTGTTATGTTATGATGTTATTATAGGAGATTTTGCCATTTCTGAGAGACAAATAGCAGCAGATACTATAGATCCTACAGAAGATGCTATGGCACCGCCAAAAATTAGCGTACTAGCAGTCTGAACCACTGTTCTTTAAACCAGCAATAACTGATATTTTGGCTGATTGTGGACAGTTAGTGGGCACAGCCCTGACATGTCATCATCTTTTAAGTTTATAACTTGCTTGTTTACTCATCCACTGGTTGTGTAAATGGTTTTCATTTGGAGTCACATTTCTGGCCACCTGGCAGCTCTTGAGGGAAATCTTTGGCTCTTTATGTGTGAAAAGCTCCATTGTTTTAACAAGCTAATCTCTAGCTGTGTTTGGTGCTGAGCTGGTAGTGTACAGTGGTTTTTTTTTATAACTTTTTCAGCAAAAACAGCTGCCTGCCACGGCCAAAAGAAAGATGCTGTTAGAGCAATGGGAGTGAACCAAAACAGTAAAGTTGGGCTGAACCTCATTACAGAGCTCTGTAAAGCTAAGGGGAGCTGCAAATTTGGTGATAATTCTCTGTAGATTCATCACTATGAGCAACCCGCATTGTCATTTGTTGCATTGTTATTATACAAACACCAATTATAGCTGCCTTAACAGTCAAGTGTTAAAATAAATGTGATTACCTAGACTTTGCCGTGGTCCTTTTTTCATTTTTGTGAGATAATTAAGGTAATTTTGAAAAAAATCACTATAGATTGCAGACATAAATTTGTTGTGTGTATGTGAAGTCACATTTGTAAGTCAATTAGCTTCATTTCTAGATATGACTGGTATCTTATGAGCTGAGAAAAAAGATACTATAGGTATAAAAATAATTTAAAAAAAAACATTGTAAGGGCTTGTTTGAAGTGAGAGAAAGTTATTTCTCAGGAGCTCAATTTAAGATTTGTAAGAACATACACAAAATCTCACACTGACGTTAAAAGAACTGCTGGTATTGTATGACTAGGATTAAATGTTTTCATTCCTTGTCAAGATCTAATTGTTTTGTACATATAACTGCAAAGCATGAGTGAAATGAGCACTGAGAGTATCATCACATACACTTCACAAAATCTATATGAGAAAAAGCAACACTAATTGAGTCAAGCAGCAACAGTACAGTGGTGTTTTAGTGGAATTTTGAAAGGCTGGTAGTGAAAAGGTACAGAGCTCCTGTTATCTGACGCATCATCCTAATATAAACCCTGTTATGAAAGGTATCTGAAAGTGGCTTAAAGCTTTTACACGCTACACAGTTATTTATATCATTTTATCTGTATACTAAACGGCCTGATTCTAAATAGATGCATTTATTATACATGATTGCTGTTGGCTGTGGAAGAAACACTTTAGAACTACTGGAATTTTCTGCCTTTCAACCTTCCACAATCACTAATCAGAGGCGTTGTAGTCTGCAAAATGTCACAAATTCCACACACTGGCCCCCTGCTCCTGGTCTTCTTGTCCATTGAGCATCATATGGCAAAGTGAGAGCTCATTAAATGAAGTCATGATGGGAGAAGGAGGAAGCTGAGTGAGCTAGTGACAGGGGTAAAATTATATTTTGTCAGATAATTCCACAGTCAACTGCCTCCATCATTTTATATTAAAGATGGAGACCAGATTCCTTTGCTGTTTCTTTTTCAGGTGGTTTTATGAGCACAAACTTAGATATGGACTGTGTAGGTATCCAAAAGTCATTGGGTGGAATTTCAGCTAAAATAACAGCAGAAAATTTTATTGCAAAGGTAAACACCTACCATTTCTCTCTTCTTCAGTCATACACACATGCACACATACACACACACACGTGCACCACTCTTGCAGGAGGAGGTGAAAAGCTCTCAGCTGAATTGATTGGCACTAAATGGCTCATACTTGAAATCATCCCAAATTACTGACTGGCTAATGTGCTTGAAACAACTTACTTACCTCATCCTCTCATGCAATACTCGCACACTTGAACACACAGAAATACACTTGAATATATCCCTTCGCTCATTCATTGCAGCAGCTCACATCCACACACATACACCTACACCTGCATGTTTCTTACTCTCTCCTTTGATTCATATTCTAACACACACGTTTGTGTACAGCGAAGTGTATCGATGCTGCTTTTTATCCTGCTGGCTCACTTCCAGTTACTAAGTCATCAACTTGATGACATGATTGAGGCAGCACTGAACACAGCCACAGCCCTCCTGCCAAGCCCTTAGATTCAATGAATCCAAGATTGCCTTAAAAGAAAGTTCTTTTCTTTTTTTCAGCCTTATTTTCATAGTTTTAAAGGACAAGTGTGTATGATTTAGTGGCATCTAGCAATGAGGTTGCAGATTGTAACCAAGTGAATACCCTTTCCCTCACGCTGTTGTTTCCAACCATGTAGGAGAATCTATGATAGCCTTCATGTAACATAAAAACACAAAAGGCCCTTTCTAAAGCCAGTGTTTGGTTGGTCCATTCAGGGCTACTGAAGAAACATGGCTGTGCAACATGGTGGGCTCTATGGAAGAGGACCTACTAGATATGAAAGGCTCATTCTAAGCTAAGAAATACACATTGATTCAGGCCCAAGTTTCAGACAATTTGACAGCAGTAAAAACATAATTATAAATATGTTCCAAACCCCTCAAAATCCTGCATGCTGGTCCTTTAATCATCAATTTGCTGAGATCTAAGGATGTGGCTACGTTGCTAGAACATTGCATTGAGTCCAACAGGACAAGTAACACAGTGGCCGTATGATGGTTAAATGAGTAAAAAGTCAGTTATTAATGTTTACTTACTAAAGCATATGGTAAAACCTGGCTTTACTATCTCACTTCTAAACATCATTAAAATGGAACTCTACGGATCTTACACATCAGAGTCTGTTTACATGTCTTTGCTGGTAACTTTGCTGCACATGGGGAAAATTTTGGGGCGTTAAGTAGCAGCACAACACACGCAAATCACCAGTGGTGGAACTGGATTGTAGATAATGTAGGCATCAGTTTTTGACAAGGAAGAATAATGTATGGAGTGTGGCAGTGTTACATTGTGCAATGCCAAATTGTCTTCATACAATACTCACATGCCATGCATATTCTGAAATAGTAATTGGTCCCTGTAATGATTCCTCCAGTTCATACTGGTCATGAAACTAACCTATTTTAGTGCAACCACGCTTTAAAAGATGGAAAACAAAATCAACAGCATGTCAAAATATGCATTCTAAGCTAATGAGAGGCTTCAGCAGTCTGCTTTAGCCCAAAAAAAGTTGATATCTTTGTTCTGGTAGTTGTATATAGGTTTACTGCTGGTGCTGCTGGCAACAAACTTACATGTGACTGCCAGGAGGTATTTCTCCACTGTGGCTCAGTATGGAAATACATTTCAGGACAACATTGCAAGATACCCATTTGATTTGGCTTATGCAGACTGCAGAGGTGTCATATTAGCTTCAGCTAAACCTGCAGTAACTGATTTCTTTGGCCATTTGGTGGCAGCATAAACAAGTCGTGAACACAACAATTACCAACTTTACCAGTTCCTGAAGGAAATAGCTACATCAGTTAAAGCTGCTTCAAATCCAAAGAAAAACATAAAGACAATGGTGCAAATTAATTTAATCGATCTGTCACTCTTTAGAGTAGCTCACATTTCTATGGTTGTGTCATGAGTGTAATGGAAGAACAGGATTTATCTATTTTAGCTTGAAAGCATGTGCTTTACCAATGCCCAAAATTGTGCGCATTTACTGTATTACTTTAAATAATAAGATAAGATAAGATAAGATAAGAAATCCTTTATTAGTCCCTCAGTGGGGAAATTGCATTCAGCAACAGCAGGGGTACAGTACAGTAAGTAAATATAAGTAAGAGGCCAATATGGCCAGAACAAGATTAAATAGGCACTATTCCAATAACAGAATAACTAAGAACTAAACTAAGAAAGATCTGTAGTATGTACATACATATATGTAGTATGTACATACATAATATGAAAGATCTTCTAAATCTCTCCTTCACACACCGAGGGTGGAGCAGTCTGTCACTGAAGCTGCTCTGCAGAGCTGACAGGACGTCCTGCAGGGGGTGGGACTCATGGTCCAGCATAGATGACAGTTTTGCTAGGACCCTTCTGTCCCCGACCTCTCGCACTGAGTCCAGAGGACAGCCCAGGACAGAGCTGGACTTCCTGATGACTTTGTCCAGCTTCTTCTTCTCCTTCTCGGTTATGCTGCTGCAGAATACACCGTACAGGATGGCTGACGCCACCACAGAGTCATAGAAGCTCCTTAGGAGTGCTCCCTGCACACCAAAAGACCGCAGTCTCCTCAGGAGGTAGAGCCTGCTCTGCCCCTTCCTGTACAGTGCATCTGTGTTGTTAGACCAGTCAAGTTTGTGGTTTAGGTGAACACCCAGGTACTTGTAAGAGTCCACTCTCTCAATGTCCATTCCCTGGATGTTCACCGGTGAGGGGGCAGACTGGTGTCTGCGGAAATCCACCACCATCTCCTTGGTCTTCCCTGCGTTGATGAGGAGGTGGTTTGGCCGACACCAGTCCACAAAGTCCTGCGTCACCCCTCTGTACTCTGCATCATCGTCATCGCTGATCAGGCCGACGATAGCAGAGTCATCAGAGAACTCATCATCATAATGATAAAAATTACCATTAACAAATAACTAATAACAATTAAAATAATATGTGACTGTATTGGTCTCAGCATTAGTGATATTTGGTGATATTTATTTTGGAACGCCTTGCCTACTGCTGACCTGGGTCTGTGTGTTGCAATGTTTACTGCTGGTGTTGACACAGACTTGGAATTTGTGATCCAGTTGGGAGATAACTGAGTCGTGGGGTTGCTGAAATGTGCATAGACATACACTTCAGGTGTGAAGTGGCCCGCTGACTGGTGTGTAACTCTGCTCTGAACACGTCCTTTCAAGTATGCCTTTGAGAGTATAGCCTAAAGTGCTGTTGCCCACAAAACTCTCCTTCTCACAATGGCGAGTCAAATGAAGCAGTTCTGCATTGATTCCCATCTGGCGGACAGTTCAAAAGGATCAAAGAATCAAAAGACTGTGTTTCCCCCTCATCTTGTTTGCAGACCTTATATACAGATGGTTCCTTTTAGGAAATGAATCAAATTTTTAAAGGTTAGTCAAATTTAATTTACTTCAGAAAGTAATTACTTTTCACTCACATTTTGTACAACATGTTAGTGTTCTGAAAAAGTTTTATTTTGACTGTTTTTGGCTTATCTCTGGTAGAAATGACCTGACTCAACCCTTTCGTTGAGATTCACCTTTGTCTTCTTTATGAAGAGAGACGGAGGGTTGGAATGTAATTTCTTACTCTTACTCCAGAATCTTTCCTTGTTTGTTTTATACAAAGGTCACAGATGTTTGGATTCCTGCTGTGGTGCCCAGCACACTTAATGGGACCTTTACAGTTTTCGCCCCCACAGAGGTAGCTCTGCTTCTGGAGGCCATAACAAGCCCTGCAAGAGTGTCAAACCGACTGACAACAAGGATGTTCAGATACATGCACACTTCACACACACACACACACACACACACACACACACACACACACACACACACACAGTGTGCACCCTTGCATGTGCACGCATATTCTTCATCAAACTATTATACCTCCACATTGCCGGCTGGCTCCCCACTGAGACGCCTTCTGTTCAGCAGACAGATTCTACATGTTTGCAGCTAATGGATCTCAGCTGCCATATATTCACGTCCGCTGGAAGAAATAAACTCTGTGTTTTTGTGTGTATCTCTGTGTGTGGGTTGTATGTACATTTTCATCTATTCATTTCTCCCAGATGAGATATATTGAGCTTGTGTGCCAGTTTCAGCACAGCCATTCGGAGATCAGCCGACACAGAGCTCTGATGGCCTCCCATGGAGTGAAGCTATTAGCTGCATGCTAAATGGTCCCAGTGAAGATGCTAACATTAGCTTGATCTCTCACTGCAGTCATCTCAATGAGCAGCACCATTATTTACATACAGAGTGATGTACCGAGATGCTGGTAGACTAAATAATTGTTTATGAACATCTATGGTAGGACACAGGTGTGAATGCTTATTAAAGTGACAGTTGGATTTGTGGGGCTCATGTCCTTTTACCAACAAATATGGACATATTCTGCTAAAACCTTTGTGTTTATGTCTACATTTACAGAAAGCGTCCTCAATTCCTCTCCCTGCTTTCTCTACCTCAGCTTGTGTGTGCTCCCAATCTAATGCAGGTCAGCCATTGTTTAGCTCCTCTGTTAAGTTCCCAAAGGACAGCAAAGATCCAAGAAAAAAAAAAACCCTGCCCACTCAGCAATCAGTGTGTCTGTGTGGGAGTCTGTCTAGCTGTGGGAAAGAAAAAAAAGAAAATAAAAAAGACATCTTTTACAGGCAGACAAGAGAAAGAGGTGTAAGGATGACTGTAGGATCAAAAATTTTATCTTTGTGGACAATTTAGGGTTGACTCTAATATTTAAAGTTGGGCTGTTGAAAAAAAAACAGTTTATCTCTGTGTGATCAGACAAGGTTTATAATTGTCAGTATTTATTCTTTTTTTTGTAATGTTAACAAATTTTGTTATGCCTTTAGATGCATTTTACAGTCATACATTTGGATGTGGTCTATCATCTTGTAAAATGCTACACTTAATGTTATTTTTTTATTTTAACCATGGATAAAATAACCATGTGTAATGTGGGACGGGTCACTCATACTGTTTGAAGCCAACTCCACTTTCCCTCAGCTCTACTTAGTGTTTTTGTGTCTATCAGCCCATTGTTTTGGTTTTTGGGCCCACAACTTTGCTGTTTCGGTTCAGTGTCACTGCTCTCATCAACCGTTTTCTAAGCTGTTTCCAAGCAAAAGGCTCTCAGAAGCCCACTGTACAGTAGGTAGTGTAGAGGCATACAAAATTACAGACTAGCTGGTGTAGAAAGTAGAGTATTTGAAAGGAGAGTGAATATGGGATTCATCAAGTTGCCAGATGGATGCTAATGTTGCTTTATGGCCACTGAATGTGTTTGGTTACATTTACTATGCGACAGACATTTGAATGTTCTGTTTAGAGGTAGTTCTGCCACCCTCAAGAGGTTAGTAAGTTAAGTTTTAGTATGTTTTAAATTTAGTTAAAATGTCTTCCAGAGGAAGTGAGGTCAGTCTTTGGGGAGGATCCCTGCTGTTAACTGAGTTAGCTACAGAGCACACAGTACATCAACCAAATTAATCACTCACTTTGGGTTTGCAGACTGGCAACGTGACTTTTTATGCCTTTTAATGGCTCATTTTTCATCTGTAGTATAGTAAATATGATATATTAACCATCCATAATGTCATTAGTGACCAGCTTACAAACACTTTACTTTACACCCCTCATTCATATTGTTCATAAATCATAATACTGAAAGTACTAAATGTAACTTTTACTGAAATACATCACTGGTATACTGAGGCAGGTTCTTACTTTTTTTTTCTTTCCTTTTTGCTTGAATATACCAACTAACAACTAACTTTGTAATTTGTGCAAGATAGGGTGTCGTGCATTGATCAGCACACTCAAGAGAAGAGATGAGCGATCATAAAAGCACTTATTTTATCACAGTTGTGTCTCAAAACAAGGTCATTATACAATCACAACACACTGCTGAGTACACTACAATCGAGAGTTTTTGCTACATCAGTGGTAGAATTTAATACTGCCTGGTTCTGGCAAAGTAGCCGACTAAAACAAATGTTGTTTTGCTGAACACCCAATCAGTGTTGCACATTTTGCATGTATTTTTACTGTGCAAGAACACAGTAATGTTGTAGATTGTAGAATGTTTTTTTTTCCTGCCTTTGATGCACTCATTGATTTCCATTCTTTTCAGCACATTATAAAAATTAACATGCAGGGATTTGAAACGTGCTGCAGCCATAGGTAATATTGGCTGTTCATTATTTTAATAGTGTCGTTGCTTGTGGCCTTTACTGCCAACCAGTAAAAGTGATCCATCCGCTCAGATAATGCCTCCTTGATGGTGTACAGTGAGTGCACACCAGCTCCACAATTTACTTAATAACAAAGTGACAGTATGATATTTTCTATGCTAATTTTGTATAACCAAATCACAAACAGCAGAGATGCAAATTAGACCAAATTAAAACAAATGTGACTTTTTTTTAAAATCAGGAACATGAGCTCAGGATGATGAAGTGAAAGTCACGCTTGAAAAAACACAATAGCTTTAAAAGATTTGTTACATGTCTGACTCTTATTTTGCATTAAACTTACTCCAGACGACCAAAGTTAGAGAGACAGGCTGCCAAGCCCGTGGCAAGCAAAATACATCTGCCTCTGAATAGTAGACGGCTTTAATTTTATGCAGTGCATAGTGCATTTTAGAAAACAAATCAAAAAGGATCAATAGTTGAAACATTTGGTGCACTTTAAACAAATATTGATGCTCTTATTTTCTTTGGTCTCAACAAATTAATTCTGCCGTACGAACAATGTAAAACTCAGGAATCGGCTTCATTTTTTCATGTCGCCTTTCAAGACAACAAACAAGCATCTTGTTGATTCAGCAGGATGTGGCATGACTGTCTCTACAAGCTGATGTGTGCAGATCCTTTATTTACAATTTATGTTGATTACATACTTGCCATCTCTGGAAATAATCATGTACTGTGGATGACACAGCAAATGCAGCATCCGGAATCCAAAAGACAGAAGTGAACTTACCAGCCATCTGTAGCCCGCTCCTCATCTCTGCTTGAAGCTGTCAGCACAAGGTTACATTAGCTAGCACTAGTATAAGACACCGAAATGTATATGTGTATGCATAAATATAGGGAGAGAGAGAGGTATTACACTGCACACTGAAGAGGAATAAGTAAATCAGCTTTAGTAATAAGGAAGTTTGTGCGCAGCTATCTTTACTGTGGTGTGAATGATTTATTACTTATGGATTACAGCTTTAAAGAGAGACCAGAAACAAAAAGGGTAATCTGGCCAATCAGACATTTTCCCTCTGACATTTGATTCATTTTCTGGCATCGTATCTGTAATTGTAACCAACACCCACTCCTCCCCCGTGGCTCCAATTTTCAGGGCCATGGTTTGAAAATAGAGGAAATGTTTAATTAGTGACCGTAATGAATAGTTAACAGTTGTATGTGCCACTTCCTCTGGCCTTGTCTTGTTGTGTCTTGCTCTCTCACTGGTGTACGCTGGCACTTGTACTCCTTGTGGCTTCCCTCCTGTCTAAATAAGTTATGAGAAATGCCAAAGCACGGGTCCGAAGAAGGCAGGAGATGGAGAAGTCTGGACTGTAGACGCAGCAGACAGGCCAGTGGTTTGTGCCTGTGCTTCTTTTGCTTTTGCTGAAAGGAAACACTGAGTGAGAACACCAGTCATAATCCATTTAAGAACACCACTTTGGGTTAGGTGTGTGTGCAAAGGCGTGTGGTGGTGTGCATGTGCGTGCGCATGCGTCGACACAAACTCACGGATTTGCTCGGCCTTCATGACAAGTTAGGGCACGCAGCTCAACACACACAGACAGCCGAGCAGCACCCTCACTGAATAAAATATCACAATAATTCATCTTGGTATTAACTCATCACTAATTCATAACTCTCCAATAAACACTGCTTAGATACACGAGATGGAGAGGGAGGAAGGAAGGGAAATATGATGGGTACTCAGAGAGAGAACAAGAGGGAAAGAAAAACAGAAAAGGTGAGAGGAGCAGGTCTTGCTTAGTGCTGCACAAACCCCAGAAGCCCCAGTGAGACCAGTCTGCATGGACATTTCAGCTAAATTGGCTTTCGCTCGGAGGCAGACAGACATTTTATTCATCTCATAAGAGGGCAGCATGCCAATATGGCCATTAAGTAGGTATTTCCTTTACAACAATTAGCTCTCACACTGTGTTACCTCATTTGTCATTTGTCTGTGAGCTCGCCTTTCGATTTATTTCTGCGCTGAAATAAACAGTGAATGCAGAAACAGAATTTCATTGCTGGCTTGTAGAAAACGCGCTCTGCGAGAACACTCGCTGGGGTCATTTCATTTCATATAGCATTCTTTATCCTTTCATTTATTGTGTTTTATTTATTCATTCCTAATCCCCTGGCTCAAAGAAAAGATATGCATTGGTGCCAAACAGAATCCACTGAACTTTAAAATTTGATATGGATTTTGCTAATGACTGTACGTTCTGCAAAAACCATGCCAAATACCAGCAGTTGTCCTGGCTTGCAATTATAACACCAATTTTCTACTGATAGCAAAATAATTGTATTCTGAAATCTTGTTTTATTATTCTAGAGTGTCTGACCAGAAAAAATAAGCATTCTGCTCAGACCTACATATGCAAAACACAAACTACCAGTTGTAAGACGTGCACACATGCACAGTGTTCTTATGCTAACCTTGCCGCAGTCTCAGCTGTCAGTCACTCTTCTATGACAAGCATGACTCACACCTATGGCTTCTCTCATTGGTCAGAGACAATTCATGACTAACTTGTCCTCTAAGGAAACTGGACAGCAGCTATTGATGGGCATGAATGAGGGATAAAGGATTTGGGTGTGTGTGTGTGTAGGTGTGTGTGTGTGTCAGTTGGTGTTAGGGGCTAAGGAGAGTGCCTAACCTCCTCTGCTCTTCACTTAAGTGAAACACTACCCACTAAGAAGCAGAGTATGTGGTTTGCTTAATGTGTATACATGTTTCTGTGTGGAATTTTAAATGTTTTCCCTGCTGTGTGTCCATGAATTTACACAGACTTTCAGTGTATCATTATAGTGATTTTCTGAGCAGCGTTCACATTTCTCTTTCTATTTTAATGAACAGTAACACACTGTAGCCTACTTCTATTTCACGCAGTCTTTTCCATCTAGTAGGACTTTAATGGCTTGGCGACACATCTTTGGGGAACAGCACACTGAAATTTGTGTTTTCATGCTCAGCCAATAGTGATCAAGATTATTGAGTTGGGGTAACACAAACCTATCTTAGGATATAACACAAGCAGCATTACTGGAGATGCTTTTATAACAGCTACATTAAGCAGAGGACAATGACTACAGTTGAAGGATGACCTTGTGTCCACCCTTTGAAGCCTGGGTCTGATTTTAATAATCATTTTACATATGGCCTGTGATGCCAGCTGGGTCGCCCAACATGCTGCTACTAGCACTGAACATGCATTGACCTTTGTCAGTTGCAGGTCGTTGTCATCATTGCCATCAGCATTTTGGGACATTCTTCCAAGCTGAGACTCCAGATGTGAGCAGTGTGGCGTGTCTTTGTCTCCTTGTCTCTGCCAGCTGATGTACATACAGTAAATTAGATTTAGGAGTCTAAGATGGCAGTGCTGGGTGATCATGCTTAACTTCTGCATCCTGTCATCATATTAAATGTTGGTGTAAGCAGCCACTTTGTTTCACTGCTGATACACAACTAGGGCCACTGCTTGGATATAAGAAGCATGTTTGTCCATGTTGAGGGTCACATTTCAGCAAGATGATCCTTTTGGATGAAATTAGCTTTTGACAACATTTACTTGTTGGTG
This sequence comes from Toxotes jaculatrix, assembly GCF_017976425.1. Taxonomy (NCBI): domain Eukaryota; kingdom Metazoa; phylum Chordata; class Actinopteri; family Toxotidae; genus Toxotes; species Toxotes jaculatrix. The sequence goes on along the minus strand of NC_054397.1, from coordinate 23,585,543 downwards.
TGGCTTTGTCCAAGAGAAAGGTCCCAAAAAATTTATAATTTGTTCCTCATTATCAGGGGGACTGCTTGCCAACAGGTAAGGCAGGCAAATGCTTGGGGCCCCAGGCCAGAAGGGGGCCCCCAAGGGCTGACCAACTTCGAATCACTAAGGTAGTGACAAGTTTGCAATGACAGTGGTAGGCCATGGCAGAGTCCCTAAAGGGGCCCCACCCACACCTCTCACTCTTGCAGCAAGTAGCATGTGTCTTATGTAAACAGACAAGTGAGAGTGGCATTGAGAAAATGAAGAGAAGTTGTCCCTTGAAAAAAAAGAAAGAAGAAAAAAGAGGATGAGGAGAAAAGGAAAGCAAGACAGTGGTGAATATAATGCAGTTGTTAATTTAGCTCAGAGAAGCTTAGTGCGTCCTGCTCTGCTGGTCCTGATGTGACCAAGTTGAGTGCCTGCAGTGACTTGTTTGCTTAGCTAGCAGGCTAAAAATAAAAACATTGAACTTGGACAATACTTTTTCATTTGTACTGTTTTTAATAGAGCACAATTTTCGAAGGTTTTTTGAAGTTCATTTGTCATTTTAAGTTATTTAATTATTTATGTTGTTATTGTTCTGGTTTTGATTGTGCTGCTTTTTCTGTTTTTAAATTGCAAGTTTTTAATGTTCATATTCTTATTTTGAAAAAAAAAATGCTCTTTTGAAATAAAAAATGTTTACATTTCACATTTTTTTGTTAGTTTCACATTATTTATTATGTAAGGGTAATGAACACTTGTTGGAAGGCCCCCTGTGAATTTTTGCCTAGGGCCCCAAGAGACTCTAGAATCGCCTCTGCTCATTATGATCTGTTTTATTTTGAAATAGGATGTTTTGGATGGGCATTAAACAGCCAGAGATCAATTGTAAACCAGTTCTTATTGTAACACTGCTGTTTCCCTGGTATGATGCCTGAGAGGCATACCTGCAGTACTTGGGGCTTGAAAAAATGTAGTTGCAACAACAAACATTTTGGGTATAATGTAATTCTGATTTACAGTTGATAAACATTAAATTTGTCCTTCCCACAGTGGGCTATGAGAACCAATTATCCTGCACTCAAAAAATATTTTGTCTAATAATTAGGATTTATGTATTTTAATTGCATATATATAATTTTGTATTACACAGAATAAACAAACTGATAAACTTTATGTGATGCATATTTGTCAAACGAAACAAGAATGAGATTTATGTAAGTGTACAAATTAAACCCAATGTGTTTTAAATACATAATAACCAATTAATTTGCATTAACCTGGTTATTACAGTTTTTCTTCAGTCGCTTTGATACATTTCTTAAATCATCCTTAACATTCGCACAACTATTTGTCCATTTCTCTAAACAATTCATGCAAACAGCACCATACAATGGACTACTTGCAAAAGACAGTAAATGGCTAAGACCCTTAGTTTATCTCTCAAAAGTAAATATTTATGTCAATGAACATGTCAGTGCCGTTAGAATGACAAGTTCTTGAGTCACTGTTCACAAACAAGATAGTGAAAATACTTAGCCATGTTGTCAATGTAACAGTGTACTCTGATGTAAACTGTGGCTAAGGTTTTGATGACAATGACTGAAAATGCACAAGGCCACACTTGTTCTTTATGGCATACATCAGTTTCAACAGCACAAAGTTACACATCTCTGTATGTGGGAGACTGAGTGCAAGGCACTGGACAGGATTCACATTAATGCTTTTACTGTTTGAGCTGTAATTTGTTGACAGACCATGACACTGCAATACAGAACAGAAAAAGACAGTTCTGACTAGCACAAAGGGAATATACAAAATTAGATGCAAACATAAGAAACACCCCTTAGGCAGAACTGTACATGCAGTGCTTCATGGGGAATTACAGTGCAGTCTTTCTACATTTCCTGACGTTCCCGTCTGTCGGGCCACAGATTCTTATCCACATCACAATGGATACCTTCCCTTGCAATACAGCATGGAGAGGATCTTTTGGAAGGTCTTATCCGGCCTCTGCAGGCGTCTGCTGTGACGTCCTCACATGCTGCATCCGTGGCAGGGTCATCTGAGTATGTGGCTGGCGACTGTAAATCTTCCACCTCCATGCTGAGCAGAACTCCTCAATTGGGTTAAGGAATGGGGAATAGGGTGAGAGTAATTCCATTAGCATCCTGTAGTGGGTTGCAGACCATTGTCTAACTCACATTCTCCCAAATTACCACATACTTTGGTAAATCATCATCTCATCATCTGGGATGCTGCATGTTGTTATGGTCCTACAACAGAAATATGAGTTAGCACACTTCTGCTCTGAAATGGCAGCACATGTGGTGATGTTCTCATGGTGATGTTCCCATATGTTCCCACACTTGTAGCCCTTATTTAATCCGGAACGCACCCATGTCCTTGGCCTCTCCTTCTGTTTTGTCTCCCTACCCTTCCACCGCACATCCTTACTCCTCCCAGTTGTCCCACCCTGTCCATTTCCTAGTTGTTCTTCTGTTGTCAGAAATTGTAACACTGTGTTGTGCTCTGTCTACATACGCTTCCAAACTGAAGGTTCATGAGATGCACCTCTGAGCTATTTTAGAGAACTGGTTGATCATTGGTTGATCATGAGAACAATTCATTGATTCAGGACACATTTACAAAAAAAATAGAAATGTGTAGAAAATATGTTTGGCAGATTGTGACAACTGGTTCAATCAGTTTGCATGTAATGACTAATGCAATGAACTAATGCCCAGATGTTTTAGGGTAAGACTATTTAACAGAGAACCAGTATAATATAGTTATATAATTGTACATGATCATTTGTATGAATGTACCAAAACATTTGTAATTTGTTCAAAAGAATGTGAAATTGCTTTCATGATGTGCACAAGTTACAAGATGATTTCGAACAAGCAGTTTTGAGAATTTTAATTGAGAATCTGAGAAATTTGCCTGTGACACATTGTGTAACACACTGGATTTTCTTATTAAAATATAAAAATCTTAAATATTAGACTAAATATTTTTTGAGGGCAGGATAATTGGCTCCCATACCGCACTGTGAGAGGAATGTTATAATATCCTATACAAATTAATGTGCCTCCCATTTAATGAAATACAAACCTTTGGACAAGAGGACATATCTAACTGAGCCTAGTTAAGTGTAATGAGCTCACCTTTAAAGTGTCTTTATGGAGAGAGCAGTATGAAACACAAATGTCACTCCAGTGTAACAACATCACATTTGGGGAGAAAATATCTGATATTAGTTTTTTACTCTGCAATATTAAAAAAAAAAACTCCACTCTGACTTTTAAATTTTTAATCAGCTACATTCAAGAAATCAGTCAGACAAGCTGTGGGCCAATAATATCTCTTGATTTACACGGAGCAGGCCCATATCAGCAGCAGGTCACGCTTTAAATGTTACATCATAATTAATGTATGATCAGGAATAGGGCTTCTTCATTATGAAGCAATATGTAAATTCCCTCTTCCTTCACACTGTACCATGTAATATTCAGGTAATTTAAAAGCCTTTAACCTCTTTTTTTCATATAATTCACATTTGAATATTTTCCGAGTGAAAATGCAAGGGTGAATTTATTGCGTATTGTCAACCAAGTAAATTAGGTTTTATATTGTGACTTAATAATTTAAGGATTCTGTGCTGCTTTTGCAGACCTTTCTGTCTCCCTGAACATTACAAAATGGGCTATAAACTAAAGATGGCTGTATTTTGTATATTTGATTGTTAGATCCCACACAGTTCATTTCACACATGGCTGTCAGAGGATTTGTATATGTAGGAGTATATGTTACCCTGTTAAATGTTTCTATACAACTAAACTGCAAATGCAAATATGCTATGTAGGAAACGTGATTGCGACCAGATTACATTTTCTATGAATATAATAAGGATATGTTGCTTATTTACATATTTGGCACGTCACAAATACACTGATACTGAACATATGAGTAAAATGTTCACAGACAGTGTTTGTTTTCTGCCAAAATATCCAATCTTGCAGAGCAGTATTCACTTGTTATAACTACAGCATTATTACACCTTTTTGTTATGCACCCACAGCACTTGACTAAGATCTGGGAAAGACTGTGGTCTGGTTTTGTGCAGAAAATGTTCACTGACATTTAACCAAAACCATGATCTTTCCCCAGCTGTAATCAAAGAGCTTTTGTTGCATGAACCTAACCACAGACTGTACTCTGGATGTGAACCAGTCTCTGGTGTGACATTTGTGGGCTGTGTACACCTGCCATCAACGCCAACCACCTCCCGCCGACTCTGCTGCCATTAATAAATGTAGATAAGTAAATATGAACATAATCCAGCCAGCGATTATGTTGCCTGCAAAACGTATTTACAGTTGCTGTTTAGCTGTATAATTTCTAGGGGACAGTGCTGGTATATGACACTCCATGTCAATATTAGTTTCAGTAACATTTCCAAGGACAATAAATACACATTCACATATGCATATTGTGTACTATAAGCCACACAATCTATTGCCTGTGTCAGTTTGTTCAGTGCTGTCCTTCAATGAATTTATGGAGACTAAACCTATTTCAGCCTTGGTCTGCAAATAAGGGTTAGATTTTCTACCACTTGCTTCTTGCCTTGCATAAAATTGTCATCTGTATAAGTGTCTTTGTGTGTTAGTGGGAATGTAGCCTACATTTTCAGGTAGTCATCTTCATGCCACTTTTAATAATAGTAAAAACGCTTGGAGAGCCATTTTAGGGAGATGTGGAGTCAGCGGAGTCAGTATGTGGGGGGGGGGGGGGGGGGGGGGGGGGTCTGAGACTGGTGATGTAGGAAGTTGGGATGTCACTCTTGGTTGTGCTGCTAACTCAGCTGGTACTTTCTTCTACACACCACAGTGGATCCCACACACACACACACACACACCCTCTCTCCCAGTCACACACTTCAAGAATCCGTCTCTCTGGGTGTGAAATAACTTCTTTCCTGGCCGACTTCACATTGTGTAGTAATTGCACACCTTCATCTCTTTTCTTTTTTTCCTATTAGTGCTTGCCATTCTCAGTCAGTCTCCTCTTATGTCTTCCTTAAATGGCTAATCAACATAAAACCGCTCTAAACTGCAGAGGATCTGCTCTGTAAAATGCTTCATTTACCTGCAGTTCCTTAGCATGTACCATCATTTGTTTTAATATAGTGTTATGTACCATATTGCAACCATAACTGTCACTGTCAAATTGGGTATCATATTCTTGCATAAAATTTTAGTACTTTCAGAAGCTGCCTACATGCACTGGGATCATTCAGCTGTGATCTGAATGAGTAGATATTCAAGTTAGTAAAGCACACATATATTTGCACTGGATTTGTTGAATGGTCTCATAGGTAAGCCTTTGTTATTGTTATATAGCCATTAACAAATATTTACTCACTAGTCTAGAAGAAACAACTCTCCAACTCTAATTTTGACCCTTGTTTTGCTTCTATTTCTATCATTTCTTTTCTTCTACTGAAGTTAGCATGCTAATCAGCTAGCCCCAGCCCATTCTGTATCATAATAATACTTTGCAATAGTGAGTCACAGCAGCATCCAGTCTGCCCTCAGGGCATATTCTAACTTCTTGTCTTTTTAAAGTAACAATGGCTGAAGATTTTGGCAAGCAACCATTATCACCACTCCCAGGAAAAAAAACATGTTTGGCAGAACAAAAATCTTGTACATAGCAGCTTGAAGTAGCCCAGGCACATATATGTATATATATATTATGACGTTCATTTCACATCTGAGTTATTGTAATTACATTTCTTTCAGCTTGTAAATGGCATTCAGTGTAATTTGAACTCTTAATTACAACTGGGAAACCAATTCTTCTGAAAGCTCCAATTTATGCAACTTGGCACCTACTAATGGATACAGTGTTATACGGTCAGTGCACAGTATTTGAATCCTCACAGGATCAACTCTGTAACTGTTCAACAGTCTTTATGGCATGAATGCTCACATGTAGTAAACATAAACATCTTTCCCATCTCTCCCTCTCCCATGGCATGAAAGTGGCTCATGTGTAGGGTGTGGTCAAAAAGGTATAATTTGTTATTTGCAGGCTATTAGAAAGACAAAGAAGCTGACATATGAAAATGTTACTTAACTTAAGATAAACTTTGGGTTCTTGTTTCATTTTAACCCAAAACATTGTTTGCTAATAAGCACTAAACACAAAGTACAGCTGAGGCGGATGGGAATGTCATTGTTTTTGCAGGTATTTACTACTAAACCAAAGGAGTAGGCACATTGAATTTATGACTCTGTGATGGTCCTTGGTGAAAATACAGGGCACAACCAAAGTTATTACAGTTCATCCTGAGGGAGACGTGAATGATTACACCATATTTCATGACAATCCAATCATTAGTTTGTGGATTTCCCTAAGCGCTACAGTTATGAATCTCATATGAGCACTGGAGGAAAAGTCAGGGGATTACCAAAGTCATTGGGGTTTATCCTCTGGAAACCGTGAGTGTCGACACTAGATTTTATGGTAATCCATTTAACAGTTGGTGATATATTTCAGTTTGTACAAAAGTGGTGGGTCAACCGACAGATTGCCACTATCCATAAAGCCACGACACAAGCATTGCTAAAAATTCCCAAGGTTACATACAGTGAACTTTCAGTTAATGCTGTAGTTTCCGTATTACACTAGTCTTTAGTCAGTTTAGTCAGCATGGTTTTAAATTCATGTTCAAAGACTTGATTTTGCTCTTGTTTGTTTTGTTTTCAGTTATCACTTTGAAGTTCATTTTGCCATACTCACCCCAATAATTTCATCTAACGCTCCACATAACTGCAGCCAATTAGGCTGCCTTTCTCTTCACAAGCATCCACACCAACAGATGCTGGAGAACCAATTTCAAACACTTGCAGTTTCACACAGGTGAGGGACTGCTGGCATACAGGGATTGGTTGTTACAGTAAATGTGAATGTGTATGTGAGCTAGATAGATAGATACTAAAACAGTGTATGTGGGAGTACATGTCCACATAAGAAATTCTCTAGGTCTCATCAGAGGAGTGGAGAAATCTTGCAGAGTGATGGATTTAGACTGTGGGTGCTAGATATGAAATATTTATCTCACTGTATCTCGAAAGATTTCTGAGAGTAAAGTATCAATTTCAGGCCCTTAGGAACAGGATCTAGTCTGCTTTTCCTGACCGCATGAAGCTACCTCCACTTAGAAAAGAAGGCTGAAAAAAAGAAAGAAATAGAAACAGACATAATTCCTTTCATCATAACTGTATTGAAGTATTACAGCATTACAATATGTGCAAGAAGGGAGAAAGGGTTAGAGAGTGGATAAAGGGTAGGAATGTGGAAGGGTGGAATGAGGAGCAGGTAAGGTAGAAAGGGGGAAAGGGAAAAGGGGTGGGGGGGTTCAGGGGGAGGGATGTTCTGCTGTAGCTAACCCTTGTTCCTGTTTTCCTCCCCCTCTTCTTCTTTGGTTTCTTCTTTTTCTCGTTCATCTGTTTATCTTCACCCATCTTTGTCTCCTCCACCATCTAATTGTCTTTGTTCTCCATCTTTTCTTCCTCTTTAATCTTGTTCTCCTCCTGCTGGATTTTAGTCGTCTTAGTCTTTAGTCCCTTTCTGTTGCTCTGTATTGGTGACAAGCTTCTGAAAAGATAAAAAACAGTGTTTATTATTCATCCAACAACACCCAGAAACAAATTCTCAAACCTTCTGACACAAGCTGGCCATTATTGTGAGGTAAAAGGATTGGCTGAGGCTTCGTTCCTGAAGCTCTTTGTTCTTGGAGGTTGGGAGACTGATCTGATCGTCTGTCTGAGCCATTTTTCACTGTGCAGGTTCCTCTGAGTTTCCACCTCCTGCACTTTCCTCCCAGCTGTCGTCTCTCTGAGCCAGCTCCTGTTGCAGGCTTGCCTCCAGTGTGTCACACCTGGTCTTCCACTCTTCTTCACTCGACTTTAGCTCATTGTCTTTTTGAGGGAGCAGGGCCAGGCAGTCAATGTAAGCTCATCTTTTTGTCTGAGCTCCTCTCAGAGCTGGCTCTCCATCTGCCTCTATCCATTTTCCACCAGGTTAACTTTCTCATTTAGAGCCTTATTTTCAACTTTCAGAGATTTTATCTCACTGATGGTGGAGTAGAGGGCATCTCTGAGATCCTGCACACTGTGCTGCAGCTGCACTGCACTGGCCCAAATGTCTGAAAAACAGAAACATACATGTAGTTCATGGCTAAAACTCCAGTCCTTCTCCATTTATTTATACAGCTCAGTCTACTTTTGTTAAAGTAAGGACTCTTTGAAATACTCCTCAACAATGTGACCACAGACAACAACTCAAATTCATACATTTCCTATGGAAACATTTTAAGACAATAGAGTAATAAAAGTGTTCATGGCTTATATTTTATTGTATCTTTATTATTTTTCCTCAGTACTACTAAATTATCACAGAAATGCTGCCACATCTATTTTCTGTTTCCGTTGAATTTGTTTGGGGTTAGGTTTTTGTTTGCTGCAGATTATTTTGGAGAAACATCAAGATAATGGCTGTGGCGGTTCTGGGGAGGGGCCAGCAGGGGCCAGTGCCCCTGTAGCACTGATTCTGGACCCCCCTGTGGCCCCCCCTCCGAAAGTAGATTATTCAGTAGCGCCGAGTCGCCGACGTCGAAGGTAGAACTAACGTGCGTGGCTTAACATTCTAGTCGGACCTTTTAGTGCGCTGCACCATTTAAAAAACGAGCGCGAACCATAACACGAGCCTGAAGCAGTCGGAAGATTACAACGAACAACGACGAACGAACTTACACTGTCAAGGTAAGACTTCTGGTAAAGAAATGTTGTTTGCTAACTTTATGAATTATAATAGCATCCTGCCAGAACACCAGGTGTTAATGTCAGCTTAAGTTGATTGTATGGTTCTAGCTAACGTTAGTTACTATTCTTAACGTACGTTATCACAACACAAAACCAAGCAAGCCCGCAATGGTAGGATTGCTGAAGTGTAATTCCTCTTAATTGCTTTTTGTCTGTAGTGAAAAATGAAGAGAAAAAAGGACATTACGTCCTATTTCTACAAGAAAAAGACACAGAATGGTGCAGACATTGAGACAGAGTCAGATGATGGTGGTGAGAGAGCTGAAGAGGAGCAAGTTGAGAGCGCCACAGAAGGAGAGTCAGGGGACATGGGAGACGTTGATTTTCAGAGAGAGGGCCCAGAGCAGCAGAGAGAGACAGATGAAGATCCTGAGGGTGAGGAAGCTGAGACTGAGATAGAGGCGGAGTGTGAGACACAGACAGAAAATATTTGTGCATCTACAAGCACTGGACCATCAGGTATGTGATGTTGAAAAGAACACTATGTTTTGTGTCCCTGGTCAGGCTTTAGAATATATTAATTTATATTTACTGAATGCAATAAAAAATGAATTAATTCATACAATTGATAAATAGCATTAATAAATAAATACAGTTTAGACAATTGTGTGTGTCTGAGTGCCTAAGCAGTGTTAAGTATAGCAGTTTAGTCTATATGCTGTGTCCATGCAGAATTTATGTTTGACTACATATGTTCGGTTTATCTTTCTCCACAGACATCAGCAAAGGTAAACAAGACCCACCAATGCAGCCGGACCTAAAGATTTTTCCAAGGACCAGTACAGTACAGCTTGTACAGTTCATTGAGCCATACAAAGAAGTTTTTTTTGAGCTCTACAGACTCTGTAAAATAGCGGTTGCAATCCCAGTAAGCACTGCTGCTTGTGAACGGAGTTTTTCCACATTAAAGCTTGTGAAAACCTACCTCAGATCCACTATGAATGACGACAGATTAAGCAATCTGGGTGTCCTTAGCATCGAGTCGAGGAGGGCAAAAGCACTGAGTCTCGACTCATTTGTTGACCGGTTTGCCCGGAATCACCAAAACCGCAGAATACAGTTGCTGTAATAGTAGGGCAGCCTCTTATCAGTGGTTTAACAAGTTTTATTAAAATAAAAAGTCAAACAAGATTTCGAATCTTTGTCTTTTTTGCTGCGGGTTTAATGTGCCCCTCTATCAAAACCCCTGGCCCCAGCCAGGCCCCCTCAGTGAAATTGGTCTAGAACCGCCACTGGATAATGGTCAAATCAAGGTTTTTAACCAGGTCTCACACACATGCTTGGTAAAAATGCAAGTAACACTTGCATTTTTACAATGGAAGTATTACTTTTTTCAATTTATAATCCATTGATTAGAGAGATTAGATTACACTGACAGTAAGAATGATGTTTTGTAATTTTGAGAGAAAAGATGACACATTTTTGCCCAAACCCTGCTGCAATCATAAAATTGTCCTTTTCAATTTGTATTTCTTATTAAAATATATTGGAAGTGCTGTATTTCTTCATGTGGCTTACTGGATATGAGAAATTATTAAAATTGACATGCATGAGCTCAACAAACTATGAAAATGTACTGAAGCTTTAGACAAAATTAAAATGAAAAACAAGGAAGAGTAGGCTGGTCTCGAGTTCCTCCAAGTCAAATTAAAAGATCTCACCCAGTTTCTTTGCCATTCCATGTCAGCTCAGGGAAAAGACTGAATGGAAATAAAGAGAGAATCGTACTTCACAGTTAGCTGTGAAGCACTTAAAACTGTATTGTAGTTTCAGGGTTGTTGTTGTTCAAGTCACTGAAGTTAAAACTGTCAATGTAAATAGAGATTGTTGTTTTGCCACAGTTGGTTCAATCTTACACAGACTACTTTTCTTTTTAAGTTCCAACAAATGAATGCCACAAATGTTGCTTTCATGGCTAGAGGTGATTAGGATGGGTTCATTAGGATTAATCATCTGGGAACCATGAATGCCTGTCAAAGTTTTGTCTCAAACCATGTTGTGGATATTTGCTGCACAAGTGAATATTTCAGTCTGTCAATCTGCTGGTAACTCAAGAGGAAGAGTCAGGGGGTCACCAAAGTCAGGAGGATTTATCCTCCGGGGAACATGAATGTCTGTACTAAATTTCCGGGTAATCCATTGAAGAGTTGTTGAGATAGTTCAGTCTGAACCAAAGTGGTGGACCAAGAGACTCACAGAATGACTGATGCTAATGTGGCTAAAAACATGTAGAACTTCACCACACAGTGTATTTCATTCACACTGGTATTTATTTGTATTTATTTGCATTTATTTTCACTGTCCGCTGGATTGACTCCCCACGAGTAAACTTAATATCCTCCATGAACTGCTCAGGAGTTTCATCCAAATATTAGTTTTTATATCCAGCAAGATGGCAGATTTAATTTATACTATAATATTCCAATGCTGTTTTTGTGAGCTACTGAAGACAATGATTATTTGCCAAAAAAAGCACGTCAATCAATTCTTGTCAAAAAACAAACACATTTTTCTCTTTGATGATGTGGAACCACCAGAAGAAACCAACAACATTAATTAGGCTACTTTTTTTATACAGTATAATTACTCATGAAGCAGGATAATTTGATCTAAACTCTGGCACTGGCTCAAACATTGTTCATTTAATAACTGAGTCATTGCACAGATGAGATTATGTAGGTGTGACTTGAAGACTGAAGAGGGAATTGCAGTAATTGGATAAAAGGTTTAGGAGTATCCACGAGAAGAGAAGGAAATGGATCGCTACGATAGAGAATAACTGTGGGAAGACTGGTAAATAAAAAGGATATAAGATTATAGAAAGAGAGTGGCACAGTCATATCAGTCATAGATCTTCATCACACTCAAAACATTTCAACAAGCGTCACATTATTACCACATACTGAAGGCAACCATGTACTAAATTTCCGGTCCTTGCCTTGGGTTTTGGTGAGTGGCTTTTAGGACTGAACACTGTCGCTAATTGTTCTTTTTTTGGGATGTGATCAAATCTCTTGCCACACATAAACATTTTAGATAATCCTGCATAACCTGGATTTTGCTCAGTTATGGTGGTTTTGAAAATTATTTCTTTTTACCATATCTGCAAGGCTACTACAACACGGTTAAGGTTAGGGAAAGATCACAGTCATGGCAAATGAAGTACAGTTAAGGTGTAGTGAACTGCAGCAACAGATTTTTTTGGCCACTTGGGGGCAAAAAACTACACAGCACACTGACTAGATAAGGTGTACACTACTCCCTGCATCATGAAAATGATTCCTTGTGATACACGGTTGATAAAATGTGGTGCTTCTTTAAATATTTTGTGCATAGTGAAGATCTATGACTCAGCATGCACAGCAGCACTGAATTCATGTGTTTTTAATATATTTTCCTCCTGCAGAAAAAGTAAAAAAATAAGCGTGAGTGAGGACAAGGGCAAAGTGGCCTTTCTAGCTGAACTTTCACTATGGCTCCATAAGTGCCAAACACTTCCTCATCTGTATTATACTGCCAAAAAAACATATCAAATAGCTAGAAATTACGGTTAAAAAGGTATTAATTTGCTGAGCCTTTCCTCTCTCTCCCTCTCCCTTAATGAACCAAGTGTCATTGGGATCAGTGATGATGATAGCAGAGGCCAGAGAGCAGAACGAGGAGCCGTCTATCAAATGTACTGTAGCTGCGCTCACTAACTTCAGTCACTTTATCCTGCCTGGCTGAATAGAGTCGAGTGTTATTGCCCATGACAGGAGTGGGTTTGAGATGGAAATCACTTAAAAGGGAAGAATCTGTTGAGGCAGGTGCCGGGTGAAAAAAAGATCTAATATGTCTCGCTCCTCTTTCCCTATTACTCTGAAGTCGAACCTTTTTTTGTTTTTCCACGCTCATTCTCCTCACCTACTCGCTTTCTCAGCTCATCTGCGGAGCTCACCTCCCCCTCACATTTCTTCAAAAAGTGAGAAGAGCTCACGCAACATCATCCACGCCAACACCCTCGTCATCATCTTCATCATCACCATCGTTATCCTCATTGTCATCCTCTTTTTGGTTACACCCACAGCAGTTTCAAATTTAATTGGCAACTTGAAGCCTTATCAGAAGTTACCTGCTTCTCCCCAGTGAGACGACCTCTGCCTCTTTCTCTCCTTTATCCTTGTAATTTTCGGAGTTGTGTCATTGTGGCTTGATGTGAGTAATTTTCCATTGAAGACTCCTCAACAAACGAGCAGTACAGAACAAGTGGTTCCCCTAGAAAGCTGTGTTCTTCTTCAGAGCAGTGAAGAGAGAGGAAGGTGTCACGGTGTGTGTAGGGCTGCTGCTCCGGATTAGACATCTAGGTTGGGAAGTATGAGGACATGAATCATATGCTTTCTGTTCTATCTCGCTGATAAAGCACAGGAATTGGTTGGGAAAATGCCTATCTAGCACTTCTTGTGCAGATCACAGTCTTGTTCGAGGCCTAGTTACAGAGTGGATTGAGCGCAGCTGCACTTACATTTAAATGTTTGACTAACTTCCTGCTCAAGCTAACTACGTCTAAAGAAACTTGGACAAGTTATGCAAAGAACTGTGACATGTGACTAACTCAAACTTTTCCATTAATCAAAAGACGTGTATTTATTCAAATTTCAAAAAGCATTGATTTGAAGCGTTGATTAGGGAATAGCAAGTTACAGTATTTAACTACTTGATAAACAGATTAATAAAATAAGCCTGTTTTAATGATGTTTAGAGGCATATTTAACCAGAGTTCTTATTATCCATTAAAATCACCAAATTGATACACAAATAAACCAAATTGCTGAAGTGTGCTGACAAGCTTTCATGCTTCTTGGTCTTCACTAATGTCACACTCCAGGTTTTGATTTTTTTAGCAGCTGATAATTAAATTGCTCCATCAGAAATTCGGCTTCTTCTGTTACTCCTTCATGGAGCCTTCATGAAGGCTCATAATTGGCACTTGTCTCAAAACACACACACACACAAGAACATATATGTGCAGAGAGAGACACTCAGGCAAACCCATAAGCATGCAGACACGCCATCATGCAGACACAGACATTTGCCTGAGGAAGTTCCTGGATCGCTGTCAACAAATCCATACACCTAGAGATCCCTCCATTTCTCATTTAAGCCCCAAATGGACGCCATTAACTGTTCACATATGTTCTGTATCACAGCCAACTGTTCCATCCTCCTACTCAGACATGTTTCTCAGCCACTTTATGTGTGATACATGAGAGACAGACATCATAGTGTATTTTAACCTCAGCTAGATGTTTCCATTAGGTAGAATCATATAGAGCAGAAACACATTTCATTCTCATATTCTTGCTAGAAGTTCTACATTTAAAGGATCACTTCATCCAAATTACAAAACGACACTGGAACAACTTTCTACATCTTGATATGTTTAGAGTATAACTAGGATATTGTTTCACTCTGCTACGCGGCCGTGGCGCAGCAAATTAAGCGTCCGCATATCAGAGGGTCGCTGGTTCGATTCCTCGACCAAGCACAATGGATATGGGTGGTTAAGGAGACGCCCCACGCCCCACCCCTTCCCCCTCTGTGACCATCTACCCCAGCTCCACGGGCTCTGCAGAGAGTAATTTCCCCAAGAGGGATCAATGAAGTATAAACTTACAGTTTTAAATTTTCTGGTGTCATTTTGAAAATCATACCATATCAACTGAGAACTGCATTTTTTTTCTTTCTGAACAAATATGGATACTAAATCCTGCCTCCGCACCTCACTCCCCCTCCCTACCCCTCCCTACCCTTAGCCCAGTGCACACAATCTACCACAAAGCTTACAGCACTACTTGAGCCTGTTGCAGAAAATGGCAAACTTGAGGTGTTTGTGTTTGCAGTAAAAATAGATTCTATATTTACACTGATGTGTACACTGCATGTAGACAGTATATCTGCAATCATGTTGCATGATGAAGTTTTTTTTTTCTCTTTTACTTTTTGTTTCACTTTCCTCAAGTAATTTTATACCAGCAAAACAAAACAGATATTTTTGAAAGGAGTTCAAACCTTAAATGCTCCTTATCTAAGTTTTAATTTGTGCATGCATTGTATAACAGATGTTGTTTGTTAACATTGGAAGATGTAGAAGATAGCGAAAAGATAACCTTGAAACAAGTGACAAAGGCAAGAAAGAGTGACATTTTAGGGCATTTGGTGGAGGCATTTGCTTGCAAAGTTATATTACTGCGTTGTCTCCACATAACAGACTGAGATGATAGCTTAATAGTTTCTGTAGACGTTTGCAACAGGGTTGCAAATGAGGTCAGCTCACTCAGCAAAATTCCTCAGGGACATTAAGAAACTGAAATGTAGCCGCAAGCTGCAATTTGCAGGTCCAACCTTTTTGTGTCCAACAAAGGAAGCAGCTCAGTCGCCCAAAATTAAAGCCACGAGCAGCAACGAGTGGGTTTCAGACTTGACAAAGCCTAGCAAAGTCACTTCAGCTAGTTTAATTTTGTTTAAAGAAGGAGCGAGACCAAGAACACACTTGTTTCATCATCACAGTCTAAATTTAAAAGTGTAGTGTCTATGCAGTAAATATTATCTCATTTCGTCTACCATGTAGTAAATGCATTGTGGTGGTCACTGATTGAATTTACTTCACTATTGTTTTTTAACAACAAGAAAGAAGCAAGGTGCTATTACAAACAGGGCTTTGAATGTCCTGTTTGATCTACAAGTGATCCAGGCTTGTTTGATTTATTGTTATTTTCAGAAGTGTATAATATGAGAATTGGTGTGCATGTTCAAGACACATTGCTGGATGCCTCCACTGAGTTTAATCAGGATTGCTTAAAGATAATATTATCTTGCGATTTCCTCCTAAACTCCACCCTTTGCAAATTGTTCTTATTGATTGTGAAGTTTTTTGACTGATCTTGCCCATTGATAATAAAATTGTGTATATCAGTCCTGCAACACTATGTAATGAAAGTTGGCGTTGATCCAAAAATTTTATGTCATATTACTGTTTTTCACATTATGCAAATGAGCAAAAAATAAATTAATTAATTAAAAAGATCCATCATGGTGGCATTTATAGACCACACTGAGCAGGAATTGTGTGTGAAATTTCAAGTTGATCAGACGTATAATGTCAGGGGCGTGGCTTTTCCAAAAATGGGGTTTTGGGCCTTAATTACAGTGCCACCATCTGGCTGATTGGACCCATGCTTAGGGGAAGCACTTACACATCATTTCCAGTTATTGGGCCAAGTTTGATGTTTCTAGCTCATTCGAGCTCACGGCAATTTGAGCCAGAGTGGCAGAAAACAAATAATAATAATAATTATAAGCCGGCACAAACACAATAGAACCCTAAACATAGAGGATGAATGACACAATTTATTTTCAGCTATTAAAAGTAAGAGAAATCACAAGGGAGAAAATGGAATCATTCAAACAAATGAATATCATCTGGATTAGAGCCACAATCAAAATTGTCCCTCAGTTCATCGTCCCCAGCAACTCTCTCTCTCTCGCTCTCTGGGCCTACTCACTCTAATTTGCCTCACAGTATATTGCACAGTTACAGACACATATTCCAGTCTGGCAAAGGGCCTGGCTTTAGGGCTGAGCATATGGCCAGTGGCTATGGGGGCACGGAGGGTTGGGAGAGTGGAAAGAAAGAGGGATGAGTTGCGAGAAAAAGCAAGATAGCACCAAAGCTGGCAGAGGAAATGCTTGACTGTCATTTTAAATGCCAGCCTGAGCAGAGGGAGTGCATGTGCGCGCGCACGCACACACACACCTACACACACACACACACACACACACTGTGTACACACAGACAGTATAAAATGCACCAATACTTTCACCCACAAAAATCATGCCACACATTTTCAAAAAAAAATCAAAAACACTAACACTCTTTCCCCTTTATGAGCCATACCTACAGTTGCACTTTTACCCTTGAACAATGACTGAACCTCACTCACTCTGTCATGCTATATGAGGCATGAGATGTGTGTGCGTGTGTGTGTTGGACAGGCAGCAGAGCTTGCTGGGTTATCGTGGCAGGCTCGTGGGCCTTGTCAAAATGCGTGTGAGAAAATACAGAGTGACAGATGTAGCCTTTCTGCTCTCTCAAACTAACATGGTTATTCTCCCATCGCCCGCTTCACCGATCTCTCACTCACACACACACACACACACACATACACACACACACACACACACACACACACACACACACACACACACACACACACACACACACACACAGGGGCACATACAATTCAAAATCAGAATCAGAACATTTTTTTGATCCCCACAGGAAAAACTGCTTTGTTACAACTGCTCAGTGCTCAGTTAGGAAAGAAGTAAATAAGTAAAAAGTGAAAAAAAAAAAAAAACATAATATAGTAAAAATAATAAATAATAAATACACATTTAGTAAATAGTAAAATGCACAAATACAAATTTGTACAAAGTAAGGTGCAATGCAGGATCACAGGATGGACAAAAGTGCAAAAATGGGAACATGCAAAGCAGATTAACAGTAAATAAACAATAATGTGAAAAGGTAAACAGAATGAAAAGTGTAATGTGGGTCAAATGTCGGTCAGTAAATTAACAGTAGCTTATAACTGTGTCTAACTGGATGGCCAAAGGAAGGAAGGACCTGCTGTGGCGTTCAGTGGAGCTCTTAGTCATTCTGAGTCTCTGCCTGAACGTGCTCCTCTCGCTCATAAGAACACTGTGTAGAGGGTGGGACACACTGTCAATGATGGAGAGGAGTTTTGACAACATCCCGTCTCCGCGATTACATGCAGAGGGTCCAGCTCCACCCCCAGGACTGAGACAGCTCTCTGAATGAGTGTGGTGAGCCTGTTGGTATCGGCCACCCTCAGGCTGCTTCCTCAGCAGACCTAGAAAATGGCACTGACCACCACAGACTCATAAAACATCTTAACCATGGTGGTACAGACACTGAAGGACCAGATCCTCTGGTGGAAAAAGGTCAACTCTGGCCCTCCCTGTAGAGAGCTGCAGAGTTCCTGGTCCAGTCCAGTCCAGCTTTCAAGAGCCTTCATGAGGTGTGAGGTCAACTGGCCTTTAGTCCCCAGCAGCACTGGGATGAGGCTTCTTTGGTACAGGAACCAGGTAGGATACCTTTCACAACAGAGGGACCTCCACCAGATGTAAGCTGATGTTCAAGAGGTTTTAGAATATGACACAGCTGACGTGGGCCTTAAGCTCCCTTGAAATAATGCCATCAGGACCAGCAGCCTTTACCAGGGAGACAGTGGACAGCTTTGGCTGATGTACTTGGTCAAACTCACCATTTGGCATGAGAAAAACACCCTGGTTGAACAGGGTCCTGTCTCCTCTAGTAGTGCAGGACACAAACTGAATGAAAGTGTTGAGAGAGCAGAAATGTTCCACCCTGTCCGCTTAAACCAGGGGTGTCCAAACTTTTTGCAAAGGGGGCCAGATTTGGTGTGTTAAAAATGTAGGGGGGCCAACCTTGGCGGACGTTCTTTACATATAACAGCAATTAATTTAAATACATTTCAGCGAGCCGTTCTGTGTTTCACATTTGCTTTTTTATTTTAATTTCAGCTATCTTAAGCATATGTTTTGGTTCATTTGAAACATGCATATCAAAATTCAATTGACATTGAAAATTGAAATTAAATATTCACTTAACTTCACTTTTTTTTAACACTTTAATTAACTTTTTTGTAACAGTTGAAGAGAAGTAATTGTACTCTTGGGTGCAAATTACATTTGAAACATAAAAAAAAATATCTCACCGTGGCAGTTTAATATTTACAGAATTTTTAAACACAATAACAGAGAAATTGTCATATCAACAAGTGCAGGGCTCATTTAAAATATGACAGTAACTATAAATGTTGATTGGCACACCTCTCTCTCACCTCTCTCTCTCGCTTGGCGACCCGGGGACAGGACGCGCGGTGGTGATGTGCGCACTAGCGGTGTAGCCCCCCCCGCTAGTGTGTACCTTACAGTCCGATTTTTCAGGTATTACTATTTTATACAGTTAACTGCCCACCCACACATGCAATTCTGCTCACACCTCTGATTCAGACTTAGGTCAATGAAAAATGATGACTTGTCCGCATTAGTGTGATGGGTGAAACTGAGATCTGGAGTGCAGGACAAAGGCCAGGTCTGGCTCAATGGCAGTAGTATTGATGCACAAGATGTCTTGTAAGTGAGAGTCCGATAGCCGTGTCCTCACATGGCTCTTATTTAAGTTCATAACCGAGAATGTCTTCTCACACAAATACGTCGACCCAAACAAGCTTAGCATTTTCTTACCAAATGCTCGAATCTCTGGAAACCTGTCCTTATTCAGCTGTCGGTAAAAGTTGGCGAGAGTAAGCTGCTGGTGCTGACCGCGGATCTCTGCGTCACACTGCAGCTCAATGACCTCCAGCTGCAAATGGTCTGGAACATCATCTGTGTCCACGGAGAAAGGTGAGGAAAAAAGAGTGATCTCCTTCTCGATTGCTGCAAAGTCCTGAAAGCGTTGTTTAAACTCTTCAGCCAGAGATGAAATATCTGACGCGTACCTCCTTGTTTGCACACTGACATCGCTCTGTGGGAATCTGGCCATGATTTCTTGCAGCGCTGGAAAGTGTGCAGTGTTGGGCTGGGTCGACGACAGGTGTCTTTCAAACAGTTGCAGCTTGATTCCAAAGGCTTTGACATGTGAATATAGTTGGCTTATGACTGCATCTGGTCCTTGGAGACTGGTGTTGAGGACATTAAGATGCTTTGTAATGTCAACTAGAAACCCCAAATCAGTCAGCCAAATAGGGTCACTTAGTTCTCCCATAGGCTGTCCTTTTTCAGCCAAAAACTCACCGATTTCTTGCCTAAGTGAGTAGAAGCGTGACAGTGCAGAACCCCGACTGAGCCATCTCACGTCATTGTGATAGACAACATCTCCATATTCCGCATGAATCTCGCTGAGAAACTGTTGGAACTGACGGTGGCATAGCGCTCTGGAGCGGATATAGTTAATTGACTTTATCACCGGTCCCATAACATGTTCGTATCGGAGATGTTTAGCACACAGAACTTGCTGATGAATGATGCAATGGAGTTTTACAGCTTTCCCTCCTTCTTCACTTACTTTGTTACTTATTAGTGTTGCTAATCCGCTTTGTTTGCCAGTCATCGATGGCGCGCCATCCGTAATTATCCCAGAAATTTTATTCCACGGGAGTTTCATGTTATCCACGGCAGCGCAAACAGAAGAGAATAAATCTGTTCCTCTTGTTTGGTTTTTCAGGCTCTGTAGGTCAAGTAGTTCTTCAGTAATATTCATTTCGTTGTCCACTCCTCTCAAAAAAATAAGTAACTGAGCAGTGTCAGAGGCGTCTGTGCTTTCGTCGCAAGCTAGTGAAAAAAAGTCAAACTCCTTTCCTCTGACTCCCAATTGTCTTTTGATGTCCGATGACACTTCCTCAATCCTGCGCGCCACAGTGTTACGTGCCAGGCAGACTTTGGCAAACTCTTGCTGCTTCTCAGGACAGATATTTTTTACCATTGTCATCACACAGTCTTTGATAAATTCACCCTCTGAGAAAGGTTTGCAATGCTTTGCGATCAGCGCTGCTACCTCGTAACTAGCCTTTGTAGCATTCTCGTTTGACTCTCGAGCTTTTGTAAAATATTGCTGCTGTGAGATTAAGCTAGCTTCAAGATGTTTCAGTTTCTCGCTGCGTTCATTACCTGTGATCTTGTCATATGCGTCAGCATGTTTTGTTTGGTAATGTCGCTTCACATTGAACTCTTTAAAAACAGCCACTGTCTCTTTACAAATGAGGCAGACACAGTTGTTACGTATTTCAGTGAAGAAATAGTCCAATTTCCACCCATCCTTGAACCGTCGGCCCTCGCAGTCAACTTTTCTCCTTTTGTTAATTGCCGCCATTTTAGAAAATTGGGGGGCCTCACATACTAATTTGCTGTTCCTATTTGAGCCTCTAGATGGCAGCACTTAGAACACGCAGGTAACAGTGCTGCTGCCCAATGTATTACGTAATTCTACACTCGGGCCAGGCGTTATTGATTTTATGACGGAGGCTGCGGGCCGGATGAAAATTGACCACGGGCCGCATTTGGCCCCTGGGCCGGACTTTGGACATGTCTGGCTTAAACCATCTGAAAGCTGTTGATGGTAGGTTACTATGCTTCAGCACAATCAGTGGGTCCTTGGTTTAAACAATGCAACTATCGAATTACTGCTCAATGATAGCGTTGCTGAATGATATCATCCCAAAAAAGTTGAAGATAATAAACCAACTGTGAAAAAAAAAAACAGATCAGAACTCTCTACTAGCATGTTTAGACAGGTCGCTTGTAAAAAAAAAAAAGTAACTGTATCAAAATAAAATAAAAGCTGAAGATTTGGAAAAATAAAATACAGGGGCAACTGCAACAGACTGCAAACAATGCTCTCAAGTTCAGGCTCTGTAGTCACTCACAATGCTGCAGCTTTGTTCAGTAGACTCAACTCTTACCACACACACACACACACACACACACACACACAGATGCACTGTGATGTTTGTTGTTATGTTTCCAGATTGGAATGTGGGAATTTTTGGAAGTCCAGACTGTTGATTCTTTAAATCCCAAACAAAACAAGCGCTGTAAGAGAAAGAACCACTTGAGTGACTTCCATATTAAAAACTGCCAGTTTAAATGTTTCTAGCCGGATATTGCTTCAGACAACAAATCTCTCCGACCTAATCATTTCCAAGATAATAAATCAAAGTCGTTTTAACTTTAATGAATTTCAACCACGTTCCGATTGAACTAAGAGATGAGGCTTCTTTGAGTCCATTGAAGCGTATCACAGAGGCCTCTATCGGATCATATATCAATGCCACTTCCCTTTGCCACATCTTCCTCCAACACATTATCACCAGTGCTGTCAGATACCAGTACAAATGAGAAAACAATAGGGAGATGAGAGCAAGTTGTTGAATATTCATAGGGAGGATAAGGATACAACTGGGACACTTTGGGGCTTTATCGGCACTAACAGGATCTAAGCCGTAGTAATTCATGCTAAATCCAAACCAAATCGGCCCCAGTGCTGTTTCTGTGGAAGGGAAAAAAAAAAAAAAACGAAAATAGACTTGAGTTGAGTCTCCTGAGTGCGTTTGTGATCTGTTTCCATGTCATCTCTATCCCCATTTCATTTATCACAACAAGCTAGTTGAGATATCTCTTATTCTCTTCATGTCCTCCACTTTGTCTCTTCTTGAGCCGGAGGCAAAGAAAGAGAGCAGAAGGAATCAAGAAAGCAAATCTGAGAAACTGGATGCATTCTTTTCTCTGTTAAAAGAGACATTTACAGCAAAAAAAAAAAAAAGTGAACAGCTTTGAGATTCATCTTTGTTGAAAGGCACAGACGCTTCTCTCACAGATAGTGAATATGTAACCTTGGGGGAGCATCTATTTGGCATATTTGTTGTTCTGACCTCATGCTCTGTTACTCCCCATTTAGAGTGGTTGACCTTTGGAGACTCTGACTTAGCCGTTTCTCAAAACGGAGCTTTTCCTCTGAGACCAAACTAAAGGTATTAGTATTTGACTGCACAACCTTTCCCAAAGGCGTCTGGGTAAAAGGAAGTGACCCAAGTGGCCTATGTGTCTCTGGTGGATAAGTTGTGTCTTTGTATGTCCGTGTGTGTCTGTGTGTGTGTGCGTACAGGATGTATACAGTATGCAGTATTAGCTTTTTTTTTAATCATATCAGAAAACAGCACATAAAGCTTTTTCTTTATTATTAGTGCAGGGTTTGTCAGGGGAGACATAAACTCAGGACAGTGCTCAATAAGGTCTGCTCAATCCGTCTGCTGTTTTGTTTAGCACAAGCAATCGATACACAATGAGGGCATTTGGTCTCATATACAATGTGCAATGTGATCAATTAGAGGTTTTAACTGATGTTAACCTTAAATCAAAGCTGACGTCATAAAAACTAAAAACACTGATACATATCACTGATGTATCAACAGACTGTACATAAAATAGTGGTAGAAACATTAAAGTGCTTTAAAAAGCACAGGACGTGTGAGTGTTAAATAAATACCTTAAAGCTACATTTAATCAATATTTTATATGAACAAAGGGCCAAATGACCATGTGTACATTTGTTGCTTATTGGATGAACCAACAGAGAATTATAACACTATTCAATTCTGTGGAAGGTTTTAGTTTCAGCTCAATAATTTTCTTTCTTTCTCCACATCCACCTGCTCACCTGTTTTCTATTCCCAATCACCTGAGCTTCCCTGCCCTCTCACACACCTGTTCCCAGTTTCCTCATCATCCAAGCCAGTATTTAAACCAAGCATTTCCACCAGCTCCTTGTCAGAGTTTCTGTTTATGTTCCCTGTGTATTGACCTGTGTGCCTGCTAAAAGCAACTTCACTGCATCAACCTGTCTTCTGCTGTGTTTGGGTTCTCTTGACCTGTGCTGATACTGGCAACCTTAACAATATCAAAGGATTTAGAAGTCAAAGAGAAATATGTTTTTCTGGAGTAGGTAAAAACCAAAAACAGAGCTAAATGAGAGTAAATATTGGACTTACATTCAGGAGAGGCTTGTACTACAAAGCAGGAATTGGGGTTACCAAGGTAATTTCAAGTTCAAACAGGGCTTTTCAGAGTTACAAATGTGGTTCACTTCTTATTGGAGTACTGTCATTGTAACTTTTGTTGCAGAGGATCAGATCAAAATCTGTCAACAACACAAACTTTACAAGATATATATAGATAGATAAATAGATATAGTTTGAGGTTTTCTATGTGTCCACTCTGGTTTTAAAACATAACATAACTATTACAGCTTTGCACAAATTGCAACAAAGAGTCTTTTAATCCCGACAGAATTCCTGACAGTGTTGATGCTTTTCCACTTATTCAATCACTGCAGCTCAGAACAACATGAGGAGACTTTATGACGATAATTGGACATAGAAACTAAACCCTCTGATGTCTTTTATTAGAAAAATTATCCACACACTGTTAAATATTTCCCATGATTATAAATGAACATTTCAGACAGATTGACCTCGTCAGACATTAAGTACTTCTCTTCTCTCCTGTTTTCTCTGCTTTGGCAGCAGATACAGTCTGACATTAACTTTTATTTTTTTAAATCTGCATCACATATTCATAATAATTTGTTCATCAGACAAAAGAGCAAAAACACTCACTCAGTAAGAAACATCATAATAATTCCTGTGCTTATTTTCAATACATCCTCAGACTGACTTTGTAAATTGAAAATTATTTCTAGTGTTTCTGTTATATGTTCTGTCATAGTCATGTGATCAGTTCAGTTTATGCAGGTTTAACTGCAGAGAACAAGGCCTTTATTCATTTTTCCCATTTTACACAAATGCTTTTTTATCATTATTTAATAAAACTTCTCTCAGTTTTTTGATCTTCTCCCTTCTCAGTTTGCTGTTAATAAAAGCTGAACACGTCCTTCATGTTTACCTAGTGTTTTATAGTCAGGAAATGTACATTTCCTCAGCACTAATTCTGTGAGCAGATCATCATGTTGACACCACACTCTTTGCTGCACCAAGTTTCTCTTTTAAGAGAATTACACTATTGTCACTAGTAAATTCACTGCAGTTGGTTCTGTTTTGCCAGGATTTTTTCTTTGCTTGTTTGTTCGTTTGTTTTTGTACTAAGCTACTTTATGCAGAAAAATGTTTCACATTAAAAACCTTTTCAGCCAGACTGGTATCAACAAAGACGCCAGTTTCTTAAGTCATGTTGCGTGTTACCACTACACATTTTTTGCTTTTCCCGTGTCATTTCACACCACGTCATTTCTCTACAGACTCAACCATAACCCTAACTAAAATGGTATTAAATGACACACGTAAAGCTTGAAATGTGTAGACGTGTCCCCTGAAATGTCTTTAAAAGTGGTTTGCTATTTATGAGCCATCCCATGAAATTACATAGTTCCAGCAGCTCAAAAGGTGTAATCAAAATCCCCCACTCTTTTTTTTTTGTTTTGGTTTGAGAGCTCTCCCCAGTCTGACACCTGCCCACATTAGAGATCATTTGCAGCCTTATGTCACCAGTAGGTTTCGAACGCCTTCTGATCAGTTTGGTGGTTTTTCCTCGCCTCGGGCTAAAAACTAAAGGGGAATGCACTTTTGAGGTTGCAGTTCCTGAACTTAGAACTGTCTCTCTTTGGACTTAAGATCTGTGGACAGCTTTAAAAAGCAGCTCAAGGCCCAGCTGGTTATACTTGCCTTTGTATTTTTATGTGTGTGTGTTTTAACACCTCTTAAGTCTGTATTTAATAACTGTTATTGCCTTTTTTTTTTTTTTTTTTTTTTTTTTCATTGTGACACACTTTGTGACATCCTGCTCATGCAAGGTGCTGCATAAATAAACTTCTTCACTTTATTTTTTGTTGGCTTTTACTGTGAAACATACACAATTTTATGTACTTTGTGAATGTAAACAGTATTTCTGATGTAAAGAGAAAGTCAAAGCAGCAGATTGGTGAGTATGGAATGACTGTTACTGAGCTTTTACAAGTGTTCATCTTAATTCAATATGTGACCCATTTTAGTACAGGTCATTCCTCAGAGTTTGTTACCAGACACAACATTTGTTTTTGTGGACATGCTTCCAGATATTATTTAAGACTCACTCATTACTTAAACTCAGGCTTTTACTTGACAGTTTTTAATACCTATATATTCATGCTGGGTTGCTTGTGACTCTTAAAACCCAAAATATGAGCTGTAGATAAGTTATTTTCACTTAAACTCCGAGCAAGAAGGACTGCTATATGTACTGTGAGAACTGCAGTGATAAAGGCAGAGGGAAGGGAGGCTTGAAAAAGGAAAATACGAAGGGGGGAAAGGGGGAATTATTTTTAGCATTATCGTTTAGACAGTGACCAATGCAATTTAATATGACCGCGGAACAAATAGGCCTGTGTGTTGTTGTGAGTGTGGATCAGAAGACAGGTCAGAGGGATAATTGGTAAATTGTGAATAATAATGGCAGGCTGTCATTTCAGTACACTATGAAAAAGAATAACAATGAATCACAAAAGTTCATCTCTCTCATGTCAGCCCTGTCCTAGTGTGTAACAGCCGTGTTGCACACTCAAGTGGAGGAGCAATGGTGGAGACACGGATGTATGTACAGCGTGATAATGAGGATACAGAGACGAGGATGTGTGTAAACAGTCACAGAAATAACAGCTGATGCAAAACAAGAATAGAACAGTGCAGAGGAAACAAACTGCAGCACAAAAGAGTGAAATCTGAATAGCTGTTGAGTTGGACTGATGACTATACTGCACGACGATTTCACAGGAGCAGCAGATGTTGTTAAATCTGCTTTAACACCCAATCATGCTCTGCATGTATAAAACTGCTGAACAGGCCCTTTTGATTCTGATTTTGTATCAAGATGGAAAGAGGAAAAGATCTAAGTGACTTTGAAAGAGGGATCATTATTGGGGGAACGGAAGGAGCTTCAGTCACAGAGGCTCTTCAATGTGCAAGTCTTTCAATAAGAACAGTGACATCTACATTTAGATCTGTGGGAGAGATGTCAGTGAAGAGGGTTGAATATTGTGGTTGACAACACACATTTCATGACTGATGCTCGTGCATCAGTGCAACATGTAAGGAAAAACAAAAAACAACTTCTACAGGTGGCTGAGAATGTCAGTGCAGGGCGTGATCAGACTGTGTGAGCATGAAGAGTCTGTCGACAGTCACGCAGAAAGGGATATTATGGCCTTCACATTCACAACACCTGTGGAAGATTTTGGACTGATGTGTTAGTGCTCCCCACCGCCATCATCAAAACACCAAATCAGGGAATATCTTTTGGAAGAATGGTGTTCACTCCTCCAGTAGAGTCCAGAGACTTGTAGACAAGGTGTATTGAAGCTGCTCTGGCAGCACATGGTGGCCCAGCACCTTACTAAGATACTTTATGTCGGTTTTTCCTTTAATTTGTTACCAGTCTGCATATATGAATTGAACACATCAGCACCTGCTGCCAATTAGCTCTAAATCTCCACCATCTGAGAGCATATCACACTCAATGGCTCTCAGTGATGTGCAGAGCTTCCAGGTAATAACAGTCTCCATTTGGGTGATTGAGTAGTTAAACAGGATACTTCCGTGTGTGTGTTTTTTTTTCCCCTCCTGCTCAGCGCTCCGAATGGTACTTGATGAACGTGTGAGAGGCTCCAGATGTGCCGCAATGTGATCCTTCAGCTTGTTGTCCAACAGCACTTCTTAGCTATTCTGAAATTCACAATATGTGGCAGCATGAAGTATCTGAGAACTCCAGAGCTGAGCTTTTTGCCTCTTTATGCTTATGGTTAAATTGATTTAATCATTAATGACGTGTAAGCTTGATTTTCTTTTCAGTGCTGAATGTTTTTTTTTTCTTTGCTTTCTTCCTGTTCTGACAAACTCACTAGAGATGGGCAAAGCACCAGATGGTCTAACACTGTGTTCAAACATCTCATTGAGCTTTGGACTCAGCTGTAAGCACTTGCACCTATGCAGCATGGTGCATCCGTGCATGTTTTATTCTTGTTGCATACCGCCAACAAGAATAAAGCAA
The DNA here is from genome assembly GCF_017976425.1 of Toxotes jaculatrix. Classification (NCBI taxonomy): domain Eukaryota; kingdom Metazoa; phylum Chordata; class Actinopteri; family Toxotidae; genus Toxotes; species Toxotes jaculatrix. Next base: position 23,557,968 of record NC_054397.1, on the reverse strand, counting down.
ACGCTTAGCTTTACACATCTTTATATAGCTGCAGTACTTGTGTGAAAAAACTATTTCAGGATACGTTTATTATGTGCTGTTCATATTTCTGCTCCTCTGACAATCACTCTTGTGCTTTTTGCAACATAAACCCATTTCCACTATGTGTGGGTGGCTAGTAGAGGGCATACTATTAATTAAACTGGGTGACTTAAAAATAGCAAACAACAAACAAATGTGCAGTTGGAGCAGCGCATATTTTCATAGGATGATTAGTGACCGAACTGTTCAAAGGAACAGCTCCAGTGTGAGTGACTTTATTTGACATGTGACATGATATCAGGGTTCTACAGTTCTGTCATGTTTTGCATGGTTCTGCGGAGTCCTCCATTCTTCAACGTGCAGCAGATTTTGCCGCCTGCGAGTCGGGTAATCAGTGAATTGAATAGTGTATTCTGCTGTGTTCTTGATGAGTAAAGATTGTGAAATGCTCCTAGCTGCTGTGCTGTTAAGCAGCAGCGGCTGCTGCACCGCAGAGAGAATGAGAGAGCCCACCTGCTGCTGTTATAGATATAGCAAATTTGGACCCCTCCTTCCTCCACACACACACACACACACACATAAACACATTTTAATGCTATTCTCTTTGAGCTGAGGCTGCATGTCAGCCACAGTATATATACTGCAGGTGATGCTCTGTTGTCAAACTACACAATAGATGGATATAACCTCACAGTAGTCACTCTTTGTAGTGATGGAGAGATCAGACTCCAGCTGATGCACTGACTGAGTCAATCAGAAGAAACTGCTCACTCAATACATCCTGGTTTAACTAACATGACACCATATGACAAGAAACCTTACCCTCATACCATCTGAGTGTTTGCAGATCTGTGAAACAACAATCAGATTAAAACTATGTAGTACAGCACAGTAATGTGTAGCTGCAGCCTAATTAAGGCCTCAACGTGACATTTATAAGTTGTACCTAGTCAATGTTTTCCGTGCCAGTGGCTGCCACACAACCTCAGAGCAGAATATTTCCACCTCATGCTTAACAGCTGGCAAAGTCTTTGTTCATTAAAATCTTTTTTTTTTTTTTTTTTTTTTTTCTCCAAACACACTTTTGGTGATTGTGGCCAAACAGCTCAAGTCTGACTCTGGCTTATCCAGATGTTGCTTCAGATGGTGACTTTTGTGATGAGTTCGCAGGTAGGGTCTCCTCTGTGACTCTTCCAATGTGGACCCTTTTAGTGCAGCAACATAGTGGAGCAGTGCACCACCACTCCTTTGATAAACCTCCCTGTGGCTCCTATGCAGCCTCCAGGAAGTTTTGCTTTGTCTCTCTGTCCAGCAGACATGTGATTTCATCTGAAAGTTTTCAGTGCAAATTTCAGACCGAAAGCTTTTTGATTTCTGTTTCTATCCTCACTTGCTTTGTAGCATCAGTTAGATTCATTTTCAGATCACCAGTCAGCTGCTTCAAGGAGCCCACGGTTGTTGATTGTTACCAAAAACTTTGAAGAGTTAGAATTGATCAGCTTTTGAAATGTCATCAGCTGACAGCTCCTGACAATTCTTGACCTGCTTTTACTTTATTTAAGGCCCAAATGTTTGCATGATACATTTTGTAATGTTTTAATTTGCAGGGTAGTAAGTGCAGCCACTTATTACTTCACTTACTACTTTTCACTTGAAAGGTCAACAAAATGCATAGGGGGCCCAAACTTTGTCATACAGCTGTATTACACTCTGGACAAAAGTGATGGACAGACCATTTTGCATGGCTAAAAACAGATTTCTTTCAAACTGCCATTAATAGTAGAAAAAAGAGCCATTACAGGCTGTTGTCATTCTCTTGTTCTTCACCAAATACTCTTTAACCAATTTACTGGTGCAAAACCAGATCCAAAAATATCATAAAATTAGAAATACATTAAAATAAATTAAATCAATAAATAAGTTTGCTTCATGTTGCACGTTGGAGCATGGTTTTAGTTTGCCGTGCACGACACAAACTGATCAAACCTCTGTCCATATTTGTTAATACCAATCAAGAAACCACAAATCTGACCTGCTCTGCTCTTTATCCTCCCTGACACCACGCACGCATGGTGTGTGACTGAATTTTATTTAAACCCCATGTGTAAAGTGAGATCAAAAATCCCACACCTCCACATGATCAAGAGTGACATTTTACATCCATGCCCTGCCAAGTTGGTAAGAAGCTCATTCACCTTGGCAGCCCAGTTAAGAGTGAAGAATACACAGCGTTAATATTTGTTGACACATTAAAGTCTGTTTGAGGCTGACTTCTGTTGTTTCTGAGGTTTATTTGCTACTACTAGGAATACACGGCACGTTCTGACAGCTGACGGGAGCGGTCTTGTCGTCAGCGTGTAAAAGGTGTGAACAAGTGCTTTTGAGGTGCTGACACTGGCTGGGTTCAGAATATATTTGGGGGTGAATGTTTTTATCACACTTGCTATGTTGTTCTGATCTGCATTCACACGGTATTTTATTCCAGTCAACACAGCTCAGCAATGACAGGTAACGCAGTTATACTCACATTTGCTGGAACCGAGGCTCCTCGGGTTGGAGCTGTGGTTGTATTGGTAGTTATTAAAGTTTCATGTGGTTCTAATGAAACTGCAGCATGCATGGCATTACAGCCCAAAGCATTCAAAGACTGCTTAATACCAGGGCTGAGACTGCAAATTAGAGCTTATTTCACTGTTTAATACACTCATAAGACTCAGATGACTGAATATGATTATGGACAAGACTGAGCTCGTGTTCCTTCAGCAGAAAGGATGCCAAGTTTTAAAAGAGTACTTCTTTTATTTAGCAGTGAAACAGAGAAATTGCCTTTTTTTTTAATTCCACGCATTCTTCCTCCTTTTTGATTGACATTGATGCCTACATTAACCACAATGCAACTGGACTTCTGACAGTACAGTCGAAGCAGCTAATGTAGCTTTTTGCTGCAAGCCTCTAGCAGAGACAATACAGAGTGCTCTATTCTTTTTTATGCAACACTTCCAGATTTTTTTTTTTTTCATTTTCAATCTTGTAATCTTCTGGCCCAAACCGATGCTGACTCAAGTGACATCACTTGAGGCATTTAACAGATTTTGTGCAGCCACAAAATGCTTTATACAACTTTTCTCATAAATATTGAAATAAATAAGTAATGCATGTGCTTGCCGAGACCTGTAAGCAGACACTGATGTGTAAAATTGGTTCCCCTTTGAGTGCAGTCCAGGGGATTGCTAGCAAAATTTTGTTGCAGCATCTGAAGTTGAGTGCAGGTACAATACATATGGGCCCAAGAGCTCACAAATGTATGCAGGAGTCAGACTGCGGAGTGCTTCAAAATCACTTCTAACATAAACTGCAAGCCAGTGTTAAGAGGCGAAAATAGCAGTTATGTAATCTCTCATATTTGTTCTTCCTGGTTGTGGCATTTTAGTTGAGGAATTGAAGGTGTGAGCAGCTTTGCTACTCATGCAGATAGACAGAGAGTTACACTAATCCACTGTAGATCCAACCCATTATCAAACCCTACATTCCAGTAAAACATCTATAGTCCACTGCCTCTTGTTGTTTGCTCTTTCACTCCAAGGACCCATTTGTCACTTTTCTCAGTCCTAAAGATCTTCTCTGTTCCATGTCCCACAGTGGTGGACTGAACTGAAGTCAGGATAGCAGAGTAATTATCCTTACTTCCTATTTCTAAAATGCATGGACACAAAGTTGCACTCCCATTGTTTAATGGCGTTTAGCTCTTCTTCTTGTTTGCCAAGTTTGCCAGTGATTACTTAGCTCTACTTTGTTTGGTGCCTATGATCAATTAGACTGTTGAGAGGATGAACTGCACTTGGTAAACATTATACCTGCTAAGCATTATCAGTGTGAGCATGTTACCATGCTGACATTAGCATTTAACTCAAAGCACTGTGGTGCCCAAGTACAACCTCACAGAGCTGCTAGCATGGCTGCAGGCACTTATGCTTTGTTAAAACAATCGTGTCAACTTTATCAGAGCTGTACATCTAGCCGGTACAACCCATAATAATAAATGTCCTTATCAAGGTTACAGTTTGTTGTTCTTTTTACTTTATGCTGATTGTGTATAAAAGTGGTACAAATGTGTGATACCACAGAGAGTGTGATGAAAATTGTGTCTCATTGTTTGAAAGTGTTCATTTGAGGTGCTGTTGTCCTTGTGCCACGTCTATTGACACTGACTGTGTGAGTTGTAATTATCTCTCCACACTGCCCACGCCATTTACTGCACAAGGCAATTAAAGTGAGTCTGACTCTGACTCTAATGTGACCCTCCGCGCCCATTGCTTTTCCTCTGCCAACATGGGCGCAGTGACAGAGTGCTCTGGCAGCCGCGCTCACAGGCTCTCTATTCCTGCAGGAGAGTGACTGACAGGCTGACACACATACCTGCGTACCCACGCCCCTCACTTTGTCCTAATTCTAAACCATATTTCTGGCAGGATGGCCTCTTGGTCAGCTTACCTGTTGAGTGATCAGTGCATACTGTTGCACAAAGCATAAAAAAATAGCAAGATACGACTGTGCTGATCACACGACAGCAGCAGGAATTTGTGCATGCTGTTGTAATCACCTCAGTTATAGTTGACATTTGATCAGTTTTGCTTTGGCACAGAAAACAACTTGCCAGCCTGCAATCTGGTTAAATCTGTAGTTGTAATTACAGATAAAGGAAAAAACAAATATGTTACTATTTGTGCCAAAGAGCTGCTGTAAAAAATTTCATTGTGCCTTGCATAATGACAATAAAGATTCTTGATTCTTGATTGATTCTTGATAGAAGTAATAAAGCAATTCACTGCAGAAAAAAATTGCATAAACCCACACACACATCTGTGACCTTCATAGCTGTTTCTGACTGCGTCACTTCAATGACAAACTACTGGAAATATCCTTTATGTAATTCCTTTGAGGAAAGGAAACAGATTTCACCCACTTCACCCATGTATATATTTATATCATGCACATTCAGTGAGGTTTTATGAGATTAGAGTGTCTGAGGAAACTAAAAAGTTACAAAATAAGAATTTAACCTGAAGCCACAACATAAATGATCTTAAATAACAGGCAGTCAAATGTTGTAATAGCCCTTTGACCCTAAAATCATCATCTGAAGCAGTGAGGAGTGACCTTGCTTTGCAAAAATATCTTCAAAAGTCTGAAACATTCTCACAAGAACACACGCAGACACAAACTGTGTTTGTCAAACACACAAAGACATACACACACATACAGGCAAACACTGTGTGGCTTTTCCTGATGGCACGCTTTGTCTGGATGGGATGACAGGTATTGCTGTAGTGCAGTTCATCACATAGTCACTCAAGTTAACAGTGGAGCAGGATTGTATGGGCTATCACACAACCAGCCAACCCTGCACGCACACACACACACACCCCTGGGGCTTGTACAGAGACACTGTGGTGGCATACAGATAGAACAGGGACAGAAATCTATAGAAGAATGCAGAAATCTGCATATTCTTTATGCAAATGAGGATATGTTGTTGTGTGGATGCAGATACACAGATGTTAAGTAGCGACAGATAAAAGGTTGGGCTACTTGGTTTTTTTCAGAATATGAAAATCAGGTTGCACTTTAATTTTCATTATTTCATTTATATAAGCCGCATTACTGTTTAGTTGTGCTGTAATTCAGTTCGACGTGTGTATTCATTTAAAGGCTTACTGGGCTTCGGATCTGCTGATTGTTATTGACTGATGTGTGTCAGGTGTGTGCAGACAGAAGCATGATTGATCGGGCAGGTGATTGGTCCATTGACTGGAGGTTTGTGCAGGTTTCTGCAGGTGAATGGGCAGCCGGATGACAACAAGCTATACAAGCAGCCATGCCACTACAGTTCATACTGAGGCAGAGCATACTGAGGCAGTACAGTGAGACTGTGGACTCTCGAATCATCATCATTTTGTATCATCAATGACATTGTCCTTAAAAACAGAGATCAGTCACATGTCTTAACATGAAAACGTCATTAAAAGGGCACGTATCTATTGTTCAACATCTACTGCATCTGTTGTTTGAAGAGGAGATTGTGTCAATAAAGTGTTTAATCTCATTAGAGTAATAAATATATTGTTAGTAATGACTTGTGAATACTGATTAATAAATACTGTCATATAAATGTGATAAATGTCAATAAATGATTATCATTATTATTCTTGTTATGACTTCAAACACTTAAATTTAATTTGTTGTATTTCTATTGGATTAGATTTTATAGGTGTTAGATTAGATTTTATGAAGTGGTCACTGACTGAATATGGAACAAATTAAAACAATGCTGTATTTTAAATAATGTAGAACTCAGATTGAATTGCCTTTTTCTTTTCACCTCATTGAGATACTTAAGGTGGTGTGCCTTATGGAACAATAAATTCAAAACGGAAAATCAACATAATTAAAAACGCTACTGAGGCATGCTTTAGAATAACATTAACTTTGTTTTTAAACCAAGAGACAATAAATGAACATTTGCCACTGAATGAACAAAATGGATAATGTTGTGTATTAAGGCACACCTGCAGGGCTCGTCATCCAGCGGCACTAGTTGTTGTCTGGGGCTAAGGGGGAGGGGGGTGAGTCAGACAGCCAGTTGGACTCAAACTGGGCAGGAGAACTGTAGCCTGAGGCGACTTCAACACTTCAGTATTTTAATTACCAGGAACAAAGAGGCGAATGTTACATCGTGGAGCTTTCTGAGACATTTTAATGTCCAGGACTTTCTTTGTAACTGTTTATGTAATATAGTGCACACAAAATGCACTTTATTTTCACTGTATAAACTACAAAACTGACCGTTCAGTTTAAACACATTGCTTCTCATGCAGCTATGATCTGTGTTTAGGACACAAAATACAGTGTATGATGATGAACAATTAACATTCAGGGTTTAGCTGAAAACATTTGGGGCTTAAGCCCCATAAGCTCCCAGTGCTGCCTATGCCACAAACACTATAATACTGATCAGCACTATAAACTACTCAAACAGACACAAACTACTACTTCCAAACAGAAGTAGTATTTCTACTACTTAAGTATTTAAATATTTGGGGATGGGGTTTGACTTTTCTGTGTCTCTGTAACAAAAAAAATAACTAGTGTAGTCATAAACACTATCAAATGTGATGAGGATCAGTTAATAGTGCTGTGAAGTGACTGTACATGCAATTTACAAACTCAAAAAAGTGGATTTAGTGTTACTCTTCACATGCATTTCTTACTATTATCAAAATTGTAGAAAAATAAAAATGGCGAAGGATCAACATAGTGAAAATAAATAGGAATTTCACGCAACCCAGTTCTTCATCTTTCAGCCGTTCTGGCCTCAGCTCCTCCACTGTGATTAAAAATTGTTGATACTAATGGCAGTTCTTTGTTTGATGGTCCTTGATGTGGGCTCCTGTGTATTTTATACTTGTTTTCTTTTGTTTTAGGGAGAAGGCTATTGCAATCTGTTTTTAAATATTTTGCTGCATTAGCCAGACTTTGTTTGTTATGCTGGCCTTGTCCACACTAAAGCTTAATTATACTGTTCATAAACCAACAAATCATATCCTGTGTCCTGTGTGGTCTGGTTTTGGGATATGAAGAATGACAGTCACCCCTGGGTGGGACACAGTAAAATAAGGTACTTATGGTGCATTCATGTGCAGGTAAGAGGCTCTAAAATTCTTTTAATAAGAGTCTGGTGAATGTCTAACACAGACAGACGAGACACAAAAAGAAACAACCTGAATACGAGTGGGGAAACACACGCAGATGCTTCCATACAGGGCATGAGGGCTGGTTAAAGAGTTTTAGATCGTAAGCTGTGGCTTTCACTTTTACAAGATCACAACCCAACTGAACTGCACTGGGAGATTTTGGCATGATATGTTAGATAGCAGTCTCCACCACAGTCATCACAACACCAAGGTGAAGGAAGATCTTTTAGAAGAATGTGTTGGAGAATCTATTCCAGTGAGTACTAAAGCTGTTTCAGAGGCTTATGGTGGCCTAACACCTTACTAAGGCACCTTATGTTTGTTTTTCTTTGAATTTCTCACCCATCTGTAGATTGTGAATGTAAGTCTGTTCTAAAGCACAGCTTTCATTATCTCTAATTGTTAACTAAAACCCTCAAGACACACCAGCAGCAAATATGGACGTCTTGAAAAAGGTAATATGAATTCTGATGCTCAGTGTTGCAGTCATGTTGAATGATGACAAATCTCCAATGAAAACACATGCACATAGTATGGGTTTAATTTCTAACATACAGATAAATTTGTGTGTGTATATGTGTTCATATCTGCTAACGTGTTTGGATGAACTGTACTTGCTTGTGTTCAGAAGGACCTATCTGTTGCCCCTTGAGCCTGTTTATGAGCGTAGGCGAGCAGTTTGAGCCTGTGTGTGGGTGGTGGTCATATTCTCATCACGAACAGAGGGAATAACCTTTCATTTCTTCACTCTTACTCTTTGTCTCCCCTCTTGATAATGGTTTAATCCAGAATCCTGGAAGGTTAGCTCATTCATTATGAAAGTTTCTGAACATTTCACCATGTTTTGTTCCTTCAGTAGCACTTGAAAGTTGCACACTGTACGTCCAGAGTGTCAGACATTTTTTCATCTCATAACCTGAAACTAAAGGAAGTTGCTTTAATTACTCTGCAGTATAATTACTCACTTGCATAAATGATCTGGACTGCTTTACTGTAAGTGGGTGCCAAGGTCTGATTTATAAAACTGACTACCTGAAGTGGTTGTTTTATGTGGATGCCTGTGCATCCATGTAGGTGTAAAAATGTTCTCAAGTCTGGCATGCAAATGCAAACTCACATTTCTGTTCCTTTGTGTACTTACACAAACAAATGCCTTTTGACCTGTGGAGAAGATCAAGTGCAATGCAGTGCGCTTGAAAACCACAGAACCACAGAACTCCATTTGTTATGCATTTGATGCCTAACATTTCCATTTCTCTCTGTCTCCTGCCCATCCGGGAGGATGCATGAACTCTTTCTGTTGTAGGCTTGATGCCTAAACTCTGTTTTTTTAATCTATCTCCAATACCCACTGCACTGTGGATGCAGTGCTCTGGATGGAGAATATCACAATGATATTATTCATATGCAGCCAGGTTTAGGTAATCCTTCCAACGCTGAGACCAAACCATAAAAAGGACGATGAATTATTGAAGAGCATCAGAGAAATAGGAAACCTTTCTCTGAATAGGATCAACCTTTTGGGAATGCTTCAAAGAGCATTCAATAGTCGTCAAAAAAAACCCCCAGCCCTTTCCCTGCTTTATCCCTGTCGAAAAGCTCTGCCCTGGCTCTGAGAGGGAGAGAGAAGCAGAGCGACGGAGGGAGGGGGAGAGACTGAAAGCTCACCTATTGTTCACCCTTTATTTGCATGAAATTGTTTACCACCTTTTCATGCTGTTCTCTCTTTTTCCCATCCCCGTCCCCTACTGCTCCATTTTTCTCGCTCTCTGATTTCGTTTCTGTCTCTGCTCATTTCAACAGACGCAGATGGGAGTGACTGAAGCTGGATTTAAGGACAATTAGCTCCCATTGGCATGTAATATGCATATGTACAGTGTAGATTTAAAATGAGTGAGCATGTAATTTGAGTGCTCAAGTTGGAGAGAAATTTACTGTTATGATTGAAAAACCTATAAAGTTTTAATACCATGTTTTTCTTTGTTTTTTAACCAAAAACCAAACTCGGTAAAAGTGCAAAGTATTCAGTGGGAGGTCAGCTGGGGTGGATACAAGGCGTAACGGGTTGCCTTGGGCCCTGAAGATGGTGAACACAAACTTGGCACAGGGTGAAGTTTTCGCCAGCCACCAAAAGCAAGAGCCAAGTTATTTTGTTATCATGAGCCAAGACATCTCCTAGCAATGTCCAACCACTGCTAAACTTACACGTAGGACCATAAATCCTAAACATATCTGAAGTGCTCTAAAGCATCTCCTACGAAGAGTCTCCCACCAGACTCTAAAAATCAAACATACACGTGATGTCACGTGTTTCTTTATCCTGTTCTTTAAGTGGCAATCTAAAAGATTGCCACTTAAAGAAAGGTTGGCTAAGTCACTGTCTTGCCAAGTGAGGTAACAGAGTGGTGACTGAGCCTACAGCTCACTGATGAAAATATTACAATATTTTTATATTTGCATTATTACAAAGAAAAATATTGCATAAAGTTACAAGCCAAACTTTTCCTACTGCTGCAGCTTCACATTAAAAGCATTTACTGGCAAAACACAAGTTGACTTTTACTATGAAGTAGTCACAGGAAGTACAATACAATGTGTTTGTCAGTGAGCTCAGTACTTACAGCTGCTGTTCATCTAAAACATGCAAATGGTCATACTGGACATTTCTGGACAGTGGCTCAGTTTGAAATATCACAGGGAGTAATGGAGCGAGAAGGAGCAGCCACAGTGAGCTGTTAGATGAAGAGCTGCAGGAAACAGGCTGCACACCTCCAACTTCTCAGCCAGGTAACCAGCTCCTCTCACTGTGCCCTGCTGTTCACAGACTCAGGCTGTGTGCAGCATAAAATCACATCACGGTTTCTCACAGAATAATAGAAAAAACCCAATCATTGTCTGACTGCTTTATTAAAAAGAGTAGTAGTAATAATTTGTTTTGCTGCTTCCAGAATTCTGTGACCTGTAATTACCATCAGTAACTACATGTGTCACCAAATCAAACGGGACTGAAATCTTTGAGACTTTAAAAGATAAAGCTGGAAATATTGTGTATTTTCTTACAATCATCAAATCCCATGAAAAGACTAAACCCAAAAAAGTGATACTCATAACAACTATTGCCTGTGTAGCCAAACCCTGGTATAGTTTCTGCCTCTGTGCCATAGTGCCACAATGCCTCCAAAGATTGTTAAATGAAACTGGGAAATACACTTATTTGCTTTTTTTCTGAGGGTTCGATACAAAGATCGATACCACTCTCAAGTCTTTATACCTAAAATGAAACTATACATTTGTGATATTTCAAATATTCAAATGTAATAAATGATCTTGGGGCTGAGAGCTATGGACAGGTTAGGCACCGTGAAAATCTCCTTTTTATAAGCAAATTTTTGTCATAATTGAGTCCTTAACATCTTAAAACAAGTAAACACATCTGCCCGTGTAGAAGGAGTATCATTAACTGTTTCTAATCCATATAACTTGTTTCAAGTACTTTCGAAAATAAGGTTGTTTGATATTCATCTCAATAGGAATACTAAGTAACATTTTCTGACAATAGAAAAAACAGAATAATGTCAGTACCCATCGGTGAAGCAAACACCTCATGTGATTTCTTGTGTTTGGTATGTTAATATTATTCAGCTAGATTTCAGACAACTTGCCCTCCCTCACTTACCTGGATTTACCTAATAGCTGTCTGTCCCCACAAGGCAGACGCTGCAGGCTAGATTTCCTGAGGCGCCTCATTTGGATTGCGTGATCACAAACTTTGTAAAACACAGCGTGCTTTAAACACTTAAATGAATGTGAAAACGTGCATTTACTTCTCAAGAGCGTGAGATAGATTTTGTCACCGAAACCGTCGGGGGTTAAAGCCGAGCAGCAGCAGATGAAAAGCGTGAGATGTAAGAAAGATGTTGGGCGGCGGAGATGGAGAGAGGACCGGACAGAGATGGATGAAGTGGGCAAGAGAAATGTGCATTTCTATCTGTCTTCACTTTATACGTCTATCTGTATCTATATCACTTTGTCTGTCTTTATCTGGACTCATATACTGCCCCTGAGTTCTTCTGGGCTCACTTATACTGATGGAATTTAGGGAAGGAGTGAGAGAGAGGGGAAGAAAAAAGCAAGACAGTCAGGCTTTATTGCTGTGACCCTCTCCTCTAGTGGGATGTTTTCTGTCAGCATCGCTTACCGCTCAGCCTCTGCAAGGCCACCCACACACACAACTCAGACATACACAAGTAAGACACATATGCACCTACATATAAAAGCACGAAAACACACATGAAGCTGCATACTGTTTCAAAAATGGACTCATATGCAATTATTTTTCCCTGAATCACCTGCTACACAGCAATGAGCTTCTCTCTCTTTGCCAAGTTAGAGGGATAAAGGGAGTGAGGAGAGAGGGAGGGGGGGAAAAGAGAGGGAGGTGCGGGTTGAGAACACTTTTGTGTTGTCAGCAGAAACATTGTTTTATGGATGCAGTGTTTACAGTGGCGTTGCCATATTGTGTGTGTGTGTGTGTGTGTGTGTGTGTGTGTGTGTATGTGTGTGTGTGTGTGTGTGTGTGTGTGTACGCACTCACGTGTGTATTTGTTTTCTCCTTTGGATGTATTTGGCCTTACCTGTCCACAGGGATGAATTAAACCTGTCAAAGTTTTGCTTGTGTGTATGTATGTGTGTGTGTGTGTGTGTGATGTTCGAAGATGTATTAGGCCCGTCTATGGGCACGTTGACTGTTTGTTTTAAGCCTGCCTGCGGGGTTTATGCATTCTGCATGAGAGTACTGTGCTTTATGTGTCAAACCCATTTGTTTGCCCAAATGCTCAGTGAAAGCACAAACACTCTGCGGACCTTTTGTTTGTCTAGTATTCACCCACATGCACGCTTGTTAAGACATATACACACACACAAACACACACACAGAAGACGTGGCACATACATAAACACTGGATCACTCACGCTCTTTGAACAGTTGACTTCACTCGCTCCCAAAGTCAAACTTCAGACTTACATGTGCTTATATACATGTATATTTCAAGGAATAAAACAGAAGAGGGATGGTGTTCACATTAATGAATCCCTTTGTTGTGTGCTCGTATTTCTCTCAAATCTGTGGATGAGTTTGAAAGTAAGCTAAACTCTGACTTACGAACAACATTTACAGTTCCAGCCTTTTGAAACAAAAATCTCTTCAGTATGGCAAGACAAGTGATCTGGTGGGAACAATTTTGGGACTATTTCTGACTGAATAAATATTCCCAATGTTCGAGTCTTTGTTGTTTAGAGCATATTCAGAATATGACATTTATATAGAATATATTTAGAAACCTTATTATTGCATGTTATTCAGTTCCCTGTGTTACGTGACACAAGCTTAATTTCTCTGTTGTTTCTGTACCAGCTGAATTACCTCAGCAGTTGCTGGTGAACACAGTTTGGTTTCTGGCTGCCTGGACTCTGTCACATTTACCTCTCTGCTGGATTCATCTACTCCATCTTATCAGAGGGAATGAAAAACGAGTGTGACAATACCGTTTATCCTCCGCAGTACCTTCGTCAGGCTCTCACTTTCATCTCGGTGTGTAGGTTAGGTTCATCTGCATATATTTGTTCTGCTGAATAACTTCTTGGCTCAAGGACATACTTGCACAACCCAGAAGACAATGATCACAACCCTAACCCTGAGAAGAACATTACATTACAGTGACCAGTCTCACTAAAGATCTGTTACTTCAACACTTTGAGGGTCATTTTCTGTCTTACCGGGGGATAAGACAGTGTTTTGTAAAGAGCATAGGACTTCATGAATGTTGCTTCGAGCAGTCGGTGGGGGGGGACTATCAGTAAATACTTTCCAAAGCCATATTATATATTGTTATTGATATGAGAGCAAAAGCTACAAGTTGTGACTGAGTTTAAGTATCTGAGCATCTGGACTGACTCTGATCTTCCCCTAAGATTTCATAAAACAAACAATAATAAATTACCAGAGTTCCATGTAATTTAACTAATGTTAGATTAGAAATTAAATGAGCATCAAAACAGCAGTGTTATATGTGAATGCTATGATCATCCCACATTTCACATATTGTTTGATGAGCTCCACACAGGCTGACATATCTACATTGAAACCACTTCAAAATCTTATATTAACATGCTCTTAAAGTTCCAGGTCAGAAACCAGCAGCTTTCACAGCCATCAAATTCTAGAGAAACATGAACTCCTGAGTTGGAGAAAGAAAGATATGTTAACCTTTGTCTTGTTTTTAAAAATTTTACTGCCAACATTTCCAACATTTATTTAGCAAAGAACAAGCGCTTTGGGTTACCAGAGGTTCCATAAGAGGAAACTGCATTGTTTCTGTTTGAAGAGGCCTTTTCAGTCATTCAGCATTTTCTCTGAGAGCATCAAAAGAATGGACTGTACTACCAGAGCATATTAGAAACATCAGCACTTACTGTTCTTTCACTGTGCCATTTGAAGCTGTGACTTGTCAACAATCAAATGTGAACATGAGAATAATTGTTGCCTTTCTCTGCTGCCTTCCTGTTGTCTGTTTTTATCAAGCCTTTGTTATTACTTTTTCTTTTCTTTTTTTTGTATTGTTGCTAACCACTCACGATTATGTTGTGACACTATTCGATTGGTGAATGTGAATATTGTCAAATAAATGGATAAATAGATTAAAAACCAAAGCACAGGCTGGGTGGTTGTTAATCATAATATTTTATCTTCCTACATGTGTTAAAAACAAACGATGCGACTTGGCAGGATGGATGTGGAGGCTGTGGAGTTGTTTGACAGAGCTGAGCTGAGTAATGAAAGCAATGTAACTAATGACCCTTTTTAAAGTGGTTAGTAAAGTTATAACTTTTTCAGTATGTAATTTTTTTTCTAAACACTTCTGAATGATTCTGTTGGAGGCAGTTTCTCTTTGCATGACCATTAACAGTGCTATTATTATTATATTTTTATGCATGTATAAGTGCATATAGTATATCTCTCCAGTCCTTCCTGATGCATTAATCTAAATTCATTTACTGTTATTATTTTTTATCACTATTCATTTATTTTCCCACTGTATTACAATTATTAACATTTTTGATGTTTAGAGCTCTCACTGTTGCACCTACAACAGTTACAGCATGATTAATTAGAGTTTAGGAGCCCAGTACGGGCACTGTCAATGAATTTAATATATTTAATTACTGTGTGCGTGAATAATCTTCAGAGTGAAGCGTGGTGAAGTCTGCACCTCGAGCAGACTCGCTTCACAAAGTGGATTTTGGACAGTCCTCTGCATTCACGGACATGTACATATAGAAACATAACTGTAACAATGTGATAGTTGTGTGCAGGTAAACACACTCGGTGAGATATATGTACAATCTAGGCACCGTTCCTGGAAAGGAGTTAATGAGTTTTTCCACTTAATTAAAACTGACATCCCATACACATCCATTTTACCAGGGTAGCAGCAGAAGTCTTGCTGATGTCTCAAAATCTCCACAGATAAAACCAAAACTACCTGCACAGCAAAATGCTGTGAGGGTATGTGAGACGTGACCTTTTAACCCTGGGTCACTAAGACCGAAGATGTTTGTTATACTTCTGCAGAGATCAGTGTGAAAATACATTTTAATGTCGGTCTGTTGAGTGAAACATCAGCTCTCCTCCATGCAAAAGTGAGGAGGCACAAATTAGTAATGTGTTTGGGTATTTCTGTCTCTGTCCCTGTCTCTGATTTTTGACGAGAGAGACGGAGAAAGGTGTCTTAATTTTTAAAATCTGAATGTAAAAGTGGAAAAATACAGAGGAATATTGGTAGTTTACTTGCAAGTGGGTAATTCAGTGTGAGGAGGATGACTGAATATAGTGACAGGATCCATATGTAAACCAATATGCGGCTTAGAGTTACTGGTGAGAGCAGTTATTGAGAAAAAAAAATTGTTTGAACATTGTACAAACAGGTGATGGCAGCTGAGGTCTGTGGAATAGTTTTTACACATGGCATGTAGGCAGACACCATACAGTTGTAATTCCAAATGAATCTGCTCAGTGTCCATTATGCTCTGTGTACGTCTCTACTTTAACTCACTGGGACTTCAGTGAACGTAAAGTGACGTTTTTGCTCATGACATGTTGGTTTGACTGTTTCCAGCTTCAAATGATTTCGCTGAGCCTTTGATGAAAGGGTTTGGAAGTCTGTACAGACACAGACGAGCATGTCAAAAGTCCCTTCTGCTCTCGTGGCACCACTGCACACTGCTTTCGCTGGGGCGTAGCATTTTGTTATTCATTTAACATACATTCCCTTTTCATGTCCACCTCAGCCTTTGTATCGCACCCCTTGCCTCCCCTGCTGCCCCTGCCGTTGTGACACGGGCTGCAGTGCGTGTTGATGCTCAGAGCAACATGGACTCGGGATTGATTTCTTAGCATCAAAAGGCAGGACTCCACATCCAAAAGCCCTTTCATCTGAATACTGAACACAAAGGTGGGAATAGGGGAATATTTTATTTTCTGATTATGTGTCTTTTTGTGGGTGCGGTGGGTGTGAGTGCAAACAGATTGAGCTCAGATCCGCCTGTGATTACTCTCCACTGTCCCACAGTGCCCTTATTTAATTTCAGTGGATTCTCCACATGCGTGCTATCTATCAGACCTCTCCACCATAGCTCCATATTTCTAACAGAAGAATATCTTATTTTATGGCTGTTTGTCTCTTCATCTGGAAGTTTGTGGGTAACCCCTCTCTGCCCCATCTACTGTAACCCTCCGTCCCTCTCTTCTTGCCCCGGGTCCCTCCAAATGCTGCAGGTCCCTAGCCTACACACCCTGGAGAGTCACACACCCAATCCAGCCATCTGTCACCCACACAGTGGGGTGTGTACGTTCAAGCTTCAGATCTGGGCATCGTCCCCGCGGCCACTCAGCTGGTTGTCCACTTGGGAGAGAGCGTGTGCCTGTACGTACATTCATGTTATCCTCCAATGTGTGTGGCTATCGGATCTTTGTGTTCCTACATGTGCATCTGCATCACGTTGCCCCAGGAAGAGTTTTGAGCCGTCCAAAGGAAAGCCTTTGGGAACAGGTTCGGGAAGGCTTTAGGGAATGTGTGTGCAAAGCTGTCAGATGGATTTGTGTCCATCACGGCTGTGTTTGGCCCCGAGGCCGTGACAGAAGATCAGAACAGAGAGTTTCTACAAAGGAGAAGCAGATACAGTGCAGACTGAGCCCAACTAACCCACTTCTAAAGTAGAGCAGTGACAGAGATGTGTGTGCTGGGGGGGTTGAGGTTGAGAATTGTGTGGCATTTTGAAGGTCTTTAGGTCCTGACACATTTGATATCGCATTTCTGCAGTTTCTGGAAATATACTACATATTGTATTAACTATTTCTGTATACAGTATGATAATGTTATCTGTGTTTTTCTTAGTTCTATGAGTGCAGAGTTACTCCTGCTGTGAAGGTCAGTACTGCCATACTGCAGTGTTCCAATGGAAATGTGTTTATAATACAACACCTTCCCTTAAGTGTCAAATAATACAGTCTGGAGGTCTTAAATAAATGGCAAATAACACTATACCTATGGTACAGTGTCTATGCTTTTGATCGACCTTTGTTCCAACGTCTTTCACTTTTTATTTGCAATAATGACATAATTGACTGCAACAGTTGCAAGGCACTATACAGGGATGAGCCCCATATGTAAGGAAGCAATGCTATAAACAGACTATATAGTTCAAGGCCAGATTTTTTCTCCTGAGATTCCCTCCTCTCTGTGAGTGTGTGTGTGTCTGACAAAAAGCTTTAGCTCCCTCGTGCTCTAGTTTTTTTCTCCCCATTTCCCTCCCTCCTTCTTGCTCTGATCATTGGATTTTGCTCTCCTGTATTTATTTGTACTTATCAGTAAACTGAAACGCATCAATGATGAAATGAACTTAACATCAAGTGAAAGAGAAAACAGTGCTGGGTGCTTGTAAACACTTGACACTATACTCCCACTGAAATGTCTTGTACATAATAAGTACTGTAGCATTCTGTGTGTGTGTGTGTGTGTGTGTCGGGACGGCGAGAAAGATGAGAGAAGACAGACACAACCGTTGCATCATGATTGAAACATCTGAGCCATTTTATGATTTATTTATGCATCTTATTTGTTACTGGGGTAGAGATGTATGGCTTGAGGGGGATACAGAATATATATATGGATGGATTCAACAAGAAAGAGAAGAATCAATGAATTAATCAATTCGTCTGTCACTGATTCAGACTGCTGGACAGTCAAGACATTTAAAGGAACAGTTCAATATACTGGGAAGCACACTTACTTTATTTCTTGCCAAGAGCTGGATGAGAAGATCGATACCACTTTCATGTCTGTCCAATAAATATGAAAATACAGCCAGCCGACAATTAGCTTAGCTTAGCATAAAGACTGGAGACAGGGGGAAGCTGCTAGCCGGGCTCCGTCCAAATGTTGCAAAATTCAGCTAGCAACACCTTTAAAGCTCATTAACAAATCTGTTCAAATTTGTTTGATTCGTACAAAAATCAAAGTGTAAAAATGACAATTCAGGAACAGTTGCCAGGGAACCAGTCAAGGCCAAGAAATAGTTTGGCACAACCCCCCTTGTAAAAGAGTGAACTGTCATTTTTACACTTTGATTTTTGTACTGATTAAACGTGTTAGAGGTGCTAGTAGGAGGATTACTTTGAACAGAGCCGAGGTAGCTGTTTCCCCATGTTTCCTCTTTTTATGCTAAGCTAAGTTTGCTGGCTGATAGCTCCTGCCATGTACTTACTGTAGTAGCATCATAGTAGTACAAATCCTCTCATCTAACTCTCAACAAGGACATGAATAAGCTGCAAATGTTTCACAAAATGGCAAACTATTCCTTTAATGGATGGATGGTGACAAATTGAAATACAGATATTCTCAAGATATAGATTCATATAACCAATAATGTGTGCAAATGAATGACTGAACACAGAGATGCAGCACACGGTGAAGCTTTCAAGCTGTACCTTCATCCCCTCTGGTGCCAAACCACATGCTGTATACAGTATTAATGGTGCCCTTTTCTCTGGAACACACTAACACAGTAACAGCCAGGCCCTCTGTGCTTTCAGTTTTTAATTGCCTCACTCACAGCAGCTCAACAGCCAAAGTGTGGGAGAACACCACATCAGGTATGCTTGCAAAAGTTCATTATCTTTCAAGAGGGATTGAATCAACATTGTTTAGAAGGGAAACGGTTAAGGTCATAGAGACAGTCGTTCAGAGTGTTCTTGAAATAGTTCACGTTCAGAAATTTCATGTGAGTGATTCATGAGTGATTCCATGTGACATACCAAACTTTCAGAAGTGGTATATCCATGGCAATTAAGCAAAGCATCCCTTTAGTTTACCTGTATTGATGTGTGAACTTTTCCAGCATGTTCTGACGATGACAAATATTGACTCAAGGATTTGTGCTCCTCCTGCTCTTCAATAAAATGATATAAACACAGAAATAGCTCCTTGAATTATAAAAAGTGCGATTTATTCTTTTATCATAAATTCTTGCAGGTTTGACCTTTGTTTAATGATTCTCATACATCATTAAAGGAGACGCTCATGGGAAATGATTATCCATTTGTTGATTATCTTCTCACAACTCCCTCTCACGTCCCTCCTCCCTCTGCTGAGTGTCGATAGACAGGAACCATTACAGGCAATTATTATTACCAAGTATTCATAAAGCACTCAGAATGAACAGGTAGCTTGTGTGAGCTTCTGTCTGTACAATAGGGACTGCTCATATGTGTGAAAATTAGCAAGGTGGAGAGCAACAGGGAGTAAACACAAACCAAAGCAGTTTCCTTTAAGCCCGCCAAAACCTCAGAATTTCTAACCAGAAAGTCACAAGGTAGGATGGGAAAAAGAGGAGCTATGTTATAGCTACACAGGTATCAAAAATACAGATGGCTATTTTGATGACGACGTTAGAGAAACCAGAATGACACTTTAAAAAAAATCTCTAGAATGGGTCTTTATCAGCTTGAGATCTGGTGACAGCAAAGGCCACAGCATATGAGTCACATCATTTTCACCTCATCAAACCATTCAGCGAGTTCCTGTGGATGGGGACATCTTTTTTAAGATCTTTTACTCTTAACATGTCATAGAACATGGTAAAATGTTCATTGCTTAAGGTAGTGTTTGGATTGAAAACAGCCCTGTGTTAAAAGTCTGCAAGAGGCTGTGCTGGTTCTGAGTTGGTTAGTTGGTGCAATCAACCAACACTGCACAGCAGTTTATGAGAAAGAAGTACTATGAGAAAGGATTTTACAACTCTGGAAAGTATTTAATCTTTCATCATGACAATCTCGCAGTAAACAGTAAAGATACAGAATTCATGTTATGCGGTAATCTACCTGGAATGTGTGCTTGCACTCATTTCATTGTACAACACTGGATGATGCCCCGATGCACTCTGAAGAAGTAAAAATGCCAGCAACTCTTGTAGTATAAAGAACAATTTTGTAGACCAATGTATTGTGGCTTGTGGCTTTCATCAGGGTCATCATAAAACACATCACAAACACATAAATATTTAAATAAGGTAGCTACATCGCATGCAGCACGGTCCTGCAGTGGTTAGCACTGTCACCTCACAGTAAGACAGTTAGCATAGCTAATGGATGGATGAATGAATGGATGGATAGCCCTTGCCAAAAGCTCAGCCAGAATCAACTTCTTTGCAGACGATGCTGTGTTTCTGTGGGATCCTCTGTGTCAACAAAGTCACCTGTTTAAATGAAGGAGAGCACTGTATTTTCTTCCTGCTGTCGTGGGCAGGGTTTCTTTATTTTTCTATTTTGTATTTCCTGTTTTAATTTGATGTTGCATTCCTTGTGTATCAATTGTAGTATTACTTTGTGTTTTCCCACCTTCATGATTACCTGCCACGCCCTTATGTCTTCCACCAGTTCCCAATTACCTCTGTCTCCCTTGTGTATTGACGTCTCTGTGTTCCTTTCTCTCCTTGTCAGTTTGTCTGTGTTTGTTTTCCCCTTGTGTCTGTGCTTTTGGCTCCTTTGGTTTTTATCATGGTAGAGTTCCTTGGGTTCCATCGAGTTTATGTTTCTGAGTTTTTTCCCTATGTGAATTTTTGGATTTCCTGCCTGCCTGGACTCTAGTTTCTCCACCCAACAGTCTGTAAGCCACTTTTCTGTTATTAATTTATCTTCACTGAATCTGCCTGCTAGATTGCCTGCATTTGCAGTAGAAACCTCTACCGCAAAACCTGCAGGACTAAAGTCAGTCTGAAAGTACCCTAATGGTATCATCCACTATACTTACGTTTTTTAATATACAGTATATATATATAGCAGTATCTTCACTTATTTATTGTTTGTCATCTGCCTGTATAACTACATATCTACAGATATCATGTGGAGACCACAAGAACTGTGATTAGTCAGCTTGAGCTGCTTGTGTTTACTCCTACACGTTTCCAAAGGCAGTAGAGTTTGCTGAAAGACAAAACAAAAAGAAGCAAGTTTGGGAGGCTCATCTTTCAGTTACAGCAGACATGCTTTAAGATGTGTTACAGGAAGATCTATCAAATCGATCACCACTGCAAACGTTTGTCTTTCCGTGTTGTTGCTCTATGTCACAGAGAATTAAGAAACGTAAACACAATCACTTTAGGTATCAAATAAATGTACACCATGGCTTGATAACCTATGACACATCCAGCTAGTGTTAAGTTTATGCTAAAACAATCAGCATGTGAAATCAAATGTTGAACTATAATTGATCCTTGCTCCAAAATCAACTACAGCATGTTGAAGAGTGGGATGGTACAGACAGTTCAGTTACAACAGGAGAACGTGAGTGTGTGTGTGTGAGAGCATGTGATATCGCGTGATCCAGGTGATAGATGAGCATAATCTCTCCTGTTGAAACAGGAGCTCTTGAATCAGACAGAGATTAATAAGGCTGTTGGCTGGCTGAAGTGGCTTGTTATAGTAGTCACCAGCTTCAGCCCCTACCCTTGATCTCACTCTCTGGATGGACTCATATATAACTCTGCCCACAAACTCTGCCCACTAAGGCAGTGGGCAGAGTTTGTGCTCTTTTAAAATGGGCACAGAGCTGCCACTCTGGATCAACAGCAAAAACCAGTCAAGGATCAAAACAGAAACCCACACTGCAGAAGACAATCGATCAGAGTCCATGTACATTTCCTGATCTCCCGTTGTTAAGCTAAGCTTGTTCTGTGAAGCGCAAAAGGAGGCCATGTATATTCATGATTGATGTCTCTTTTTTTATTTAGGTACATTAGGGAATTTCTAAATAAGACATGAATTTTGAAAGTTGCAGGTTCACTACGGCAACCTAAATTAAACTACATTCAGTAATGCTTCTCCTCTCAGTCTCTCTGCCAAGTTTGAGGGGGTTGTTTGCTGCTGCAGCCAATTATGCATGAACTCAATTACAGCAGCATAACACTTAAGATTTTGCGTCTGGAAAGGGCAGGATCATCATCTCCTCTCCTAAACACCACCAAACTCTCCAACTTAGGGGTATAAAATAGTCTGTGAGTCTACTCAACTCAATAGGGAACAGGCCAATCAAGCAGTGGAGTTTATCAGCCGATACTAGCACGTTTTCCAGTGGGAAAACTCCTGATCAGTTTATCATCCGGGGATGTTCTCTTCAGGAAAACTGCCAACTGCATTTACTTATCCACTCCATTGTCACAGACCATACTGCCCACAGTATTAAACTTATTTTCATAGGGTGTGTAGATGTGATCTGCAGCTCGGAGATAAAAGAGTAGAGAAGGGTGATTGGCTGGATAATGTGACACTGACAGATTAACATTTTTCTGCTGTGTAGACTAGATTAGATCACATTATGGACTAATATCATTAACTAATGCTGGGTCATTGTTAAAAGTTTAACAATTATTCATAACCACTTACTAATAAAAGTATGGCTTGATCATTCCCTACTGTTGAATCATGGATTCATGATAACTCATACATTAAATCATTCATTAATTCACTATAATTCATGACTGAACTCACACATTAATGATAAATCATGTTTTTACTTTCCAGTGTTTCTCTGTTCATGGTCAGTAAATACACTGACTAAAGGCTTTGAAACACATTAAAACAACTTGTAATGCTTGATAAAGTCAATTAAATGTTACAGTAAAACATTCAAACCAAACATTTAGGGGTGAGAAGTCTTTTCAATCAAAATTATGAGCATGTAGTTCTCTCCACAAAACCAACCAAGATTCTTAATCTTTCACTGAAAAAGCAAACCTTGAAACACTCTACAAGTGATAAATGGGATACTGACTCTGTAAGATCAGCAAAAGCTTTTTCATTCTTACATCAAAAGTAGGTGTAGTGCTAACAGTAATTAAATAGAAAATACTAATAAATCCCTGTAAAAGTTTATTTTCAAAACAATATTTTCTGTCAGTATCCATATTAAAATGAGTTTTGGCTTTATTCAGATCTTCAAGAGACTCTTCAGTAGGCTCTGACTAAAAGGACATGCATGAATCTTTGTACAGGATCAATATCTATGTTTGTTTTTATGTCAATGTCTGTTTTTCTGACATTGAAAACTCACCACCTCGCCAATTCTTTTCTTCCATTTCACCCAGGATAAACACAGTGGGCTTCCACTGCTTTCCTCTGCAGCTCAGTCCACTAACATTTACAAATGTATGCCAATCAGGACAACCATCCAACCAGAGTGAAGTCTTTTGGGAGTGTGATGAGAGAGCCTGGCTATATTTCCTGCGGATAAAAGCCAAATTTTGTGCCCTTTACCAATTTCAACACAGCCATTTGGCAAAACTCTTCCAAACCAGTGTTCTCTGTAAATAGGCCTCGTGGCTAACCTACCATCTTTGCCACCACCTTGTTGCCTTGTCAGCAGTGAGACAAGAAAATGGTCATTTTCCACAATAAGCAAGCAAGCATTTCTTTTCAACACAGGGCTGCAGTACTCGAGTCTGAGCTCATTCCTGAGAGGCTGTCTGAACCAGTTCCCATGGAAATTTTGTCCAGTATTTCATCCACACCACGCCCTGCCGGCAGTGTTTCTTTTCGGTGAATCCATTTTTCATATTCCTTGTGAATGTGCCCTTAATTGGAAAGAATATTAACAGTTGAATAGTCACAGTACATGTTGTATGTTCTACAACTTCTTCTTTCTTTCTTTTAAAAACGCTCAGTGTGGCTGCAAGATAATACAAAGTTGAACACACTGAAGTTTCATTGTGAGTTTGTAATTCCTACCTAATTTCCAGCTACAACAGCCTTTTCATGGGTGAAGTGAGGTGGACCCACTCTTTAGATGCTTGTAACATCCCCATGGCCCCTGGAAAATATAAGTCCCTTGCCTTTCTTGGTTCCAGCATTTGGGACTGGGTGGACTTTGATAGAGCCTTAATTTGCCCAGTCCAGTGGAAGATAGAGGCGGACTTCAAATCACTCTGTGCTACTTTCTACCATCTCAGATGCAGGTCTGTTGTGGATATGATTCAGAGGGCAACATGCTACTCACACATTCTACCATCCCCTGGGCATAAAGGAAGAGACCATTTCAGTGGTTCTGGGTCTCTTTTGTATGTGTGGCACTATGCCAGACAACACAAACAGCACTTCCTCAGTCCTCCTCCAGTGGTCAGTCAGGTTCTGCAGTACTTTGAGACCTCTTCCCCCCTAAGGTCTTGATGGATAGTTTTTTTGTGACAACTGTCATTCAGGCACTACCCAAACCCTGAATGCAGGAAGGTTAAGAGTCCCCTACTGTGGTTAGATGATTTTTACTTTTTTTCTTCCCCGGCAACACGTTTCAGTCAGAGAAACATCCTGTAGAAATCAAAATTGAATGAAAAAGCTTGGAGAGATGCACATCTTTATCTGCTGTGAAACCTGATGGCAGGTTTCACAGCGATGCCTGATAGAAGCAGAGGCCACAGCACATGAGCACAGAATGAACCTTCTGACCTCACCACCCTGCAGCTCTGTATTTGCCTAAAATTAATGGCAGCAAGTAATTTTTTGACCACCTTTTGAAAGCTTGCAAAGCTGATAGCCTGTCTTTCTACAGGACTACACATTTACAAATTCACAGTTGTTAAATGTAGCTTTCATATATTTTCTTATTTAACCTGTCTTGATATGAAATAGAATGCCACTGTATGGCAAAGAAACAAAAATTAATCAGAGGCTGTGATTCAAATCACAAATGTGCTATTCAGCAACAATGATGGCAACAGACTATTTCCTTTATATTAGTCTTCTGCTGATAACAGGGGCCTAAACAACTCAATGCAACTGCTTTTAAGCTGATGCTAATCATGATAATAATCACCAGGCAGCAGCAGCATCATAGCCATACACCATCTGCAGTTCTCTTTGTCAACACACAGTTATTCTTGTGAGGAAACATTAAGCACTGGCCTCTCTTTGGCTTCATTAAAGCTGTAGGCAACACAAATGGGAAATTTAACAATGATCAAAACATTTTAACACGGATTTCTCAGACAACTAAAACTTACAGTCAGTCTCATTATCGGGATAAACAACATCCCTGTTGGGAAGCTGGAAGCACCACTTGAAAAACAGCAACTCTGCCGATTTAATCTGGACGTCTACTCATATCTTTTCATAGCCAAAGTAACTTTAAGCATTGTTTTAAGTGTCGTAAACAATGTTAGGGCTCTTTAATTTCACAGCTGAAAGGGAAAATTAAGATTAATGTGTTGTTACTGTAATGCCGGTCCTTTCAAACATTCCTCTGAAAGATACAAACACACACACACACAGACGCACACACTTCAGGATATACACAAAATAAACTCAAGACTTTCTCTCATGAGGTTATTCTTGTTTGATTAAAAATGCTGTTGGGCATGAATGGTGTGTGTGTGTGTGTGTGTGTGTGTGGAGGACTGTACTGCAGAGACCTATTTAGACAAGTGACTTTGTTGAGGTGTGGTTGATCTCTAAAGTGTATGTGCATGTTTTTTTCTACGCACTCACTCGTGTATGAGTGTGTATGTGTGTGTATGAGTGTTAGTGTCTGTGGATGATCATACTGTCTAAAGCCTTGTTGGGCTCCTGGCTACGCCATTCCTGCTCAGGGAGAGTAGCCCTTCATGAATAATGTCGAATACAGACTGTGACAAAACCTTGAGAATTAAGTGACTTTAACCTCAGCTACTGAGTATGCACATGCCCCAGAGAGCAAGAAGAATAAAACTAGCATGACACCTTAACGCTTGCATGAGTGTGCCTGTGTGTGTGTGTGCGGCTGTGTGTGTTCATCTATGTGTGCGTGTGTGTGTGTGTACTTGTACATCTATCTTTGTGAGGACCTAAAAAAAAAAAAAAAAAAAGCATAGACCATACGGAGTGAGGACATTTTGCAACAGTGAGGACATCTTGGTGAGTCCTCACAATTTTAAAGGGCTGTTTGAGGGTTAAGACTTGGATTTAGGGTTACGGTTAGAATTGAGTTTAGGTTAGGGTTAGGCATTCAGTTTGGATGGTTAAGGTTAGAGTAAGGGGCTAGGGAATGCATCATGTCAATGAGTGTCCTCACAAAGATATAAGCGTGTGTGTGTGTGTGTTTACCCAAATCAAGCCACTGTAGCACAGCTGTATTTGGGCTAAAGCAACAGGAGATGAAAAGCAGGGCACTGGTCTCTTTGAAATGGTGCTATGCTGAAACTCTCCGAGGACTGTCACATACAAACCAACAAACCAGCCTGTCATCAATAATGGATTAAACCCATTCATCCACAGCATTATGTTTCTCAAGACTTTAACAGTTCAGCAGTACAGTAGAGTCCTACTCATAAAATAATGGCTCCTCTGGTGAAAGTGATTTTCCATTGGAGAGTGAAACTTTAATATTGATAATGATGGTGCTTTGTTCAGTGTCGTGCTGCTACGATGAACTCAGTTCTGCTCCACTCTATTTTCTCTCTGTTATCGTTGTAGGTTTTGATGACTGTCTGTGGTGTGTATGAGCCGGGAAATGTCAGGGACATATTTCAATTTGAGTGGGGGGTATTATGGAAAATAAGAACCGTCTAGAAACAGGTGGATTGTGTCATAACAGATAATATCTAATTCCTGTCGAAGCATGAACCTATTGCTCTTCACAAGTTTTTCACCTGCCCCACTGTGGGATGTCAAACAAAATTCAGAAGATGGTGGAGCAAGTCATAGCTTTTGTAGTTGCCCATACTTCTGTAGTAGAAATAATAATACTCACAGAGACTGTATACAAAGTTGGCTCTACAGGCAAAGAGAAGTGAACTGTGATGCCCCAAAACACCAACTGGCAGTGCAGTTTCAAAACACACATTTCCCCCAGCATGTATGTTAATATTACAAAAGTGTAATGTTAGCATGCAAACTGTGTGGAATCTCTGCCATCTGACTGCTGCACAGGTTAAGAGCACAGTGCAAAAACTCACATTAGGTGACTGCAGTGTAAACAAGCAAAACTATGTCAATACTGTGTCAATACAGGGTTGAATAAGTACTACCACAATTTACTTACCACACAGGATGAGGAGGCTCTGCACACCTGTTTTTATAAACATAAAAATGTGAGGCAGTTTATATCTTAAGCCACGAGTTTACTCCTCTATCAGTGAGTCAGACAGTGAAACTATAAACGCACATCAAACTGACCGTCAAAGCATTGATCACAGAGCCTGACAAACACACACAGCCACAAACACACAGTAACACACAGTGAGCTGTCGTACTTTAAAAGAAGC
Organism: Toxotes jaculatrix; assembly: GCF_017976425.1. Taxonomy (NCBI): domain Eukaryota; kingdom Metazoa; phylum Chordata; class Actinopteri; family Toxotidae; genus Toxotes; species Toxotes jaculatrix. The sequence goes on along the minus strand of NC_054397.1, from coordinate 23,530,354 downwards.
ATTTCTTCCTAACTGACCCCAGTACTTTGCACCATATAAAACCCATGGCTCTGACCAGATTACTCACTTACTAACTAATCCTGTGCTCTGAGCTAACTAGGATGCATCCTTCTAATGATAATGAACATTTTTCACCCCATACTTTCAGATTTGTGCAGCTTAAGACACAAAGAATACATCTTGATCTGCCCATAAGCTCTCACTCGTTCTTATTTCCTGTGCCTCCAGCATCTCCCCACATCTCACTGACAATGTTGCTTGGACACCCATTCATACCTCTGCCTTCCAGTAAGAAAGCCTAACATGTCAGGCTGAACAGCTTGTGATGGAATAATGCACCAGATCGCCAGGGAAAAAGACTTTAAAATTATGGGCCTCCATTTAAATTTCCAATTTAACGGAACTACTGAATAGTCACTCCTAACAAAAAATAAATAAATAAATAAATATAAGACATTATATTTGATTTGCAATTAAATTTGCTCTTTCATTACTAAGAATTTCACAAGTTCTCTACTGTGTGTGCGTCATTGTTTAACCATTAAGGCTTTCAGTGCATGGACTAAACAGGATGAAATCTTATTCATCATTCACAACATGTAGTTGTTGTAACATACAGTAAAAGACAAAGGCTTGAAATTGAAGTGGATTCAAAACATTTATCATTTCAATCTTTATCTGTGTCATCTGAGATACATGCTGAATAGCCAAAGGACAAGTCGCTACAATGTAAGAAAGATTTCTGGAGAGTTGAAGCTCAAAGATCAAGCATTTTTTGTATGCATTGTTTCTAAACAAACTTCATATAATGAATTAAGTTAACGTGGGATAGGAAATTGAATCAGCTCATAATTTTAATTCCCAAGACTTGAACACATGACTGCAAAATTCAGAAATTGTTTTGACTATGAAAGCTAGAAACGTTAAGTGGACAGGAATCTGACTTCTCTGAGTGTATTGGGTTATTTATTTAAAGACAGTTTTATTTCTCCAGACTGTATTGTGAGAGTTAACGTCCTGTTGAGCGTCTCCATCTCTCAAAATTCTTAAGTTTTAAGCAAATCATTTTCACTAGGAATTTGCCTGCACACTGACTATAGCCAATGGATTGGAATGTGTGTCAGCTTCTTTTATGCTGAGAGCTGGAGTATTTTCACCGTGCCCTTTTCAGCAGCACTGAGTTGGAGATAGACTGTCGCCAGTGGCTAGTCTTACCAAGGTGCGCGAACTCAGATTTGCCCTTTTCAATTTCTGTTTCCTCTATAGCGGGAGAATGATGCTGTATGCATTTTCTTTTATGGAGCACAGTCTTGGAGTAGTGCAGTGTCAGAGTGATATGGCACTCTTCTCTTCCTCTTTCCCCTCTTCCTACTTCTGTCCTTACTTTCCACCCCCTCTCTTATCCTTACATCCCCCCCGCCCCCACTGTCATCTACCTTAACTGTGTCCTTCTTAATGTTTTCTGTCTCTTGTACTTTAATTGCCTCCGAGGCATATGTATGCATGAGGCGAATTAGAGTGAATTACATTTGGCACGTGTTTTGAATGTGAAGGGTTTCATTACAAAAATTCTATATTTGAGGAAAGGCTGTTCATTCTTGTCCGATTTCAAGAGTGATTACATCAACTAATAGATGCACATGTAATATGTAAGTTTAATTTTATTGTCACTTCTTGATTTTCACACAAATAGCAATTTTAACTGAGAGCTGGAGTCACATTTTTAATGGAAGATATGTCAATTTAAAATAAAACTTTTCATCTCTTAATTATATCCTAATTCTGCTAAGCCCTTCCTCTATGCCTGCTCTGCTCCTCGTTTTATTTTTTTATTTTTTCCCCATTGCACAGGCTTTTCTCATAACAATTTCCTTTCCTCCATCATCCATCTCACTCTGTTTTGCTCCCTCCCTCCGCCCTGCTCATCTCAGAGGCATATGAGAAATGACACTGGACAAGTCCTTGCTGCTTTATTAATCCTTTAAGCTTCTGAAGGGAGGCACAAAATGCAACTGCTCCCATTCAAATCAATGGCAGTAACTCCCAATTGCCGTATCTGTGCACTGCTTAAATGTGGTTCATTTTTACACACTCAGACCTCAAAAATGCACAATTACAGTCACACACACACACATGCATACCAGCACACACAGTGTTGAATAGCGTTGGCTCCCTATGGCCAAGGCTCTGCTAACCAGCCTGCTGCAGGAACAATTCATGGGCTGCTCAGTCAAACGGAACTCTAACCCATGGGCCTGTGGAACAGCCCCGGTCATAAAATATCTCACACACACATTCACTCAGCTATCCCCCAACACACACACACACACTCGCTCTCTGTTTTCACCCAGACCATAAAATCATTGCGACAGATGAAGACAGGGAACAGTGTTTTTGTGCTGTTTTGCCCGTCACAGATTTCCATTACAAAGTCTTGCCATGAGTCTGGGAGAGCGAGAGGCCTATTGAAAAACGGACAGGCTACAAAATGCTGCTAGTCAGAGCCCATCAATGTTGCGTTTTCCCCACTGAATGGCTTGTCAGTGAAGGGTGGAGATGGGCTTTGTGTGAGAGGTAGGACTGAGCTGTGTTGGGCCAGACAATGGGTGGAGAGCTGATGTCAACTCGAGAGAGTGCATTCAGGGTTCATCATCTGGTGTGTTATAAAGCTTCTGAAAAATTATTCCTTTCATCTATTCCCAAGCTCTCCTCTCCTCCTTTTCTTCAGACATTTCAGCTTTGTTCAGCATTTTCTCCCAATCAATTTTTTGTCGTTACGCTTTTCTTTTCTTGCATAACTGAAAAGAATGGAGGGCTGTTATATACATTAATGTTAGTCTGCACATTTTGAGTGAAAATGCAGTAATTCACTGGCAATTTTATCTCCTGAATAGCGGGATTATATAAAGGCTGCCTTAACTGTCGCTGATTTATCATTGTGTTTGATGGAAGCCGGGCAGGCCTGGAGAAAATAAATCATATTCCTGAGTTTGAATGAAAACAAAATATCAGCAGAGCAGGGGGACAGCAGGACAATAAATCCCACTTTTTTACATATTATGTGGTGGCATGCACAGGCACATTTGGGGACAGTGTCTTCCCCGGGAAAATCACGGTCTACTGTCTACTGCTTGTTTAAGAATAACCCTCTGAATGTTGCAAATTTTCTTGTCATGAAAACAATGCAAAGGGCTGCATTGACAGGGCCATGCTGCTTCAGGTACTGGTGAGATAATTTAAAAAAAAAAAAACAAAACAAAACAAAAAGAAACTATCCAGGAGGGTTAGTGACACCAAAACAACAAAACCACTCTGGAAAATAATCACTCTATCCTGTCCAGTAATTTTATACTCGGTCTCAAGGTAAATCTAGTTCCCATAACAAAGCAACCCTCCAGGAAAGCATACTTGCAAGTATTTGAAGGACCAATTCATCAGATTGTGGTAAACGTTGAGCCAGGTTCCACTTTTATTTTTGCTGGACAAGATTTTTTTCTCTTTTTTTTTGCATGAGCCCTTTGTATGGGCTCCCCCACTCTGTCAACATAGTATTTCCACTAAAAAAAAAAAAAAAAAGAGAGGCCTGCGTTTGCTCAGGCAGTAATGTGGGTCTGAACACAGTCTTATTGAGAGAGGTCAGGCTGGACTCTTGGCGAACTCAAGGGTGCTAGGACCTTGAGGAATTTATTGTTTGTCAGTTTTGTTTTTTTTTCCATAATTTGATTAAGTGATTAAGTGATGTTATTTCGGGTGGCACAGTGGTGCAGTGGTTAGCACTGCTGCCTCACAGCAAGAGGGTTCCAGGTTCAAACCTCTGGGCTCTTTTGTGTGGAGTTTGCATGTTCGGATACTCCGGCTTCCTCCCACAATCCCAAAAACATGCACATTAGGTTAATTGGCTACTCTAACTTGCCCCTAGGTGTGAGTGTGTGTGTGTGTGTAATTGGTTATCTGTCTTTGTGTGTCAGCCCTGCGATTGAATGGTGACCAGTCCAGGGTGTACCCCGCGTATCGCCTATAGTCAGCTGGGATAGGCTCCAGCTCCCCACGACCCTGACGGATCAAGTGGTATAGTAGATGTTTATTCAAGAACATGCACCACTAAATTAAAATATCATGCTACTGAAATAAGCAAAATGATAAAGGATTTAGCTGTGCCCTGCAACCACCCTGTGTCATGATCTAGTTTTACACAGTGCATATTACTAAATAAATTATTGCTTTGGTAGCTGGGGCCCACAATCCATTTTTGTCTTTGGGCTGTCAACTTTGTCCATTGTTTTTCTTTGCCTGGATGCCTAAACTGAGATCAGTCTTTGGCGTAGTTGTGGCAGATGAGAGGGATATTTCAGAAGGCTCTGACAAACAATTTATTTTGTCATTTAGGTAAGAGAACTTCTTGCTTTCAGGGACAGCGGTGGAAAAAAAGGTACTTCCCTGTCAGCTGTGGCACATAAGGGCAAGGTCTTGGACAGGGCGCAAGGGAGGGCACAGACAACATAAATCTGTCATAAGTGAGTTCTTTTTCATTTAGGAGAAGCACTGTGGCTACATGTTTAGCTCTGTCAGCCTTCAGCAAGAAGATGGCTCTTTTGTGGTTGAAAGTGGCAGCTTCTCTCTGGATTTCAGGAGACTCCAAATTGCTTCTGTGTATGAATGTGAATGTTGCTGCCTCAGGCGCAGTGCATGCTGGGTTAAGCTCCACCCTCCTTTGACCCTCCATCAAAACATGCAGATGGATGTGGTGTGTAGCTGAAGGCTTCATCTCAGTTACAAAGAAATTTACAAAAACTACTCTTTGCATTGCTGACTGACTCTGATTATCAATAAAACTCCACAGAAACCAATTAACATCCTAAACACTGATGTTTATTTGGCTACACACACAAACACACACGCTCACACACACTCGTAAACAATTAACACTCCCTCTGTTTGACATTTATTTGGCCGTTCATACTCGCTGCCTTGCTTCGCTCTGTCTTTTCCTAGTGAGAAATGAGCAGCAACCCCCTGATCAATGGGACATTCATACAGCGGTGTTACATTCAAACAACTCCCCCTCGATGAAATGACACAGCAGCCTGTGCGGCGCCATAAATTTGCCTTGTTTAAACACTTTCTCCAAATTCTACTGGGAGGCAGCGCTCCTGTCCTTTATTTAAGGGAAACGGATGTGAGAAAAGAGGGAAGGAGGGGTGAAGAGAGGAAAACGTATGGGTTGTGTTTGTTTTTGATTCCCCGTGAGGAGATTCAAGATTCTATGTGAATTAGTCTACTTGTGTATGTGTGTGTGCGTGTGTGTGTGTGTGTGTGTTGTGTGTTTGTGTGTGTATTGGTGTGACTGTGTGTGGCGGCCAAGACACATATGGAGACCATTATGATGCCCGGATACAAGGGACTGCCAATTTTTGTTCAATAAGAACACTGTGCATGTTTATGTATGTGTGCCATTAGATTTTATCAAAGTTACTTTCCCACCATATGAAATTCATACGGCAGAACTGTAGTCTAGTTACATGAGCTGTATAAAATAGAAGTAAGCTGTGGATTATGGTATTCTATGTATGGTCACTGGTCAGTAATGGTCTGGCCGCTGGACAAAAGTATTTCGGGAATCAACAGTTTGCGGTTTGGGTGACTGTGAGAGGCGCTTTAAGGGCTGCGCTACAGTTGTGGGAACGTGTGGGAGGGATAATAGGAGCAGGAAGGAGGGAGAGAGAAATGCAATGAGATGAAATTAGTGGAACACAAAGAAGCGACGAAGGTGATGGATGAAAGGGAGCTGAAGGGAGAAGCAGTGAAGGAGAAGAGGTAAAGAGAAAATCAGGGAGGATGGTAAGAAGGGAAATGAGAGAGGACTTGTCGTTTTTCTGGTCAGGAATGATAAATACTGTTCTCGGTTGCTTTCAGGGTCCTACATGCAGATGTCCAAACTGAAAAGAAAAAAAAACACGCCTAGAATCAAAAAGAAAAAAATGCATCCTGTAACCCTGCTCTGTGACTTCAAACTGCGGCGGCCTCCACCATATTCACTTTCATGCCTTGTGAAGCAGCAAAAAACAGTGGAAAAAAAAACGCCACAGCGCGCTTCCACATTTGGTCTAATTCGAACGATATATTTCTGTCTGAGATATGGGTGAGTTGAAACAGAAGTTGGGGTTTGAAGACAAATAGCTTCAATTTACAGTAGCAAATTAAAAGTCTTATCTTGAGCAGTCAGAGCTTTTTTCCATTTCCCTCTTACATTAAAGAATTCCCTGAGAAGTCCTCCTGGAAATGGGAGAAGTAAAACTTAGAAAAGTGCATGAATATCTAATGGAGATTTGAATGAGGGTGAACTCATAGCTTTGTCATACAGCTGTACAGCTGGGTTAGAGGGCTTTTGTGGACACTAGAGTATGTGACCAGAGAAGGGACAGACCTTTCAATCACTATGCTGAGGAGTCGCTTTTAAGTACAGTTGAATCCCACCCCCCCCCCCCCCCCCCCCCACCCCCCCCCCCCACCCCCCCCCCCCCCACACACACACACACACACACACACACACACACACACACTGACCCCTCTTTACTTGGATAAATAATTGATGTCTCCAGTTAAAGTGTCAGAGCAGGAGCCGTAGCCAGCACTTATTTATCGTCTTCCACATCATTAACAATGTCTCTCTCTTCCCTTCTCTGTCTCTCTGAGCAAACATGGGGATTTGCTTTCATAATAAACACGTGGCTGTTTAACTTGAGCACACTGACATGGCTCTCCAAGGAACCCACAGCGATAAATGTTCTGACATGGAACTTTATTTATAGCAGAGAGAGAGAGAGAGAGAGAGGAGGCAACAATCAAAACAACATATTTCTACTTAAATGTTTTATTATTTTCATTTCTGATTATGTCTGGTAGGATTATGTCTTGGAGAGTTCAGTGTATGAGCAGTGATGCAGGAAGTTCACGTAAACATTGAATTAAAGCTTATAGCTATGAGGAGGACTCTGTACTGCCATGAATGCGCTGCAGAATTGTCCTTGATTTTTGGGTTGTTGTTGTTTGTTTTTTTTAAAACAGCTGCACTTCCACCAAACTGTTTACTGAATGTCTGAGATGCCACAAAATATAGTTCAATTAGTAGACTGAATTATATTTTAAGGGTAAAAAAAAAAAAAAAAAAAGAACATTATTGACTGGATGTTGGTGTAAACTTTATCTATTTCATTCTCAGCAAAATAACCATCACCTCTCCCACTCAATGTGAATTTAGACAGAGATTTGATGCTGCTGGTGCTGGTTGGAAAGATGGTTGGTAAAAATTTGGCAGCTGGAAGCAGCACATCACAGGTGCAGCTAATTGGACTGACAAAGGAGAGGGTGATTAGTGACTGGCTCCCATGTGGGTAAGTGAGAGGAGTGGCAGATTTGAAGTCAAACTGAAGTTTGAATTCTCCTAACTTTTAATGTGCGGAAAGATAAATTTATTTGTACAGCACTTTTCATCAAGAAAGCAAATGTTGGCAAAGTGCTTTACATAAAACATAAAAATAGGCGACATTAAAAGAAAACATGAAAAGACACAAATAGGATTTAAAAATGAGCAGTGTAAGATATGGAAAAAATGATCCCAAATTTAATTAGGTAAAAGGCAGTGCTAAACTTTTTTGGTTTATTTATTGTTATATGAGGGAAATAAAAATTATGTTTTTTTTTTTTTCACATTTTCAAGGATAAACTCATTTTTGGGCACTTTAAGGAAACAGCGTCTAAGTTTAAAGCCTTTTCGGTGGGAATTTATGGGACATTTTCCCCTTTTCCAACAAGCTGATCAAATGTTGTTAAATGTTATTTAAATTGTCTGTTTCTTCACAGCCTTCAACATTTGGGAGGACCTATTGTGCTATTTTGTTTGTTTTCCACTCTGAAAGTGGGCTAACAAGCTTCTACTCAGAAAGAGAAAGATAGTTTTGCTAATTTAAGCATTGATTCCCACCAGACCAGACACTTGTTAAACTCCCATGCACTCAATGTTTGTTTGAGTGTTTCTCCCATGAAAGAAGGGGGTTTAGCTTAAATTAGCTGCTGGCAAAACTGACAGCAACAGTCCTGTAATCTCAACACTCCGTACGTTACCTTATGATATGAGTGACGACACAGAGTAACGTATGGAGTCACAGATTCACAGATTATAGTGGTTACAACAGTGGCTCCCCTGCCAAGTAACTGCCTGTGTGTCCTTTGGAAATGAGGTGATAAACTGCTCAGAGAGCTCGCCCACATGGGAGTATCGGCATTGTCAGTCCATTCCAAAAATTCATGAACACTAGTGACCAATATGTTGGCACTGCAAAAAAATAAATCAATTTAATTTCTTTTTTGGTGATTTTTTAAAAATTTTACTTTAAGTTTGAAAAAAAAAAAATCAGTTGTACTTTACAGTACTTCCACACTGAATGTGGCAAGCTCAAGCAACACTGTCTCCCATTCGTTATCTTCTTTTGTGGTGCGGTTCTTTTGTGGTGTATGCGACAGGATAAGGTGAACCACAACGAGTATATCTTAACCTGTGAGGATAATACAGGGAGGAAGGAAAACATCCAAAAGGACATGAGTCATGAGGTGAAGGAAAGGAGTTATGAATGAAGAAGTAGAGTGGAATATTTGAAGTAGTCTTCAGGATCTAACCTTCACTCAGCTTTGTGAGAGTAAAAATACTACTAAATAGGCTACCTGAATGTAATATGAACAATGAAAACACTGGAAATAATCTTTTATGAACTGATTAGTACAGAACAACTCTACAGTCGCAGCTGCTCTTGCTCATATGTCCTTTCATGCAAAGATTACAACAATGAAATAAACTTGGCAGTGCTCTGACGCACCAATTAATGGCCGTACCGCCACAATATTCAGACCAGTCTTGCCAAATCTGTATCTTTACTGATACCCCACGTGTTTCAGTCAAGAAAAACTCCTTAAGCCAAGCAAGTATGCAGACTTTTTTGCAACCTTGAGGAATTTTATCAAGTTTTGACATCTCCCTTCAGCATTTCTCACTTAATGCGTCATGATTAACAAAAACATATCTTGTAAACCCAGTGTATACCTTCAGGGGTGACTTGGTAAAACATCCAAGATCAGCACTTCTACTTATCCTGAAAGCTGTGATGAATAAGAACTTTAGACCCCCCCCTTCCCTCCTCGGTTTCTCACCTCCCAGTGGATTACATGTTAACTCCTCTTAATGTGTGTGTGTGTGTGTGTGTGAGAGAGAGAGAGAAATGTGTGACATTCCTTCTGTGAAGCTATCCATGAGAATGTTTACATGCTTGTGCAGATTTCCCACTAATCCCCCCCTTCATCTCCCATGACTACACTCACACACTTTACAGCTCAGGTAAATGGTTATCTCCTACAGGTTCAACTTTGACCCTAACAGGAAGCTCGACCAGAAATTAATGCCCTCAGTGAAGTGTGAGTGTGTGTGCATGATGGTTTATTGTGCACAGGGAAGGGGAGGGTAGGGGGGAGTGCAACAGAGAAGGCAGAGAGCTGCATTTTTTTGAGCTTATTGAATAAGTCGTTGATTATGGCTGGAGCCAGTGGCTGGAGAGAGTGTGTGTTTTCTGCCTGTGGTAGTTAATGTAATTGAGTGCAGCTGTCGGGCCTTTCTGCACAGAGCTTTGTGTCTGGGTAAGGTCCAGTGTTACAGCATGTTTAGCCAAGACATGCTTACATAGGGAAACAGAGTAGGAACAGGGCATCTGTGTTTTATGTGCACGCACGTGCGTGAAAGTCAAGTAAAACACACTCTGAGTTATATACACTACACAAACACACATATGCTTACCCACCGAGACTCCCTGACTGGTAGGGGTTATACATGAATGAAGATGTGCTTGCCAGTTAGAACAGCAGTGAACAACTGGGTAGCAGCTGTGCTGGCGGAGCACTTGGTGAGGAAGGGTGTGAGGAATGCTGGAACAATAATATAAAATCCAAGTAACAATCTTCTCAGCTAAACAGCACCCTGACAAAAAATTTGCAACTCATTATATCAATTTGCAGGAGGGAAAAAAAACACAAATCAATGCTCTTCAAGCTCAAACAGCTTAGAAAGTACACTCGCATTGTTTTAAGGTCAAGCATAATGTAATGCATAGCTAATCTGAGGCGTGCACACTCTTATTGACTTTTGCTGCAGTACTGACCTACAAAACAAGAACGGATCCACTCCCTTGTATTGGGTCAGCAATTTGTGAAACCGCAGACACATTTCCAATATCCTTCACTCCAATCAGCCATCTTGATTGTCCTAGTTATTTCATTTGATTCAGTGAGAGAGAGCAGAGCTGAGACAAAGGAAGAAAGAAGGAATGAGAAGCAGAACACCTTCATTACAGGGTAATCTTGGCTCCTGTTAGCTTTCCAATCAGTGCTTATTTTAATAGGGCCCAGACGGGCAGGAAGAGAGGGTCAGAGGTTTTTGGGGATCAAGGGGTCACACATGTGCTGGATTAGATGTGTGCGTGTGTGTGTGCCAACTCAAACGCACATAAGTGTGGTATAGCTGATTCAGGCAGAGAGTGATAATAACTGAACAGTGTTCAGACACGATGGAGACGAAAGATAAAGCTGCAAACACACAGATGGAGGGGAGGATAGCAATTAAGCTGATTCAGGAGAATGGAGGCTAGAGAACGAAAGGAGGACGGGGGTAAAAAGAACAGCAGAAAGGTCGTTAAGTCTATGAGCGGTGTTCGGAGATAGACTTGATAGACTAGATAGAAGAAGGTGAAAGGGAAGAGACAGCGGAAGAGAGATCGAGGATGAGGATAAAAAACAGAAGACTGAAAGAAGTAGTGGTTGCAGTGACGGTGCAAGGATGTGGGGATGGGGGTTTGGGGGAGGTTGTAAATGATTAGCAGAGAGACTGAGTGCAGCAGCGGATGCGAAGACATGCTAGAAGATATGGGAGTCGGAAAACGCCTTGTGGTTCCCATGAACTCTAAGTCCCATGAGACCTCAGCGTGGGGGTGAACTCTGGGGTACGCTACTTCCTGTAGATCTTTAAATAGACAGCGATGGAAAATCCCACATAGATGAGCAAAAAAAAAAAAATTAATTTAAACCTTTAACTCCTGCAAAATAAATCAGCGCAGGTGCAGAGGTCAACAAAATCGTCCAAACCTTGTCAAGCATCACAAGGAGTTCTATTTAGCTGCTTGACTTCACATGGGGAAATGGAGATTCTCCCTTTTATCATACGGCTAATGGAGCTAATTTGTTCCACTGAGGGAAGTGTTCCTTATCCACAAACACAGCACTGCAGGAATGGTTCGATTAATGCAATGAACTGCTCAGCAAAAGGAATACTAGAGAGGTTTCTGAACTTGTGGAGAGAGCTGTTTGGGCAGTGCTGGCACTAATTAGCGCTACCTTCACTGGGAGCATTTTCTTCTAAATATTTCAGATTAATCGGCTACACAACGCAAGCTGTAAATCTACAGTCTTTACTGTTAAATATATTCATGCCACACGAAACATTGAGCTTAGCGTTTCCTAAAAAAATTACACTCAGGCAGGCGGAAACATTGAGACCAAGCTTGCTGAATTAACATTTGGTATTCTAAAGTGCTTCCATTACACCGCGCTTAATTCTTTCCCCCTTCTCTGTATCACAGTTACTTCTTGAGGGCAAGAAATGATTCAGTAATACAAGAAAAATGAGTGGAGTTTTTCTTCCCACTTCTGGGTAGGAAGTGATTGTCTTCTACAGTTATTATTCTTTCTTTTCCCTAGTTATGCTTTGAGAAAATGGCCAGTTCCTAAAAATAGCAGCCATGCATCTTTTTGGCAGAAGGAAAAAAAACTTGGAGCCATGTGTTTATTTCTCCCCAGGACATATTGTGGAGAAGTGAAGCTGACGATGATTTGGTGTGTTTCTGTGTGTGTGTTTGAGTGGGTGGCTGTGAGAGAGAGAAAAAGAATTTTCACAAGAGTGTTTGTTGTAGTAAAAGGGTCATGGGACTTCCTGAACGGAATGTATCACATGGACACACACACGCACACACTGTATCACTGTAGCTGTTGTCGACTTTGTCATTGTTTCCCAATAACACAGTATTCCTCCGGGCGGCGGGATATTGGTACCAGCTGGAGCATGATGTGATGCAGGTTTGTTTCGATATATCTCAAACTCCATCAGATGCTGACAAGAAAGAAAAAAAAATAAAGAAAAACATCAGCAGGAGATGAAAAAAGAAGGCTTTCCCAAGCTGTTTGTATTTGAGTGTCTCAATGTGAATGTTAAGCTTTTGAGATGTTTAATAAGTACCATTGATGAAGGGCTGTGGACTGTCCGTTTCTTCACCACCACACAAATCAAGTCAGTTTTATTTCTTTTTTTTTTTGAGAAGCAACCATCCAAATAAGAATCTGTTGAATTCTTACAACAGAGAATACTCAGTCCAGTCAATACTAAGGCAGTAAATCAAGGCCACATCTCACACCCTGATCTCAATGAGTCTCAAACAATAATAGTAAACCACGCAATAAAACTCAATACCCTCCATTGATGGTTCTTGGTTCATACACCTCTGAATAATTTCCTCTCATTTAACTCAAAATACATCAAAATGAAATCCTCCTCCTGCTATATCCATCACTAAAACGCTCCAGTGCACCTCAATGTCCTGACAGCACCGTCCCATACGGCAACCAGACTTTACGCCTTAAGGGCCTCCGGAAGACAAAAAAACAGCTGAATTCATTTGCATGCCATGGCTTTGGATGCACTCTGAACATATCTTTTCTTCCCCCAGAGAGGTCAGCGGAGTCATTCCACAGCCATTGTGCCGTGTTTTTATCACCTTCACTGCAGTGAAAGTTTACAAAGTGAACGATGAGACACGAAGTGGCTCATCTGGCAATAAGTGCCTCACCTCCAACTTTTAAAACCCCGCTATCATCAAGTCTGCTGTTTGCAGTGCTTAATGTGAATGAGTAGATCAGCAGTTAATCCTATGGGCTTGCGTTGCTAAGTAGCTCACCGCTGTCTGGGTGCTAAAGAGGGCTTGAATGCTGATGTTGTCAGATGCGAACAAGGGGGGGAGTAGATAAGCTATTGTTTTCCCAGGGATAGCACAGGGGGGTCGATGTTGAGGCGCAACACTGATGCAACCCTCAGAAAGAGTGGCCGCCTTTGGAGTTCTTTTGGAAAGGGGATTTCACCATCCACACACACACACACACACACATATGCACATACTGTATATTTACAGGCGCAAGTCAACCAGGGTTTGCTTGCATTCTCTGAGGCTCATGAATGCACATGTACACATGCAGCCAGTCCACACATACATACACACACTTCAGCTGCTTGCCTCAGCTGAAAACAGTAACTAAGGACGCTGTATGTCAGAAGCATGTGCCATTATCACAGAACATCAATAAGCAGCAAACAACAACCTCTGTCCTCCACAGCTGTTTTGATTTGCTTCAAAATACATTCTGCATTCTTTTTGATATCAGCCAGCTCCAAATATGTTTTGCTTTCTCTTTTATCAGAGGCCTTTCTTTGCTCATTTTTTTCCCTTTCACTCCAATCCTGATTTTTGAGGATGAAATATAGTGTTTTGTTTTTTTTTTTTTTTTTTTTTTTTTTTTTTTGTGAGGCTCTGATAAAAAATATTCCTCCAAGCGATGTTTGTACATCTACTATTCATTTCCTGTCCTCATTCATAAACGGATTAAACACACTAACTGATTCCAAATCAGATGGTGAAGTATGTGTTGTTTTAATTCACCATGTTGTGCCACAATACAACAAAAACAATATACTAAAACATGAGATAGACTAAGAGTAATCCCCATCATACTGCAAGGTTTGAATTCAAGTGGTGATAGCATTGGCTACTTGATCACTATTGTTACTTGATTGAGACCACCTGCGAATAAGAAAAAAAACAGTTGTATTATATTTAAGCTTTACTTAATGTGTTTTTTTTTTCAGTTAGGCTACAAGTGCCACCTCTTTCAATGTGACTAGTAAGAGGTGTGTATCTTTTAAACTATTTGAAATCTTTTTTTTTTTTTTTTGGTGCTTGTCTGTTGTGTATTATGAAATGTGGTGATGCATTTCTCTAAATCCAGTTCCCTTGTTGACTACAATTAAAATGAAATATATTTGAGTAAAAATACAATATTAAGCTAATACAATTGGCTTGATGGTTGTGCAGGAAAGGTCTTAAAAATACACAGGAAGATAGGTAGACTCTGAAAATCTTCAGAATTACACTCTTTCCATTATTAGTCCTCCTCAAGAGCCGGAAAGAAACAGTGGGATTACGTTGCAAAGATGGGGTGTAATTTTAGATGCAGTGCAAGTTTGGGCAAATTTACCCAGTAGCCTACATTTCATGAGGCAAAACTCAATGTTCTGTCCAGATGGAAAGTAAAAGGAGAGGAAGGAAAAAGAAAACTCAGTCACAGCAGCTTTGTCACAAAAAAAAAAAACACCCCAAAACACACATCCTTGTAACACAAGTTACAATGCTCATTATTTAAAGGAAACAGAAAATGTTTCCAGGGTGCTTTCAGAGAAGTAGACATCTGAGTAAACCATGTCCTCATGAAGGTTTTTCCAGCAGCAGCACAGAAAATAAAAGGCAGGTCCACCAGACTTTGATTTGACCCTCGATACAGCAACGTGACCAATGCTGGATGACCTGAGAGGTCTGAGAGGCTCATTGCTTTTAAGCAGATCTAATATGTATTGTGGAGCAAGGCCAGTCGGTGCTTTATGGACAAGCAAGAGACGCTTAAAATCAATTGTGTGTACTGGAGGAGGATGCAGTGATGTGAGGATAGGTGGGATGTGCTTTCTTCTTTTAGCCCCTGTCAAGACTCTGACTGCAACAGAGGAAGACCAGAGGGAAAAGCAGTAGTCTTCTTCTAAAGCATGAACAAGTCTCTCCGGGTCGTATATACCTGCTTTTGTAACAAACTTTTAAGACAGACACATAATGAAACATAATTCTAATTAAAAGATTCATCAAAGATTAATCTATGAGATTAAAACATCTAGTCAATTTTAAAAGTAACTTTCCCAGTTACTGGTATTAAGTGCTTTTCTTTTTGAAAAGCCAATACGGGTGTTCACACTTTAGTTTTGGTTGAGAGACAGCTTTCTTTAGAAGCACACTGGCCTCCCTCTGAGCAACAAATCAGTTTCTGCTGTTGCAGTTTCAGTGAGGAGTTTACTTTCAAGTTTACTTGAAACTTTTGTGATTTCAAGCAACAATTATTTTGTAAGCAAAAACAACAGCTCCCATGAACATTTACCAGCACAGCAGCACAGGTACTGACATCATATTACTTTGATTTTGTTCATATCCATAAATATGTATATAGACGATTGACTGACAATCACTGACACTGTGTTCTGTCTTTTTTGTAGTGTTATATAGAATTTTGTAATCAATCTCTGACTTTTAGCTGTAGGGATTATGAGAAATAATGTTTGCTAAAAAAAAACAAAAAAAAACTGTTAAATAAACAACAATGTAAGATCATTTTTCAAAAGACTCCCTTATCTAAACATTATGCACTTGACATACGGCTGACAGAGGCTGGGTTTTTAGTTAATAGGATTTTGAATGAGGTTTTCTTACTTCTGTAACAGAACCCAGAGCTTCTGCTTTCACATTGGCTCTGCATAGGTACTAGAAAATGTTGTCTCTGGACAGACCCAACGAAGATGTTTCCCACTTTTTAGTCCTTATGCTAAGCTAAACTAACCAGCTGCTGCTGTGGCTTCATAATGACCATACAGACATGAAAGTGAATAAACATGTCCCAAAATGTCAACTTACCAGTAAGTGTTTTTTTTTTTTCATGAAAAGCTGATGGAGAACATGTTCACACTTTATTTTTGTGCTGAGAGACAGCTTCCCATATTAGTGCACTTACCTCGCTTGATGACTCTGTTTCTGCTGATGTAGTTTGAATAAGTACAGGTTGTTCAATGGCTGTTCAGCCACGGCAGCTATTAATGCTAACAACCCAGATTTTCCTTCATTGATTTCAGCCGTCTCACCGCTGCTGCTTTCTGAAATCACTTGTTTGCCGAAGGATTTTTCCAGGTGCAGACATGGCTGCTTGAGTGTTCAAAGGAGACATTGTAAAAGCTCTTGATATGAACTGAGTTTCTGTGTTCATATTAAATGGTTATTGCAAAATTGATGTTTAACCAATATGAAAAAAAGTAACTGATCCTTAACAGACAATGTAACACACATACAGACACACACAGATATGATCATGTGCCCCCCCTCAACACACACACACTCACACTGTCTGGTCTGGTTGACTAGCTCTCAGGGAGCCTGTTGAACTGAGTGGTGATTCAGCTGAAGAGTTCTTCCAGCATGCTTTTGGCTGGTGGTGAAACAGCTCACTCTATGCATGCATGAATATATTACTTCTGCTGCTGTTATTATCCCTGGCAAGGCTACGGCATTTGGGACCCGCGCCCTGTTGCCCTCCTGGCTTCTGTGCTCTTATTGTCACTGCCGCTCAATAAAGTGGGTCTGAATATTAGTTGTGAAGGTTTCTACGGGGATAAGATGCTTCTTCATCTACAGGGACTCACAGATGCTTCTCACTGTGGGTTGCGGGGTGGTGGGGGGGGGGGGGGCTTACATGATGAAACATTCAAAAAATTGAAAATGGCTGGCTATGGCTTACTACAACACTGAAACTATCATTTTATAAATACAGCTCTGAACCACAGACAGCATTACAGGCGCAATGAGCACTGATCATGTCTTTTCTGCCACAGACTGCATTCAGTGTTGATGGATTTACTATACTGTGAAACCTCAGCTAAACAGAGCTGAGGCCATTTCTACATTCCTGTGATCATCTGCATTTGGCCCTCTGGATTTAGGACAGCGCCCTGGGTGGCTTTAAAGACACCAGAACCTTGAAATGCACAAAGCCCTGCACACAGTCTCTCCTGTCAGGCAAAGCTTGAGAGGATCTGCCTGTCTGTCAGCCTGTGTGTCACCCCTCGCTGTCATCATCAGTCCTCAACCACAAAACAAAGTGTGTGTGTGTTTCCATGCACACATAATGATGATGTTTATGAGCACTCGTGTGTATGCATCAATCAGTGTTTTTATGTATGTTGCACCCCTCTTGCCGACAGATGGAAACCTCAGGCACAACGCCGGGGGTTTCTCTTTTGAAGCACCCTTCCCCACCCATTCCCCCCCTCCATCTTGTCCTCTCTTTCTGCACCCCTCCACCCCCTCTTTCCTCCCTCCTGCTCCCCTCGTCCTTTTGCGCTCACCAAGCAGAAAGGAAGCTTCAATCTTACACACGCAGCCCCCAGAACCTGGCTGCAGGCAGTGGAAGCCTTCCCCTCTTACTACGCAGAGACAAATCTAGCCCTGCATTTGACACAATAACACAGACTGAGAGGGAAAGGAAGTGCAGATGCAATATTCATATGAAAATTACAAGGCTAGCAGCAATATAACATGGCACTGTGGCACTTAGGAATATGTTAGCATTTTGCATATATGAGCACTTGGAGGTATTTTGTCTTTGGCGCTGTGGTGTGGTTGTGAGTGCACTCATGCCATTTGAATGTGATATTCATAAAGTCCTGTATTCATGTTGTTGCACTGTAGGATTCAGTAAAAAGTACGGTAAGCATTAAATTTTCAAGTGGAATGAGGCAATATTTTCAGGTTATTTGACTAAAGTGAAAAGGTAAAAAAGAAACACTCAAGGTTTCCTTGCTGTGAGAAGGACTCTTTTATTTTTCGTAAAGGTATAGATTTCATTTGCAAGAATACTGCTGAGTGAGGTGATTAGTGACACAAAATAAAAATAAAAAAAAGCAGGTGAGAGCACCAGGCTGTAGATGATAATACTTAAACGCACAGGTGGTGATGAACTTTAGCTTGTGGTTTTATTTTCTCTTAAATTGGATATATTGAGCTTTTCATGTGAAATGTGTGTATTTCTCTTTTTTCTTCCCCTCCTACCACACTATATGGCTGAGTGATCAATATACTGCGAGCCCTGGGAATTGATCGTAACCTATTACAGTGTACGGTGGCTGTCCTTGCCTTTTGGTCAGCCTGCCGTCAAATCTGTTGCAGCGTGCAGCCTGTCAGATAACACAGCTGAGGGTTTTTCAGCCAAAGGAACTGCACTGCTTAAATCAATGTTAATTATTTTCAGTTTCCAAAAAGAATGCTCCGTAAAGTAAAAACATCAGTGAGACAAACAGTTCCAGCCAGAGAGAGCACCAATTAATAAACAGGATAATATAATTAGAGCAGAGAAATAAATCTAAATATAACTTCCAGTATCAAAGCACAAATTACTTGAACCTCTAAATAGGACTTCGACAATCACAGGACAGCATTTTTAAGAACATATGTGAATATATAAACCTGCTACATCAGATAAGTTGGGAATTCAGTTACTTCTTGCTGAACACCTAGGAAATGAAATGCTGAAGTGCACAATTTAAATCATTCATGGAGGTGAGATGATGGAGGGAAAGATGATTGCATTGATTTTTGATGATCAAAAAGGATGAGAAGTAGTTAAAGCACCCCAGTAAGGCATGACTGTACCTTGTAGAACAGTATTTTCAGTAACAGGTGTATATCGAATCTACAGAAGTTAAATGAGGAAAATGAGAGGGTGTCTTAGTAAGGTCACTCCAAAAAGGTAGTGGAGTACATGGGTTAATCTTGAGATGAGACTCAATAAACAACTGCTTGTACTTGAAGAAAAAGGGCTGTAATCTCCAAAGATACACAAAAGAGTAAATTTTAAAGAAACCTTTACTGGTAAAACATTAACAATGACAACCATTTTTACGTTTTTAATAAAGACTGTCCTCTTGTAAAAAGAAAAAAAAATGACCCTATGCTTCGTCTGTGCACACAGTTTATCATGACCCATAGTTGCAGTTTCTTGTTACGTGACCTGTAGTGGTCGGATAACAACGGGAAAAGGAGGAATTCAGGTGAAATAGTTTATAGAGCATCAAAGTGCGTGTTAGGAGATGGTCGAGTAGATGGACTGGTTGACAAACTCAGGCCTTTCACACAGGAGACCGCTCTCAGCGTTATTCCTGATATACCAACTTCACCTAAAGCAAAAAACTAAAAACTTTTGTTTTGTTTTCACTTTTGTTGTTGTTGTTTTCAACTTTCAGGAATTCCCACCACTAAGGTCATTCATGTGAAAATTGAAAGTACGTATGGAAACACATAGATGGACATGCACTTCAAGGAAAACTATAGCATATGATTCTCTGCTCATTCCCTGTGTGGAAGCATTTGTTATGTTCTCCAATTGTACATTCAAGGTTTTTAGTCTGTATATCAATCAAGGGAATTAAATTAGTAGCTCTCCAGACATGAAGTGACAGGGACGGTGTGTAAGGTTATCACGAGAATGATAAAACACCTGTCATTAGAGGTGGTAACAGTTCACAGGATCCACTGTTGCAGGTCAGGACACTTCAAGTCGGCTCACAGAGAAATTCCCAACAACATCAACCAGCCTGTTCCCTGGGGCCTGGCCACCATCTGCGCACATCAGCCATCTTTGTCCCTGCTTACTGCTCCATTGTGGCCCCAGCTTCCACTTTTCCCAGTTAAAAAAGGAGAAACTGGGTCTCCATGTCTCCAAGTTGGATCCCTGGAGCTGAGAGCTACTCTGAGTCCCACATTCATCATCTCCAAGGCGGTGGTCAGTGTGTGTGTGTGTGTGTGTGTGTGTGTTTCAGTGTTCCCTGCAGTAGAATCCAGCCCTTCGTAGTGGAGGACAACTTTGTAAAGGATAATCTAGTCCTGTCAGCCCGCCCCTCATGCGCACACACACACACACACTAGAGGTAAAGCTTCATTATGATCACCAGCTGGAGAGACACCTCACTCCATCCATCACACTAGTGCAGTCTGGGATTGGAGGACACACACACACACACACACACACACAAGCTATCTTTTCACACAATACACATGCACTCTCTCACAGACACACACTCGTACCCAGAGAATCAGCACAGAGGTCAGGAGATCAGAGATGTTTTCCAGCCAGCAGGAATGATACAGTACAGTGATTAGACCTGATACAGATCTTATAATAATGGTGTGTCACAACACAGAGACTAAATGAGAATTTTTCTTTGGCACCTCCTTCTCCTCCCTTTAGCTAAATATCATATCTCCCTCTCTCAAGTCAGATTATGATGATGATAGCAACGCTGTGTTACTGCAGAGACCATTAAAATGCTCACAGTTGCTAATATACTCTAAGCTATTCTGTGGCTAGAAACGTGAATGTTACCTGGGGGGGGGGGGGGGGGGGGGGGGGGTACCCTCCATTACATTCCTTGTTTTTAAAAATAGTCTTAAAATTAAAACTTTAAAATATCACTAACTGGAGAGAAAAATAATGGTGTTAATCAATTAAACAGAGAGCTAAATATCCTGACTATCAGTCCCGGTATGTACAAGCCAATAATGCAGCATCTTTTTGTTAGATCTTCCCTGCCTAGTAAAAGCCCTTATCTTTCCAACTGTACATCCCCAGTTTGTAATTCAGGCTTCCTGTTTAAAGATCGGAAGTCTCCAAGCCCGTGCCAAGATTACCTTTATCATCAGGGTTATTTCAATCAAGAGAGACCGCAAGGAACAAAGGGAACGAGAAAGTTTGAAGGAATTTTGTTGAACACAGGTACAATAAACTTATGGCGCTTAGGCCCCTGCAGGAAGCAGATCCCTGTGAGAACTTGATGATTAGAAGCTTCCTACGTGTAGGAAAACTCCCCTCAGAGCCAACACACTGGTGGTGATGATGAGAATGGGCTCGAGGTTGCTGACTTCTTGGGAGCCTTCAGAGTGGAGGGTTTGGTTGGAGATGGCCAGCAACCATGGTGGAGGTGGTGGAGGGGCAGAGGCAGGTCGTAAGCGTAACATCTCTGAACAGCTGAATGATAGCAGAGAAGGAGAGTAGAGTTTAACAGGTAACGAGTGATTGGCAAGAGGTGAGCGTGTCGATTGGATGAAGGCAGGAGAAAGTTGGTGGAGCTTGGAATTAACAGGAAACTGAGCTTGACTAAGAAGGCATGTGCAAAGATGTAGTCTTCATGACTGAACTTGCGCTAAGCTTCATTTTTCAGACTTGAAGACAATATACAGCTTTCACAGGCTGAATACTGCTGCTCATAAATGTACATTGATAATGATGTGTGAAATGGGTGGAGTCATCTTTAATAATTTTTTTCACAAATGTGAAAAAATGAATGCAGCATCATAGAAGCCACAACTTCCAAGTCAAATATTCATTCAAAAAAATAAAAACTGCAAATATGGATGAATGCATTCATTTCGCAGAGCTTTTATTTTTATGTAGGTTTGCAGTACTGAGTAAATTCCACATCTTACTGTGTCAAACTATTTCAACCCATCAGTGAGAAACCTTTGAGTAGACTTTCAATGGCAAACTGACCTGATTCTGACAGTCTAACACAAGACACACTGTCACAAAACAAGCCAAAGCTATGTTTTGGCACTTGTATGTAGTTTTTCAAATTGTCTGGATCACAGTGTGTTTTCTCTGCAGAGGAAAGGAAAATAGAGCAAGAACAACATCTGGCTCCGGTGACAGAATCACTCCAAACATGGATTTCTTTTTTTTTTTTTTTCTTTCTTTCTTTTTTCCTTCTTTCAGAATCCGTGGCATGCCTCTGCTCCACAAATCTGTGTAATGTTTTGAATAATGATATCATCATTGCTCTGGCTGACATCTTACACTGCCAGACAAGCAAGCAATACACAGGTGGTTGGAGAAATGGGCTCCACGCCCGCACATACATCATCCTGATGAGGGTTCTGTATGAAAGAGAGAGGGGAGAAGGGCTGCTGCTAGAATGAGATTGACGTAAATGATCACGTTTAGCCCTGGCTCTGCTGAGAACTGCAAAGTTTGTTGTCTCAAATTTCTCTTCTCTCCTCTCCTCTTCTCTTTTCTTCTCCTTGAATCCCAGGGGTTTAGTATGACCCAAGGCTGAACTCGTAAATTACCACCATGGTCTTCAACACACCAGGAACTAATTAAAAAAAGAGAGAGAGTGAGAAAAATAGAGAGAAGGAGAGAGTGAGGGGGGCAACAGGGGAAAAGCCGTTGCACATTTTTGGCCTTTCTCACACACACTGGGATTCACAGTAAATACTTGGGATACTGTACACTACCAAAAGAGAAGCAGGGAGGTTTAGAGTTGAAAGTGAAAGCAGCAATGGTTTGACATGTAAGAGAAGGAAACGTGACCGACTTTGTCATTGTCCGTTGAGTATCTCCAAATGATGAGTGTTATTGTTTTGTCACTTCAGCCTAAGTTACACAATTTCTCAGAAAATACCATTTTGTCAGATTGTCTTTTATTTTTTTCCCCCCATGAAACCTTTTCTACAAGGGAACGTGTCACTACTCTCAAATTGTAGAAATTTCATTTTGGAACAACACTGTTAAAATTGAGAATGGCAGCGAAACAAGAGCCAAATCAGGAATTCAAAGGGAGGAGATACTGAAACAAGGCAAGAATGAGGGAGAGGCAGAGATGCCTGAGTTAAAACCTCCCAATCCTGAGTGCACATTTGTTCTTGGTGGTTTTTTAATTGCGTTGCCTTGACAACGAGAACAATGCTGAAAGGCTCTTTCACTCCGATGCTGGCTGAAAATGATTTTCTCCATCATGCATTTAGCAAGCAATTAGTGAGAGAGACAAGGAATTTAGCTTAAACCCTGTGTATCATTCCTGCTTTCAGAAAATGGAGGGAGTAGTGTGTGTGTGTGTGTGTGTGTGAGCGGTTGGGGTGGGCTGGGGGGGCGGACAGAGAGTGGAGTGGAATTTTAATGCACAATATAAGCAGAGCAGAAAGAGGAAAGGGAAATAGAAAAAGGAAGAATGAGTCGAATAAAGTTGAAGGGCAAATAGAGAAAGAAGAAATGGATGGCCTTGAGAGGAAAGAAAAAAAAATCAAAGAATTTATGGACAATGCTTTTCTTTACAGTTGACTTGTGTGTGTGTGCGTGTGTGTGTGTGTGTGTGAATATACACTACATGAGTATATTCATCACACTCAGCGAGATGAGTCTGTTTTTCCACCTCAGGGTTCAGAGGGGCTCTCTGTCTTTGTTACCATGCTGCCCCCGTAGAGGGATCATCACATCATATTTCTTTGTTAACTCACTGAGAACAACAGGTCTTGTCAGAAAATTAGGAGAGAAAAGTAAAGCATGACACATGACGAGCAGCAAAAGGACACGCCCCCCCCCCCCCCCCAAAAAAGAAAAAAAATCATCAGAAACATCAGCCTGTGCACATGGAGGGAAGGTGACTGCTGTGATGTCTGTCATTTGGAATAATCTTTTGCAGTTTGGAGGATGCTTCCACCGTGACAACATGATAATGTCAAATTGGCTCTCTCTGAGGAAATTACAGCAGGGTCAAAGCTGTCCTCTGCACACTGTTCCAAGGAAGACAACAAAAGAGTCATTTTAAGTTTGGTTGAAGTGGTTTTCAATGTTTATGCTGCTGAGCATTCTTGATGTGGCATTGTTGAAGTACTTTCTCTACGACTGCATTCATTTTATTTCTATAAATGTAATTATTCCAAATGCGGCTGTGCAAAATGGCAATGAGGATGTTACTGAAAAATGATATTCACTTGGCTCAATGCAGGTGTTTAAGTGATATTAATCTTAATTATCCTGAGGTTGTATTCATTCTCTGGTGACAGTTCAGCTCCTCCACGGAGGAGTCATTTATACACAGAACACTGTTTTTTAAATTCATTTAACCCATAGCAGACCTTACTTGGCTCCAAATGCATCTTGTTTTCACTGAAATAAACTGACATGGCAACATCTGCAACTCTCCCTCTGTCTCTCCTCCTTATGCCCCGTTGGCACTGACTAGAACTAAGTGGAGACCACATGGGATTTGGGAATTTACCACCCATGTCTGTGTTTAGTGTGGCGCATACGCCTAGAATAAACAAAGTCTCTTTTTCACTCATTTACTGACCAAATCCTGAGGATTATCTCGAACGTAATGGGTGTCTATGCTGAGTGGCTGAATGAGCCTCTCCTACGTGCACCCAACATGGACTCATTAATAATTTCCACTGCGGCCAACAAATTCTTGACCTGGAATAAGAAGGAAGTACAGAGAAACCACAGAGGAAATACATTGTTTTGTGTTTGATGTGTATTTTTCTGTTGCAGACATTGTAGCTTGTGAGCATTACAACTGAAGACCCCCAGGTAGTGCTAACACCCCCACCCCCTTCACACAGAGCTTTAATCTCCTTGTCTCTTATGTAGTGTGTTTCTTCTGCAGGTCTGCTCATGCCTCACCTGGCCACTAGATGCCTTCTCTGTGGTTGTCACTCCTGCACACCTGTTCCTTGTCTGCTAATTCACTGCTGTGATTCATGCCAACTGCAGCTCACTGGCTCATCAAGCACCTTGTTTACTGTCAGTGTAGTATTTACTTCACACACTCTGTCAGACTGCCTTAGCTGTTTTAAAATGTCTTGTTAGCTTGCTCGGTTGCTTTCCTGTTGCAGCTGCCTTGTTTACCTTACAATTCTATTGGATACTGTTTCCTTAATTATACCCTTTGTGGCCTGTGTGTTTGCTTATCCACTAAGTAGAAGTGGAAACTATAAACTAAACAATTATATTAGGAAATGAAGGAATATCCTCACTGACTAAGGAGACATGTGAAATCATATTTCTCCACGAAAATGTAGATTTCTTTGACATTTCTATTTCCATTTTATTCAAGTTTTTTACATATTACATTAATAGCGTAACACACAGACCAACAGAGGGAAAAACAGGACAAATAAATGTAGTTCCGGCTCTAGCTATTTTGGTGCCCTAGGCGAGATTATGGTTCGGTGCCTGAGGGCTTGGATGGCCTTTTCATGATGACAGTATCAATATGACAAATATGACTTGCTGTTGACAGAGATGCACACCGATAACTTGTCTCATCCCCCTGTTCCACAAATGCAGGACAGGTTCAGGGCCAGGTCAATCAAATAATGAGAAACAACAGGGGAGTTGTTGTTGTTTATTTTTTCTGTATTTTTTCATTTTTTATTTTCAACACAGAGCACGAGGAAAGGGCGCCAGTTGGGACAGCTAATTATTACTATTATTGATTATATTTTAATTATTGTTTTAAATTTTCTTTTCTTTTTTTTTGGAGGGCTTGCAGCAGCGCCCCTTTCAGCTCTGACTACATGGATGGTCCCTGAATTGACCGTATGCTCATTCACACAAGGCTCATCTTGTCGCAGCATAATTAGCACTAAATGCATTAGCATTAAATTTCTTGCTGAGAGCCAGATGAGAACATTGATATCAATTTCATGTCTGTATGTGAAGTATGGAGCTGGGGTCAGGGGGTGATTAGCTTAGCTTAGCATGAATACTGGAAGCTGGGAGACACAGCTAGCTTGGCTCACTGCAGAGTTTTAAATTTACACCTACCAGTTTGCAAATTAAAATGTTGTCTCTTACTATTAGTATGTTTTTACTAAACATGTAAAAACGACAAGATGCCTTTCCTTGGGGGGGGTTCCCTGCTGGTTGCCTCCTGAGTGCTGATCATGGAGAAGTTTTCAGAAACATGTTGTTTTTACATTTCAGTTTGTAAACAGATTTTTTTTTTAAAATTAGTTTTAAAACCTGCTAGTTAGTGAACTTTATACCGAATGTCCTCAGATGTGAAGAAGAGGGATGTCTGTAGTTCACAATTATTTTGCTGATATTTTTTATGTTTTATTTATTTGCCACTCACTGAAGAAGTGGTAACAGATGATTTGTGGATATATTTGAATATGATGTCAGTAAAATGTCAGTACAGCCAACCTCACAGCACAACCTTAACTTCATTATCCTGTAATCATTAATTTGTCTGACTACATCATGATAAAAAAATCAAGATTTTATCTACCGCAAATAAGCATTACCCTCACTATCAGTTTCCAAGACAACACCATGTGATGACACTCAGTTTTACAGATTATTACTTTCTTAGGAAGTTGTTAAAAAAAATCAAATCACATGTATTTCTATTTGTTGTAGGAATAATGAAAAAATGTAGGTTTGTATTTCGACAAACCTACATGTTGGTGGAATTGTGTGTTCCTTTCTTTTCATTTTTTAAGTGAAGCTACTATTCTTGAGATATCGATTACTTCACATTATGCAGCAGCCATTGTTGTATAAGTTACCTCCTGTGACAGTGAAGTTTAAAACGGCCCCAGAGCTTTCTGAGCGCCTGCTTTTTTAATCACAAACTGTACTTACATACTGATAGTGTGCAGATGGTTGTGTTGATATAATGTGACAATGGTGCAGCCCACACGATGCCCAGCTATTAATCTATTTTGGGTCTCTGCCTCAAAGGCCACTTTACAGATCTTGGTATGTGAATCACATTTTTTTGTAAAAAGTTGATCTTTAGCTTGTCACATTTATGGTTCATGACCTGTATGTGGCTGGTGGGTTTACATCAATGTGAATGACACAATGCCCACCATGTTACATGTTTAGCAGAAACCGCAGCCAGACGAAATTACAATTACTGCAGATTTATCCTGCTTTTGCTCAGTGCTCATTCCTTTAAGCTTGATCTTTATGCACACCACCTTTTTGTGGTCCTTCTTCTTATAGCCACAACAATTCACAATACTTTTTCCTACAATGTGTGTGTGCATGTGGCTTCTGTCACATTTTGGGACAAATTTTACACTTTACTCCAGTTAATTGGGAATATCTTGTATAATTGGGGACCAAATTGGTGCACCTCATTTGATTTTGATTCTAGTGCAGTTGCAGAGAGCCTAACCCCTAATTGGGGTTAGGTTAAGGTGTGTGTGTGTGTGTGGTGAGACATTTCAGAGGAGAGAACCTATATGGGGAAGGTGTAGGCAATCAACTTTATCCCTCACATTTACAAAGATCAAACAAGTCTTGACCTAATTCTGAGTCTTTTAACCATCATAAGCTCCTTTACCCACCACAGGATCAAACACATTCAGACGTACCCTGTCTCTGCTCTGTAATTTTTTTTCTTTTTTATTAGATTAAGGCAATCACAGAATGTGTCATCATGAAAAAATGACTTTGGTATGTTTGTAGTATGTAAAAGTGAAAACTGGAACAGGTCGTTCTGCCTTGCGACACAGCAGAAGGCTTCACTGTGTCCTGACTGTGTAAACAAATGACCACTCTTCCCTACACCAACTGCGCAGACACACATACATATGCTCATACACAAATACCAAACAGCCAAAACCGACAACACAAACACTCATGCAGAGACAGACAATAAACCGACCAACTGTCCCGCTGTCTATTTAGCAGTGTCGGGTTTTGTCCACTGTAAAAGAGGCAATGGCTCAGGCTGGTCTGCAGGACAAAAGGCAACAGAAGTCGGGGAGGTGGGCAGTCGGAGAGTTGTGTTCTGCTAATAATGGGGAGGAGGGTGCTGGCATTCAACCTCGTGGACCAGGGCCACGGAAACAGATGTGAAGGAGGGAGCTGGTTGGGGTTGGAGGTGGTGGTGGTGGTGTGTGAGCAGAAAGCTGGGATTTAGAGTAATTTGGTGGCACAGAAAAGCACAGTAGATAAGAATTAGAAGGCAATAGGACAGAAAATAGACGATAGTCAAGCAAAGATATGGAAAGGTAATGCAGGGCAGTGAAAGGGAAATGATAGTCACAGCCGCTGAGCAGACAAAAAGGAGAGAAAGTAGGGAAAGCTACTTTAAGTTTCTAGAAAAAAAAAACAGGCAAGGAATCAGCTAATATGTTAGTGTTGTAGAAAAATAACGGGGGCTTAAACTGAGACGGGGAAGGGAAAGTGAGCAGAGTGAGAAAGAGGAAGCAGAGAGGAGCAGAGGCTGTGAACGTGAAAGGGGTCTTTGTTTCCCATAGTGCTCTGTTATGACGCCAGACTCTAAACCGTTCATTCTAAATGGCACGGGCGGCTAGCCACGATACACACACGCATACACACGCACACCTACACACATAGATGACAGAGCACAATCACACCTCTCTCCCTTTCTCCCTGCTCTCATCTCAGCTCATCTTGTACCACTTTCATACAAACTCCCCCAGCTACTGCCAATTCAGACACACACACACACACATAATCAGCAGATAGTTCTCTTGGTGCTGTGAATATGCCTCCTTGTAGCCTTATCTATCTTATGCAACGCTGTGTAATAGTGTGACCATTATGGAGCAACCGTGGTGACGGCTGCACTGGGTTAGTGGGAGCAAAACTAGCAGCAATCCCTAATGTCTCCATTGCTGTGGCTTGGCCTATTTTCTCTCCTTTGTACTCCTTGCTGTCTCACAGTCCTTTAGCCGCTTGCTGTCATTAAAGTCAGAGGCACTTACATGTATATGTGCTATTATTGAAGTCAGAAGCACTTATCAGAGAAAGGAGTTTTAGTTCTTTGCTCTCATTTAAATAAGAAGCACTTTATAAGCAGGGCTTTTGTAGACACTTGCTTATCGGCGCTTATCTGCATAGAATTAGAGTGACGGGAATTGTTGGATCAGGACCGTGTGGAATGTTTCCATCATTAAGAATACACTTGTGCAATTTCATGCAGTCAGCAAGGATGTAAAATGTTTTTTTAACCAACTTAAGCACACACACGTAGGCATGCACACACACACACACACACACACAGACATGAAACTTCAGAAGCAATAAGAGGATAGTTCGTAACCCTTCCTGGCCTGCTACCTCACTGTGTGCTCCCTGCTTTGGCTGTCAGATGCGGTTAATGAGAATCTCTCCACTCCCATAGACTGGTGTTCCTATAGAGAGCAGCCTGCTGGGATACACACACTCGTACATATACGCACACACAGACGCTCGCATTGGACCCCGAGAGCCTTGTCATCACACAGAGAAGGACCTGCTGGCCTATTGTAGATCCCCGTGCCACAGGGATCACCTCTTATCCCCCGCAAACACACAGCACACAGCGGGTACCTCAAAGCCACAAACATACGCACACGCATGCGCTCAACACGCAGTCCTAAGCCTTTGGAAGCACACATTTTTGCTTATTTCTCACATGTGCTTTCTCTTCAGTTCTCATTTTAATCACAGTTCTGTCCCCCTTTTTCTCCATCTACCCCCTGTCTCTTTCATTTTTTTTCTCTCTCTTAATCCCCCCTAACATCCATCTTGCTAATGCCCCCATCATCCAAACACCAGCACCCCTCCTCTTTCTGCCACCGACTTCTCCACGGCTTCTGCTCTCCCATTCAGCCTGGCTTGTCCCCATGTATTCATGGAGATCACTGATGGAGTGGGGAGTCTTTGTCAGCGGGTCAGCCTCCTATAACCCCCCTCTGACCCCACAGTCTACTCACACACTCACATTCGCATGAGCACACACACACACACACACACACACACACACTGGCTCCTTCTCACTTGCCATATGGCATGGGCAATGAGGGTCTGACAAAAGAGAGCTAAAGAGGTGTCAGAGAGGTTTGTATGTGTGTGTGTGCTCTGCATCAAAAGAAGACTAAGCAGCCAGCCATGGGGCAGGGTCCAATAGATGAAATTGATTTCTGTTTTTTTGGATGCAGCGAGAAGAAGGAGGGGACTTTCCACCTTTTCTTCCGCCGTCAAACTCATTGGCTCAATGAAGAGTAATGAGGGGAGGCCCTGATTGGAGCACAATGGGGGCACACTTGATGGAGTGTTGAGCAATGCAGATCTGTCTCCATCACCGGTGTGGATTGAGTGTCGTCACCGACATCATCGTCTCCGGTCCTCATTCTGACACTTTGGTGTAACTATGGCTTTAAATGGTGGTCACCATCTGTCTTTGAAGAAGACCATTCAAATTTTATACAACTTCAGTCTTATTTTTGCAATTTTGGCTACACTGTTACATTGGTGTCACCAAGTTAATTTCTGAGATCTGGGAAAACATTTTTGAAAAGTCTGATGGGATGATCAGACAAGTTTTGAACAAGCCCCAAGTTAACTAAACACATTTGGAAGAGAAAGTAATGCCAAACAGTGAAATGACTCAGACTCTCTCTGTCTCTTAGTTGTGCGTTCACTTTCCATCGGACCTCCAAATAAAGTGGTTTGGACAGTTTGGCCAATCTGACTTTGTTTTGGCAAATGTTGCCAGATCTCGGTCAAATCTTGTAAATGATGGCAAATAATAAGTATCAACGAATATCCTTTAAATCAGTGGCTCTCAAAGTTTTTACCACAGCACCATGGGGTGTGAGGACAGGCAAAAGGTGCTGTCAGTTATGTTTTTGCTGTACGTTGTTTATAGTGTTTAATTGTATGAAAACATTGCAACATTTCAATTAATTATATTTTTATACTGTAAAAGAGGCTGCAGCAGTACAGAGGAGTAGTCAGTTTCTGCCTCATCCCTTGAGTTTCTTGTTTGTCTCCTGATTTTCTGTTCTCCTGTGTGTGTGTGTGTGTGTGTGTGTGTCCACCTGGGAGTGGCCAACCTACTTACTGCTTCACGCCAGGTCTCCTGCACACCTGTTGGCAATCCCCTCATCAACCACACCTGAAACCAGCAGTATATCTACACCGGTCCTGCTCTCCGTTCATTGCCATTGATCGTCAGCTCACCTCTGTGCTAACATGCCGCAGACTCATTTTTCAGTTTATTCTTTGTGTTGTGTTTTACTCGTGCTCACCTTCGTCTCTGCTGTGCTCCAGGTTGATCTGCACCTGCTTCTCTGCCTTCTTGCTATACTCAGTGCCATTACTGTTGTCTCCTTTCTCCTGTGGGCTCCTGTTCAATTGGCTTCCTATCCACACCTCTTTGCCACACCTGTTAAAGCCTGTCTGCTGTTCTTTTAAGTCTGCCCCACTTCAACATCAAGGACATGATCATCTTTTACAGCAAACTGCCATTGATTGAATCTAAACCAACCTTTGAGTCAAAGTCTACATTTGAGAGCCGAACATTGCCAAAAGACATAACAATAGCAACAACAACATTTCACTGTGCAATCCTGTATTGTATGATGACAATAAAGCTGAACCTTGAATCCTGAATCACTGTATTTAAAAATACTGTTAAAAAAAAAAAAAAAAAGTCCTCCACTGATTTAGCATTGTGCTTCAGCAATGTTGCTGGTGTCACAATGGACAGATTTTTATTTCTTTATTAATTTATTTGAATATAAAAATACTTTGAGCTCAAAAATCTGGTGCCGACATTACCCACAATACAACTTAACTACCACAAGCTACCAGAAGATTAGCGTGTGTTACGCTAGTGGTGCCTACTGTAGCCTCAAGCAGAGATGAGGAGTGGGGTACAGAGGTCTGGTGAACTGGACACCTCCAGATTTCTTTCATTTTCAAACTTAAGTCCCAGCTGACACTGACTAGAGTGACATCACTTGAGGCAGAGTTCACACAGCTACCTCTGGAGACACAAAAAACTTCACACAACTTTTTTTTTCACATGTGCAGTAGTACTCCCCACCTGTAAACAGACTTTGGTATGTAAAATCTGTGGCGCTCCTCTTTCAAGCTAAGACTGATGACAGTAGTTCACTGTTGGTGGTTGTCATGGTGATGCAAAACACTCTCTCTGCACCCGAGTTTTCCAGATCCACAGCAGTCAGAAATTACAACTGCAGCAATGGAAACATTTGTTGCTCAAACAAATGCTGATACATCTCAGTCCCGAACACAGTCTGAGGAGGCCAAAAGAAATAAAGCTAAAAGTTAGATTTTGGAAATGACTTGGCTTACAGCTTTTTATGAAGAGGGGAGGTTGGTCATCCCACACATTAATGCCTCACATGCAGAAAAATAGCAGTCAAATGAAGGACTGAATTCATGCATATCATGGGTTCTGTATCTCTGAAAACCAAAACTGTAAGCTCATTTTAACCAACCACAATGCTTATGTAATTCAGTGTTTAGTTCAGTGTTCATCTGCACAGTCACATTGCTTTGAGCTGCTGCATGGAGGGGTGCCATGGAAAAGGAAATCACCACAAAGGGGTGCCTTGGATTTAAAAAAAAAAAAAAAAAAAAAAAAAAGTTGGAGAACCACTGCTTTAAGTTGTACCTGCTCTCAGTTCTCTTGAGAGAAAGAGTCAGTTTTTATGTTTTGTTGCTAAGACAAGCCAAGCAAACATGCCTGCACCCCACCTACATAAAGTGTGTACGTGTGTGTGTGTCCTCACATATCTGTGTGTCCACAGCAGGGTGAGCCTCGTGTCCTATTTCAGTCAGGCCTGATACGATCAGACGTCAGATCGCGAGCCCCTCGTCTCTCTCTCTGGCCCTGGGCGTTTCTGCTCAGAGGTGAGAAAAGGTCTAAACGCTGACATAGTGCAACATTGCCTTTGATACCCTGGCACCACAAAGATACAGATCCACTGGAAACAAGCCTCAACAAATCCAGCAGTTGAAGCACAGACATTGGGTGATATTACACTGAAAGAGAATAAGCAATGTGGCTGCACAAAAGGAGGGAGGAAGGTCAAGTGGGCTTCGGCAACTTTGGTCTATGAAGATGCTCTGACTGGTGCATAAATACATAAAGGGGATTCTCAGTGTGGTCATTTTGAAGTGAGAAGGGAACAAAATGCAGGTTGTTTCACAAGGTCAACAGCATCACCGTTTAACAATGTCCTCTGAAACTGAAAATGATCCTTTTTAATTAGAATGCTCTTCTTACGTGAAGATGAACATCTAATGAGACATGCAAAGTGCTTGGAAATATTACAGCAGACACTGTATCTCCTCTTTTATCTTGCTCATCTAAGCCATTTAAAACCCATAGATTTTCCATATCAATGCAAATTTCATTCTCATTTTTCCCCTGCAACTGAGGGCTCCGGGTCCACACAGTAGCTAAACAGAAGAGCCTGATGTGTCTCCTCATGAAAACAGATGAGAGGGGTAGGATAATTATCCGCAGGATGTACAGTTAGTAGCAGATGTAGCGCTCTGATCATAGTAATGTGGCAACTTTGATGAAAACACACCAGTTTAAATAAACCGACACTTTCAGCAATTAGCACATGCTTACGGTCTCACCCTCAGCAGTTGGTCTCCAGATGTTCACACTGTACCAAACATGCATGGACTCACACACACACACATGTCAGGGGTTTAAACATGGAGTTATTGGCACATGAGGAAAGTCAGAAATCCAGTGACTACTACGGCAGCAAAAAAAAATCTCATGTATGAGAAGCGGACATTTAATTAAATCAGTGCTTATATATAAAGAGTTTTCATGGAGACTCATTTGATTAGCTGGTGGTGACGAAAGCAAAGGATTTGAAACAGCCTCGGCAAAGAAATGTGGGGAAATGTTCTTTTTTTTCAGCACCGACGACACTGGGGGGAAAGAAAGAAGAAAGAAATCAGATTATTCAAGAAGAATAGCAGATTTCAGATCAGCTCCATCCCCTTGGATACCCACTGCAGGGATTTTTCTTCCCATTTCTTATACGTTTCCCACACATAACACTATTTAACTCAAAACATTTTATGTGAGTTTTTACACTCTGTGATCAATAACTCCCACACACTTTACTAAATTTCAAAGCACTAAGGTGAAAAGAATTGGGGTAAAGAGAATAAAAAAGGAAATATTAGACTTAAAACAGCAAAAAGAACTCGGTTTGGCTGACGAAGACGCACTTCCTCTTCACATATTCCTCTTTCCTCACCCTGTCTCTCTTTTCTCATTCCCATTTCCCCACTTTGACTTCATTTAAACAATCATCCCCATCAGAGTGATCCATTTTTGTTCTCATATATGTGCAACATCTATCAGAAGCTCCAGATAGTTGTTAGCACTTCATATCAAAATAGAGCTGCTGACAGTTTAGGATTCTTCCTCTGTGGCCGTGACTTACACACACACACACACACACACACACACACACACACATACACACACACACTCGCAGACACATACTGAAGTATAAAGATAGGGGTACACACATATATGCACGAGCACATTCACACACACACAAACCCGCAAATCACAGGTCTCATTTAGTTCCCTTTCTGTGTTTTAATTAGAGCTGAAGCAGGCTAATCACCTCCTTAGTAGACAGCATCACTAATGAGACAGAGAGGGAGGAGCTGAGAGGGAGGGAGGGAGGAAAGAGAGAGAGAGAGATACACATAATTGAGAGGAGCAAAAAAGAAGGATAGTGGAGGAAGTGAAGTGTCAGTGAATAAAGAAATAAGACATGAGAGGTTGTTAGGAGTAAGTAGATTGGATGGGAAAAAAGTGGGGGAGGGAGGGACAGATATGTGCTACAAAAAGAAGAGAAGAGAGTGAGAGAAAGAGGTAGGTGGATGAAATAAATAGGAGCCACGGAGAAAATGAAGCTTGAGTTGACAAGAAACGGATCGATTCATCGAGAGAGAGGAGTCTGGAGAGACACAGAGAGAGGGAGATGGACTTACAGGAAGGAAACACAAAACAAAAAAAGCAAAGGAAACTAACAGAGAGTAGCGGGAGAGTGAGAGAGGAGCCTCAGAGAAATAATGAGAGTCCCTTACCTCCCACAAAGACAGCCATGTCTGCCCTACCGTCCCCACCCCCCTCCCTCCCTCCTTGCCTCCCTCCCTCCCTCCCTCTCTGTGGCTGCTCCTTTCATGCTGTCACCCTGTGACTGTCTGAATAGCCTTTTATTATTCAACAGTCTGGGCAGGTCACGGGGTCACCGTGCAGCCCACCACCCTGCCACCAGCAAACATCCAAACATATACGCACACTCTCAAACGTGACCCTGCGCTCGTTCTCGCGCACACACAAAAGACAGGAATAAAAAAAGCTACTTGTGGATGCAAACACTCACAAAAGTGCAAAATGGAAGCCAAGATGAACTCAAAGCTACGCTAACTTCAGGCACGACAAGTTGACGTGTGACAGTCCCTGATGCATTCATTAAAACACTTGTCCACCCCTTGTTAGCCTACTATATCTATCTGCCTATTGCATCTGTAGCGCTGGGAGCTAGTGCCCTGGCATTTTCTGAGCGCGTGCTCATGTTTGTGCGTGTGTGTGTGAAGGTATATGTCTGTTTGTGTGTGACAGGAGGAAAACAGAGATAACAGTAGCCTGGTGGTATCAGCTCCATCTTATCTCCTACACAGCCAGAAGCAGGTATACAAGCTAATTGGAAAGTGCCAGACTCACAGTAGACTGGTGAAACACACGCTCACCTTTGCAGCGAGCAAGGCAGACGAGAGAATTGGCAGCTAGAGAGCGAGAGAGAGAGAGAGCATGAGAGAGAGAGAGAGAGAGAGAGAGAGAGAGAGAGAGAGAGAGAGAGAGACAGAGTAAGAGAAACAAGGAAGAAACAATTGATGGTAGAGACCGAAATGATGCGGTGAAAATGAGACAAAAGGAAGACGAAGTGGAGGGAGGAGTGACAGAACAAGAGGAAGAGATGGAGATGGAGATAGAGAAGGGGGAAATTTGTAGGAAGACAGCAGAGCTCAGAGATACAATATCAGCGAGACAAACGGCAACTAAGGCACAGTTCACTTCTGAAATACCACAGGTATTGTGCCTATTCTGTCTGTAACTGTACTGTCAACACTGAGCTTTGGGAAAACAGGAAAACAAATAGCATCCTCTGCTTTACTCTACAGTATGTGGCTCTTTCCACCCCACTTGGTAATGAGTCAATCTGTCAAATCCGCTCTCAAATGTCAGGCGTATTTACAACGTGACATCTCGTCCCGTATACTTTCCTTGTGATGTGTTTGCAATATACATCACAGCCTGTCCAAAAAAAAAAAAGACACACCACCTCCTGGAACAGCCCAAGCTACGCCGCATTTCATACCTGGTGTAGTTCACATGAATGTAGTCATTGTGACTCTATGGGTCATGCTAACTTTGCACTCATCACCTCTTTTGCTGAGAATCTGTGAACTTGCCTGTAGGTCAAACAGTGTAACCAGTTGCTAGTGTTTATTGTAGATAGGTCACAGACACCTTGCATTTTCTAACATAAATTTATCATTTTACATTTTAGATAATTTGATTATTAGGAAAATAACTGCAGTGGAAAAATAACCCTAATGGCTATTCCAGGGGTCTGCTCTCTGTGTTTACTTTGGCCCGGATACACGTTGTTTTGTGAGAATTCTCGTTTTCCTAAATCTTTATAACGGACGTGGCAAGAGCAAAGAAAGTGCACTTACACATATGGGAATTTTCCTTTGATAATACCAGAATTGTTGTCGTCTATGCTGCCACCCTTATTCCTGATTCTTATTGCACCAAATTATCGCTGTTACACCAACTAAAATTCTGCTGTTGACACTTTAACATCATGTGACTGGGACTCCAAAGTGTGTTGCTGCCTGCTGCTGTCACACACCTCTGGAGAAGGCGCTCTGCTGTGTGTGTGTATGAGAAATGAGGAATTTTTGTCAAGCTAACGTGCAGTTGCTAAGAAGCTGCAGAGAAGATTGAAGTCATACCTGCGGTACACTGCGGTTCATCTGGCGTGACATGCTCCTTTTTTGTGTTGCTGCCAGTAAATTCTTGAGAAAGCAATAATAATGCAATATTAATAATGGAATCTAGGACACCTATGGCAATAAACGACATTAAAATAAGATCATTTTGCACGTAGCTGCACTGCTGGCAGATATACATTATTGCCTTTTACAACAATTACATCCTGTATAGCCAAATGGTTTATATGAAATCCAGTGCTACCATTAGGAGCAATACATTGCAGCAATTATCTGCTTTTCTTCTAATATAGAACTTCATGGTCGTTCCTGACATGTCTGTTGTCATTTTTTATTTACCTGGAAGCAAAGTTGACAGTTTTTTTTTTCACATGACAATTAAATTGGGCATTGTTATTCTATGTGTATTCTATGTGTGTCATCATATTTGTGCCAACAGCAGTGTGTGGGTGCCCAAAACAATGGAGCCACTGTCCCTCAAACTGT
Organism: Toxotes jaculatrix; assembly: GCF_017976425.1. NCBI lineage: Eukaryota > Metazoa > Chordata > Actinopteri > Toxotidae > Toxotes > Toxotes jaculatrix. The sequence continues at coordinate 23,493,244 of NC_054397.1, read as the reverse complement.
CTGTGCACGTAGCTGCCACACATTTTTATACTAAAGAAATTTTTTTTGCAGTGCTGTATTTCCATTGCTCAGTCTGTCTTTCAGTCTTTTGAGTCATTATGTTGCATCTCCTCAGAATAAATCATCAGGCGTCGCACAAGGCTAGGAGCAGGTGAGAAGTTGTGATAATGGTTATTGATTAGCACACTTGCACACTGTGTCCTGTCTTGTTTTTATTACAAATGAAAGCCATCATCCCTCTGGGGCTGCCTCGTGTGCTCACTGAAGAGGAATGTGTGGGAGAAAGATGTTAAATGCGGGGTAGATATCGCTATATATAAAAGTAATCAAGCGTGAAAAAAAGCTGGTGTTGATGATGATGTGGTGCGTGTGGGAATTAATTTCGCTAATTATGATGGATGCTTGGGTAGTATTTTAAAAAAGAGACAGAAAAATCAGAGGCTATGATAATCAACAAAATGCTCTTGTGTTTATTTTTGATTTTTCAGGATTCACACTGTAAGTACGATTGTGTGTTAGTTTGTGTGTGTTTGTTTTGTGCTTCTTGCATTCTTGGAGATCTCTCCCTTCTCTTCTCTCCTGCCTTTGATGAGGCCCCTGGGAGCGACGGTTTGCACTTCAGCAACATGTTTTTTTTTTTTTTTCTCCTCCTTGTATCGGAGTTTGTCGAAACTAAAACCACGAGAGAGCCTCCTCGCCATTTGCTGTTTATTTGGCACAGGAAAAAGCTCTGATGTGAATTAATTGCTTGTTAGCTGAGAGGAGCCAATAATAACAGCCTAGAAGTGATGCAGACTTGACAAGACTTGTCTGATGATTAGTGACAGTGACTATTCATCTGCTGTGGAGAATTTTTAAAAGCAGAATACAAATGAATTTTAATGACACAAATTACATTTTCGTTAGCATTTTCTCAGTTAGTGAACAAATTAATGCTTACTTTACGGTTCATTGAGTTTTCTGCTACACCCCTAATCATTTTGCAAATATAATTCTATATTTTTTGACATTTCTTTGATCTTTCTCTTCCTTTCTTGCACTTCATAAAATCATTATGGTATCAAGCAAGATTGAAAATAATTGCCATTCAGGTTAATAAGCGTGGATTATCTAGCAGAGTTTGTAAATGACATCTTTTAAAGGATTATCTCTCAGCTAAGTCTCCCACATCTCTGTGAGAGTGATTGACAGTAATCAGACATTAATGAAATGCATGCACAGATATGAACATGCTCAGGTGAGGCAATAAAAACAAATTAAATTCAATGGTATTCACTTTAATTGTCAAGAGAATGAGGAGTTAAATTGTCTAAAATTGGATGCACTTCATGAAATGTCATTTCTCCAGCCATCTCTCCACATATCCATCCATCATCCCTCAGTCAACTTTCCCATATTTTGTACATTTTCAATTTCTCGTCTCTCTCTTTCCGTCGCGGGTATTCCTCCCCTCCCCTCTCCCCCTCTCCCTCTGCAACTCGCTGCCTGCTGAGCTGATTGAACATTTGCTGTTCGCTGTTTGGACTCTGTCCCAAATCCCCTGCATAAACTTGAAACACCATGTTAAGCATCCCTCAATAGAGTCCAACAGCTTGTGAAATATGTGGTCAATTTGTTCATGTTTGCAACAACGCTGCATCCTGAAGCGCTTAGGCAAAGAAATGATTGTCTAAATCCACTTTATCTCCCTACTTTGTATAACCTTTGCAAAGGTCTGTTTTTTTTTTGTTTTTTTTTTCTTTTCTCCAAACCAAATCAGCAAGAGCTCATGTGCTCCTCGGCTGGTGTTTAACTAATGGATAACACCATACATACACACACACACACGGAAGCCACACCTAAGCATGCACGCACTTTTTAAAGCATCCAGCCCTTTCAAGGTTGTCACAAATCAATCCAGAGTTGTGTTTTCATTAAGCGAAGGTGAGAAGTGGAGTGTGTGAATGGGAGTGGAAAGAGGTTTTAATCATGAACATCTGAAAGGCCAGGGGGTACACCAGAGAAGCCTCCATCTCTTTTTTTTTTCTTCTTTGGTCCTACGCCTCTCCTTCCCACACATCCCTTCATTTCACCTCTCGTCTTTGCGTTTTGAGTTCCTGCTTTGTTCCCCCCACGTCTAATTCCACGCTCCCTTATAACCTCTTCCCTCCCCACCTTTTTAACCCCACCCTCCCTTTGAGAAACTACTTTCCACACTTCTACACTCCTTGACCCTTCTTCGCTCCTCCCTTCCACTTCCCTGCATCTTCCTCCCGTCATCCAGGCTTTTATCGACCCCTAACATATTTCAACTTTTGCCTCCACCTTTCCACGCTCCTGTCGCTTCATCATCCCTCTCCTGCTTCTTTCCCTCGCTCCTTCAACACCCCCTTTCCACTCCTCTTTATCATGACCCCACATCCATTCCTCCATTCCACAGCTGCCAGCTCTCAGAACCTCAAGAACCGTAAATCTGGTGCAACCCCAGGAAGTGGGTCACCAGGGGACACTTAAACATGTAACACTCTAGTGAGGGCCTAACCCCTGCCAGAAAATCGCCTCATGCATGCAGGCGAACACAAGCCCATATACACTTACTTGAGCACACACACACACACACACACACACACACACACACACACACACACACACAGGTTTTATGGATGTCTGGGCTTGAAACAGAGCAGCCTCAGTGTAGGTCTGTGTTATTATAGCTCATGTTCTTACCTCTAATCAATCCAAGTTGTTAGGATTTGTGTGCGGGGGAAACAACAGGGGCTTTGTGTCACACAGACCAGGCAGTGCTGCAGCACTTTCTCTGTGCCTGGTTTTGTCCTACATCAACCCACACCCATCAGAGTCTGGTGTGTGCCAGCAAGTTTCTGGAGCTAGTTATGTAGTGTTTATTCGTGTGTGTGTGTGTGTCCAGGGATCTCTGGTTTGAGTTAGATTGTGTGCTCTGCGGCTGATGTCGTTGTTTGTTCTACTTCTTTAAGACACTCTTAACTTACAAGCTAACATTTCCTAATTCAAACATAATGAGAAACAGCCGCAAAACTCTTTGATGTTTCTTGTTTTTTCTTTCACTCTCTTGGTCTGCAGCAAAGACCTCGACCTCATTACAAGTTCTCAATCAAAACCACACTGCTAGAAAAAAAGGACAATTTGGTCCATGTATCAATCAAAAAGTGATTTGCTTGCAGTCTTAAGTCGTTCTAATGCTAATATTGTGATACTGTTCACACATGCTCAGTGACATGTTCAAAAGGCAGCTGTCACTGTGTGTACAAAACGGATAACTTGGGGATGATGGCCGTCTTCATGTGAAAAAGCTTGGCGTGTCCTCATTACCAGCCTGACGCGCACGTACTGTCAAAGAAATGGTTCCAAATGGGACCAATTCTGTTTGGATGCGGCACGTCTCCTGGAGAGTTCCTTTTCTAAAACACTAATCTCTGGACCACAAATTAGCTGTCAGTCATCAGCTGTAGACAGACATCATACTGGGGAAAAGGCAGTCCCCAACAAATCAACAACATGTCAGTCACACACACACAAACAAACACATGCTTACAGCCATTGACACAAGAAGGTACACACTTACGGGCGTGCGTGTGTCTTACATGCAACAGCGTTTCCTCCTTTAGACTAATAAGCCCGAGCTCTGTTTTCTCCATTAATTCAAGGTGACTCCTGCAAAGCATTAGAAAAAGGATATGAAGCTGAGGGCTCTCGAGGGCCCTCCTAATTAATATACATTTGCAATTTATATTGCCTCGCTGAATTGCAATATAATTTTATAAAGGCCCTCTTATCTCTAAAAAGAAATCATTCAAGAGTCAAGCAAATGTTTCCAAGCATCCAATTGACACCCATGTCTGCTGATATTAGATGGTGTCTTGATAGATTGTGGAGTTTAATGACATTGAATCAACATTGGATAAATGGTGAATTTTCCACTTCAAGCCAGACACTTTGTTTCTACTGGCTATGGAGTTTGAGGACCATGGTTCTTGGGTATTGGGGCAGTTAGGGTACTATTGAAGAAAGGCCTCTTGGACACACTATTTACGAAAGAACTGTCTGTTTTTAATGAACACACATAGATATCATTGATCTATATGTATTTGTATTTTCTGTGGAGGTTCTGCACATGATGCTTACAGCACGCCTACATAGATGTACAGACCGGGTTGTTTTTATTGTTAATGTGTAGACCTATTGGTAACTTATGTGGTTGTGGCATTAACATAATATGATGTATTTTTTTCACATGCCTTATTGATCATTTTTCTTAGTACTGTTTTTCTGATCAATAGTTGTCTTTTGATGATGTTGTTTTGATGATTACTATCAGCCGGTTATTTATCCCTGGCAGGTCTCTGACTGCTGTATAATAAAGGTACCACCTACGTATGTTTCAAAAACACTGAACAAAGCCTGAAGGACTGAAACGTGTTTGTTCCTTTTGACAGGCTGTGCATTAGGCTGTTAAAAGTGTTATATACTTATCTGTGAGTGCCTACAACTTTCTCACCATTATCTTGCTTTCGGGTCAGCACCCGTTATACTCTGAAGATGTTGCACATGCCAGCCCTTTTGTTTCATCACTTCAAGCAAGACAATCAGAACTACCAAGGCAATCAAAGGATGACAGTGCATGCATGACAGGACGTAGATATGTTGACACAGATTTGTCAGATGTACAGATTGTTGTGGCACTTATCAAGTGAAAGAATGGTTTGACATTTTTGGAAACACGCTTCTTGACTTTCTTGCTGAGAGCAAAATGAGAAGATCAATACCACTCTCATATAAGTCCATTAAACATGAGGCTACATTAAATATTAAGCAAAGTTAACCATCTACCAATACACAGCTTAACTTAGAACAAAGACTGGAAATAGAGGGAAAGAGCTAGCATGGCTCTGTCCTAAGGCAATAAAATCAGCTCACCAGAAGCTCTAAAATTCACAAGGAGTAGTTGAACATTTTGGAAAATATGTTTATTTGTCTCCTTGTTGAGAGTTAGATGAGAAAACTGATACCACTGTCACATCTGTATGGTGAATATTTAGCTCCAGCCAGAGGCCAGTTAGCCTGTCTTAGTACAAACACTGGAAACAGGTTGAGCTAACCTGGCTCTGTTCAAAGGAAACAAAGTTCACTTACCAGCAACTGTAAAGCTCAATAATCAATACATTTTATCTTATTTGTTTAATTTGCACCAAAAAAAAAACCTAGTTATTGAACTTTAGAGGTACTGGTGAGTGGATTTTGTGTGGTCATTTTGCTCCTAGTTGTTTTGTGTCTCTCTGTCTGTGGTTGTTCTGAATCTATTTGTGATCATTTTGTGTCTCTTCTTAGCCATTTTACTTCTCTTTGTGGTATTTTTCATCTATATTTAGTTCTTTTAAATCTATTTTTGCTCATTTTGTGTCTCTTTGTAGTCATTGGATTGACTCTCCAACAAGAATTACAAACACTTAATACACTGGGTCTGGTCCAAGGGCCCCTGACCTCTTGGGCCCCAGGGCCTGTGCGTAGTAGGCCCGTTCAGTACTCCATTTGTGGACACAAATTTCCTGAGCAATGAGGAATTATTACGGCAAATTCAGTAAAAAATGTTTGTGTTTTGCACCATCTGACATCGTTGTAGCAATGTCAATGTGTTTCTAGGTCTCAGCAATTAGATGTACTGTGCCATGTACAACAATTATGATAACCAATGGAAAGTCTAGGTAATACCACAAAAAAAATAGACAGAAATCACAATAAAACAGAATAATCTGAATATGACTGATATGTTCACAGAACAAAAGTAATTATAAGGAACTAGTGACTGTATAGACATGTGACAGATTGAATTGCTTTGACCTTGGTGGGGCAATTGAGTTATGTTTCCTATTATGTGTGAGGCTGAGCCTTATATAACGACAGAGAGTAAAAGAAAGAGAGAGTGGTGCAGTCCTGAGTGCTGTGGTGCTGATTGCTTGTGAAGCCTTTGTGTTTCTCTGTGCCATGTCTTGGTGGGGCAAAGCACCTCGCTGTCAGTGCCATTCAGTCAGATAAAGTGTGTGTCTGTGCGTGTGTGTGTGTGGGTGGGTGGGTGTGTGAGTGTGCGGGTGCTCATGTGTGTACACAGAAAGTCAGCTAGGTATGAATCAGAGAGAGAGAATGGGGCCAACGAAAGAATGACTGGATGATTAGACACTCAAACTTCTCCTTCATGTCAACCAACAAACACAAGAGTCACCAACCCAAACACTGCAATAGAATAAAATAGAAAAATCTAATAGAGTATAATAGCAGTTTGTCATTTGATTTGACAACACACAAAAAAGCAGTTCTACTGGGTAAATTTTTTTTTTTTTAATTTAACAGCTGAAACAAAGAGAAGCATTGACAGTTCACAAACTTCCAGGCTTCAAGAATAGAGAGTAGAATAGAATAGAATAGAATAGAACAGAATAGTAAGTGCATTGGTCAGGCATACAGTATATCCATGCCAGAGTTAAAATGACACTTTATACTGGTCTTGCAGAGGAAAGGTATGAATATTTTATACACCCCTCCTAACACATAAGTCAGTAAAGTCGGTACAAAAAAAAAAACCCTAATAACAGCCTGTTCCTTTCATTGGGTGCGGAGCTTGGGGGCTGGCAGTGCAGTGCAGTAATGCACCCACTTTAAAGGTGACCAGACACATTCTTTCTTTGCCTCATAGTTCTGCCTGGGCCATAAATTTGTCGCCCAACTGTTGACATCGCTTGCAATATGCTGCGCTCGGAGTGTGATCACCACATGCACCGTGAGCAAGAACAAGGCAGTTCACTCCTTCTTGTCTGCTCGCACAGATACACGTATACACACAGACAATGGTGGCCAGCAAGTCATAAAGTGAAGCTCTATGGACCCCTAATGAAAGCAAAGAAGAGGGGGAGAGGAAAGAAGACGCTCGGATGAATAACAATCATTGCACTGATGGGGGTGGTCGTGATTGTGTGTGTGTGTGTGTGTGTGTGTGTGTGTGTGTGCGTAGGGGGAGGTATCAACTTCTCCCTCCAGCAGCAGTGAAAGCAAACTCCCGGTCTCTCTGTGGTCCTACTCCTCCCCTCTGGAATGGAATCCACCAAATCGCCGCTAATTGAATAAGTGACAAAGAGCGGGCAGACGAGGCGACAGATGCTCGCGTGCCTTTACAACCAAACCACCAGCATCACCGCACACATGCGCGCGCGCGCACACACACACATTCCTCCTGACTCCAATCTGAACCGGAGTCCAGAGGCGCAGTTACCTCCGCACCTGCTGCGCCTATTGACTTGTGGGAGGGAGAGAGGGGATCGGGGAATATTGCAAAGATTGTCATGAATGTTAGCGACAGACGTTTAATTCACACTATCACTTTATGGCTACAAGGCCCGGACACACGGAGCCAAATGTTAGGCACTGCATAATGAAGAGAGCTGCACCCAGGCACTAGAGCTGTTTGTTTGTTTGTGCTGATAGCATGCATTTGTGCAGGCACTGATCTGGGCTTCAGGGCCGCTTGTGGATCAATAAAAATATCTTTGTGGAGCTGGAGGCAAGAGAAGTTAAACAAAAACTTACTAAATCCAAGAGACATGGCACCTTTGCACCTGCTGCAGCGGATGAATATTTTTAGTTCAATTATTGGTGTTCTTAAGCATTAAAAAGGCCATGTTTGTTCGGCTGCTCTGGTTATGTAGCGTGCCTAAATGTATTAAGCCTCCATCTGCTTTTTACTTAGATTATACCCCCATACATTAATTGTTTTATTCTTCGCAGTGTTTAAGACCCCAGCGCACCAACCCCCCTCCAAATCTGCCTCTTTCTTTTGCTCCCTTGTTCCATAAACTCCGGAGCTGACTTTGTTCTCCAAATGTGATTAGCTTCTCTGGGACGCAGGGAGTAATTGCATTACTGCATTGTGAGCATTTGGAGCTATGGAAATGTTGGGCGCCCGTATCAAACCTGTTTAAATACCAAGCGCACTATGGTGAAAGATGTGCAAAAGAGGAGTGAATGCAAATATTTTGCAGACATGGCTCAGGCGATGAATAGACACAGGGAGTGAGTATAAAGGTTTTCCGCCAATTTACGGCTCCGGGTTCAAAAGGAGAGCTTCTGGTTGGTGTCCATGCACGTTTGGAATATTTAATAAACTATTGTTTTCAGGCAAATGCGCAGAAGGCTTTAGAAGTTGTGCAGATGCGTCGCGTTAAAAGATCAGCCCACGCTGAATAACCTGGTTCAAATGGATAACACCATCAAGTCCTGAGACGTGTTTGTATTGCATTCTTCATGCAGACAGCTGGTGGTAAATTATTCATTTGTTTGGCAGAGTCTGTATCTATCTATTTCTTAAGGTTAATTATGGTCTTCGGGAATGATTCTGAAAGTGTTGTCAGAGAAATTACTGCAGCTGAGCGCAGGCTGAGGGTGAGCGGGGTTTCGTCCTTTTTCAAGGAGAGTTGCGTTCTTGGGTTTCTTCTTCAGGTGGTCACCAGTGGGGCCACATCTTCAGCTTCTGTTACCATGTTTGATTTGAGTATATATGGTTTTAGTAACCTGTTGTTGCAGTGACTTAAGTTCTTATTAGTCGAGCACACACACACGCACACACACACACACACACACACACACAAGCACACCACAACCACGCGCACGTGCGCAAAAATGTGTGAATGGATCTGGAAAAGCTGCTTGGTACTCCACAATCCCCCATGACAACTCATTTCCTCACAGTTGTGTGGGGTTCGGGGCTCCGCTGGAGCCTTGTTTGGTCGGCTGTAATCGCCGGGTCCCGGTGCCAAACAAACCGCACCAGATGGTCTCCAGAATGCACGCTCCCAGTTGTGCACATTCGTTAAACCTTAGATCTCTCTCTCCCCCCTTCTTTCTCTTCCTCTGTTTCCTCATTTTTCTCTCTCTCTCTCTCTCCCTGCCTTTGCCTGTGCATGCGCATTTACACAAATGAGACTCCTTTTCAAGGGAACTAAAAATGTTATGCCCGAACTGGTGAGTTTGGGATGCAGCGCTCGTTATCAAACCTCCATCCTGCGGGGAGTTTGAAGTGATGTTGAACAGATTTGTGCACGGGGACAGAGCTGTTCCTCGGCGTGACCAACTCTTTAAAGGCATTCATTAGAGTCCGGCTCCCTTTCAACGCGATTCGCCACACAGCTTACCCGGCTTATACTCTCACCCAAAGACAGCCACAGATGAGGCGTATGTGAAAGAAATATATATATATTTTGCACTCAAAACATCTACTACAAAGTGCCTGTGCATGGAGAAGGGGGTAGTCAGTTGCCACTTAAAAGAGCAGAAAAAGGCTGGATACAGTATTGAGCTTATGGAATGCATGTGCGCTGATGCCAAGGCATCCAGTGCGTCAGTCATATAGTAGTGACAGCTGCTTGTGACTGGGTTGGGTAATGTGTTATGTGTCAAAAGTGCGCCTACCAGGGCTTTAAAGGTGGTGGTGTTGACTGGGGGTGACTATATCTTTGTCTTTTCTAATTTAGACTCTTTTTTCCGTCTCCGTGCTGTTTGGAGAGAACAGACCCGAAGCGAGAAAGTCGTAAACCTTCCTGTGGTTTTATAGCAATGAAAAACGTCAGGGTAAGCTCTTTGAATGAATGTTTTCTTCTCTAGTTTATTTTCTCCTCTGTCCATTGTGGAGGCATGGTCGTTACTCTGAAAAGTGGGGAAAGTGAACCCCACAGGGCGGGGTTTTTGTTTTTTACCCCCCACTTTCTCCTTTTTCCTCCCCTCTTGCGCCTCCTTCTCCTCTCCTCTGGAGTTTGAGTGGCCACCAGCCAGCTTTTGATTTAAGAAGCGTTTGTCTTTCCCGGGATGTGAAAAGGGGGCCGTGGCTGATGTACAACTAGTTGGTTTGAGGCGGGTTATTTTGGGCAAGTCTGTGTGCAGAGGCACCTCAAACGCAGAGAGGGAGCGGAAGAGAGCGCACGGCGCACAGACCAGACGCAGGGAGGAGAGAGAGAAAGGCGCACTGATTTCAGTGGCACTCAGCTGGTTCTCCCGCACACTAGATGCGCGCAGCATATCTCTATGACAAGGGAGGAGAGATAGAAACAAATTTGGATGCTTTTATGGAAATTAGTGAATCTTGAGCTAGCTTGTGTTTAACAATAGAATGTTTTTTTCCCTCATCGCTCCGCGGAGAAAGCAATGCAGCTGCTGATTGAGGGTGAACAGCATTTACTAAGTTAAAACTGGAATTTCCTTGCTCTGCAATTTGGAGCTAATTTTTTGGGGGATCTGTTTTTGGTTTCCACAAAAATGCAACCAGGAAAAATGAAGAGATTCATCCTGACAAGAATGTGGAAAGTTCTGGTTGTTTTGGCGCTGGCAACACAACACGCCACCGGTAAGACTCTGAAATATCAGATTTATGAGGAGCAGAAGGTCGGCACGGTTATCGCCCGTTTAAAAGAAGATGTCGCTGATGTTCTGGCTAAACTTCCGAGCTCAGTGTCGCTCCGCTTCAGAGCAATGCAAAGAGGGAGCTCGTCTTTCCTCACGGTGCGCGAGCAGGACGGAGAAATCAGCATCAGGACCAAAATTGACCGTGAGAAACTCTGCGAAAAGAATCTCAACTGTTCTATTCAATTCGACGTGCTGACACTCCCCACGGAGCACCTGCAGCTGTTTCACGTCGAGGTGGAAGTGCTGGACATAAACGACAACGCACCCCAGTTCGCCCGCGCCGTCATCCCCATTGAGATCTCCGAGAGCGCGGCCGTGGGAGCGCGCATTCCCCTGGACAGCGCCACAGACCCCGACGTCGGCGAGAACTCACTGTACACGTACGCCTTAGAGCCCAACAACTTCTTTAAGATCGACATCCAGTCCAGGACTGACGGGGCTAAGTACGCAGAGCTGGTGGTGCTCAGGGAGCTGGACCGGGAGGTGCGCTCCAGTTATGAACTTCAATACACGGCCTCTGACAGGGGCGTTCCCCCGAGAACGGGTTCGACCCTCCTCAAAATCAGTGTTGCTGACTCAAACGACAACAGCCCGATTTTTGACAAGTCGTCATATGTCATAAATCTCCCGGAGAATTCACCTGTTGGTACTTTGCTCATTGACTTAAACGCCACTGACGCCGATGACGGCACGAACGCCAAAATAGTCTACTCCTTCAGCAGTCACGTGTCCCCCAAAATAATGGAGACGTTCAAAATTAACCCCGACAGCGGTCACCTGACCCTCATCAGGCGCGTGGACTACGAGACCGTTAACTCCTACGACATTGATGTGCAAGCTCAGGACATGGGTCCGAACTCAATGCCCGCTCACTGCAAGATCCTGGTCAAAGTGGTAGATGTGAATGATAACAAGCCAGACATCAGCATCAATCTCATGTCCTCTCAGGGGAACGGAGACGCAGCTTATATATCTGAGGCTTCTCCTTTGGACACCTTTGTAGCCTTGGTGAGGGTGGAGGACTTGGACTCTGGCTTGAATGGGGAGGTAGAGTGTAAACTTCATGGTCAAGGCTATTTCAAACTGCAGAAGACTTATGAGAACAATTACATGATTTTGACCAATGTGTCTCTGGACAGAGAAAAGAGGTCAGAGTTCAGTCTGACAGTGGTGGCAGAGGACCGGGGGACCCCCAGTCTCTCTACTGTCAAACATTTCACTGTGCATGTAACTGACGAGAATGATAACCCACCACGGTTTGAGAAGGGGAGATATGAGATCTTCAAATCAGAGAACAATGCCCCTGGGGCATATCTGACCTCCATCATGGCCACTGATCCTGACCTGGATGCCAATGGACAAGTGAGCTACTCCATCTTGGAGAACTCTGTTCACGGGAGCTCCATCTCCACCTACGTCACCATCGACCCCTCCAATGGCGCCATCTATGCACTGCGTACATTTGATCGTGAGGATGTGAGTCGTATCTCCTTTGTTGTCCAAGCCAAAGACGCAGGAAAACCACCACTACTGAGCAACACCACAGTCATTCTGAACATCTTGGATGAGAATGACAACCCTCCAGTCATTGTGGTTCCCCAGCTGTGGAACTTCACTGCTGATGTGCCTGCATCAAAGTTCACAGAGGCTGGACACTTAGTAACAGTGGTCAGGGCGACTGATCGTGACACAGGGGTCAATGCTGAGCTCATCTGCTCCATTGTCAGTGGCAATGAGGAGGGTTTCTTCCTTATTGACCCAAGAACGTGTGAAATCCACGCCAATGCCAGCCTGGAGAACTACCCCCAGGAGAATGCTGAGCTGACAGTCATGGTTCGAGATCAGGGAAGCGAGAGCCTCAGTGCCAAGGCGGTTCTGAAAATCACCCTCTATGAGAACATGGAGAACCACGTCCAGGTGATGGACCAGGGGGAGTCTTCACTTGATGCATCCCTGATTATCATCATCTCCCTGGGGGCCATCTGCGCCGTGCTCCTGGTCATCATGGTGGTGTTTGCTGCTCGCTGTAACCGTGAGAAGAAGGACACCAGGCACTCCTACAACTGCCGGGTGGCTGAGTCAACCCACCAGCACCATCCCAAGAAGCCCTCGCGCCAAATCCACAAAGGTGATATCACCCTGGTTCCCACGGTGAACGGGACACTGCCAATCAGAGCTCACCACCGCTCACCTTCAGCCACGCCCCCCATGGACCGAGCCCAGATGGGGAGCAGACAGAACCACCACAGCCGCCAGTCCCTGAACAGCCTAGTGACCATCTCGTCCAATCACATTCCAGAGAGCTTTGCCTTGGAACTGGCGCATGCAACTCCACCAGTGGAGGTGAGCGCATACACACACTCTCTCTGACACACACACACACACACACACACACACACACACACACTCAGAAGCAAATTACTCTCAGAAATTTCAAATGTGGTCCCTCAGCCCCTTTCCAAATTTTCTCTCTCTGCTCTCTCTCCCACTTTCTCTCTCACACAAAAATACACACACACACTCACACAGACACACACACTCACACACAGATACCAGCCTTCTCATCTTCACACAGCTGTCTCCGTTTGAGCAAATTAACTCATCTCCATGTGTGACAGTGACTTAATCAACATTGCCCTGTAGTTCAGACTTACTCTCATTAAAACTGTTGATGATTATAGATGTGTCTTTGTCTTTACCTTGTTTACACCCTGTCACCATTACCTCCATCATAACCACCACTCACCCCTCAGTCATATGTGTCCATATTCATCTAGACTCACCCCCCCAACTACCCCCTTTTTTTTGTCATAACGTCATCCATTTTGTCTCATCCATTTTCAGCAGCCTCTCCATCATCCATTTTGTGTTTACTCATCCATTATTTTGTCTTCTTTGTTGTCTCTCTCTCTCCCTTTTTTTCCCCTCCTCAATTTCCCATCTGTTATTCATCCCCCCTTTTCTGTTTCTTTTTGTTTGTTTTATTTTGTTTGTTTTTGTTATTTTTGGATGTAGCAAGTCTCACAGCTTCTGTCCATGCTCCATCAGGGCCAGTACCAGCCCAGACCCAGTTTCCGTGGCAACAAATACTCCCGCAGCTACAGGTAATTTACCCCTATCCCTCAGCCTGTCCCCACCACTTCGCCCCCCCCCAAAAAGATTACCTTTTGTTTACTTTTTAAACCACTTGTGTTTCATTGTGCACTACATGTTCCAACAACGTGTTGTGAAGTTCTGCTGTCAGTTGGTCAGTTACATGTAGATCATGGTTTGATGGTGTGTAAATGTATTTTTCCATATTCCAGTTTTTATCATACCAGTGTCATTCAGTTCAAAAGTATGCAAGTCATTTGTCTGAATGTCACAACAATTTTCTTGGTACTTCTGTTCTTAAACAAAATTGGGCTCAGGGTGTAACGTGTGCATCCATCACTACTTTCATCATAATATTCCCCTTATGATCTCCAGGTGATAGATTTATTGATGCCCGTAGTGGCTGTTGTGATAGATTTATTGATGGGGTCTACCTGCATGTAGGATTTATGGGCAGAGCCTTGTCTGGGGATTTGACAGATTCCACCAGCAGCCTTAAGTTTTATATGATGGATTAATTTGTCATTAGTTCTCTCTATAAATAGAAATTGACTTTCAAAACAGAATGCATACAGCTTTGTGTTTGCAAAATGTGAATTTGCAGCATTGTTTTTCAGATATGCGTGTAATCTTTTATCAATGGCTCCACGCAGGTATGCATTACAAGACATGGACAAGTTCAGCCTGAAGGACAGTGGCCGTGGGGACAGTGAAGCGGGGGACAGTGATTGTGACATGGGGAGGGAATCCCCCGTGGACAGGCTGCTGCTGGGGGAGGGCTTTTCTGACCTATTACACCTCGAAATGCACCATCGACTCCACCCAGGTGAGCTTTGGGAAGCACACATATTCTTACAGTTTCCCTCACCACAACAGCTTTCTGTTTTTTCTTTTTTTTCCTTTTTTTTGTTGCACCTTTCTCACCATGACTCGCCAAATTGGTTTCACTCAGCTGAGTCATAGTCCCAGCACCTTCTGCAGAGGTACCTCACACTCTATCATCTAACTATCATCTCACCTACACCTCAGCGTAGTCTCGTCTGGCAAAACTTGTGGCCGTACTTTCAGATGAATTTTGTCTGGCTTTGATCCACCCTCAGTCAGTTCAGATTTTCACTCCTGATCTGTTTGAAATTAGAGGATTGAGATGTTTTTTATTTTCTAATATTCTCAGACCAAATTAAACTCAACTAGAATTGACCCAAGCTGCCCTCCAGGCCACACCCAGCCTTCTAATGTACCTCCTGGCGGACAAATTTCAGCACCACGGACAGCGTCAGGCCTAAGCCCATTATTTGTCTGTACACCTGCCTATACAGCCACTCCATTCACCCTGTTGCCAACACAATCCCCATTGTACTCAGCCCCATTCTTCCACACAGTCCTCATTTCTACGCTCGTTATCACACTGAGAGAGGTTACAGTGTGTCTGGCTGTTTGTGTTACTGTGTGTGTGGTTGTGTGTCTGCGTTATCTGCCCCTTAGATAGAGTCGTGTCTGTAAAATCCTCCCTGGAGCGGAGATGAGTTGCCTGTCACTCATCTGTATGCGTCTCAGGGTGCTGTTTTTTTTTCTCTCTTCTTTTTCTTTTCTTTCTCTTTCCCCCCCCCCCCCCCCTGGTGAGTGACAGTGGTGCGCTTTCATGTCTGAACTGAGGAGAATTCATAGTAATTGCTTTTAGAATGATGTTATTCTCTCTCTCTCTCTCCCTCTTTCACTGACTGTCCCTCCCTCGCTCTATCCTACAAGCCTAAGAGCTCCTCAGCATCTCTCGCTCTCTCTCTCTCTCCTCTGTACTTGTTAATGTATTCTCTATCTTTATTGAGATGGATAAAGGGAGGGGTGGTGGACATGGACAGTCTTTCTGTATCTCTTTTTTTTCTCCCTTTGAGAAAGACTTGGAGGTGTTGCGCCCCCCCCTTCCCTTCCCTTCCTCTATCTTTTATGTTAATATGAGAAAAGGGGAGGGGAAGGAGATAATGGGCCGAGAGGGAGGATTATCCCTGTTTCTCTCCAACAGATTTAATTTGTTTAGATTTTTCTATTTAGATGGGCAAATGTGGCTATTCATGCTAGATATGATAAAAGAACTAAACATTCAAATCCCCGCCTCAGCCGCGTAGTCAGGAGATGTGTACATGCTCGGCAGAGCAGCCAAATATTACATTAACATCTGCCTGTGATGGCATTTGAGAGGGATCTGGCAATTTATTTATTTATTTATCCAGTTCCTGTGATTGTTTTCGTACCTGGCACCACCCGGACATTCGTGCTGTAAGCTGTAAATACCACCAATCTGGTCCTCCAAGCAGGAGATGAAGAGAAACTAACCACTACCAGGCTGAGCAGTGATTTTGATATTAATGAAAGACAGAAGCACTGCCATATGAAATATTAAATAGGTATTGTACATGAAGCACTCTAACAGCATAAGGCATGGTTTGTCAGACTCAACAGCATCCGGGCTTCTGTTTCCATGTAAAAAAAAAAAAAAAATCAAAGCCACTTCCTCCTGCTGAACTGCGTCTCTCTTCATCTATAACACAGATCACATATAACCTTATTCCTTATCAGTCTCAGGCTTTCTTATTAACATCATTCAAGTGTATTGACATTTTTTGCACCACAGTAACATTTTAAACAAATCCTACTTAAACAACTGATTTACATGAGTTGCTTTGTTCCACAGTCACTTCCTGTGTCTGTGCAGTAAATGTCTTTAAAAAGTTTCCTGTAGCTGGACTTGCTCCTGACTGTCTCTGTTTTTTTCTTTAGCTATGAGACTGTGCACGGATGAATGTCGTGTCCTGGGACACTCTGATCAGTGCTGGATGCCCCCCCTCTCCTCGCCCTCTTCCTCCTCTGACTACCGCAACAACATGTACATCCCTGGGGAGGAGTCCTCCCAGCAGCCACAGCTCGACGATGACCAGTCCTCGGTTGACTCGGAGCGCCGCAAGAGCTTCTCCACCTTTGGCAAGGAGGCTGGAAACGAAGAAGCCGGTGCCGGGGGAGTCGTCGCCGGAGGAGGAAGTGATGCATGTGCAGCTGGAGGAGGGGCTGGCTCCCTCCTCACGGAGATGAACTCTGTGTTCCAACGGCTGCTCCCCCCTAGCATGGACTCGTACACAGAGTGCAACGAAACAAGCCCCCCGTCGTCCTCATCAACCACTGAGAGAGGAAGCGGACGCAGTGGCAACGTTGCTGGTAACCATAGTAACAACGCAGTTCCTCAGGACAACCGGAGAGGGTTGTTGCCAGGTGGGAAAGGTCCCGCTTATCCTCCAGGCGTGGCTGCATGGGCGGCCAACACCCACTATCTAAACCCTGGAAGTGGATCTGTGGGGACCAACCACGTTTCCTCTTCCTCTTCTTCCTCTTCTTCTTCATCTTCGACCTCAACCTCCACCTCCACTAATGGACAGCCACCACACCTCAAATGGCTGCCAGCCATGGAAGAAATCCCAGAGAATTACGAGGAAGATGACTTTGATGGAGTCTTCCATCAGGGTCACCAAGGCGGCAAGCGCAGCGAGAGCCGCCACGAGGCCGGCATGGACGCTAGCGAGCTGGTGCACGAGATCAACAAACTGCTGCAGGACGTCAGACAGAACTAGAGAGGAAAAAAAAAATAGAGAAGGCATAGCATGGTTTCACTGTGTGATGGTTGGAACATTTCAACACATTCTGGGAAATGCTTGTTCTTTGTGCCAACATATATAAACTACATGATGACTGTCTCTTGTTCACTGTAATGCTTGTCTTGTTTATTTTTACCAAATATCCTCTTTGCCGCTCGGTGCTGAGAGACTCACACAGAAAAGTAAAACATGGCACTGAAGTTGTGATCGCGGTGACTTAAAGGCATCAAAGCGAGCACTCCAAGAACAGATTGCTCAGTTGTCATTACAGTCTCTGCGAAAGTTGCTTGAATGAGTGATTTCAAACGGAAATCCACCAACAAAATCTGTACCCTTTCTTCATTTGTAATGTTTACAGCAGCTTGAACAGGCTCCACAGGGAGAAACCAACAGTTGTGTGATCTAATTTCTGCTTTTACAGTGTACAGTATTGTACAGTGTCTGTGGAAAAAGGCAAACTCACTTGAATATTGTGCTATGTCTATGTTTTGTTATTATGGAATGTAACTGTACAATTTGACCTTTGTATTTTAAAAATACACCTTTTTCTACTTCTATATATTTATATGTGTCCATGTATGTTTGTACAGAAAAAGAAAACAAATGTCTATTTTTTATATTTGTCACTGCATGTCTTAATATCACTTAATGTGTCTCTTTTCCTCCGCCCTGTTTATTTTATAAAGCAACTGTATTTAATTTTGTTATTGAATGTGTGTGTGCGTATTAAAAATAATCACATTCCAATGCAGTTCCATGTTGGAATTTGGTTTTGTATGGTAACATTGTGACCAGTGGATGATAAATAAAGTGGAGGGATTCATAACAGGGTTGTGTCTGAAAAATATCCTCAGTGCTTGACACTTCTTTCAGTTATATGACTTATTTTATTCAAATTGCCTGTTTCATTTCATTTCTCATGTTTTCCTCAGTAAGTGCTTCCATTTGCCCCCCTGTCTCTTAGCACCCCCTAACGCCCAGCATCAGAACTGCAGCACTCTCTGCATGCACAGCCAAAATCTGCTGTGCTCTGCAGGCAAACCCTCCCCAAGCCTCATTATACCAGCGTTCCCATGCATGATTCTTCTAATAAACACGCCATTAGCTGTGAATTTAGTTCTAAATGATCTCTTTAGATTAAAATGCATTTAGACGTTAATTTAGTTTCAGAGCAGAATATTCTCTGTCTTACCATCTCTCTCAGATGCTGTTCAGCAAATGAACAGCATCTGATAATAGCTGCACATGATGAGAAATCAAAAGCATGATACTGTACAACACAGCCATATGGGCTCGTAATACAATTAAAAAGGTGATAAGTGAGAAATGAGCCCCCCCCAACTCACTCTGCTGCTGATCATGGGGGTTAATCCTCACCCTATACACTCACAGGCAAGAACACACACGTGCTACACACACAGTTAAGAGAAGATAGAATATTGAGTTAAGCTGAAAAGAGGGAAGCTTCTACAGCTAGGACTAAATTAAACAATTAACCTCATGAGACAGAGCTTTCCCTCAAAACAGAGCCACACACACTTATGAGAACATACAGTAGACTGGCAGATACGGCTGCATGTACGCGTGAAAACACAAACACACACTTACCGTCACACGCACATGCAAACACTTTATAATGAGCTCATTTGTCTTCATCATTAAAGAGGCCAAGCCTCAATAAACTGCAAGCATTAGCTGTGTGTGAGTGAACCAGCCTCAAGCATGCTAAATGCTAGCTTAGCATCCTGTAAACCAAACTAGATTCATATTTGACTGTAGCAGAGAAGTAGTGAGCTAATACACTGCCCATGGATGAAGTATTGTAAAGAGATGATTTTAATATTTTCTCAGTTAAGCATAAAGACCTCACATAGACCTCACACAGATCTCACATTCAGACCAACTCTTTCATCTTGTTTCCAGTCTTTATGCTAATGCTAGGCTAGCTGGTTGTGGGCTGTAACTTCATTATTCAGCTTAGAAAAATTAGAGTGGCATCAACCTTCTCAACTAACTTTCAACAAGAAAGCAAAGATGCCTAAATTGTCACACTACCACTTTTACCAAGTTAATCATTCAGAGTATGTAAAAGGAGAAAATAAAAAATGTAAGATATGTAATGTCTTTTATAACAGCAGCATCTGTGGGATTTATTCCACCGTATGTGTGTCATTTCAAAATTAGATTGACAATCCATGATGTATGATCTTTAACAACAAGAAATGTCTTTGGCATAAGGTAATGGTGTGTGTAATAGAAAAAAAAAAAAAAACAAACACCTGCTGAAATATCCGGTAGTGCTCATTTATTACCACTCACATAATTAATTTTACACAAATACAACATTGGCACTGATATGATGTTGAAATATGAACTCCAGCTTATTATTGTCTCAGTAAATCCACCATTAAATTGTTTGTCGGTCTCACTTGACTTTCACTCATTTTCATTCTGAGACCTGCTCTTTTCCTTCTTCTCTCGCTCTCCCCCTCCATACCTTCATATCTCGCTCTCATCTTCTGGCTATTTCTGTCTGTCCATCTGTCTGTTTGAGACACACATGCACACACACACACACACCCATAAATATTCTCCTTCACACGCACAAACAGGCACACAAGCACATCCAAATCCCAGCAGCATTCTCAGCTCATATCACAGCCCCATGTCCCCACAGACATTAGAATTTGTAATGCTCTTCTCTACTTTATCTCATCACGCTACCATCTGATTCCTCCCTAATCATTATTTTGCTGATTGTCTTCTCATTATCAGCACTGTCACGCAAGTATTAAGTCACACCTCTTCTGGTCTTATTTACTTTGCTTAAGACAAACCATAAAAATCTGAACAAACAGCAAACTCCTCATCCTCCTCACTTCCTTTACCTCCAAAATGTGTGTGTTGATTGTTATTGTGACAGGAAATGAAGAGGGTGAAGGCCTGTGTTATGCACAGATATTGGGTCTGCTGACATGAAGTCCGCTCTCCTCTGAAGTCAAGCGCACCACAGTGACCCTCAGCGCACACAAGCACCACCAGTGTCAGGGAAACAGGATATTGGCAAGCCTGTAATATAAACAGAACTCAGGTGATATCACAACAAGTCACGGTGATAAGACTGCTGTGATGGAATGTCTTGTCCCGTACCTTATTGTTTGAGGAATATCATAAATATGTCTCAGTCAGGTCCAATTATTTATCACACCCTGAGACGAGTTGCCAGCCAGACCTCAACAGTGAGGTTTTTTCTTTTTTTTTTTCCCAGCCAAGATATGGAGAAGGACGAAGGACAAGGATGGATGTCTATGTTTAAGCACTCTGTTGAAAATGATGAAGATGATGATAGTTTAGCGAAAATCAGTGGTTCCCAAATACTTTGTGTCAAAAGATTTCACACCCACAGTAAAAGACACACACAGCTCTTTAGCTAGACTGACAGCACACTCAGGATTTTTGGACTTGAATGACAGATGGATTGATGCTTTATACACCACTAGTTCTTCTTTGTTTTCTTGTCTATATGACACAGCTCCATTCCTCAGCAAATTCTGACCAGATACCAAAATGAACATTTTTATTATATGAATATTAAAAAATTTCATTTTGTCAATTATGTGAGTGGCTGCCAACGCTCTGGTTTGTGACCCCCTTAAACCAAAGCAACGTGTGCTTGCAACCCCTCGTGTGCACGAGTTATGAAGAGTGTTTTTTTTTTCCTTGTCAGAAATTTGAATGATTCAAAGAAGCCTAAAGAGGTGAAAGTACACATTATTTCACAAAAAAAGGAACAAAACAGAATCGGCCAAAAAAATGAAACATCGTTTTTGCGTGAAATTGTTTTTATTTCTTGTTCTTTATCATCTTGAAACCCCCTCAAATTTATCCTGGTAACCCTTTTGGGTCCCAGACTGTGAACAACAGTGTTATCATTTTTAAAATTACAATTTATTCTTTACATTTGATTTTCCCAGCACGAGAGCCTAAATGCCATCTCAAAGCGTTCTGCACAATATCAGGAATATAGTAAGTATAAAAATAGTTCAATCAGCCAGTTAAATACTTGATTCCTGATTCCAAATATTATCTTCCAGTCTTCCATTCCCAAATGAATCAGGCTTAGAGATCATTTTCACAGGAAAAGAATTGATGTTTGACTTGATGCCTGCAGTGAAATCAGGTGAATTCAACTCATACCCCTATGTGAAAAATATATATTCACCTTTAGTTTCACTATGTGTTTACAGGTGTGTGGAGCATCTGTACACTTTACCTCAAATGAATGGTGTGAGTGTAATATGATAAGAAAATATTTTTGTAACACAACAGTTACAGATTCTACTATTTTTACAATACATAAAAGATTATTGTACCTGCACAATTTAATACTGAATGACTTATGTGAAATTCCATTGTGACTATGTTAAAAAGCCATCAGGAAAGGTTTTATCCAGCAGATGGCACTGTGGGACCTATCTTTCAACAATAAGGGCTACACTTTCACAACACACTCAGACCACAAGATACTGCCACACCATCAACAAGCCCTGCTGAAGAGCTGTAGAGAGAGAGAAAAAGTGCTAAGGCTGAGTCATTTTGTTATTCTAATTGCATCTCAGTTTATGCGTCTACAGGTTTTTGTCCTCTTTGATTTTATGCAGCCAGGACTTGTGAGATGATAATTTTTTTTTTGGAGGAGAGTGAGTGTGCACTTGCACTCATCGTTGTGGTAGTAATGTGTGTGTGTGAGTGTGTGTGTGTGTGTGTGTGTGTGTGTGTGTGTGTGTGTGTGTGTGTGTGTGTGTGTGTGTGTGTGTGTGAATGAGTGCTTGTTTATCTGCCTGTGTGAAGCTTGTGGGCGTGTTACTGTGAGTCTTTGCATGTGTGTGTGTCCGCATGTGTCTATGCGTGTGGGGGTGGTTGGGTGTGTTTGCTGTACTCTCACCATCTAATAGATATCCCCATCCAGCTTGCCATTTAGAATTGGAGAGCAGCCAGTTGTACAATGCTCTCCCTCACTGACTCTCTCTCTCCCTCTCTCTCCCTCTCTCTTCAGACAATTGGATTAGTGCAGAGTGATAGAGACTAAAGACAGAATCTCACTGCTGCAGCCAGTAGCTTGGCCTTACGCCAAATCATATAGACAAACACACATACACATGAATGTCACATGCACATACACACACATGGCCACTGCTGTCATCCTACCCCGAGGCTAAGCTAGCTAGTTTGATATCCAGATGGCTTAATTACTGCAAGTGTATGGACAGTCACACTGGTGTATGTGTGCGCGTGTACACGTGGAAAGGGACAAGAGTGTTTTGTTGTGGGTTGTAACCTCGTGTGAATTATGCAAAAGTAAAAATGTATTAAAGCGACAGAATAATGTGTGTGATGTATGAGTATGGAGTTTGATGCAGATTCAGGTTGCACCTTTGGGTTGTCTTTCAACTGAGAGACAACGCATAAAAGACAGAAAGAGAGGGAAAGAGCCAAGAGTCATGTTTTTCATGAAGAAACTAAAAGAGTAGTCGGCTAGTTAGCCTGTCAAGTTGGTGGCATTTAACCTCTGAAGGGCTTGGGCGTGTTGGAATGGTAATAAAATGCATAGTAAAGAAATAGTTTGACATGATGGAAAACAGGTTTATTCACTTCCTTGAGGAGAACTTGAGGAAAATATTGAAACTGTGTCTCTTAGAAATTCTGTTTCTATTAAACTAAACTGCAGTTGCAAATATGTTTAGTAGGAATTGTACTTGCTGGCTGGATTATACTTTTCTTATAACTTCCTATAACTTCTTTTCTTTTCTTTTTTTTTTTGTTAATGAATGAGACGCTACATTTATTAACAATAGCAGAGATGCCAAGAGGTGGTTGGGGTTGGTAGCAGTAGTACAAAGGGCACAACTGTTACAACAGAGACTGAGGTTTGCATCCAGAGTCCCATCTGCGGTTAGGTTTCAATAACAAAAGTACTTTAGTTAACGTTAGTCAGAGGTGGTTTTGGTTAAATGTAAATACATTGTCTCTGAAGTCACAGAGAACTTTTTCTATCAAACTATCATATAAATCAGACCACAATCTTTTTCTAACCTTAACCAACTGTTGTGAGTGCCTAAACAGAAAAAAGCTTACTAATGCTGTAGTCACAACAAATGGATATTATACTGCAAGATTTGGTATAATGGTGTAAAACAAATACATATTTGTTAACATTTTAGTTTCCCTCTTTTCCCAGAGTGTCAATCCCTTTAGGTAAAGCACATTTCATTTTTTGGGGCTACATTTTAGTGGGCTAATTTGCATTTTTACAAATGTCAGTGTGATTTTGAATGGTTTTCTCTCTTCTGAAGCAGAATCCAGACGCTCTAGTTTCTCATTATTTCTCTATACCCACAATATGTATTGGCTAAATATGTTTTTACAGCCGCAGACTGAAGTGAAGAGGGAATCCTCACCAAGAACAGGTTCAGTGTTTACCAGCTGGCATGAAATGATTAATTTTAGAGGTGCAATTGCATCTTTTCTTTCTTTGTTCATTTTGGAATCTCTTTTGAATTAAGCTTTAGCAACATAATTGGTGTTTAGTAGTCCTGCTGATAAAATAATTGAAACTGAATTGTTATAAAAGAGAAACAAAAAATATCAGGCAAATGAGAGGATGAATGGAGAGAAGGAAAAGGACAATGGTGCTGAGAGAGGGATACAGACAGAGAGAGAGGTAGTGCAACTGCAGTGTTATTTCCCTGATGACCTGTCTCCCCCCATGTGACCTACTTCTACTATGGGTTACGTCAGATCCCATCCACTCAGTAATTCATCTCCCTTTTGTGTGTGTGTTTGTGAGAAAGGCAGGAAGAAGCATGCATCTATGCTTATGTCTTGTATTTTAGGATTATTCGTCAACCTTTGCAGCAGCATAGAGATCCGTTGTGTGTCTTCCTTCCTGTGTGCATGCACATGTGTGTGTATATGTGTGTGCATTCATATATGCAGAGGAGTAAAGTGATACCAGAGGCCATTTATCCAGAGATCACAGCAACCCTGGATCGGATTGTACTGCCTCATTCTTAGCAAGAAATCAACCCTTTGTGTGTGTGTGTGTGTGTACATGTGTGTTCCCAATAGCAAAGAATCAAACAATCTCACTACAATGCTTCTCTCTTGTCTCGCTGAGGATGCTTCATGTTCTACTGCAGCTCCAGCATGGTGTCATGTATTCCTCAAGTAAACAAGTGAAGCTATTTTGGACATGTTTTTGAGTTGCACACAGATAACAGCTGTGATGTTTTTGCCACTTACAGCACGTGTCAAACATGCTAGCTCGTGACTGTTGAATTATTTAAACGTGTAGAAAAATGTCATGTCCTATTTCAAACATGAATAAGGAAACAGTGTATGAAATAATCAAACTCAACACAGTTCACGGTGACTTAGAAAGGAATTTGTGGGTTGGAGGGTGTCACTGGAAGCTACAGCACAGTGAAGGAGAGATTTTTAAGGTTAGTTTAAACTCACACTCCTTACGATTTCACCCTGTGCTTCATTTAGCCTTTAATAATGGTAAAGATACACTGATCAGTCACAACATTAAGAAAAAGGTAACTAGCTTGAATGTAGCTGATCAGTGTAAGTGTGTTTTAGTAATAAACGCACTTACTCAGAGCTGTGTTCAAAATGTGTGTTCAAAATGACAAATCAAGCCCAAAAGAAACAAACATTTCCATCATGTTTTCCATCATCTTCATTCATTTGAGCTTTGACCGGTGCTCTTTTAATGACTCCATTTCACTGCGCCCTGGTTTAATGGCACCGCAGTGAAGAGTTAGCGCCACCAATGGCACATTGCCACACTGTCATGAAAGCTGACATGAATATAGTGATGCCCCATGTGTGTCATCCTCTGGGTGTGTCTTTTCCTTTTGTCTGCAGGTGTCTTGAGTGGCTCAACACACCTGGGCCCTGGTGGAGAGTCTATTTAAGCCACTGCAATCTCTTTGTCTCTGTCCACAGGCATGCCATGTGTTTGGTTTGGTTTGACTAGGTTGTTTTGAGTTAACCTTTTGCTTCTGTTTTACATCATTCAACACCTGCACACCCACACTCTTCACTCATGCACACTTTACACTACTGACTCCACTGATTTCCCACATCCCACAATGTATAATACATGTACAATATCTAATTTGATGATTTCATTTGGGTTCAGTGGGTTTCATTTGGTTTAATTTGGTTCAATAAAGTATTTATTTGAACATTTACATGGTTCCTTTTTGTTGTGACTCTTTGAGCCAGGACATGACAATATTTTCAGTAGAATCTTACTCACTAAATCACTTTTTAGAAGTAAACTGTATGTGCCACTTGTCTTTGCATTTCATTTTTTTTTTACTCTCTTACTTTTTAGCAGCTAGATGTGCCCCTGTGTTCACTGGCCAAATGCTGGCTTTGTCTGTCTTTCATTTGGTGGTGAGCAGGTGTATCATCAGTTTATCAGATCTGTTTCACAGAAAAGAGCTGCTGCAACTTCAGCAACAGGGTTAATAAGACTGAAAAACCAAAGGCTGGAAAAACAAAAGAATGATCCAAAACAGGCTAAAAGGCTTTGTAGCATTTTAGAGTGAAAGTTAAATTGACATTCAGCAGATTGCCCAAAGCATGACTCCAAATAAATGCTAATGTTGCTCTGTGTGTGCTGGATTTGTAACCATGACAACTTCATGAGGTGATAAGTCAGTGTTGTGTTTATGTCTTGAAAAAAACTAGAAAAAAATCAGTTAATGCAGCTTTAAGGATTATTACGTTACCATTTTAGTGTACTTTCAGACAAAAAAAAGCCTTGGTTTGGCACCATTTTCTTTCATATGTATAGTGATAAAAGGATGACAGTTATGTTTAGATGACTAATTTTTGACATCTGACTAAATTACATTAATAGCTTACACTGACACTGAGATGAAATTTTTCCTCTCACATCAAGTTCTCCTCGGATAAATCATGAAACCTTTCATGTTAAGACGGGACATTTTTATTTGAAATGTTACATGCTCTATATTTAATATTAATATTTAGTATTCCTAATATTCCACTCAAAGGTTACCTTGCTGGTGGGGGCAGCTGAGGAGTGAAGCTGATGATTTAACTCCTACCTCATCCTGAAGAATAAAAAAAAAAAGAAAAAGTTTTCTCTCTTTCACTGTCTCCATCTCTCTCTCTCTCTCTCCTTCTCCCTCTTTGTCAGCTCCCTGCTGTCAGAGATCTTTCTTAAAAGTACATGTCAGAAATGGAGGGAGAAGATGAAGAGGTGGTAATGGTGGCAGATGTTATGTTTGAAGATGTGTGTGGGTGTGCATGTGTGTGTGTCTGTGCACGCCTGTCAGTGAGGTACAGGTGCTCTTGCAGTGCAGGAGAAAACGGCAGGCTCAATCTGGGGTCGGCTGATTGGCCAATTAGGGACTGTTTCCATGTGACATGCGGCAGTCAATTTACTCTCCCTCCTCTGTCTGTCCCTTTCTCTCTCTTTCACTCTCATCCTTAAGTGCCTTCGTCTTTACCACTATCCTGTCTGTCTCTTCCAGTATCTCTTCCCCTTTTTCTTCCTCCCATTCAATTTGTTCTCTCTCCCTCACTAACCCATAGTCTTCTTCACTTTTCAGCCCCGCAAAACCCCTCCACCCCAAACCTGCCACTCCTCAGTCTCATAGCCTTCCTCCAGCTCCCTGTTGCTCTTTTGTCATTTCCAGTATATATCTCTCTACTTTTCCATTGTCCCTCACTGCTTTTAACATCACCTCCCTGCCACACACACACACACACACTCCACTATGTACACCCCTCACATCCAGATACGCCATCCTACTAATGAGAGAAATGAAACTTGGCTGAACTGTCCTGCAAGAGCAGACACTGTATATATCCAACATTTGAGGCACAGTGTGAACATTATAGTACACGCTGTTAGACATGAGCAGTTAGGGTTCACAACACAGATGTGGACAGTCTTTATACATTCACTTCACTTTAGTTCTACTCAGTTCAAAATACTTTTTTCATCCTTCATGCAATTAGAAGTAAGTGAATTTGCAAACACATAGCAAATTTATTTACAGACATAAAAACAATCTAAAAATACAAATATTAGGAGGAGTTGAAATGAACAAAGATTTATAACAGTCTATAGCTGGCCAACAATGTCTAACACCACAAAGGCCTGTATTATGCTAATAAGCTGAAGCAAACTGTAAAGTCTAATGCCTTCTGAAATAAAACTAAACTCTCTTCTATGTGTTGTACATAGAGGCAATCTAAAACATATTCCTGATAGCATTAGGTAAAATTATTCAAAGATACATGTGTGCCTTGTATGCCTTTTTGCAGACTTGTTCAGTGTGAAGCTGTACCAGGGATCTTTATGTTTTCCCAATAAACTTGGAGCACCTCACAGCAGAAGTAAACCAGCAAGTAAATGAAAAAGTTCAAATACTTTTGCTGAAGGATGGATTGCCAATATTCCCTCATCTGCTCCACAAGAGTTCAGTTTATGTACATCACATCTATACATGCTATTTTCACTGAATCTCAGTCTGTCGTCAGACACAGTTCCCAAGTTTTTGTAGGGCTGCAGAGAGGCAGCAGTGACTCTGATTGGCCAGACTCCATGACAATTGACCAGTGAGAGCTCTGTGGGCATGCTGTGTACACATATTTAAAGTGAAGGTGAAATGCAAGCAATAAGAAATAAAATTAATTGAGAGATGAAAAGTTATCAGATAAGCACATGGAATAGCAAAAGTCGAATTTAAAATGAATTCATTATTTCAATACAAAGAAATTTTAAGTTGACCACTCATTACACTCGACCTCCCTTAGTTACTGACTAATCTCCTGTGCTTTCTGTGCTGGTGTTGTTGTCGCCAGCTCAAAGTGGCAGGTTTGTCAGCTGTGACCAGCCAGCTAATTAAGCTGCTGTCTTTAAATTAGTTTAATGTTTTCCACTGACTTGTTTTTAATCCTAAACCCTATAATAGGATGTTTAATGTGTATGTGGTGTCTACATACAGAACACAATATCCTCCTAAGAGACTGAGGTTTAAAACTGCAAATTAATCCTCACCAAGTGATGATCCATATATTGAAGAGTCAACAAAGTTGATCAAATTCTCAAACAGTACTTTCTCACTTTTTAAAATAAATGGCTTTTAGGATGAACTGATGTGTCTGGTAAATCTTGATAATGTTATCTTAACCTAAACACTGTTAGCATCCAGCACAAACGTCCACACAGTGAACAGCAACCTGTAGCCTCACACAGTTGCATAGTAACTTAATGATGTGCTCTGGTCTTTAAGTAGCATCCTGTTATTTCTGTAGGCAGTAAGCTGGTTAGCTGGACATGCTAGCAATTGCTAATAAAGGCACCATGTAGTCTATTCCTTACACATTTGTTCTTGTTCTTGAGTTTTAAGTTTGGGAAAGCTGGAACGGCTAAAAAAAAGAACCACCCTCCAAAGTCTTTAAATGGCGAGTATGTCCCTTACTACAGCCCCCTGCACGTAACTTCATCGTGCAGAGAAATCCAAAGCTTGAATGGTCTGCCATGCCTAATTATGGTAGCTAAGCTACGACTGGACAATTGCTCTTCAGCGAGGAGGATTAGCGGTGTGCAATTGGCAAATTGAATTATCTTTTTTAAACGAGATTCCAATGCGTATTTTAAATGCAAATTTACTTCATCACTTTATAATTGCTTTTTAAATTAGTCAATATATTAATTGATTATGATTAAACACAGAAAAATCTTAAACTTGCTCAAATGGCACTCCACTCCACACTACATAGGAGAAACCATAGCTTTCCCTAAACACAGATGAGGGGAGGGAGGTAGAGGACAGAGAGAGGAAGAGGCAGGGAGTGTTTTGCTCATCGCAGCCACTGGCTCTTAAAGGTCCTGATCCCTAAGTCAGTTCAACTATTTACAGGGGAGGTGAAGCAATTTCATCCATGTTGAGGTGTGGGCAGGAAACTGTCTGAGAGATTAAAACAGAGAAAAGGGATTATAGTACCAATCTTTACATCCACCATCCGTCTGGTTATTTGGCAGCTGAGCTTTAACCTTGTGCAGCAGGAAAAAGCTGCTCTTCAGTGTGATGTGTTTCCAGTGACTTTCTCTAAAATAATGGAAATTCCAATCTTAATGTTAAAGAAAGAAGGGAAAGACACATAAAATTACCTTTCCCAAGTTCTTGTATATTAAGTTCACTGCTAAAGCTTTTCATTACGACCTCTGCTGCAGCATGATGGCAGTGCAGTTCAGTAGCTACAAATCAATACAGAAAATGCAAGAAAGAATAACCACCAGAATAACCACGACCTAACAACAACTTTAAAACCCTGTTCATCTTCTGGCTCGCATTTTCTGCTGCATGTTTCCTTCAATACCACACAGCCGAGCAAAAATGAAGTAAAAGATGTTCCATGGTCGTTGCAGGGAAACCTCGCTGCAAAACCATTTAACATCCTCATATCTAACTAAACATATTGTTGGTGGGACCTTTTAGTCTCGGCTTTGTTGGCATTTTGGCGGACTGCCACTTGTGCGCCGCAAACCATTTTGTTTTCCAGCATCTCCGCTTTTGACCATCTGTGTTGGTAGCCTCGCTTTCTGATGCTCGGACAAGTTGGCCTGCCAAGGGTTCGTCTGCACATTGAAGCGAGAGGAGAGCAGTGATGTGTTTGCTCTGTCAGCACTCCAGAGTTTTACTCACACACACGCTCAAGCACATATGCAAACACAATGTACACAGGCGCGCATCTCGAAAGCATGGCGCCACTCAAAGAGACACAATTATTAGACATGCACAGACTTGTGTATGGACACTTGCTACACACACACACACACACACATGTCTGCTTGTTGCCACTCCAGCTCTTGTCTTCTCCTCTGGTGCCCCTTGTTGCAGGCTTTGATATCGTTTCCAAGCCTGGTTTCCTCTGACCTGCTTTGATGCTGGTGTCTAGTTGTCTTGTCATCTCCCCCTCTCTTTCTCTCTCTCACTCCTTTTTGGTTGAGACAACAGAAGCACAAGTAGCTACTCACCACTCAGCATTCTTAATCTCTTTCCTTCCTTCCTTCCTCTCTCAGCGTCTTCTTCTGTCCTACTGTCTCAGTGCTTTTTTTCATCCAACTTCCTTCTCTTTCTTGTCTGTTCTGATGTATTTTTCTCTCTAATGTTTCTTTTAATTTCTCCTTATACTTTTAATTTCCTTGCCTGTGTTCCCATTCATACTTTGCTACTGTAAGTCAGAAACCAAACATCAGCCATTCATTCATTTTTCATTTGTTTTGCTCACAGTAATGCAAAACTCTCCAGGATTCACAAAAAATAAATAAATAAATACAACTCTGTTTTCACGTTGCATAGCCTGAAAGCAGCAGGCAGAAGAAAAATCTTCATCATTAAGTCCAAAGCAAAGTCATATGAAAGCATCAATGTAAAGACAAATATATTTCACATGGTTTTGTTTGAAAAAATGAGGAGCACCCACAGTGAGTGAGTTTTGTGGTGAGCAGTCAG
Organism: Toxotes jaculatrix; assembly: GCF_017976425.1. NCBI lineage: Eukaryota > Metazoa > Chordata > Actinopteri > Toxotidae > Toxotes > Toxotes jaculatrix. The sequence continues at coordinate 23,462,478 of NC_054397.1, read as the reverse complement.
GGTTTCTCTACTGAAGACCAAGGTACGAATCCAAATCAATCTACTAATCAATCTGGACTGAGGGTTACTCATTACATCATGCATGGGTGTATTTTCTTGTGTTCAACAGTTGTTAATGTTACATTTGAACATTTCCACATGTTCCTTAGTGTGTGCACATGCACAGTATGAGACATGAGACTGCACAAGGCTGCCAGGGTCTGTGTGTGTGACACCTGTAATCAGTTTTTGGGTGGTTAAGAAACAAAACTAAATATAAACATGTATCACGTGAGGTTTTTACTGAGGTTCTGTTAATTTAACATCTAATAAAGTTCTTTTTTCCTTTACGGACAGTGATGTTGATATTGTGGTTAACTATACAGTCATGAGCTTGGGTCTCAGGGACTCACAGAATTTCAGTTTTGGATCCCAAGGGGAAAAAAACAGGTTAAGAGCCTCTGATTTGCCATGAAAATCATTCTCTGTTGGAAACCCTAGTTTTTAACATGCATTACTCAAACAGGAATAAATAGTGCATTTATTGGGAACTGTTTTAAGCCATGGATGAATACTCATTTGGTGCACCATGGTGCCTATGTCATCATGATGAAGGACGATATCACCCAGTGCAACAGTGTGACTCATTGTGTTTTTAATAGTTGTTTGGACAAAAATGGGGCTCTATGGCACAGAAGAATGAGCTCTATCAGGCTTTGACTACACACACAATATTTGTCAAAGGGATCAGTTTATTGTTGTTTTGGTCTTTTCAGGGGATTTGTTGACAGTACGAAAAATATAAAATATCACTGCTCTTATTTTTTTTTTAACGTTCTTTCCAGCATCTTTGTCTCTATCTGCATTAGTCTTTTGTCAGTTCCTTCTGCCATCTTATGGTTGAAATGTCATGCTGTGTAAATAACCTTGAAAAAAACAATCCATCAAACGTGTCAGTTATTAAATGTGTCCTACTTACTCACAAGATTATCACTCAGTATCAAACATTCATTTACCTCACATACACGTTTAGATGTTTGGCATTTATCTGACACCTTCCTTCATAATACATTACAACAAGTGCAAAAGAGAGGAACAGAAAGATCAAAGCAGCCAAAGAGATAAGAAATATCAAAGTCAGATGCTGACCCACTAACCTCCTGGAGAGGTCTTCAATCCAAACAAATGCCACTGACCGTGCTTCATGCTGATACAGACTAGTCTAGAATTACAGAAAAGATGGAATCCATTGTGGTCAGGTGCAGATATTCCATACGCACCATCAGGGCAGACTTTTAATTCTGTTTCATGATTCCCTCGTGACATATCGCTTTCTCTTTTGTCTTATTTTCTTAAATAACACATAAGTCTCAATCTCGGAGGAACAACAGTGTCAGGTTTTAGATGACAATGTTGCAGTTGAAAGGGAAAAAAATAAAAATGAAAGATGAAATCAAAGCCCAGGGAAGAGGAGAGGAGAAGGCAAGAGAGGAAGTCAGCCATGCTGCTGCTCGCCAGGAAACAAAAGAAGTAATAACTGACAAATTACTTTTTCCTGAGTATCTTCCCTGCTACTTTACACATAACTGCATATTTGTGTGCTTCTGCCTTATGTCCTTGTTGTCCTTGAGCATGTCTGTGTCCATTATGTGCATGCTTGCACTCACTGGTTCATCAGACATAGATCATTTGGGTTCAGTCTTTCCCCATTACCCCACGGAGTGACGAGCTGTGAAAGCAAGCCACACAGACAGAGGTCACAATGTAATTCAGGAAGTTTATTACGCTGGTCACCAGATAATTACATTATTATACGAGAGCAGACAGGTAATGCAGCCAAAATGACCAGGCAGCACTTTTATTGGGGAAGCGGGTGTGGTGGTGGTGATGGTGGTGGAGGGGGGGTGAGGAGCAGATCTTTGAAAATCTCTGTAATTTTATCTAATAGCGTGCGCTGATTAGAAAATTACACTGCTACTTTGCTGTGGTTGTGGACTGCTGGGGATGGAACCTTTTATAAAAATCAATAGGTTTGATTTTAAAAGGACGCTTTTTTTTCTTTCATCAGACTTTCATCATTAGTAATTTTGTGTTTTGCAACAACGTGACAACAAGTTAATTTTGCGGATATTCAGGTTAATTATTCACATGCAGCCATTATGCCAGTGCAGATTACCTGTCACGGCAGAGGGGCTAGTATTGTTTCCACTTTGTGAGTCTGTGTGTGTGTGTGTGTCTGTGTGTGTACTTGTACATCTATCGTAGTGAGGAACAAAAAAAGCACAGACCTTACAGAGTGAGGACATTTTAGCAGGTCCTCACAACTAAAGGCATGTTTGAGGGCTAAGACTTGGTTTTAAAGAGCTGGAGAATGGATTATGTCAATGAGTGTTCTCACAGAGATACAAGTACGTGTGTGTGTCCTCATGGTAAAATGTGGTTTGTCTGTCTGTCTGCCTGCTAGATGCATTCACAAAACGTTTCAGGTGTAAGTTGAGAAGTTATGTAGTTGAGATCAAAACACAGACACAGACACACACACACACACACACACACACACACACACGAGACTCTAAAACCACTGTAGATCCTCACACAGCTGAATGTCCTCTATTTTGATGGAAGCTAGTTAGTTCAGGAATAATTTGTTCTGGAAGGACGCACATCCTCAGGTTATTATGAGACACACCAAGTTTCCCAGTGTCCCTCTCATGTATCATCCAACACACTCACGCACATACACAAACACACACACACACAGTAGGTGCTTTCAGCAATAATAACTGAGCGGAGGTCTTGGCCCTCTTTATGAAAAGAATCTGGCCCCGGGATTGGATATGTCTGCTCCAATCAGATGGTAGCATTTTTAGAATGATTACAAGAGCTACAATAGTCTTAATTGTGGCCCCGAGCTCCAGCAATCTTAATGACTTTGGTATGTACCAATAGCTGCGTGTATGTTTGTGTATGGGTTTATGATATAAATGTATTTGCAGGATGGGAAGACAATGTATTATAATGACACGTGTAATATTCTAAAGAGGCATAGCATTCTGTGGATATGTGGGCTGAAGATTATCCTTTGTGTATATTCATGTCCTTGCATTGCACTCTGCCTCTGCATAATATAATGATGATTTTATAACATAAAATCATAATAATTTTGGTGCTTATGTGTTCTGTGTACACAACAGTAGTTTCTCTGCTCTCTAGTGTAGGCTGACTTTTACACTCACACAAACAGAGATGGAATTACATTTACTCGGGTACTGTGCTTAAGCCTAATTTTGAGGTACTTTACATTAGTATTTCCGTGTTTATTTTTCCATTTTATGCTGCTTTAAACTACATTTGGGAAATGCTGCAGTTTTTACTCAGCTACACTTAGTTGACAGCTGCAGTTAGTGGTTACCATGCAGAAAAGGGCCTCTGATCTAAATGACCAACAGCATATGACATAGTTCAATTAACAACATCCTCAGCTACAACATTTAAAGGCTGCTTCAAAATTTACAGCATTCATACTAATGAAGTAATGTGAAGTGATGTATGATACCAATGTATTAGTATAAGTAAAATGACTTTCTTAATGGGTACTTTTATTTTTATGTACAATGTGCTGTTAACATTTGGCTTTTACTTACATTGTATTTTTCTTCTTACTTAAAGCTGCATTTATTTATTTATTTATTTATTTGGTCTCTTGGGGCAGTGGAACAAAATATTATCACATGGTAAAACATTCACGTTCATTTTGGAGTCATGTCAAAAGTAAATCCAATATTTTCTCCCCTTTAAGCTTTGTTTTGGTCTTCAGTAATGCCTCCAGGGAAATACCTCGCTCCTTAACTGCTAAATGCCCCACTATTTTGACAAACTAGTAGCTAACTTCACTGTTTAGCACTGGGGAGATAATGTACAGATTTTTCATAGCTCTCTGGTGAAAACAGCTTCCTGCTGCTGCTGGAATTACAGCTGATGAGAGCAGAGTTTCTGTCATGAGGCAGCTCGGCTGTCTCTGGGGTTTTCTCCTTTGTTTTCTCTTTTCTTTTGTCCGATGTGTAGGTGTGGGTGTGTGCCGTTGGTGTGGGCGTGTTCCACAGGCGAGGATTCCAGGGCGGCTCCTCCTCACCTTCAGGCTGATTGCTCTCACCTGTACGCAATCAGGACGCAATCAGTCCTACCTCCTGACTATAAGAGGCTCCGCTTTCCTGTCTATCCTCCCCAGATCGTTCCGTCATTCTCCGTGGTGACTACATCCGAGCTCTTCTTCTCGTTACCTTTTTGTGGATTACTTACTCTTTTCTTGCGCCGTTTTCCCTCCTGACTCCACTAACCTCCGTGCTCTTTCCTCTCCCGCAGAATCCCCTGGTTTCATCCCCCTCGTGCTCATCCGCCACCGCCCAGCTGACGCTGTTTCACCGCCCGGGAAATCACCTGCTCTCATTCACTCCTTTTTTTGTCTTCACATTTTTGAAATAAACTGTTTATCACTGCTCTCCCGTCTGCATTTGGGTCCTGGCCTGTATCTAAGACTCTGCCTCACAGTTTCAAGGCCTGAAAACCAAAACAATAAGCTAAAAGATGTTCAAATGCTCCCCAGAGCTGAAGGGAACTACAGAGTCAGGTGATGATTCTCTGTGAGTTTGTTACCATGAGCCTTTCACATTACACCTCACTGCTTGTTTTATATAAATTATAGATTTGTGTAGCTTCAGTTAGAGGATGTAAATACCACCACTGAACACAAAGAAACACCTTTAACTCTCAAGCTTCAGCATGTGTTGAGTATTTTCCACAACTTTCTGCCTCACCAGTCCAGATTCAGGGCCATTCAGATGTGGGCTGTTTGTTCCAGTGGGCCAGGATAAAAATGCGAACCATGCCGGCTCTGACAGTTTGGGCTAAAAGGGAGCTACACACAAGGTGAGGCTTTTATTCACTAAGTACAGTAAATATGCAAACTGTCCTTGTACCTCAAGTCACAAATGTTCTAGATTCATCAAATGATCTAGTCAATACTGTGTGTGTGTGTGTGTGTGTGTGTGTGTGTGTGTGTGTGTGTGTGTGTGATGTATATGATATGTATGTATATTTATTCTATGCCTACATGATACAACAGTTTTTTGTTTTTTTTCTCTACACAACATTTTGTGTGGGTGAAAATGTGATGATTTTGACAGGCTGACTCTGGTAAAAATGTTACCATGGGGGTTTTGTGTTGCCAGTAATAGAAAGCACAGAGAAATTCTCTTTCCACTCTCTATCATTGTCAAGGACACTCCAGCAGGGTACCTTGTTGTGGACAAGTGGGCATGAACCCAAGTCTGCTCTCTTAACCATCACACTGGTAAGAGTTTTTGACCATCCACCCATCCATCTATCCATTTTTGCCACTTATCTTGGTAAGGGTTGAGCTGGAAAAAGAGCAAGTAAAACAAGCCAAATGTTGTTTTTCTGGCAACTTTATTCAGCTGCTCCTGGGGACTCACACATCACTTCCAGGCCACCTGAGAGATGTAATCCATTCTGTGTTCTTTGAGTCTTTCCACTGGTTCCCCCTTCCCCCTTCCAGTCAGCCTTACCTGCTTTGTGTCCAAAGGGAGACACCTGAGCTGCATCCTTGCCAGATTCAACTGGCTCCACTCAGTGCTCAACTCACAGGTCCTCTTGGATTTCTGCACATCTCGCCCTCATACAGAGACTGTGCCAGAAGCCTGCAGAGAGGTATCATTCTGACAGCTTGAATCTTTGTTCTTATTCTTTCAGTCACTGGTGGCCGTAAGTGAGGTTTGACAGGGAGACCTAACGCTGAGTGGCTATGCATTGAGAGCTCTGCCTTGTGGATGAGCCCTTTATTTACCGGCACAAGCCAATAAGGACTGGTATTACTGCAGACTTTGCAGCTTACCAGGCTTACCAGTAGTCAATTTGAAGATCCCTTGTACTCTCATGTGACATTCATGAATAAGCTCCTCATTCCCCACCTGAATGAACATGATAGCATTTTTTTGTTTTGTTTTTTGTTTTTGTGCTGCATTGGGGGATCCGTAAAACAGAAGTTCAGAAACATATGTCATCAATAAAATATGAAAAAAATGTGGTGAAAAGAATAGCATCATCTGCCAACAACAGACATGCTTAAGGCAACAAAGTTGGCGTAGGTTGCACTTTTATATTCAGTTTACAAAAGTCCAGCACAGAAAGGTTGAGTCTGACTTTGTATCCATAATACAGCTGAAACAGTTAGCCAATTAATCAAAATTTGTCACAACAATTTGATAATCTATCAATTGTTTCAGTCAATTTTCAAGCCAAACTGCTGATCATTCTCAGTTATCAGCTTTTCAAATGTGAGGATTTCCTGCTTTTGAAAACATAATATCTTTTGTTTTGGGTTGCTGATGTTTCGTTTTTTTTAAAAAGCCATTTTCTGACTGTTAAACAAAATGTTAAACAAAATGTTAAAATAAGAATTGTTAGTTGCAACTTTAATAAAAAAAAAAAAAAAAAAAAACATGTAACTATGATCAAGCAGAAGATTCAAAGGGCCCTCCCTTTGAATCTTAGGTGGGGGTGATGTCAAGGTGAGATAATTTTGAGCACAGACTGGGTTGAATGGGGATCGATGATGGGTATAGGCCAGAAGGCATCCTGGAGAGCAACCCAGGGAGTGAGACTCAAGGTGGTTATTCCAACAACTCACAGTTTGCTGTCTTACCAGGAGTTTGATGAATTCCCTCTTTGCACTTTCACGTACAAACTGCTGTGGGACGTGATGCCCTGGCGCAGGGGTTGGAGGTGTAGGGAAGGTGATTAGTCTCCACCAACTGTGAAAAAATAAAGTTTGCATAAGTCTTATTTGCATATTGTGTCTCCTTAGCTGCTATTTAGTTATCATTAGCTTTGCCTACATTCAGTTGTGAAGCCTTCATTCGAGCACGGGACTGGACTTCTCCAGAGTCCTGAGTGTGCTGAGCTAACATTAGCTGTTATTAGGTACCTCGATACTGAAACAGGCAGGCTGCTTGTTAAACCACAAAATACGTGTTCTCTGTATCTTATGTAATACAGAAGATTTGACATGAGGGTGTTGTGGCTTTAGAGTTGTTTAAAGGCATCTATGACGAAGCTGTGCTGAGTAACAAAAGTGGTGTAACAAGAAAATTTACAAAATTTGACAGATGTGGTCAAATTTCAGATGCATTTTTTTGTCAGAGCAATGGAAAGTTGTGAACAGTTTGCTGTATTGACTTCTGTTGTGTGTCGTTTTGAAGAATTTGGAAAAAGTGAACTATCGTGTTTTGAGAAATGTGTGAAACCACTTTAATTAAAAGCACCTACAGTAACTCTTAAATGTAAATTTTGCAAATAGTTTAACAGCCTTGTGGAAACCACACTTGTGGCAGAGCTGTCGTATCCACCACGGGGTGTAACCTGAGGTTATGAGCACCATTAAGAAGGATGAAAAATGGAGGACTTTACAGAGAATTTGAAATTTGTGTATTCATGATTTAACGAGCACCTTGCTGCAAACTAAAGCAGGCTACTCACAGTACTACTTACTTGAAAGTTATTTTACTGTCAAAAGATGAATGTATTTTCTTTAACACTTTCTTTTATTTCAAGCACACCATTTTGCACCCAGTCCACTTGCCAGCGTGCTTTCACAAGTTCTGAAGTTTGACTATTGGGCACAGTCTTTTTTAGGTGAAGCAAATTAATCTGTTATTATCTGGAGCACCAAATGCACTCTTCCTAAAATCCATGTCATACTGAAGGGATGTGTTAACCACAACACGCAAACAATATCCAGAGCCGGTTCAGGATCATCTTATCCACCCTTTAGTGCTTTTTCGCCTGGATAAGAAGGCAAATTGCAGGGTTAAGAAGGGCTCTATTAATGACTGCACTTTTAGAGAGGAGAGAGAGGCAATAGACAGAGAGTAAGGCAAGGCAGACATTTGCAAGTCTAATAGCATCCTGGCTGTAATGAACAGTGTTTCTGGTCATCCTCAGAGCAGGGAGGAAATAATAGCCTACAACAGGTTAGAAATAGGCAATGAACTGAGAGTGAGGTTGTCAGGTCAGTAAAGGGTGCCAATAATGAATACCAAATAGAGGAGGATCAATAAACAGCTGTGTATTTGTTACAAGGGGACATGGTGTGCTTTTGTGTGTGTGTGTGTGTGTGTGTGTGTGTGTGTGTGCGTGCATGCGTGTGTGTGTGTGTATGTGTTTCTGTATGTGTGTGTTTATCTGTACAGATGCACATTTTAGAAGACAGCACACCAATGATTTTACATAGTTCACTGTGCTTCATTTTTCCCAAACAAAATTAAAAATTGATTTTTGCATGCTGACGGTATGCAATAATAGTGCATGTATGAGTGTGTTTGGGTGTGTTTGTGTGTGTGTGCATGTCTTTCTGTGGTTGTGTGGACAAATTTTGGTTTGAAACCATCATTGTGAGGACATTTTGGCCGGTCCTCGCACCTTCAAAGGGCTGTTTGGGGGTTGAGACTTGGTTTTAGGGTTAGGGTTAGAATTAGGCTTAGGTTAGGTTTAGCTACTAAGTTGTGATGGTAAAGGTTAAGATAAGTGATAAGTGGCTATGGAGTTCATTATGTCAGCGAGTGTCCTCACAACTCATATAAGTGTGTGTGTGTGTGTGTGTGTGTGTGTGTGTGTGTGTGTGTGTGTGTGTGTGTGTGTGTGTGTGTGGGGGGGGGGGGGGTCAGCCAGTCTAGTCTCTCGGTGCCTGAGCATGCATGCATGTGTCCGTGTCTTCCAATAGGTCAATACATATCCTACTTGTATTTGATTATCTGAGAGCAATGTGTTGAATCCTTAATACTTGACTCCCTGTGTCACCAGAAGATGGCAGTAAAGCCTTTCCTCACAGAGGCAGTCTGTGTGGTTCCTCTTTTGTGCCACTTTTATAGCAGAACCACAGAAATCGAAGGTGTGTTTCTAAAATCATATGTTTGAGCAAACTTTTTTCTCTTCTCTTCTCTTTATTCTCCTCTCTTCCCTTTTTTCTCCTCTCTTCTGTTCTGTTCTGTTCTGTTCTCTTCTCTCATTTCATGCAGATGGGTGACAAAATAAAAGGAAAAGCCTGAAAAATGAGTAGAAAAATAGAATAACAGTGCTCCAATCCACAGGGCACGAGGGGTCACTGAATGGTTTGATGAGTATGAAAATGATGTGAATCATTTGCTATGTCCTTCACAGTCACCAGAGCTCAACCCAAAAACCTATGGGAGATTTTGGACTGAGGTGCTAGACAGTGCTCTCCACCATAGTCATTGAAACACCAGGGAATATCTTTTGGAGGAACGGTGTTCATCCCTCCAGTAGAGCACCTTACTAAGACACTTAATGTTTCTCCTCTCCTATTTAATTTGTCACCCGTCTCTGTGACTAAAACAGAAGTTTCCCCTATTTCTGTTTGGCATCTGCTGAAACAAAAATAGGATTTTAATTGATGGCGATATTTACATGGCAGGAAAAATAAAGTGCTGCACCACACTGAAGATGCAACAACATTGCACAATTGGCCAAGATCACAAAAATAGTGAGAACATTCAAATATCAATCCTCTCTCTCTCTCTCTCTCTCTCTCTCTCTCTCTCTCTCTTTCTATCACAGGTTCACAAAAAAACTGGAAAACAAGACATTAGGGTTGTGCAAAATTCTAGAGGTAGACAAACAGCATGTGTTTAATACTGTCACCATAGCAACAGCTCACAGTAGGGAAGAGCAATCACACACACTAAAAACACTCCCACACACACACACACATACACACACACGCACGCACACAGACACACAGACACACGCACACACACACACACACACACACACACACACACACACACATATACACACACACACACACACACATATACACACACACACACACACACACACACACACACACACGCACGCACACACACACGCGCACACACAGACACACACACACACGCACGCGCACACAGACACACACGCACACATGTTTCGGACAGAGTCGTATTACAAAGCGTACAGCTGATATTACAACATGGACAATGCATTATACCCGTGACAGATGGGTGGATTGTTTAATTTAATTGATCATTTACACTGACGTGTGCAAGTATTGTGCGCATGTAAAAATCTAAGCACATGCATGGAAGTAGCCCCTGTAGGTACATACAAGGTGTGTCATGTGACATGTTTGTACTTGCATGCTTGTGATTCATTAGCACTAGGCCTGGCTGCTGTGGGTTAACAGACACAGCTTGTTTTAGCCTTTATGTCAAACTCTGGTAACAGCAGCAGCGCTGTTTACGAACTAATAAGATCAGTGCGGTGGAGGTGAAGGTGTTTGTCACTTTGCTATTTGTAGAATGACCTGAAGTAGGTTCAGAAAGCAGCCAAAGCGGAGTGTTTCTGGATGCATTTATGCAATATCATCACAGGTGATACTCTAACCTCTATTCTTGTCTTATTTATTGCATGTCATTATGTTTTCACTACGTGTTACATAGAGTTGGCTGCTGCACTAGTGAAAAAAGTTGAGAAACTGAATGAAAATAGGTTAAATTCTGACATTTTTCTAATACTAAGCCTCGCTTGAAGCACAATTGCATGGATTTTATTAACAATACAACAGCCTTAATTTGATTTTTTTTTTCTTTATTCTTTATTTTTATTTATTTATTTATTTATTTATTTATTTATTTATTTTGGGAGAAACATGGCCAGCAGACAGTATCAGCCCCTGAGAACCACAATCCTTGTCACTTAAAGCGTTTTCCTGTCTTTTAAAATGATTAGAAACGCTGATGTGAGCCACGATCACGTACCCCTCCCCTCCACATCTGCTTTATAAATAGAACCTGTGTAGCTGTAAAAGCCAAAGAAGTGCTATTGAACAGTTAATCCCATAAAACCAACAGATTACTGAATATTCTTTGCCAGTCAAGGCAGTAGTCCATTAGCCTAAAGTGCCTTCTTAGTCTCTACGTGTTTCCATAATACTTTTCCCATTAATCCGCCCTCACTCTTTGTCTGTCTCCCTTTTTTTCTCTGTATGTTTTAACATACAATACCTGGCAAAAGTTCAGACACACCTTCTTATTCAGTGTTTTTTTCTTTATTTTTATTACTTTCTACATTGTAGATTCATATTGAAGACATCAAAACTATGAAGGAACACACACACTCTTGGCATTCTCTCAGTTAGTTTCATGAAGTCCAACTTTTGATTGGTACTGTACATTACTCACATTTGTCTCATATCCTAATTATTACTTTAACAGTTATCACTATATCACTGTCATCTTTATTTTCCTCTCTTTAAAGATTTTCTCCTTCTGCATTCTTTCGTCTCTGTTCCTCAGCAAGAGAGCTCAACAAGTGAAATCTCAACTTCTTTGCAAGCCAACCCCTTTCTCCCCCTCATCCTATAAACTGCCATCCACCATTAAGCAGCACTTTAGAAAATAATAAATTTCAGCCATCGCCATTGGAAGAAACTGAGAGGAGAAACAGGGCTCCCGGTAGACAACATCCTCATTAGCCACAGAAGAGAAACGGATGGAGGGAGAGAGCCGGGGAGGAGAAGTGGAAAAACATCTTAAGAGGAGTTACAGACAGATGGACCAACTCTTTGCCATTGAGCTGAATGGGTCTTGGAAAGCAGAGAAAGGGAGTATTTGTCACTTCAAGCCTCTTGGAGGGCCTCTAGTGCTTCACAGGGCTATATGTTCAGTTTATTATGGTAAAAATTAGGCACATGTCGTACACACGTAGACATTTTCCGACAAATGAGATTGTAATGACATAATTTTAGCATGCCTGCGTATTATGGGGTGTTAATCATCAAGAAAACATAGACATAAAATAGAAATTTACAGTGTGTGTGTGTGTGTGTGTGTGTGTGTGTGTGTGTGTGTGTGTGTGTGTGTGTGTGTGTGTGTGTGTGTGTGTGTGTGTGTGTGTGTGTGTGTGTGGTGGGTGGGCGGGGGGGTGTTAGCATTCATGTATGCTTGTGTTTTCTTTTTGGAGCCATGAGAGAGCAAAAGTCATATCAAATTTCTTCTCTCTTATTTTTATGCCTGCTAAAATCACGCTTACTCGTACTGAACTCATGCTCATCTCACTTTTACTCCTTCCCTCTCAGATCACAGGAAAAGGCTGGGGATTACAGATGAAGAGAGAGAAGAAGAGGGAAAGGTGGATGGCAGGAATGAGGGAAAGGATGGACAGCGTGAGGAAGGAATATATCTGTAATAAATCCTGTCCTTCCTTCTGATGGCGGAGGTAGATATGTCTTTGGTTATCTGCTGTTCCTGCCTTCTGGCAGAGGACTGAAGTACACACAGTCACAGTTACACACATACACACACACTGGACAGGACTAGGCAGTAGCCAGTGGTGCCTGGCTGTATCGATTAGAGGAGTAACACAGTTATTTCTGCAGGTCTGTCTCCAACAGCTGTCCCCCTATGGCCGCGGGTGAAATGAGGATGGGGAGGCAGAAGATAGGAAAAAGGCAAAGAGGAAAAAAAAAAAAAAAGCAACAGCACAACAGCAGGGGGACATTCCAGGAGAATGGATGGGAAATTGGAGTGAAAGGGATGGGGGGTACAAACATACAGATAGATGCGCTGGGGGAAAAAAGCATGGAAGGAATGAGATGAAAGGCTGGGAGAAAAGTCAAAATTACATGAAAGGAAAGATGGATGATGGAGGCAAGCAGGAGGGATGGAATGAGGTACAGTAAAAGGAAGGAGCAGAGAGGAGAGGTGGAAGGGGAAGAAAAAGAGAAAGAAGAGAGCATGAGACAGATTAAAGGACATGAGCTAACATGGAGAAATAAAGTGAAATAGAGATGCAAGAGCGAGGGCTAGATTGTGGGAGGCAGTGGGGGGATGAAGAAAGAGATTAAGGGGGAAAAAAACAGGAGAAATGAGAGAAAGAAAGAAACCATCAAAGATTTTTTCCCTCAACAAATGTCCACATGTATGGATTGGATGTGAGTTTGTGTGAGATGCTTCTGATCATTGCTGGTGAGGAGATTAAACACTAACTCACCTGGTGTGTGAGTGTGACCACTGTACTGATTGCACCAGAGTGAGTTATGGATTTCTGTTTGTGTACAGTAAGTGTGCCTTCACTTGGGGGGGTGTGTGTGGATGAGTGCGTACGTTTCTGCACATTTGTGTGTGCATGCATATCTATATGTGTGTGTGTGTGTGTGCATTTTCCAGGTGTAATAGTTAACTGCCAGAGTGGAGTGCCCCTGACAGAAATACACTGATGTGGGACAAAATTTACAACTGCCCTCCCCCTGCCTCCACCCTTTTCCCTCACCCTTCCTCATCCCGGCCACCCTGATGGTCCAAGGTCAGCCAATTACCCTTCACTGACCAGTAGACACACACACACACACACACACACACATACTCACAAAGCGCGTGGCATGTCAGTTCGTGTGTGTCTGAGTGTAGTGTAGTGGACAGCGGCCTGGCATGCTAGATTCATGGGGAATATGTCAGCCATCAGCCTGGGCATTTCAAACAATGCCTCACAATGTGCTTGACAGCCCTGAAAAACAGCCTGGTGCTTGGAAACTGCCAGCCCATCATCTCAACTCCCTCATCTGGGCTCTCTCTGGCTCTCCATCTCTCTCTCTCTCATTCTGTTTGTGTGCTCATCTCTCGGCATTTCTCTCTATATCTCATTTTCTCTCCTAATTCACCCTCCAAGCCCTCATTTTCTGTCACACGCACTCTCTATCAAATTTCTCTCTTCTATATTTTCGTATTCCACATCCTCGAACGCATCCCCAAATGTTACATTTCCCCCCCCGCTCCACATAAGCCCTTTCTCATAGAGCGATGTCCCTTTTTTCCACAGCTTTTTCCCCTAATTCCTTTCCTCCTCCACTGTTCCATCCTGTAAAACAGCACCAGATGCCCCTTATTAGGAGCTGAGCGGCAGGTCACCCGGTAGTTAAGTACATAACACACACCGACACGGACACACACACACACACACAGGGTAGTTATGTACATGATGGTATTATCTGGCCAGGCGGTGATATATCTTGGTGAGACACCATCCCATAAAGCTGCAGGGACATGCAGTCCCTTTCTCCTCCCTGCTTCCCTCCAGTCACATGCGGTAACAGCCGACCCTGATTCACAGCATTCAATTTACACTGGCTCGTAAGAGGAGGTGATGGGTTCTTGGAGGTTGGAGGAGGGCTAACAGTAGGTAGTATTTGTGAGACAGAGAAAGAGGTGGAAGGAAAGTGGAAAAGTGAGTTTTCACGTGAGAAAGGATTAGCAGTAAGCCAGACACTGCAGACTGTTTCTAATACCACTGTGATTAGTTAGAGTGATGCCATTACAGATAAGGATGATGAAAAATTTAGAGACATGTTGCATTCAGATTAAACTAAAGTCTAAATAGACAATTATGTAACTCTGTTGATGCCAAAATGCAACCTCAGTGTCCTCTCACTCCATGTGTTTAGAATTGTGTGTGTATTTGTGTGTTGCCCTTTTGTATCTTGTGTGTGTGAATGTTTAGAAGTCTGTGTCAACGCGGGCACTGAAAACAATCCAAAGAACAGGCCGACCCCAATCCCATCCCCCGTATGAATATATATCATTCCAAAAACCCTGATCCATATCTGCATGCTGTAATTCTAAATTCTGCAGTCCAAGTCCCAGTCCCCCACTCCCCCTTTCCACTGCATGCACTGCGCTATGCATATGTACTGTAAACTTACAAATCTTTTTACGGTTCAACAGCTCATCTACATCTGCGAATTTATTTGAAAACATATTTTTATTCTTGCTTCTGCTGAAAAGCCTTTTCAGGTATTGTTTTTTTTTTTTTAAAGTTCCTCAGAGAGAATTGTGCACTGATGCTCTTAGAAGAAAACAATAAAGAAAAACCAGTTTTACAGTTTTCTGAACCGATGAATAGACACGTGGTAATGTGTACTTTCCACTGAATCCAAGGTCATATGTAGCCAGCTGGTACTTTCCTTGGTAACAGGAAAGAAGAATAACAAGAATATGTAAATGTTATTCATTTATTTATTCATTCATTACTGTATTGATTTTACTGTACTGAGCATTTGCATGCAGGCAAAGTGTGTAAACAGGTAGTGGTAATGTTATGCAGGCTTTTTAGTGTGGTAGACTTAGCTCCATCACAGTCTCTAGACATGTATTATGTGATATTGCTCCCCTGCCTACTGGCATTATAGTGATGTGCATGGTGGGAGGTAGTAAACAAATAGCGTAGCATCTAAAACATAAGCCCATTGGAATGTCAAAACATCTTCTTGTATGAGTGCATAGCACATCCATGGAATTATGAATGATGTGAGCCATGTTTGTTTATTATTGTGCCCTGACATTTAAAGGAAATTTATAGGCTTGAATGTATCCAATCAAATGTGACTATGGAAGAGGTGATGAAATTTTGTGCTTACTATCAGCATGACAGATAGATATACAGTGCACCCAGTCCAGAATGGTATGCCGCTCACCTCTTAGAGATTGTGACATTTTTGGTGTGTGTGTATGCGTATTTTTTTTTACATTATTTGGATAATTGATTGCATGTGTAAATGACAAGAGCTTTGCACACATATCACTCACAGGCACGAGGCCTGCTGAGCGAAGCCTGATCTTTTGACACATCAGCATATAAGAATGATGGATACACATGTGGGCCCGATAGTTGACATTCATGCTCAGCTGATAATTCATGAGCTTCATTGTGCATGGATCTCCCTATTCTCTCCAAGACTGACAGAGGAGTGGAACACCGAGGTGCACTGAGGAGATATTTAGCATTCACACTTTAGCATGTGTGTGTGTTTCAAATGGTCAGTGACACCCACCGCGGGTGATTCATATTCACAGTG